>NW_024429266.1:77762254-78362254 GCF_017639785.1 Mesocricetus auratus | reverse complement strand
GCTGAGCTGACCCCACCCTTCACTGGTCCTAGAAGAGTTGGTCCCTCCCTTTGTAGGATAGCTGGCCCTGCACTCAGGACAGCTGGCCCCACCCCTCACCATGTGTACAGGAGAGCTGGCCCTAATGGGGGGTAGGGGACAGGAGAGCTGCCTCCTCCCCTCTTCAAGGTGGGGTGTTCCCTTAGGCATGGACTAACCAACTCAGCTACCACCCAGGCCTGCATCCAGGGCTTTGAGTTGGCCCATCCCAATATCTATTCCATCTGTGACCTGCTAAAGTACATGAAGGGACTGATCCTATGCAACCATAGCTCCAGGGATCTCCATAACTCAGGGCAACAACAGGATATCCAAGAAGAGTTTTGGTGAGGGTCCAGTATTAATGGTGTACCAGAACCAAGAAGCCTTGAACCAGACCAACAACTCATTACAATGAACATTTTGTAAGCAAAGATGTTTGGACAAAAGGGAGTACTACATGATACACCATAACTCCCAGTGCCACTAAGAATAGGTGTTAGAGAGACAGGAAAGATGGAGAAGCTTTTTGTTTGTTTGTTGTTTGATTTGGTTTGGTTTTTTGTTTTGTTTCTTTCTCTTTTTATTTTCTAATTAATATTTTTTTAATTTCCTTTGGTGAGGCCTACAAGGGTGAAGGATGATATGGAGGAAACAGGAAATGAGTCAGATTGGGACGCATGATGTGAAATTCCCAAAGGATAAATTTTAAAAATTATGTTAAAACAGAGAGAGAGAGAGAGAGAGACTACCAAAAGAGTGAAAGGACACTCAAGCAAATGGGAGAAAATATTTGAAAACCAGATAATGAAATTGCATGTAAAATATGTAGAGTTCTTGCCTGTTGACAATGAAAAGAAAACCCAATTTCTAACATGCTAAGGATTCAAATAAATGTTTGTGTAACTACTTGCTAATGACCAATCAGGACATGAAAGGATGATCAGAATCACTAGTCACACAAAGGAAAATCACAAGAGGTCACTGCACAATTGCGATGGTGGCAATAAAAAAGGATAGAAAATGGCATGCAGGTGACTGTGGGAAAAATGGCACCCTCTTACATCACATCTGCAGCTGGAAATAAAAAAATACAACTACTTTGAAAACAATCTGATATTGTTATGCCCAGACTGAGAGGATCCCCCCCCCAAAGACCACCATAGAGACAAATCCATATGCAAAAACACAGAACCTGTATTAAAGCACCAGCTTGGACTCTCCATCTGTCCCATGCAATGGTTGAGAACAGAGTGCCCAGCCTGGTTGGGGTAGGTTTTTTATCATAGTAGAGGTTGGGGATGAGGAGATTTCCAGGGTTCAAGACCCTGACTGGCTGACACTTGACTACGGGTGTCTTGGCAAAAAGGGAATAGGTGCATGCTGGGCTCAAGGACATCTGGTGACCTTATCTAATCTTATCTAATGGTTGAGATGTTTGGAATGTCAGGTACTTCCCATTAGATGCTGGCCTTCTCTGGGTGGTATCGGCTTATGGCTTTTCCTGGAACTCCTGTGCTGTCTACCAGTAAACTGAAAACTCAGCATGCCATGGCAGCAGGCAGCAATGTGTCCAAGCTGTTCTGGGTCCCACAGATACTTCATTAAAATAGTAGACAGAGTTGTCCCATGACTCAGCAATTTCATTTCTCAATGTACACTCCCAACATGAAGAGACTCTCTGGAAACTCATCCATGAAGGCCCATAGTAGCGTCATTAGATGGATCTGGATTGATGCATGGATGAACACAAGATGGTGGATCCATACAATGAGGTATTGTGTTGAAGGGACCAGACCTTCACCCAACACCCTGCATCAGCATCCAAGACAGGCTTCAGCAAAGACCCAGCAAGATGTAGGCTTCCAACTCAGTACAGGTTGCTGAGTTTCTGACCTGACCTTGCTGGACCTGCCCCAGTCACTAGAAAGCCAGATACTCTCCACGTGGCAAAGAACCAATCAGAAGTTAGCTGGCAGACTCTGGATGTGCTTTCCAGTAACAGTAATGTGCAGAGCATAACAACTGCCCTGGGAGGGCCTATAGGCCATAGCAATCATTCCTGACCAACTAATTCAGGACAGGTTGTCCAAGCTCAGAAGTGTACCAATCCTGAGACTGTTGCAGACCCTAGACATTCCCCTTGCTCTGCCCCAATAAAATCCCTGACCCTCGGTCCCTCCGGGTCCTTCTTGCTCCGTCCGCTGTGCTGATCAGATGGAGGAACCTACTTAATACAGTTAGCTTGTTAAAATTAAAGACTCCTTGCTTCTGCATTGGAATGGATCTCTTGGTGATTTGGAGGTTCAGAATTTGGGCACAACGATGTCAGCCTTAAAACCAAACCAAGTCTGATACATGCTACTGTGGTGCCAGTACCACGAGCAAGTCTGAAGTATCGGGAAATGAAAGACAAGCCATCAGCCGTTTGTGCTAAGAGAATGCATGTATGTCCCTTTATTGCAAGAGAATGCATGTGTGTGTCTTTATTGTAAGTGCTAAGAGGTTTCTCTCTCATAGAGAGGGAGCAGCCTTATATACAGGCTTACAGCACAGTGGAAAAATCTCAGGTGGAAGAGTGTTTTCCTCCTGCAGGATGTTGATGTCAGTGGGGCAAGGCCAGGGCAGTAAGCCAGGACTAGAAAACAGGATGCACTTGGACTGGAAAACAGGATGTACTTGTTGGCTGACCAGAGACTCACAGAGACCCCGTGAGGGCTGGGACCCAACTTGCTACAACACAGATGATCTTTCAAAACATTACAGTATGTGAAAGAAGCC
Source organism: Mesocricetus auratus (assembly GCF_017639785.1). NCBI lineage: Eukaryota > Metazoa > Chordata > Mammalia > Rodentia > Cricetidae > Mesocricetus > Mesocricetus auratus. The sequence goes on along the minus strand of NW_024429266.1, from coordinate 78,359,455 downwards.
AGAAACAGCAGACAATATGGAATATGATTCCCTTTATACACAATTCCAGATGGAGCAAACCAACAGGGACACAAAGAAGACTGGGGAACCCCTGGGTCTGGGAGCAGGGGGAAGAAAGTTATAGCAGAGATAAGTGGCTGCTAATGATGGCACCTGGTTTCCTGTAGTGCTTTTGAACATCTGAATACAGACAGTATAGTGATGGTTGCAAGGTGTGAATACATTTTTTAGAAAAAAATTGTATATTTTTAAAGAGTGAATTTTATGGCTACATGGATTATACCACTATACCTCAACAAGGCTGTTACTGTGTGTGTGTGTGTGTGTGTGTGTGTGTGTGTGTGTGTGTGTGATATGTATCTGCAGCTGCAGGCTGGAAGAAAACTAAACTTTGTTGAACATTCCTTGACAGAATCACAGACTCACTGAATTCTAGAGAGAAAATAAACTGTAAGTCAGGAAGACAACCAAAACTGGAGGCAGAGTGTGTGGCACAGAGGGGCAGAATGGACTGGCCTCTTAGCCCTCTTGTTGAAGCCTGATGCTCACCATGGTGTGGCAGGGAGGAGGAACACACGAAGAAGCAAGCATGGCTTCTTTGCAGTTGTGTATCAGGAAAAAAAGGTAAGTGTCTCATTAACAATCTAGATCTTATTCCATGATTCTCTTGAAAAAAATAAAAAACCTGGATTCTTGGTGCCTCTGTCAAACTCAAATGCATCGTTAAAATAAAAATTTCTGTGTTGAGACTTATAGGGTGAAGTTTACCCACACAAACTTTACACAGCTTCAGGAAATGTCTAAGATCCCCGTGTTTAGCTGAAAGGGTTTCTTTCTTAATCCTTGAGTCAATGGAGCAATGGGTGGGGCATTTAATGACGGTGTCCAATCAGCCCCCAGCAATTGGGTGCGCTCTATGAGTAACCATGAGTAGGTTAACAGCTGTGCAAGCCACACCTAAGTAGTCCAGCAGCCAATGCCATCATAGGCAAGGGAAAGGGAAAGTGACTAGACTATTGTCATGTCCTCTATAGAGGATACTTCAGAGAGAAGCTGGGAGGGGGACAACTATATCAAATGTTCTTTTTCCACTTTTACTAATGAATGAATTCTCACTGAGATGCAAGATAATTCATTGAACTTGGATAAATGAGTGGTACCTGTCCTAGGAGATCACCTGCCAGGCAGAACAGAGGGACTTCCACAAGTGTAGCCTCTAGCCTCAGCAAGTGGAAGGCACTCGTGTAGATGAGGGAGACTTAACTTCATTCTTTCCTCATAACCAACATTCCTCATAAATCATCAAACCTGACTTTATGCACTGGCAAGATTGCATCCAGCTCACTGATCATTCAACACGTCACAAGCATGTCATCTATGCTGTAATGTGAAACAATGTTTGAGATATGTTTCAAGAGAGGCGAGCTTGTTTCTGCAGAACAACTCTCTGCAGAAAGCAATTAGATGCACAGGAAAGGCATTGGGTCCCCCAGAGACCTCCAGTACTGCTACAATACACATCCTTACACTAATCAGCAACTGCTCCTAGCCTGTGTTTTCAAAATACCAGACTCATAGAATTATTGCAAGGTTTCCATAAACACTTTAAATTGTATAGAAACACAATGCATGCGATTGAGGGTCGACATTGTTGTCTAGCTGGGATCCTCCCTGTCCTGGCTGCATGCTGGCATCATCTCAGAGCATTTAGCAAATACAATTCCCAAGCACTTGCTTCCCTCAAAAACTTATCTGGGATGACATCCAGACACCAGTAGCTTTTAAAACGCTTCTGGACAATTCTAAATAGCAGCCAGGGTTGAAAAGAGCTAGATAAAGGAGGTCTCAAACTGAGACATGAAACTGGTTACGATATAGTCTCCCAGGATGACTGCAGATTCAGGGCAGGGCCCCACCCAATCCTACTGATTCAGAATTTCTGGGAGGAACCCTAAAATCTCCATAAACAACTTCCCAGGTAATTGGAATATATTCTAAAATTTAAAACTAGGGAGGGGGAAGATGGTTGGAAATCAGTACTTTCTCTGGAGGCTGTGCCTGGGAAGGACCAGCCTTGTTCCTTTACCACGTGCCCAACCTAGGAGGATCAGTCATGTTGTTTCCCACCACTGCTACTTAGTTAATGACACGCATGATACATGATCATAAACCAGTATGTAGATGCTCATAAACCAACTTGCATTTCACATTTCAACAACCACAAAACAAGATTATGGGAAGCCAGCATCCCATCTAATCCGGAAGAAGCATAGACTAATAATATGTTGACTCTCTATCTTCTCCCTGCCCCTTAAAACTTCTTCCACAACTTTGAAGAAAGGTGAAAGTTTGAGAGGAAGATTCTCACTTTTTTAGAAAGGCACAAAAACTTTACTTCAAAGGGCACTGTCCAGGGAGCAGCAGGGGCTCTCAGGACCCAGTGGGCAAGGCTGAATGCAATTGGGAGAAGAAAGCAGGAGGTGAAGGGACAGGAGAACCCTACCACAGAAACAGCCCCTTCCAATTTTCAAAGAACTGCACGTGTGCTTCTTCAGATAAGACACCGTGAGGAACTGAGGTGAAGCCTTTGTGTGACAGTTAGTCAAGGCCAGTACTCTTATCCATTCCACCATTTCTTTCAAATCTCCTTGCTATTCTCAATAGTAATTTTATTGCCCTCACACACATTAGAGGTTTATGCCACTATAAAGTTAAATATTTTCATATTTTTTATGATGATTATTAGGTTGAAATCTCCAGCTCAGGCCCCAGTTCTCTCTCTCCAAGCCCCCAAAAGTCCAGTTCTGAATTCCTGGCAGCAGGGGTAGCTCCTCCCCAGAAAGCTGCTAGCTGCTCAGGACCTTGCCTACGGTAATTGGACACCCACCCAGCTTGTGGAGGTTGTGTTGTCCCCCAGCACCTACAGGGTATTTAAGCCCCCTCCTTCAGATCAGCCATGTGATTTCTCTCCTGCCCTCTTCCCCCGACTCATCTCTGAGGGCCGGAAAGTCACCCAGGAGTGCGTTGCTCAAGTATACCTGGTCTTTTACTTTTTAACATGGCTTGATCTGGCTTACTGCATGGGCAGAGGAACCCTGTTCTTGGGGTTGATGTTGATGATGAGAAAATTGGAACTTAAGAATTCAATAATCTTCCCAGATGAAGTTTGTGTCTTGTTGATACGCTTGCTGTCCATTGCACTAAAGAAGTCTTTCCTTCATTCTTTCCTCTTGGTTTCAATAGGTCCTAGTCCATTCCCAGCAGAAGCTGTTCTTACTTTCCAAACTATTCCTCAGCCAAGTAAAGCTGAATAAACTTTAAAAGGCAAAGTTGGAGAGGTTGCTTCCCAATAGCTATGAAAGTGAACAAGGGAAATGGTACAGGGTCTGTTTCCAAGTTGCCTCCAACCACTTTTCCAGCATCTTCTTACTACCCCTGCTGCCTTGTTTCCAAACAGCTCCCCCTTCCCCCAGGCTTCTTCCCAACAGAGACAGGGACTCCTCTTTCTGCAAGCACCTACTAAAAGCTGTCTTCCAAAGACCTGCGGTCCACAGAAGAACTGGTCTCAGAAAACGGCTTCCATATGAGTGTCCTGCATTACCCAAAGCATGGACAGGAGCCTTTCTCTGATTTCTGGAGACATTTTCCTCACTCAGAGTGGAGATTCCTCCTCCTCCATCTCCACTTCAAGTGACCACCCTCCCAAAGCTAAAGCAACTTGAAGAAAGGAAAATGGAAAGCAGAAGAGAAAAAGGGAAAGAGTCTGGACTCGCTTTCATCCACAGAAAGATGTGTTTGACACAAGTGCATAATTCTGCCTTTTCACCCCCAACCTCATCTCAGCAACAGATTTTGACACCACACTGTAGACTATGCAAGGTGGCTTGTGACAGCCTTTATAGAATCAGTGGGATTATCTCCATGGGACTGTAATTGAAAATGCCCCTCAACTGAAGAGTGGGTAGAGAAAATATGGTACATTTACACAATGGAGTACTACTCAGTGGAAAAAAACCAATGGAATCTTGAAATTTGCAGGCAAATGGATGGCACTAGAAGAAACCATTCTGAGTGAGGTAACCCAGTCACGAAAAGACAAACATGGTATGTACTCACTCATATATGGATTTTAGACATGAAGCAGGAGAGTGCCAGCAAACAATCCCACTGCCAGAAAGTCTGGGAAACAGGGAGGCCCCTAAGAGAGATATGCATGGTACCCTAAGAAGGGGAACGGGACAGAATCTCCTGAGGGTAGTGGGAGTATGGGATGAGGAGAGGGAGCTGAGAGAAAGATAGGGGGAGAAGAGGAGAGAGATGGGGACATGGGGGAACAGGAAGGTTGAGTCCGGGGAAGAATAGAGGAGAGAAGGATGAGAGATACCATAATAGATGGAACCATTGTAGGTTTGAGGAGAGATCTGGCACTAGTGAGATTTCAAGAGATCTAAAAGGATGACACCAACTGGCAATCTAAGCAATAGGGGAGAGGCTACCTTGAATGCCCTTCCCCAATGAGACTGGTGACTATCTTATATGCCATCCTAGAGCCTTCATCCAGTGGCTGATGGAAGCAGAGGCAGACACCCACAACTAAACACTGAACTGAACTCCTGTAACCCAATTGCAGGGGGAGAGGAGTGATGAGCAGAGGAGTCAAGACCTGGGCTGGTAAAACCCACAAAAACGGCTGACCTGAACAAGAGGGAGCTCATCGACCCCAGACTGATGGCTGAGAAGCCAGTGTGGGACTGAATGTGGTGTCAGTGAGGAGGCCTCAGCATTCTTTGGGGCCTTGAGCACTAGATCAGTATTTATCCCTGGCATCCAAATGGACTTTGGGAACTCATTCCACATGGAGGGATGCTCTCTCAGCCTGGACACATGGAGGAGGGCCTAGGCCCTGCCCTGGATGATATGACAGACTTTAGAGATCCCCCATGAAGGGCCTCACCCTCCCTGGGAAGCGGAGTGGGGATAGGGTGGGAGGTTGGGGGGCTGGGGAGGGGTTGGGAGAGTAGAGAGAGAGGGAGCTGGGATTGACATGTGAAGCAAGCTTATTTCTAATTTAAATAAAAATAAATAAATAAAAAAGAAACAGCTCAGGATGGGGGGAAGAAAAATAAAACATTGTTTGGACTTTGTACTACCTAATATTACATGACTCCTATGGGAAATAAAAGTCTTCAGGATCAATGTATATGAAAATATGTAAAATCTCTGTACATACAAAAAAAAGAAAAAAGATTCAAGGTTTTCAGTCACTTGGTAGATATGGCATTATATATGTATCCATGCACATGTTTCTTATCTCTGCACGCTGAAAGGACCCGTGGGAGAAAAAACCTGTGTCAGTGAGTAACCAATCTAACACTCTGCACTAAAAGATACAGAAGAAGTGGATAATGAGGAAATCGGTGAGGTAAAAGTCAAGGGAAATAAAATAAGATAAATAGTCAAAAGGTTTCTCAAAGAAAGGGATGAAAGGGGCACGGAAGTCAACACAAGCATGCTCTCCTCAGCCACGATGGGAGCAGCCTGATCGTAAAATCTACCACAACACCTCACTAGCCACTTTTCCAAAGAGGGTGTGGAACCCACAACATCAGCCACACATCATAGCACCGTCACTGAAGATCATAAAGTGCCAATCTGATTGGTCTGGCTCCTGTGTCATCTGTCACTCAGTTACTGTTTTCCAAGTTTTGTCATCAATAGAGTACACAACGCAGCTTCATGAATTGACTCTATCCCATGCAGACAGAAGAGCCCCTCACATGCCCTTTCAGAAGCCTTGGGACAGCTGCCACTGTACAGTTTAAGCCATTATCACAGGATTAATGGGCCACAGGTCTTCATTGATTGCAACTTCAGTAATTTAACAATTAATTCTCATGCATCCACAGTACTGATTTGTGTTTGCCTAAGAATCAAAGATATGGAGTGGAGAGTAGACTCCGTGGTCAAGGGTGATAACTGCTCTCCCAGACAACCTCTGTTTGGTTCCAAGTACCCACACTGAGCAGCTTATAATCACCTTAACTCCAGCTCCAAAAGACCTGATGCCCTCTTCTGGCCTCCATGGGCACCTACACTTATTACATATACACATAAATAAAAATAAATATTTTTAAAAGGAGTTCAAATCATTTTTTTCATTTTTGATTATATAAATAATGTGAGACTAAGGAAAATACACTTTACTTAGCTGATGTATAATCATAGGTATTTTTAAACTATTATATATAATAGTTTTAAAATGTCAAATTTGTTAAAAATATCCCATAGAATATTTTACTTTACCTAATGATGTTTCTTTCTAATAGTTTGTAAGCCAGTAAGGTTCGCCCCTCTCTTTTTCTAGGCCTCCCTTCCTCTTTTACTCAGCCAAATCCAGCCCCACAAAAATCTCTAAAAAGTTCATTTATTTCCTCACAAGACATTTGACTGCAGGATACAAATGGGACTGGACAGGTTCTCTGTGAAACCGGCACAGTTCCAAGCAGGATTTGTTCCCCAAACGGTAAACTAACAGGCCCCTACATGAGGCTCTCAGAAGGCTGGCCTCTGAGGAAGAATGGCCACCTCTCTGTTACATGATACTTTCATGATATCTTCAGACAATCTTGGCTCACAAGGATGAGCTCACACTTTGAAAAAAATAGAAGGGTTGTGGAGCATTGAAATAGCTCATATTTCAAATCCTCCAGTCACCTCAAGTCGTTGAATCATACCTTTGAGGAATGAATATCAAACTCTTGAATCTGTCATCATGACACGGACCCTACCTCAGGGATATATTTTATGTTGCAATAAGCAGTAAAGTACATGTGCATGCATTTTCAGAGACACATTAATGTCTCATGGAACTAGAAGCACAGCAACATGTTTCCCTGGGGACTCTTTTTAACTTCCTCTCAGTGAAGACTCCCTAGGTACTTACTGCCAATGAATGACATAATTGCTGTCTCATTCTGACAGCACTTTTAAAGAAATTACTCAGGTTGACACATCAGACAGGGAGGGGCACAGGGAGAAAAATTCCTATAAGATACTATATCCTTCAATTTTTGAGTTATCAAATGTCTAGGCACTTATTCAAAGTTAAAAGAACATTTCACTAAATAAAGTAAATAATGTGTTTTCATCCTCAATACTCTTTTTTGAGAAATGTATATAAATCCTTTTTTAAAAATTTATTATTCCCTAATGCATTGAATCCTGACCACGGTTTCCCCCACCTCCTGTCCTCCAGATCTCCCTTCTCCCTCTCCCCCAGATCCACTCCTCCTCCATTTCCCTTCAGAAAAGAGCGGGTCTCCCAGGGAATATCAGCTGAACACAGTATATCAAGGCTGGACTAGGCAAGCCAGTAGGAAAAGGGTCACAAGAGCAGACAAAGAGTCAAAGACGCCCCCACTCCCACTGTCAGGAGTCCCACACGAACACCAGATACACAGCTGATATGCAGAGGACCTAACTCAGAGCCACACAGGTTTCCACTTCAGTCTCTGTGAGCCCCTGCATGCTGTGTTTTCCTTGTACCCTCTGCCCCTATGGCTCCTACAATCCTCCCTCTCATCTGTAGGTTTCCCCATGTTGAGCCTAATGCTTGGCTGTGGGCCTCTGCTCCTGCTCCTATTAGTTGCTGGTTGAAGTTGTCTCTCTGATAACAATTGAGGTAGACTCTGATCCATGAGAATAACAGAATATCATGGCAAATTTTTTCATTGACTTTTTATGGTCAGTCATGTTTGGTTCTATCCTAGGTCCCTGGGCTATCCAGCCTCTGCTTCCTGGCCATTCAGGCAGTGCCGGAAGTAGGCTCCCTCTTGCGGTGTGGGCCTCAAGTTGGACCAGTCATTTGTTGTTCATTCATACAAGTACTGTGTCCCCTTCCCCCCAGCACATCTTGCAAGTGGATAAATTGGAAGTGGAGTCCTCGATAGGGTCACCATCATAGATTCCAAGGAGTTTCCACTGCACCAGGTTTCCACATCGCCCCCCATAATGCCCCTCCAACTCCAGTCATCTCTCCCAGTACTCTCTCCCTCCATTCCCCTGCCTCAGTACTCTAAACTGAATAAATGGGAAAATGAATAAAAATGACTTTTTATAGACTTGTAATACAAACCATCCATAGAGCAGAAGGTTAAGTCTTGTTTGCCCTGAATTCCCCACCTTCCAACTGTGCCACCTCTATTGGCTCAGCTTCCATGGGTTCATGTTGGGTGAAGCCTTGCCAGCCACTTTGGTTTTCCCCACGTGTCACCAGGGCTCTGCCACATTGTAGTCCCCAAATAACACACTAGACGCTGTAGTAATTATGAAGCTGTTGGCCGTTTGCTTGTTTCTTACTGGCTAGCTCTGACTTAAGTATTTACCCTATCTAAGTATTTCTCTTACCGGAAAAAAGGGTCCAGACTTCTTACCCCTATGGGAGCTACATCGTGACTCCCTGTGTTTCTCCTTCCCAGAATACTCCTCGACTCATAGTCCCACCTATCTTGCTTCCCTATTGGCCAATAGTGCTTTATTGGCATATACACAGGACTTCCCCATCAGGCTCAGGTTCTGCCTCCCAAGCTTCCAGGTACAAACCTCTGACCCTGACTGTTCTCCTACATGCTCCTGCCTTCTTCTTAATCCTCTATAGTTCTCTCTCAGATCCACAAGACTCCTGCCCACTGCCCGCACTCCATGCTCTTTTAGAATCCAGTTCTCTTGTGAACCAAGATTGTATTCATGTTCGGTGCTGTATATTATTAGATGTCACTTCTGAACGCCCGGTGAAACCTTCATTTACACTCACAGTCTTTCCCATGAGTCTTGGCATGACCAGGTTTGGCAACAAAAAATGTAGTATGGAAACTATCAGAAGGAGGCTGGTAGAGAAGATCCAGGTCTTCCTAATCCCACCTCACACCAACAGAAAGACTCTATGGTTTAGAATGAAATAGAAAGGCTTAGAAGGCAGCTAAAAGACACCTAACCCACCTACACCCTAAAGGTTGGGTCTGGGATGACAGGAGGCAATGGTTGATCTTAACTGCCAACTCAATAGGATCTGGAATCGACTAAGAGACACACCTCTGAGCAGGAGCAGAGTTATTTCCTGGGAGAATTAACTTAGAAGACCTTCCACTAGGTATATGGCACCTTCTGGGGGATAATCCAGGTGTAAAGAGGTCCTAGGGAAGGAACATCAGTGCTACAAACTAGCCTACCTTTGCTCCTGAGGGAGTGTGTGTGTGTGTGTGTGTGTATGTGTGTGTGTGTGTGTATGTGTGTGTGTGTGTGTGTGTGTGTTCCTCCTCCCTCTCATCCATTTTGTTTTCTCCTTTTTCTGCTGCTGCACCCACAATCCCTGATTTCAGAGTCCAGCTTCTCGGGTCTTTCACTGGACTGAAGCCTCTCTGGACATGTTCTGGTATCAAGTGGAGCTTTGGGAAGAGAACACACATTTTAAATGACCTTGACCATGACTTACTTTTGCTCTTCAAAGTATTGGCAGAGCTGGGGGCATGCTTAGCAACACAGAGAGGGGGAAACCAGAGGATGTTCAGCTTAGGAGGTGTGAGGAGTGTCAAAGACTGAATATTCCAGGAGCTCAAATTAAAATCTCCTGTTGTCACCTGGTTACCTCCGAATAAACTGGCCACAGGGGAGAATGGCTTCTAGCTTGTATAACAAAAGACCTGGGCCCTGGATGGACCCACACTCATCCTAAGGACTAGAGATGCTTGAATAAATCCTGGTCTCCAGTATGGACTGAGAGCCCTCCTGAAATGACAAGATGTCTCTGTCTTCGTTCTTAACGCCATTGACTAGCTAGGACTTCCCTGGTCCACACTCCCCACTCAGGGTCGGACCTGGGGCTGTTCAGCTGGTTCCGAGCACAGCCCCAAAGACATCAGTCCAGGATAGATGGCCCCTGCATCGCAGGATTGATACATGCTGGACCCCCGGCAGAGGAGCATGTTGGTTAGGATACCCACTCGATAGATAGGGCCTTACCTTCAGCATCTGGGTGGCAGCGTGGGTAGTAGCAGTTGTCTGTATTGTTGTAGGAGTTTCTTGGACCTCTTAGACCCCTTTGACCAACAACCTGAAGGGAGACTTTCTAGACCTGGTGCTGGGATTTTTCTTAGATAGACTGACTCTTGAGGCAGGGTGCATTATTACACAGTTTGATCCTTTTAAGCTACATGTATGTGTGCTCATGCACATGAGCATATACCCACATATATGTTACATATGAGTGTTTTAAAGTAAGCTTATAAAATAATATTTCCCTGTGGCTTTTTCAAGCATACCTAGTGTTATCTATCTCTCTCTGGTTCTGCATTACCCTCCCTCCCTTTTGTCCTCTTATCTCCTTTGCTAGAGCTCCTTGTCCCTGCCACTATAGTCAAATTCTGCTTTCTGTCCTCTTCGGTCACTTCAAGTTATATATTGGAATCTGTGGAGACTCTACATACCTCCTGTTATTAATTATGGAACCAGGACTGGTGTGACGGGTGGAGCACAAGTCATTGAGAGCATATTAACCATAGTTTATTATAGTGAGACTGAAAGTGGGGGAGACAGACGAGACAGAGAGAGAGAGAGAGAGAGAGAGAGAGAGAGAGAGAGAGAGAGAGAGAGAAGAGATGATGAGAGAGGATGAGATGAGACAGAGAAGAAAGATGTGTGTGAGAGAGAGAGAGAGAGAGAGAGAGATGAGAGAGAAGAGATGATGAGAGAGGATGAGATGAGACAGAGAAGAAAGATGTGTGTGAGAGAGAGAGAGAGAGAGATGAGAGAGAAGAATGATGAGAGAGGATGAGATGAGACAGAGAAGAAAGATGTGAGAGAGAGAGAGAGAGAGATGAGAGAGAAGAATGATGAGAGAGGATGAGATGAGAGAAGACTAGAGAGCGTAAGTGGGCAGGGGTCTGTCCTTTAAAGGGGTCCTTTGCACCTGCATGCAGACTGGTTCTCATGGAAAGCTGCACCCAGGAAACCGTAGCAACACAACTGCCTAAACAGCATCTACATAACCACAGCATCAGTTAGCAGGCCAGGTGGAGAGGCCCAAGCCCAGGTGAAGAGCAGCTGTGAGGAGAAGCAATCTTCTGCAAGGACAAGTCCCCACATGTGCATAAGAACACACTCAATGGGCTCCATGTTTATGTGTGTAAAAAACAATAATGATTGTAGGCAAAGAGGTCATAAACTGGACAGAAAGTGGGGAATTGGAGGGAAGAGTGGAAATTATACAAAGTACTCCTATGTGAAATTCTTAAAAATTACCCTAGTAAGTATGAGGAGGTTGTGAGCCTGACATGAAGGGCTATAATGAATGTTGTGGGGAGGGTGGCTTTAGCGTCTGTGGTCACTCCATGGCTTGCCTGAAAAAGCAACTGCAGACTGCCATGCCAGGTACCTTGCGTAATTTATAATTCCTTAGCCATTCACCAGGCCAGTCATAAACCAGGGAGATGGATGGGTGGAACCATCAGGCCTGCAGGGCAGGGAGAAGAGACAGGAAGGGGAAGAGGTGAGGCTAGGAGGGGAGAAGAGACAGGAAGCAGAAGAGGTGAGGCTGGGAGGGGAGAAGAGACAGGAAGCAGAAGAGGGAGGGAAGAAGGGTGAGGTTGTGGAGGTTCTATGCAACTGCTCAAATGTGATGCAAGGCATTCCGGGAAGGGGAGAGGTGGAGAGAAGGCAGTGATTCTTGCCCTGGCATCCCTGAGAAGTAGTAAAGACCATAATCAATTAAGACTTCACTTTGGACACCCTCAACAGTTAGGAGTGTGCACTGTTCTTACAGAGGACCTAAGCTCCCAGCATCCCCAAAGGGGATGTGAAGGACAGATGGAGGGTGGGATGGGGGAAGGGAGAGGGTGAGCAGATCACTAACACCAATAACTCTATCTCAGCTCCATAGGGAGCTTCTGTATCCTCCCATACACACATACACACTCACACACACACACATACACACACATCACACAATACACACTCACACACACACTCACACACATACTCACACACACACATACACACACATCACACAATACACACTCACACACACACTCACACACATACTCACACACATACACACTCACACACACACTCACACACACTCACACACACTCACACACATACACATTCACACACATACACACTCATACACACTCACACACACATACACACTCACACATACACACTCACACATACACACTCACACACATACACACTCACACACATACACACTCACACACATACACACTCACACACACATACACACACGTACACACTCACACACATACACACACCCACACATATACACATAAATACACACATACACTTACACTCAATCACACATACACTCACACACACACATATTGAAAATAAAATAAATCTTTGGAAGTGGTAAGATATCCATTCTACATAGATGGTATACTGGAAAAAAAGGTTTTTTATAGCTGTATATGTACTACTGCTTTTCCCAGATATAATAAGACAATATTGGCCAACGACAGGCATAAATCACATCTGTGATTTCCTACTTTTTTAGAGTCTAGTTCTTGGTTAGAAGGGCTTCCCCCCAAAAAATCCTACAGTTCTTTCTAATTAGACCCAACAAAAGGCATTGGAAAAGAAAGATCTTTGTGATCAATAAGAAACTTCACTAGTTTCATTATGTATGTATTTTAATCTACTTATACTTTATTTCATGTATGCATTTATATTTTAGCTAGTCCACCCCAACCTCTGACCCTAGTGAAAAGAGGAAAAAAGGCAAGCCTCGGGTGTGGTCATTAGTCTCAGGGCATGTGGGCTGTCTAGGAGCAGGACAAAGCAGACCTGTGTGGAGGGAGAAAAGGCAAGGGATGCTGACTACAACATGGGAAGGCACACAAACCTGCAGAATCTGGGAGGAGGGATGTAGGCCCATCCAGCAAACAGGTGCTCGGTACCCAGAAGCCATGATTTTACTCATGTCCTCATGCTCCATTTCCATAAACGTAACTGCTGGCCCAGAACCCTGAATGTCTGGGATGTGGCAGAGTCATATGCAGAATACAGAAGGCTCTGAGCCCTAGTCACAGCATCATAAAACAAAACAGAAGCGTGAACACGTCAAAGTCTGGGTATGGAATGTCAGATGCCTTCCAGAGCCGTCATCAAGCTCATGCTCCCTTCACCAGCAATGATACAAGCACATGTCAAACTTCAGGTACTTGGAAGCCAATGCACAAGTGTATAATGGGCAGGAGATTTTGGACCAATGTGAGCTGTGGATGGTAAATTGTAAAACTGGGAATGTGGTGCGGCTCGCACCCCACCTTGATGTGGTCAGTTCTACACTGTCCAATATGACAGCCACTAGCCCCAGGGACTACTGATCAGGGATGCGGCTAGTCTTCACTAAGATGGAGAAACCATGCACCAGTTTTCAAAGTCCCTAAGAAACAAAACGAGTGGTTCCATGACAATATCATGAGCCAAATGGATGGCACTAGAAGAAACCATCCTGAGTGAGGTAACCTAGTCACAAAAAACAAACATGGTATAAACTCACTCATATATGGATTTTGGACATGGATCAGGGGAGTGCCAGCCTACAATCCCACTCCCAGAGAGTCTAGGAAACAGGGATGACCCTAAGAGAGATATGCATGGTATCCCGGAGAAGGGGAATGGGACAGGATCTCCTAAGATGACTGGGAGCATGGGATGAGGAGAGAAGGAGCTGGGAGAAAGACAAGGGGAGAAGAGGAGAGAGGAGGACATGGGGGAACAGGAAGGTTGACTCAGGGTAAGAATAGAGGAGAGCAGGGTGAGAGATACCATAATAGAGGGGGCCATTGTAGGTTTGAGGAGAGATCTGGCACTAGTGAAATTTCGAGAGATCTATTGGCAATCTAAGCAACAGTGAAGAGGCTGCCTTGAATGCCCTTCCCCAATGAGATTGGTGACTACCTTATATGCCATCCTAGAGCCTTCATCCAGTGGCTGATGGAAGCAGAGGCAGAAACCCACAGCTAAGCACTGAACTGAACTCCTGGAACCCAGATGCAGAGAGGGAGGAGTGATGAGCAAAGGGGTCAAGACCAGGCTGATGAAACCCACAGACACAGCTGACCTGAACAAGGGGAGCTCATGGACCCAAGAGTGATGGCTGAGAGGCCAGCATGGGAATGATCCAGAACCCCCAAATTTGGGTGTCAATGAGGAGGCCTCGGGGATCTACGGGGTCTCAGGTAGTAGATCAGTATTTATCCCTGCCATAGGAATGGACTTTGGGAGGCCATTCCACATGGAGGGATGCTCTCTCAGCCTGGACACATGGAGGAGGGCCTAGGCCCTGTCCCAGATGACATGACAGATTTTGGAGATCCTCCATGAAGGGCTTCACCCTTCATGGAGTTTGGGTGGGGGGGTTGGAAGGGCTGGGGAGGGGTGGGAAGGAGGGGAGAGAGAGGGAACTGGGATTGACATGTGAAGCAAACTTGATTCTAATTTAAATTAAAAAAAGAAAATTGCCTGAGCATAGTGGTGCACACCTTTAATCCCAGAACTTCGGAAGCAGCAGCAGGCAGATCATTGTGCGTTCGAGGCCAGCCTGGTCTACAGAGTGAGATGCAGGACAGGCTCCAAAGTTACAGAAAAAAAAAACCTATCTCAAAAAGAAAAATGCAAATATCTTTCCTCTTTTTATTATGACAAAATTTTGGGATGGTAATGCTTGGGAAACATTAGGTGAGATTAGTTTTGTTCATTTGGGTGTTGTCTTGGCAATGCTGGTGACGCAACCCAGCACCTTATAAATACTAGGGATATGTCCTGCCACTGAGCTACACTTCCAGCTTCTGGTTTCACTTTTACTTTTGTAAAAATGTGGTCATTATAAAAGTTTTAATTTTAATTACACACGAGTCATGTTTTTCCTATTGAATGGCATTGTACAATTTCTAACGCCACCCCAAGAGCTGTATGTCAAACTTACTTCCAGCTGGCTTTCTAACCTGCATCTCAGAGTTCCTAGCCTGATGCTACCACCTCTAACTGTTGTCTTCTTTTTCTATTTTCTTTTCTTTTCTCTTCTTTTCCTGGTTTTTCAAGACAATTTCTCTACGTAGCCCTGGTTGTCCTGGAACTCACTTTGTAGATCAGACTGACCTGGAACTCAGAGATCCACCTGTCTTTGCCTCCTGAGAACTGGGATCAAAGACGTGTGCCTCGGTGCCCAGACAATTTTCAAAGAACCACAATTAACTACTCATTTTGAAATCCTGTTTGACTTTAAGGAATAAACTGTTGTAGTTACTAAACTTAGCCAGTAGATGGCGACCTTACCACACTTGACTGAAAAAACCTAAGTGGGAAATTGGCACTATTTGGAATAGAAATTCTGTTTTTAACCAATTTTAGATTGTTCATTAACAGATAAATGAACTAAACTGGGAAAATGAAAGTAATTTGTACTGAATAAAACAATGAATTTCATTAAAATTTACAGTTGAACCCAATATTGGAAAACTCTTTTCATGAATCCATAAACCATGAAACTGAAAACCAATATTTAAATTATTTTACTTTTTTCTGTAAAATCTTCTGAACTACAATTTAAAAAATAATTTGAATGCCTCTTTCTGATCTCTAAACACTGATGAATAAGATTACAAACTGTCCTGATGTTATTATTTATAAAGGAGCTTTACCCTGTCATTCATAATAAAATATTTATAGCAAGGAAGACTTGGTAGTCAATATTTAATGCGCTGTCATAGTTAATGGTCTCAATAGCAGTTACATTTATGAAGCTAATTGTTCTGAAGTTCAGTTCTTTCTGTAACCTTCTGGAAATATTTGGATGATAAATGTGTTTGCTTTGACATATTGTCGTTACGCAGAGCTCTTGGTCCTGAGTGGTGTTCCTATATTAAACAGGGGGATCTGGCACCGAGACTCACGCGGTGCGCGCTGCTGAGAGAGGCGGAGATACTTGGAGACTGGGGGTGACCCTCAGGATCGGAAAGGAGTCAGTGCTTGTTTAAAACCTTCAGACAGAGCTTGGCCATGTTGACATCTTGGCATGAGACTCCCATCCTCCACGGTTCTCAGACGGTGTTCTTTAAAGCCACCTCCCGTTAACTGCAAACTCAGTAAGGAAGGGGAGACCACACACTCCAGACACAGTCTTCTCTTTTAAGCATCAATGCACTTGACAAACTATTTTATAAATCATTTTTCAAATTTCCTTAGGGTCTGAAGAGATGGCTCAGTGGTTAAGAGCACTGGCGGCTCTTCCAGATAACCAAGATTCCATTCCTAGCACTTAAGTGAGGCTCACAATTGTCTTTAACTCCCGTTTCTGGAGATCCGCCGCCCTCTTCTGGCCTCTGTAGGAAATGCATGTGGTGCACAGATGTACACAGAGGCAAAACACCCATACACATAAAATAAAAGATTTTTTTTAAGTTACTTTCAATCCATCACAGAACTATTTCAAAGTAACAGAGCTTGGAAATCTAAAAATCTATTACAATTACATTTCTCTCCATAGACATTATTTGTAAATGAATTCTTATATGACCAATAAAGTAATAGAAACAAACATGACCCCCACCCCATATCACACATCTGCGCGCGCACACACACACACACACACACACACACACACACACACACACACACACACACACACGGGGCAGGAGGAGAGACGGTGTCTCACGTTCACGACAAGCTGCTCCCAGTAGCTTCCTGTACTCCATGCTACTGCTCATACTAGCTTCTGCTGTATGTATGACCTTACCTGTTGACAAAACTAGACTGAACATGACTTCACTCTGCTCACACTCGGTGTCCAATACCCGACACTCACTTCTTTCTCTGTGTTAGCTTTAAAAAAGAAAAAGAGTATTCCCCAGCAGAGCTGACCTGAACTGAGGGGATACAAAACAAACACAAAACTAACTTTCTTGGAAGGTTTTATGGAGGGATCTGCACAGCCCCCAATCAGCACACTGTGCCCCTACACAGGCAAGCTGAGTCCTTGAACTCCATGGCCCATGTGATCCTCTGTCTCAGCCTCCAAAGTAGCCGAAACTACGGCTGTACACAGCCACACCCTGCTATTATTTAGCCTCTCATCTATGGTTCCCTTATCCATGCTACCCATCTCTAAAACTGCTGGCTAGTTTAAGTCAGTCCCACAAAGTGTGGCATAATTGCAGTACTTGAGATCAGCATGGACACTTAGAAGTGTGTTTTCCATTCATACTTCACTCCTGAGGAACTGAGACGGGAAAGAAAAAGTCTCGGTGACTTTGAAGTGAGACCCAAGGACAGCCACTTCAATATTCTCAAATTTCATCTTATTTTCGAAATGAAACCTCCTTCACGAGGTTACTACAAAGATGAGAGACAACTGGCTGGGATCTCTGGCCTGTAGTGGGCACTCAGTGACTAGCCAGGGGTGGGTGTGGGCAGTATTATTTTACCTTTAAAAAACACTTGATGGCAAAGAATAGCACTCTTTTCATAGGAGAAAAATGAAACAGACTTTACAGTTATGGGCCCAGAGCAGTGCTTCTCAGCCTTCTTAATGCTGTACCCTTTAATACAGTTCCTCGGGTTGTGGTGACCCTCCCCAACCATAAAGTTTATTTTGTTGCTACTTAATAACTGCAATCTGGATACTATTATGAATTGTAATGCAAATATCTGATATGCGACCTCGTGAGAGTCACGACCCACAGGTTGAGAACGGCTGACTCGGGGCATCAGTGTGGCTGACGCAGCATAGACCTCTCTCCTCTGTAGGTACAGACGACTGCTCATGAACGTTTAGGAAAACTCACGAATGGCCTGTTGGGAGTGCGTTACTTTACTCGGAATGCCTTTGTGGTGGATCACAGTTACTTCGTACACATAACACCCACGGGTCCCACAGTGTTTGGGCCAGTTCCCACAGGCTCTAAGCTCTAGCTACACTGCTGACTGAATAAGGCCTATTCAGCTCAAGCTTTTCTCCTGTCAGGTTCCAGGATCCTCTCCGTCACCATCGCTGGCAAATCGTGGCCCTGCTGCTCTGTGCTTCTGCATTTTTCACCACACTGTGGCTACTGTTGGGGGTTTCCTCTTTCTTTCAGCAAACCAGAATAGCACGCATGTTTGTTCCATCCTTGGCCATTTCCCTTGATCTCACGGGTACCACCATGGCTCTCTAAAGTGGTAAAGCTTTGGCATTTGCCAGTGGGGGCTTCTTCAGGGGGCTGACTTCTAGCTCACTGCTTTGTCGAGCACTAGTCACTTACTGGCTGGACTAGGATTTATTGTTGACACAAGGGCGCGATCCTTTATAACATTTCCGGCCTTAACCCTTTCCCAGCACCTCCCTGTCTACGCCGTCCCTGTTCTTGAAGAGTTAGTTCATTATCCGTTCCCGTTGGAAGAAATCAAAGTTCTGCAACTCTGCGAAAACAGTTTGCGGAGTGGTCCAGGAGCAGCGCGGGCAAGGGCTGGCTACTCAGAGGAACCGGCTTCTGAGCTATCTCCTCCAGGTGAGAGCGGAGAGGCTGATGTTGCTGAGGCCAGAGGAAATCTGAAATAAAAACCCAAGACAGTATTGCAGTTAAGTTCTGAGATGGGGTCCTTCCGTGCAGATGCCTTCTATCTCTAAGAAAGGCTTTGGGCTGGAGTCAAACCTAGAACTTCAAGATTCTAAGCCTAGAGAGGGCCCTGTTCCCCACACCACGGAGAGCAGGCAGAGCATAGTAGAATCACAACATCACGGTTATTTCTAAGATGTAATTGTATTGTAATACCCATGCGTTATATGATCCATGCACAATGTACCTCCTTCTCATTGGAGAAATGTGGAAGTGCCTAGGAGTGTTATATGCCTTTCATATCATAGTCAACCCAGTTTAGATCTCTCGATTGACACTTGGATCAATTACGGATACTTTACACTCTGTGGTCTTTGAGGAGATCTAACTTATGAATAAGCTAATGTCTCCATCTCCTTCCAAGGTATATCTCTTGACCTAGATCTACCATTTGGGGGCTCTTATGATATCCATTTTCTAGAGTTTTTCGCTTGCCCCTGGCACAGTAAAGCTGCTTTGTGTTGGGGGGTATTTCTTGCCTTAAAGGGGATAGTATACTTTCTCTTTTAAGAGGGAACTTGAACCTCCTGCTTCTAAAAAGCCACACCATTGAAAAGACAGGCCACAAACATGAAGGGTGAAAACTGAGCGCTGCTGTGTTTTCATGTCTTTATTGTAATGCTTCCAAGTCTGGCGTCTCAACACTGTGCTTTTAATGACTGTGGCTACCTGGTCAGAGTAATATGTGGAAGGCGTTTGTGATTAACTCTAAAAGCTTGTGTGTATATGTGTGTGTGTGTGCGCGTGCGTGCGTGCCTGTGTGTGTGTGTGTGTGTGTGTGTGTCTGTGTTACATGTGTATGTACAGGAGCGTAGGTATAGAGACCAGAAGTCAATATTAGGTACCTACTTCTAATGCTTACCACTTTTTTAGGGTCTCTCACTGAGCATGGAATTCAATTCAGCATGAATACCTGACCAATAAGCTTAAGGGACCCTTCTGTGTGTACACCCTCAGTGCACAGAACCACACCTAGACTTTTATGTCAGCATTAGGGATTTGAATTTCAGTTTGAAATTTATTGATCAAACCATTTCCCTAGCCCCCACATAGTTTTATAAACCTAAGTCCCTCTTCACAAAACCTATTACAAATTGTGTTGGGCCACCATCTACTGCCATTTACAGTTACTGGGTGGGTTGTATGTGATACTCATTGATCTAATGCTTTGCTGCTCTAGTTTACGTAAGCTGTAGAAATAGCCGAGAGTACCAGGAGCAGAGATGACATTTTCCTATGGAAAACACAGCCATTTTGCAATGTCAGAAAATGTCATTGGCCAGGAATCATCCTTGGGGATAGTTTGCTTGGCATCAGATGGCTTATTTTCCCAGGATGACCCTAGGATATAATTTGGTAATGAGATCATTTGGCAACTTGGGCTGTAGTACACTAAAATTAAATAATTGAATTGGCAATGGTTTTTAACTTACTCTTAGTCCTCCAACATGAACTTTGGCCAAGATTATGAATAAATATTTGGGCTTTTAGGACTTCCATTTTGTAATTGCAATTTGAACAATATGAAAAGAAAGCTCTCCCCTGTAGTACTGAGTGTCTTTATATGAGCAAGCAAATTCCTTCACTGTATCCAGTTTCTGCAGCACAGTTCAGGCCCAGCATTTTCTGTGGCCATTGAATCCAGGCATTTCTTACCACTTGTTTTTAACTCCTAAAACACACGCTGTATTTCTTAATCATTTGGGAAGACAAAGGCGGCTTTCTGCTTCATTTTTTTCAACTGTAATACAGATTTGCAGAAAGAAAGGGCCGTGTTAGATTTCTCTTTTGAATCTATTGGACATCAATTTCACTTGCAGCATACCCATCAGAATCTCAGCCAGCATCGTTTGACTAGCTAGTTGGAAAATAGCATTGGTTCACACACATCTGTGTCACCAACTTTCATGTCTGTTCTTGGAGTCCTTTCCACACAGAGCACTCACAATGTCCTGGAATTCTTGCTTTTATGTCAAATGGGTGTGAACACTGTGCCTACCAGCATTTGACCACTGGCACCCACGGTGGAAGGAAAAAAACTGACTCCAACAAGATCAGAAGCATGCCCATGCATACATACCACACACACATGCATGCACACACACATATGCATACACGCATGCAAGAACATACACATATGCACACACACGCACACACACACACATATGCATGCATGCATGCACAAATAAAATAAATGTAAAAGAATTGCATGTCTCATGTTTTGATCTAAAATTCACCTTCATTAAACCTAGTGCAGGAACAGACTAGTAAATGCCTTACTGAGTTAAAACCCTTACCTTAAAGTACTCTGAAACATCCGCTTCAAAAAATTCTTACGTTTTGGCAGTTTCTGGTTTTTTCATCTGAGCATTTGAACCTGTCTCCAAACCTATCTCTTTCTAAGATTTTATTTTTATTTTTAATCACGGGCACCTATGTGCATGTAAGTATGTCATTTATGCATGTGGGAATGTCGACATGAGTGCAGTCATCTGTGGAGGCCAGAGAAGGCAATGGATCCCTTGGAGCTGAACTAGTGGCTTTAAGTCACCTGATGTGGGTGCAGGGAACTGAACTTAGATGTTCAGCAAGAACAGTATTCACCTGCTCAGCCATCTCTCTTGTGCCCCAAGTCTATCTCCACATATCACACACAGAAACTAGTCAATCACAGAGAATAACGTTACCAGCCTACTACTTATAAGTGTTCACTCAAGCTGACCTTTTCCTCAAGGGTCACTCTGTCTTTATATCTCCTCTTCCCCAGAGTACTATCTTCACTTAAAAATTTACCAAAGGGTTACATAATCAGTGTTCAGGTAGTGACTGAATCATAAGTGTCTCTATGTGTTCTACAAAAAAAAAACAAGCAAACAAACAAACAAAAAACTACAACTAGTTTGTGCTTTTTCATAAGGATAACCGAATCATTTAAAAATGTTTATAGTTGAGGAAGGCTCAGTAGTTAAGAGTGCATGCTGCTCCCAGCACCCAGGTCAGACAATTTATAACCACCTGTAACTACAGCACCAGGTGACCCACCCCCTTATTCTGGCCTCCATGGGCAACTGCGCTTGTGTGAGCACATTCCCACATGCATAAACCCCATGAAGCTAATGTTTAAAATCGACCATCGCATCCTGTTTCAAAAAAAAATTATAGCGTCAAGAACTGATATATGGTACTTTGGGTCAGCAAAGCAGCAGACTGCTTTTAAGCACTGCTTAATGGACCATACTAGTAGGAGCATGGAAGACAATGGTGCTGAGAGTGATGGTGGGGGCCTGGATCAAGAGATTTCAGAGGAGAAAAACTTCAGTATATTACCTAGAGGTCATTCTTGTGATATTTTGGTGGATATTGATGCTGCTTTTTGCCCCTGTCTGAAAAGTCTACCTGAGGCTAAAGTCAAGAGTTTTGGATTAATTGCATTGACAAAGGAAATCTCAATACAGCCTAGAATAGACTGTAGTGTAGTTACTAGTGTTGACTCTTATGAAGACTTATAAGGAAAACAAGAAAGCTGAGCAAGTAAAAATACAAAATATAATGACTGAGGGGACGGGGCGGGGGGCACACCAGGCAGTGGAATGGAGCTAACTCCTGTGTTCGAGGAGACAAACAGATTAAGAAATCGACTAAAAGGAGTGGTGACCTCAGGGCAAGATCCCACCCAGCTCTGAAAAGGAATTAAAGAAAAACTTAGACCAGAATAGCCAAGCTTAGGCAGTGAAAAAACCATCAAAACCAGAAAAGTGGTAAAGATGTAATTGAACAAGGGGTCCATGTCCCAGCCCCAGCAGCAGCAAAACTTGGCGGCTTTGGCCCTTCATTCTGGATTTAAAGTTAAGGGGTGACTAAGGAAAGCTGCTGATGCCAGGCATATTTCAGGGGTGTCCTAGAGAGGCCATTGCATGAAACTGTGAAGGTGAAGACTGTATTGCCTTGAAGACTCCAAGATGTTGAGAATGCCAGAGTCATGGGATGCCTGCTGAGGAGAGCTGCTGACAGGGAGTGGAAGCAGCCCAAGAGAGAGAAGTGTGTTGCAGTCAAAGAAGCTGGAAGGAGTCAGAGACCTGAGAGCATTTTGACACCGTGCACAAACATGCAGAGTTTGGAGTTTTTCCCTGATGGATTTTGCTCTTGCTTTGGTCCAGTATTTCATTAATATGCTGCCTTTCCTCCATTTTGGAATGGTAATGTATATCCTGCGCCGTTATACATTAGAAGCATGTCATCTGCTTTTTTTTCATTTTCATTTTATAGGGGATTACAGTTAAGAGATTGTATCAATCTCAGAATAGACTTTGAACTTCAGGTTTTAAACAATTTTGAGGCTGTGATAGACTATGGGGACTTTTGAAGTTGGGCTAAATTTATCTTGCATTATGTTACGCCTACAAGCCTATGGGGGCCAGGGAGTGGAATGTGGTGGTTTGAATGTAATTGCCCCACAGTAGAGCGTGGCACTATTAGGAGATAGCATTGGAGCAGGTGTGGCCTAAACCTCTGAAACTGTAGCAGCCCCAATTAAATGATTTCCTTTATAAAGTTTGCAATTTACATGATTGTAGGAGGAGACTTTAGGACTGCGCCCTAGCCATGCGACACGCTAGAGGCGCATACGGATTTGGTAATGAAAGGGTGGTGAACCCTTCTCTTCGAGAGGACCCAGGTTCAGTTCCCAGCACATACATCTTGGCTCACAGTTCTCTGTAACTTCAGTTCTGGGTGATCTGATGCCCTCTTCTCACCTCCACAGACATTAGGCAAGCGTGTGGTGCACAGAAATACAAACCACCCACCCACATAAATGAAATAAAATGAAAACTTAAGAGAAGAATAAAACAAGTAGCCTAAGTTGAGAGGGTTTGGCTTTCACATTACTTTAGTACACTCAGAAAGGTATGACACTCCAAATGGGCCAACAGGTTTCCAGCCAGAGAGTGCCGATGAGTCACCTCTTCCGCAGAACCAGTCCTGCCAACATTTGGCCTGCTTACCATTGTATCCCAGGTTATGGGAGAGATGACAACTCAGCAAGTAGAGACCTGACTTCTGGGTATACATGAGTGGCTGTACGGGGTATAGAGAAGGTTTTACTATTATGCGCTTCATGTAAGTCTTTCATTTAAGACTGAGATGGATTCTGTCTTTGTGAAACTGAATTTCATGTGAAACTCTTTCAAAGGCTGAATTCACAAATGCCCACCCTTGAGCTCCACTGATCTCCCTCATTTCCAAAATTCTTGAAGCCAGAAAGTATTTCCCTGAAAGGTTTCCCTTGAGGAAGGGCAGCCTTTCTCAATTAACTTTGGTTACTGAAGTACACGATCTGTGGGTGTGTGTTGAGAATAAGGGCAGAGGGCATTATAAAATGAGAGGATTACAGTCTAGAAAGGTGGGACCTCGGAGATTCTACACCTAGAAATGCAACATACTACGCCAATGAGGGGAACAGATGTTTTCCGTATTTATGATGAACAAGCACTCAGCACACACTATCTAAGGGGAATTCAAGTTCCAAGATACAGTGAGAATTGAGACATTTCCAAGACTTCATGAGGAAGTGACATTGGAACAGGCACTTGAAGGATGGCTGCGTGTTTATTTAACAGGCTCAGTTAATCAAAAACAATTGAAAAAAATTATCCAGTATTAACCAAAGCCCATGAGGCAGGAAGCAAACTGAAGAGTATACTGTTGGCTCTATGCCCTCTCTCCTAAAGTGTAGTTTCAAGGTGCCTATTACTTCATCCTATTACCTGCTTTCTCTTGGTCCATCCTTAACAGATACTGAGATCCATCTTCATAAAGCCAATAACCCACCAATCACAACTTCACCAGAGTGTAGAAGGACCAACAATTCTGGGCTTCCACAAACCCCATCAGTTGCAGAAAAAGCTTAACACACAAATCCCTGATCACCTAGCAGTATACATTTCCAGCTCCAATTTTTGCTAGTCTTTGTCCAGAATGTTCTGCTTCCTGCATGCCAGCCTCCCATAAACATGTTGGATAACTTTCATCTATGCATTTATTCTGTTCTGATTGCTGTCTGAAATGTCCTGGTCTTCAGAAACCAATTGAAAATTTTGAGATTCAGTTCAAATGACACTTCCATAAGGCATCCCTGTCCAAGTAATCAAAGCTGAGCATCCTCTCCAATGGCATAGCACATTCTGCCTCTATTCACTTGTCATAATTCTCAGATGAGATTCCTCTGAGGGTAGGTGACCTGAGCTCACTCTCCAGCTCTGAAAAGTGCTGTCTTGATCAAACAATTAGCTTCTTTATTTATACAACTTGGACATTTACTATCTTAGTTAGGGTCTCTATTGATGCAACAAACACCATGACCAAAAAGTAAAGTTGGAGAGGAAAGGTTTCATTTGGCTTACATTTCCATATTGCTGTTCATCACTGAAGGAAGTCAAGACCAGAACTCAAACAGGACAGGAACCTGGAGGCAGAAGCTGATGCAAAGCCATGGAGAGGTGCTGCTTACTGGCTTGCTTCCTACGGCTTGCTCAGTTTGTTTCTTATAAAGCACAGGACCACTAGAGCAGGAATGACACCAGTCACCACGTGCTGAGCCCTTCCCCATTGATCATTAATTGAGAAAATGCCTTACAGCTGGATCTCATGGATGCATTTCTTCAACTGAGGTTCCTTCCTCTCTAATGCCTCTTGCTCATGTCAAGTTGACACACAAAATCAGCCAGGACACTTACAACATTCCTCAAAGAATTCAGTAAGAAAAAATGTATGTAGAAGTATTTTGTAAACTGTTATACATATAAAAATTTCCTCTTCCATTTTTTATTTTTTATTGAAAAAAGTTTTTTCAAACAATATGTCCTAATGGAGACTTCCCATTTCCTAACTCCTCCCAGATCCTGTCCACCTCCCCACCCACCCACCTCTGTAGTACGAATAATAAAACCCAGAGACAGATATTGAGTTTTAAGCTGAAGATCAGAAAAGCAAAGCAGCCGACCACTAGAGAGTTCTTACCTCTACCAAGGCTGGGGCAATCCTGTCCTCACCATGGCTGGAGACTGAAAGCAGCTTAAGACCCTGAGCTCCAGTCTTATATACCTCTCTAGTGCTGGAATTAAGTGCCCAGCATCTATGGCTAACTAGTGTGGCTTCTGGGATTAAAGGTGTGTAGTGCTTGGCCTCTGTGGCTGTGGCTAACTTTGCATTCTGATCTTTAGGCAAGCTTTATTAGATCATAAACAATATATCACCACACACCTCCCTGCTCTGCTTTCTTTCTCTCTGTCTTCAGAAAGAAAACCAGCAGAATAAGAAAGAACACAGTAAAACACACATCCCTTAAAGACACAAGACTAGAAACTATAATATATGGGCAGAAAAACAGTTAGAAGAAAACAAAAGACCAAGCAAAGCAATATGAGACGGTACAAAAATACCATTGAGTTTGTTTTGTGTTGGCATGGAGCTTACCCCTAAGTGTGGTATGTATATCCAATGAGATTTCATTGGAAAAATTTAAATTTCCCTTTGCAAGTGGATGCCAATTGCAGATAGCTTCTTGCTTAGCAGTGGGACCCCGTATGCTTGAATCCTGTCTGTAACACACACAAAAAGAATAAAAGTCTCAGAGATAGATATTGGGGTTCAACCTGAAGACCAGGGAAGCAAAGCAGCTGGTCACTAGCTCTCACCTCAAGCTCAGGCTGAAAGGGATGATCCACACATGAGCTCTTCACCAAGTCTCAAACTGCTGACTCTCCTGAGCTTAGCTGGAGAATCCTGTGACTTCCACGTCTTCCTGTCCTCCTTGATACTGAGCCTTCCTATCTTCAGTGTTGCTGGATAATCAATGCTCCTGTCCTCAGTGAGACTGGAAAATGAATGCTTCCAATAAATACTGAAGACACTGCTTCTCTTTTATACCCATCTAGTGCTGGGATTAAAGGCATGTGATATGTTTCTCTTTTAGACTGATTTAATCTTGTGTGCCCCTAGGTGGCCTTGAGCTCAGAGAGATCCATCTATCTCTTAATCCTGAGTCCTAGGATTTAAGGTGTGTGTACCACCACCTCCTAGTTTCTGGCTGCTGAAACTAAATGTGTGTGCCTGGCTTCTATGGCTACTAGCTAACTTTGCTTTCTGAATCCTCAGGCAAGCTTTAATAAATCATAAATAATGTATCACCACAAATCCCTTTTTTGTCTAATACAAAAAGGCTACAATGAACATAAGAAAAACTATATACAATAAGTATGTACACTATATACAGGTAATAAGTTTGTCAACAATATCTAGTCCATTTGCATTTGACAAATTCAGAGAAAACACTTCATTGTCTATCCTTTCTTGGTGAGTCCAAATTCTTGTACCTAATTTATTTCCTATTCTAATTTGTATTACCAAATTATCCTTTAATGTCTTTCAAACCATTTACACTTTACATATCTGTAGTGAGTTAGCCTTTTCTGAGTTTGGGAAATTATGAAAACTATAACTATCTAGTCTTCAACTCCCTCAGAGACCTGAGAAGGAAATATTATTAACTGAGTAAACAGGAAGTGCAAGCAAGCACCTTCCAAAAAGCGTGAGAAATGACAGAGACAGCTGACTCCCTGGACAGTCACCCAAGTTCCTTTGCAACATGAAGGCATCCACCTTTGGCCTATAGGCATACCATCTCTGGAAGACTTCTCTGTGAAGCAGGATTTTCTGAAGGACTGTCCTGCTTTGTGTCCTGTTTGTCCATTTTGGACAGCATGCTGTCAGCAGTCGAGGCAAGGGCACGTTCTTGCCCCATGACTTACCTTTGCCACAAAGAAAGTAAATTTCATGTGAGTTTCTTTGATGCCCATCATCTTCTCTGAAGGAAATTGGTGCTGCCAAGAGCAAACATGTCTCATTGTCATTTTAAAAAACCTATGCCATTAAAACATTTTAAATGCCAAATTCTCTAGATCTCTGAAGTGTTTGAAGATGACCTGTCTTTCTAAGATATATATCTGCTTGACCTTGAAGCTATTACCTAATGTGATTACAAGCTGGACTGTAATAGGTGACTAATTACTCACTTACATTTCCTTATTATCCCATAGTTGGTAATATTGACTTTCAAGGACTAGAAATTTGATAAATGGATTGTATAGGTACATATACCTTGAATAATATTAGAAACATATGTTTTAACCAATTAATTTCAAATTTGCATCAATGTACAATATTTGTATACAATATACAAAAGTTCAACCCAATGTAAAACTAGTAACTTCTTTTTAAAAGTAGATTCAATAATCTATCTTTTTATGTTATCTATATCCTCCCTTTTTTCTTTTCAAGAGTAGATTCAATAATCTACCCTTTTATCTTTTTTTCTGTATTCCTTTTTTTTCCAAAACAAAAACTTTGAATTCAATCCCCTTTGTTCAACTTTCTTCCTGACTGTAACCAACAGCATTTTGTAACCAATCTCGTTAAACAATGACAAATATCCATAACACAATGAGTGACCAGAAACCACCCACCCCACCTCTTGGGAATGTGGGCCTCTTTTTCTTAAAGTTACTTACTGCTGTCTGTGGGTGACAGCATCTTTAGGGGGTCCTGAAAAGAAAACTTTGGTTTAATTGTCAAGCTGTATCATTTTTATCCAGTCTCTGCAAGGTGTCAAAGTGCAGGACTTGTCTCAAGTCCTGGCTAGAGTAGTCTGTGAGGGTGAATCATCTCAGCTAGCCTCGTTGAAATTGTTCTGAGCAGTGTCTGTGAGACTGGATCATCTCAGTTGGCTTCCTCGAAATTGTTTTGAGCAGTTTGTAGTCCAAAACTGATCCTTAGTTGTTACTGTTCAGTTTAATGGTGTTATCATAGTCCTGGTGAAACTGTTGTGGGATTCCTTCTTCTTTGATAGGGTTTTTCTGTGTTAACAGTCCTGGCTGTCTTGAAACTCGCTTTGTAGACCAGGTTGCCCTCAAACTCACTGAGATCTGTGTCTGCCTCCCAAGTGGCAGTAATAAAAGTGTGTGTGATCTCCACCCAGCTTGGGTTCAATCTTCATTTAGGAGACACCAGAGATCCCATTAGGTCAGATCATTTTTCTTGGTAAATTTTTTTGGGGGGAGGTGTTCAACCCAGCTAGTTCAGGTCAGTAGAGCATGAGACTCTTAATCTCAGGGTCATGGGTTAGTGCCCCCACATTGGGTGTCAATATGTAACAGGAAAAAGACCCAGAGATAGATATTGGGGTTCAACCTGAAGATTAGGGAAGCAAAGCAGCTGGCCACTACTCTCACCTCAAGCTCAGGTTGATCCACACATGAGCTCTTCACTAAGCCTCAAACTGCTGCCTCTCCCTAGCATGGCTGAAGAATTCTCAGACTTCAATGTCTTCCTATCCTCCTGGATACTGAACCTTCCTATCTTCAGTGTGGCTTGAGAATCAATGCTCCTACTCAACACTGAAGAACCTGCCTCCATCTTTTATACCACCAGTGCTGGGATTAAAGGTGTATGATCTGTTACTCTTTTAGGCTGATTCTATCTCGTGTATCCCTGGGTGGCCTTGACCTCGGAGAGATCTGTCTACCACTTAATCCTGTGTCCTAGGATTAGAGATGTGTGCCACCACCTCCCGGCTTCTGGCTGCTGGAATTAAAGGTGTGTGCCTGGCTTCTATGGCTTCTTGCTTTCTGAATCCTCAGGCAAGCTTTAATAAATCATAAATAATATATCCCCATACCTGTCCATACCGCCAGTCTGAGTTTTTATGTGTATCAGTCTCCTTGTGTCTGGAAAGTTTTGTTTCCTTAGTGTCATCTAACTCTTCTGGCTCTTGAAGTCTTTCCTTCTCTTGAGTCCTGACTGGAGAGTGTGATGGAGACATTCTTTTTAAGACCGAGTATTCCAAGGTCACTCACTCTGCGCACTGTTCAGTTGAGGGTCTCTGTGTTAGCTACCATCTACCACAAGGGGAAGCTTCTGATGATGGGTGAATGAAGTAATGATCTATGGGTATAGCAGAATGTCGTTAGGAGTCATTCTGTTGTGGTATTCCTTTATCAAAACAACACTATTTGGTTTCCTCCTAAGCTCATGGATTATCCAGACTAAACTTCATAGGCTCCCAAGCAGTGTCAAGCTTGGGTTCCATCTTGTGGAGGGGGTCTTAAATCCAATCAGAGAGTGGTTGGTTATTCCCACATCTGTTCAAGTATTGTACCAGCATATTGGCAGGCAGGTCAAGGTGGTAGATCCCAGGGTTTGAGGCTGTGTTGATGGTCACTTTTCTCCTCTGGTAATGTAGAGTACCTTCCAGTACCATGACCACTAGTCAGTAGGAGTGAAGGCTCCATTTACATTTTATATACACAATAGGCAGTTTTTATTGTGCTAGGATGTAAGGACCAGATAGCAGTAGTTTCAGAAAGTAAAACTTACTTTGAAATGTTTGCAGAAGAGTTGCAAATACAGAGAATTCCAATATACTTGTTACCCAGCATCTTAAATAACTAAGATGGTAATACACAATACATTAGCTGAGCTACACATTTTCTCCCTCACTTTTGTCAGTTTTCACTAATGTCCTTTTTCTGCAACAGAATTCAATCAAGAATCCCACACATTTAGTTGACATGTCTTATAGTCTTCAATCTAGGACAACGTCTCGGGTGTCCCGTCTTTATAACCTTGATTTTTTTTACAGAGTTCTGTTTATTTTACAGAAGCAGGAACACTCTGTAAATACTTTCTTTTTTTTCCTCATAATTGGCTGGGGTTATAGATGTGGAGGGATAATACCATGGAGAAAATGTGCCTTCCTCACTGCACATGGAGAGAACATTGTGTTGATATCCAGTCTCTGGAACAGTCTGGCTCATGGTGATATTCAATACATCTCATCAAGGCTTCTCTCTAAACTCTTCTCTCTTCCACTGATGTTCAGACTCTAAGTAGCAAGAAGATACATCTCCAGTGTGTTGATGCCTAGTGAGCATCTGTAGTTAGTTCCACTAAGTGTTTAGGGCTGAAGGGTTGGGGGTACAACTCGTTTATGGAGGGCACTTTCACCGCCAAGGCCTCTTGGATTCAACCAGCGTCGGCACACAAAAGGGAAATTTTTGAGGGATGGAATTGAAAGGTAAGTTAAGAGTCTGGTCATATTTTCAGGAAGTCAGGTTTATTTGACAATCACTGGGAACCGGTAACTGATTTTAAGCAATTAAACGGCTTACTAATTACCAAATTCCCTGCATTCTAAGGATGGGTTCCTATTGTACTTTATTGGGAAAGGAGAGTTTGAGAAGTCAGGACTGTGTTGCAGGGCAGAGGGTGGGGTAGAGTCTTGAGCCTGAATGCTGCAGGTTTGGTGATGCCAAAGAGAAACCACAGAAGGAAATTTGTGGTGGAAGACAACTAATTTGGCTTTCAAGGTGTTGAATTTGTCTTGCAGCAAGTAAAACCCCGTGAATGGACCTTGGAAAGGACATAGCAAACGCAAGGTAGAGGACAGCCGTGGGCTTCAAAGTCTTGATTTGAAGTCATTTCTGTCTCTAGACGCCTTAAGTAGGCAGACGAGTGGAGACAGTGAAGCAAGGAGATGTGACTTGAGAAAATCCTGTAACTAGAGGGTGAAGAGACGCCAGCGGAAAATGCAGAGGGGTATTACAGAACTACATCGCACAACTTCAAGGGTGGTTGACCAGACTATTAAAGGCAGAAAGCCAGTACTTAGGATACGATAGGGGTAAGCGTATACATAGGAAATAAAATTATGGAGCGATTAAAAACCTATTCTGTTCTCCTCTAAGAAACCGAAGAAGACGGGGATTGTGCAGTGGACTGGGAAAAAGAAATATTTCATTTCTGCCACTAACCCTGATATGCCCAACGTAACTGAAGCACTTGCCCTGGAGCCAATGACTTCCTTTTGTACATTGTAATTGGTATTTTATCTACTCGTTCTGCAAGACGAGTTTGGGCGGACTGCCTCTCGCCGGCAGCAGGGCCGTGGCTGCCTGTGACGTGTTTACAGAAATCCCTGCCAAGCTCCCCCGAGCAGAAGGAGCGGGCCATAGCTAGGATGCCTGAGGTCGTACTGGTCGCCCATTGCGGTCCTCTGACTAGGACGCAGCACCTTCCAGGAGGACGGACGTGACTGTCACACATCACGGACTAGGAAACTGAGGGACCCGGAACAAAAACAAGTCCAACGTCCCCAAGCCAAGGGCTTTAGGAACTACGTAACTTTTTATTTTCCTACAAAGCCAAATGAGCGACCGTACACATGAACGAAGAGCAAAGAGGGGGAAAAGAATATTCAGAAGTTTCACACTCCCGTGACTGCTTTACCCTTAACCCAGCAAGCCGCCCCGCCCTGCCAGACGGAATTCGCAATGAGCTGGCGTCCAGCCTGACTTCCGCCAGGCCTGGGTGGGCAGCGGGGCTTCCCGTT
This sequence comes from Mesocricetus auratus, assembly GCF_017639785.1. Taxonomy (NCBI): domain Eukaryota; kingdom Metazoa; phylum Chordata; class Mammalia; order Rodentia; family Cricetidae; genus Mesocricetus; species Mesocricetus auratus. Next base: position 78,327,343 of record NW_024429266.1, on the reverse strand, counting down.
CTCCTCTCGCGAGAGCTCACCTGTGGCGAGCCGCCTCCTGGGTGACAGGTTAGCGCGCGCGCGAGCGCGCGTGCGGATGACGAAGCGGAAGTGCCGGGCCCGAGGCGGGACCAGAGCCCAAAGGGGCTCGGGATTGCGGAAGTTTGGGGACGAGGGTCGGCGGCTGCTGGAGTTCCTAGTAGATTGACGGCTCCAGAGCCGATCGGGGTCTCGGCCACCAGCACCCGGAGGCCTGCGGCTGTGGCCCGGGTGCGACTCGACGGTGCTGCTGCCGCCGCCGCCGCCGCCGCCGCCGCGGTCCTCGCCCCGCGTTCCTCCGCAGGGACCCGCCTCGGATCTCCACCATGGCGTCCACGGGCAACAACCTCCAGGTACTCGGCCCTCCTCCTCAGCCCCTCGGAAGAGCGGGGCCGGGGAGCTGCGGGGAAGGGGGGAGGGCGGGCAGCGGAGAACGGCGCGCCCCTGTCCCGCGCCCAGGAAGGCGGGGCTGCGCAGACCCTAATTGGAAGAAGGGGCTCTGCCCAGACTGACTTGGCCTTGTCACCTCAGCCTCGCCGCCTGTGGGAACTCTTGGTTTGCTGGTGACATTGGAAAACAAACCGGTAGAGTTTGGGCCGAACTGGGCAGATCTCTCCAATCAGGAAGCTCTCCAGTCTCTCTACCAGGAAGAGAGGGGGAAAGCGTAGCTTTTGCAGAGCGCTGCCCGGGACAGTCTAGAACAGGGTTAGTCTTGGTTTCCCCTGCTGATGAACAAAGGCTCTTCCAGGCGTCCGGTGAGTAGACGTAGGAGAATAGCCAAAGAACCTGGGGTTAGAGGCGGCCAACACACCGCCCCCTGATTTCGTCAGGGATATGTTTTTATGTACGTTCTCCCAAGTTGCATTATGTAAGACTAAGGAGTTTTTAAATCTGTATGTTTACTTTCCTGTCCTCGCCTCAAAAAAAAAAAAGTACGTAAATTTTGGATTCCTAAAATAGCTAATGTTAGGAAAAGACTATTGCTCCTTCGTGGATCGGCATTCATTGACAAATGTTTGTGACACTGTCTCTCTCCCGGCATTGAATGTGGCTTGGTACCTAAGACTTCTAGCCCAGTGGGTTAGTTAGTTACTGCAGAGTAGAACGAAATACCCTTCAATATCGGTGTTTCGGTAGTTTGTCAAATAGGTACTTGTTGAGTGTTTGGTATAACTAGCAATGATAATGTAAACTTATTTCCTTAACATTAGGATAATTGATTCTGACGAAATTCCACCCAAAGTAGGGCCCTTTAAACAGGGAGCGTACACACAAAGAATGGGAGGGGCTTTTATGGAGATTTAGCCTAAAAGATTATGAAGATGTTTCCTGTCTTTAGTAAAGTCTAATTGCAACCATGGCCTATTTCTAAGAATTAAGAGTGAGTTCCTTGCTGATTTGTATGTTTATCTTTTCCACCAAGCTTTTGTAGTTCTATTCAGAAAATGCTGGGGGGGTTTAGGACTTTTTGTTGGTTTTGTCTTTCTCTCTCTCTCTCTCTCTCTCTCTCTCTCTCTCTCTCTCTCTCTCTCTCTCTGTGTGTGTGAATATATTTGTTTATTGATAAAGGCTTTCCTTTGGATATTGAAGATTTCTTTTGTAATATTCATCATCTTTCTTTTTAACATTTGTAGTTCGATTCTATAACCAGAATGTGTTGTTGGAATGTATGAGTTGGATTGCTAGATGTTCTTTGGTGACCAGATGGAAACTGATACTATTAAAGGAGGGTTGTTGAGTGGTTGTTAGTGGTTGCTTCAGCTGTGCTTTTCTCCAGCCTTCTCAACTTTCTAACCGAGGAAATGTAGATGAAGAACTGGGAAATGAGTAACCTCCAACAAACAAAGCACAAATCTTTGTTGACAGATGGTTTAAATCTAATGCAGGATGCAAATAACTAAAGCAAACAAGCAACAGAATTTAAAAACAGTTTCATGGCTGGACGGTGGTGGCACATGCCTTTAATCCCAGCACTTGGGATGCAGGAGCAAGTGGATCTCTGTGAATTAGAGACCAGCATCGTTACAGAGCAAGTTCCAGGACAGCTAGGGCTGTTACATAGAGAAACCCTGTCTGGAAAACCAAAACAGCAACAAAAGCCAGTTCTTTATATACTATAGCTGAGTTAGAGACTAGTGTGGCTTGGCATCCAGTAAGGGTGTAGCTCACCCTTCCAAGAACAAATAAGAAATGTTTCCCTGAGAGGTGATGTGATGCCAGATAAAAACGAATACTAACTGTAATTGCCTCAGTGTTTGGTGTGATCTCATTGAATCCTCAGACAGCTCCTCAAGGTGAATGCTACTCCAGTTTCACTGTGTTAGAAACTCAAGCTTCTGAGGCTATGGTATGCTAAAGAAACACAGTTAATTAGTGTTGAGGTTAGTTTTGAATCCAGGTCTATGTGCTTACAAGCTTGCGGTTTTCTTTCACTGAAAAATTCTGGGCCCTTGAAGGAGAATGGTGAAGGCTTTCTGGGCAGAGAAAAAAAATGCATAAATAGAAAAAAAAAAAAAACAAAAAACTTGTAGAGAGATGGAGAAAACTCCAAGTAAAAGAATGTGACCAAACCCAAACCAAAACAAAAAAACCCACTCAAAGATGACCCAGTCCTAAATATTTGTTATCCATATAAAACTATATTAAGATTTGGGGAATTGGTGTCTGTGTGTGACTGTGTGTATATGTGTGCGCGACAGATCTAATGGTTTATGTAAAAGCAGAAAGCAACCAATAGAACAAAACATAGGAATACAGAAAGTATATACTGGAGAGCGTGTTGCATCAGGAGGGCCATACTAGCACTGAAGCCTTGAGAAGCTGTAATTTTACAGGGGGGCAATAGCATAGGTCTTCTTTGTATGTATGTTATATGTGTAGCTTTAGTTGGTTTAAGTTGTACCAGCAGTTTGATGACAGGAACTCAGTCCATAAGGAAGGAGCATGAATGGTGGAAGCAGACTGTCACAGGAGTTTGTGTGCTGTGTTCCATGGTGGGTCCTCATTCTGCTGTACATAGAAAGCAACAGAGAGGCCTTGAACAGTGGAGTGGGATTTTCACACTTAACTTTCATCTTCACACAGTAACAAATCTAGTTGGTAGCCAGTATGAATGAAAGGAGACCAGTTACAAGAGAGGTTTGTGTCATAGAAGGTGGTGACTGGCTTTAAATGGACAAGTAAAGCTGGTGCAGAGAAAATTTTAAGAAAGAAAATAGTTCAGTCTAAGCCTTCAATTAAATAGTGAGGGAGGAGGAGTTGGAGTCTGGATTTTGTACAAGAGTTCTAGGTTTACTATCAGAATGGATGTAAGCTGGTTCTGAAGATACAAGACAAGCATGCATGGAGAGAAGAAAACGTTGAGTTCTGAACTAACTTTGAAATGCTTGTTGAGATAGCCAAATGAAAATGCCAACTGTGTGTTTCATACATACGTGTTTGGGGAGCTTTTCCAGAAATAAGGATTCTGGGGTTGGCATAAGGGTAGACACAGAGAGAATTCACAGAATGAGAAGAAAACAAGAACCCTATAGCATATCAAAGACACTGGAAAATAATCACAGCACAGTCGGTAGCTAATGGTACTGTTTGGGTACTTGTTGTTAGTGATGTGTCCTGTAGAGAGGAAGTTAGATGAGCGTGTGCTTTGGCAGTCAAAAGACAGCATTTCTGGAATGGAAGATCAAGAAACCCAAGTGAACGTGGCTTTGTAACACAAGTTCAAATAGGTCTTAGTAATAAAAGCCTGGAGTCAGATATGGGGGAAATGCTAAAAGTTCAGAGAAACCAAGGAGCAAAATCACAGCCACCTTAACCTCATCAACTTCCCAGCTGAAAAGAGATGGACCTTCTGTCTCCTCCTGCCTTATCACTTCCTCTCTCTGCCCAGCCATTTCACTTCCTGTCTGTCTATACAAACCTCCAGACCTCTGTGGTTGATTGGTGGCTAGCTCCACCCTCTGATCTTCAGGCAAGCTTTATTTGTTAGTGTATAAACAAGATATCACTACATGACTTTTTGGGGGATTTTGTTGTGTAGGTAAAGAGATGCCAAGATGACAGCTAGAGAGAAGTCTAGGAACCCAAGAAAACTGATGCATTATTAATGGTATATTGTATCTCTAGATCTGAGACAGCTTAAACACGTTTTTTTCTTCAGAGGAAGGCCCCAACCATACGGGAGGGTTGGGCAGAACAGTTCAGTGGTATGTCACTGATAGAGTAAATATCAAAGGGTGCAATGGAAACGGACTCCTAAGCATAGAGAAAAAGTCAGCCTTGGCAGACGAGGTTGGAACTTTTTGTCCAGGGATTTTTCTAGGATGGATACTCCATGATCTACTCAGAAAAAGTCAATCTCAGTTCTTACAAGCCTTTGTACTTTATATTGATGTCCGGGTCCTTGCTGGCCTTGGAGTAATTAAGTCACTTGGTCATAAGTCAGTCTTATATTGATGCATGCAAAAGTGAAGACATAACCCCTGACTCTGTGGAGCTTTTAGTCCAGTGAGAGAGACAGACAAGCAAAGAGATAAATAACAGCAAAAACAAATGTTTATACTTATAGCAATCTGGAAAGTTTTATTCATAGGAATTACATGAACATCTCTGTAATAAAAATGGAATATATTTGAAAATGAATCAGCATCATAAAGATTGTCAGCTATGAGTCCTTAAAAACATCTTGGGTAGAGAGGGCATAAATAAAATTGAGCCTCAGACCAAATTCTGAGAAAAGTATTTCAGTGTCAGATATGAAACCTGTAGCAGGCTGTTTGTGTGCTGCTGAAAATACCTAGAGGAGAGGGGTTGTTGTTAGAGATGACAGGAATAACCAAGGACAGGATTGCTTTTTTTTTTCTTTTGGTTTTTTTTTCTTTTGGTTTTTTTTTTTTTTTTTTAACGAGACAGGGTTTCTCTGTATTGTTTTGGAGGCTATCGGTCCAGCCCAGCCTCGAACTCACAGAGATCCGCCTGCCTCTGCCTCCCGAGTGCTGGGATTAAAGGCGTGCGCCACCACTGTCCGGCCAAGGACAGGATTGCTTTAAGAGCAGGAGGAGTCTGGAATTTCCACTCATTCAGCAAGTTAACAGTGTGTCCATCATTTACCAACCAGTGCCATTCTAGGCTAAAAAGCTTTAGGCAAAGATGTCTGTCTTCACAGGATAACTGAGGAGGTGGCCTGTGCATGCAAACAGCAGCTAATGCAGTCATAATGATGGATAAGAAAGGATATAGGGAGAGCTGACAGCAGGGATAGAACACAACTCTAGAAGATTCGGGGAGCCTTCTCTGAGAATTTGCCAACTGAAGTAGGGCTAGAATGTTCCAGTACAGAGCTAGGGACTATAGCATGTAAGGCCATATAGATAGACCATGCTCCGGTGTTTGAATTCTGCTAGTTGGCAGTGAGGAGACATCAAAATGCGGTGATCTGTTTGGGTAGCAGAGTGGAGGGGGCTGTCCACACATTAGGTAGTAGTTTGGCAAAACCAAGAGCGGGTTGAAGTAGAGTGACACCAAGGGAAATGGAAAGGACAGTATTCCTAAAGAACAATTTGTTCTTCAAAACTGTGCAGGACACAGTCTCAAGTGCAGAATGCCACCAAAACCAGGGGTGAAATGGGGCATTCGTCATGGATCAGACTTGAAAGGATTTGACATGCAAGGCTGGTTTAGACTATGTATTTTATACAGTGTTTGGCACCAGATACCAAAAATAACAATTTTGCCATAAGCTTGGTATGGTGGAACATATGTATAATCCCAGCTACTCTGAAGGATAAACCTGGAGGATTGCTTGAGTGCATATGTTCAAGACCTGCCTGAGCAATATACCAAAATCCTGTCTTAAGAAAAGAAACAACAGGTTTTAACATGTCAGACTGGGCTTGTAACAGCTCACTATTGCCCAATGTGGACTGAGAGAGGGAAATGAGTGACTGAAGAAAGGCAGCATTTCAAGATGATCTGGAGAAAATTATTGTCTGCATAAGGAATTTGTTTCTGCCATGTGGTTTACCACTGAGCATTCAGAGTATATGGTTATGTGAGCAGTTTCTCCTAAACAGCAGGTAACCATATCTGTGACTTCTACATTTATATCCCACCTAGTGAAAAACTTGAGAAGACTTCTCACTGTTTGAACTGTGAAACATAAAACTAGTTCATTTTTGTCAATTTTAAAACATAAGAGAAATATAGCCCCGCCTGCGTCTCCAAATAAGCACATTCTTCCAAGTATAATGGTAACCTGCATGTAAGTGGTTGTGAAGTTTTGAATGATTTTCATGTTATTTATGCACTTGTGTTTAGTGTAACCTAAAGAGTATCATTCGTATATTCACATAGACACCCCTTTGCTCTTATTTCTAACCCTGCGGTTTTTATTTGTGTGTGTATGAGTGGTGTGTGCAAGTGTGTGTGTATGAGTGGTGTATGTAAGTGTGTGTGTATGAGTGGTGTGTGAGTGTGTGTATATGAGTGGTGTGTGTGTGTGTGTGTGTGATCTCACCAGCCCCACGCCTACACGCTCTCCCCATTAGAATGTTTTAATAATTCATGGTTGTTCTTTTCATATGTCTACAAATATTTTACATTGCAATTTATTTTATTTTATGTGTATGGATATTCTGCCTGCATTATGTCTGTGCTCTGTGTGTGTTATTAATGCCCATGGAGGCTAGAAGAGGGCATTGGGTCTCCTGAAAATGAAGTTACAGATGGTTGTGAGCTACCGTGGAGGTGTTGGGAAGAGCAGTGAGTACTTTTAATCCTTGAGACAATGTGCACTTTTAAAAAGTAAGAGAGGTTTTCAGTGTACTCCTCCCCCTAGTTGCATTTGTAAAACCAGTACAGTATCACATCAGGATATTGATGTTGACAGTTTCTACAGTTCTCACTCATTCCGCAGATTGGCTTGTACTTCTGTGTGTTTGTGTGTCTGTCACCACAGACTTAGTGTCCAAAACTAAACATGTAATTAGTGTATAAGCAGACACTTTAGAGCAGTTCCAGAGGGAACGTTCATGCTGCTCTTAAGTCTACACTGAACCTCCATTTTCTCTTTCACTCACATTCCAATTCCCTGGCAGAATTCATCACTTCCCATCTCTGATTTTGACATTTTGAGAACAATATATAAATGGAGCTTTAATACTCAGCCATTAGCATTGGCTTTTTTCAGTCAACATAATAGCCTCAAGATTCATCCAAATCTTATGTATCAATAGTCCATCCCTTTTTCTTGCTGCCTAGTGTTCCATGGTATTTATATAGCTCTTTAGCAGTGGTACCATTGAAAACTGCCTAGAACATTCATTCATGTACAGGCTTTTGCGTGGATACAGCTTGCAAGACTAATCGGTTCTCTTCTGTGTGGGTCTCTCAATCAAGCTGAATAGCAAGACCCTTTATTTGCTGAGCCATCTCAGTAGCCCTTTAATGGATTCTTTTTAAACTGTTACGTCTTCAGGGTCCCCTTATGGTTCCTAGTAGATGTTTCTTTTGTCTTATGCTTCACAGTATTTCTCCCAGTCTGCACTGTCTTTTCATTATTGGAATTTTTTAGAACACAGATATTTTTAAATTGGTATGTTCCATGGTAACATCTTTTCCTTGTATATACTGTGCTTTTGATGTTAATGTAAGTACTTTTTTGGGTTTTGTTGTTTTTTTTTTTTATAGGTTTAAGTCTGCTCATTTTAAGTTAGTTTTTGCTAGACACATTGGATTTAGGTTAAGATTCCTTTTTTTTTTTTTTGTATTCTCATGGATGCCCATTTGGTACAATACCATTTAAAAGCCTGCTTTCTTATTGTTCATTTGGTTCTACATCACTTTAAATATCCTTTGGCTATGTTTGTGTGGCACTATTTCTGGGAAGGTCTTCCTTTTTTAATCTCTGTAATAGTTCCTGACACAAAGATGAAAATGAATCTTTGTCAAACCATCAAAAAATGTTTCTCAGATTCTTTTCATGCTACTAAGATGTTCTTAATATGATTTTAATGATCTTTTAATATTATTTGAAACTATTTTTGTTTGTTTGTTTGTTTTTTACAACAGGGTTTCCCTATGTAGCCCTGACTGTCCTGGAACTAACTCTCTGAACCAGACTGGCCTTGAACTCAGAAATCTGCCTGCCTCTGCCTCTTGAGTGCTAGGATTAAAGGTATGGACAACCACTGCCCAGCACTATTTGTTTTTTAATGTTTTTGCTCAGTATTGTTTTGAGAACTTTTCAGAGTTTTGGTATCTCATTGTTTCATGGATTTGGTTGGTTTTTTTGTTGTTGTTTTGTTTGTTTGTTGTTATCTCTGTGCATTATGTTTATGCTTTAAGCAAAGCAGCACTAGGTTTTTTCCAGATTCTTTAAATTTATGTGTGTAGGTGTTCTGTCTCCATGTGTATCTGTGTAGCCGTATGTGTCTGGTGTCCACAGAGACCAGAAGAAGGTGTCAGATCCCCTGAACTGGAGTCACAGACATTTGTGGGTGCTGAGAATTTTACCCTGGTTGTCCAGAAGACTAGCCAGTGCCCTTTATCCCAGTGCCATGTCTCCAGTTCAGCAGTTCTTAAATTTTGAGAATTTCCCTAACTGCCTCCTTCACTGTGTGCTTTGGAGGGAATATTATTTGCTTCAAAGTTAAGATTTATGCTTTCATACTAAATTTATTATTTTGCCTTCCTCAAACAGAAAGCAATAGATCTTGCAAGCAAAGCAGCCCAGGAAGACAAAGCTGGGAACTATGAGGAAGCCCTTCAACTCTACCAACATGCTGTTCAGTATTTTCTCCATGTCGTTAAGTGTAAGGCATGTTTATTTTACTTAAACTTGTGCACGAAAAGGGAAGAAATTGTTATAGGCCAAGAGAATTCTAAAGATCTAAACCACCCATTAAAAAGAAAGTCCCTGTTCTCCTAGCTTTTAAGTACTCCTAACAGATGTGGCAGCTATTACAGTTGTTACTTCTTACACCCACTATCTTTTTGTGTATTCAGTGGAGAAAGCCTTGTTTTAGAGATAACCTATCCAGATTATATGATTTGAACTTAATCTTTCCTAAGCATATGTTGGAAATGATTCTGTCACAAGAACCAGTTGGGCAATATTAAATGTATTTTACAAATGTATTGATGTTTATCATAAGCTAGGCTCTATTCTGGGAACTGGAGATTCAACACTGAGAAACAAGTGCATGAAAACCTGTAAGATCCATCTTACGCTCACTGCAGTGAGTTATTTTAATTTGAGCTTTCCCATTTAAGTGGAGGGGAAAAACTGAGAATGAAATGTAACACTTAAGAGACATGAGAATAAGCCTATGCATTGCCTGTATTGTTCAAGTCCACATTTCAAAATAGCCATGATAGAGACCTTTAACGTAATAGTAAAGTTACTGTGTTGTTGGTTCACATAATGTGTGTGACTTCTGTCACTTTGTATGCTTTGAAATAAAGCAGACAAAGATGTTAATGGAGTCTCTATCTGATTATCTTGTATATCTTAAACTTTTATTCACTTGTATTAATTTTATCTATCAACATATGCCTGTAATGTACAGAGAACAAATCCAGCTTCCATTTTTCTAACTGCTCCCTTCTTAGCCTTTAGGAATCACTATTCTACATTCAGAGTTGTGTGTTGTCTTTTGTGGTTGGTTTTTTGTTATGCGTTTTTGTTTTATTTTGTTTTGTCGAGATAGGGTTTCTCTGTAACATTGGAGCCTGTCCTGAAACTCCTCTGTAGACCAGGCTGGCCTTGAACTCACTGAGTTCCAAGCATGTGCCACCGAGCCCAGCTTGTGGTTGGTTTTATGTACGACAGCTTTCAGCTATCTGCAAACTATTAAGGGAAGAATTTGAAACCTATGGACTGCTAAATACTTTGTGATTATATAACATTAACTTAAAATATCTACTATTTTGCTCTGAAGTTTTTTTTGTTTTGTTTTTAAATTCACACCCACTGTTGGCCTCCAACCTAAAAGAACGAGCAAGAAGGAACAGAAAAGGGGTGATTTACATACAGTTCCAGAGTGACTCCAGCCTGTCATTGCAAGGAAGGCATGGCAGCAGGAGTGTGAGGCCAGCCTGTGAGTGAGAGAGCTAACTGATCACAGACCATCAACACTTAGGAAACTAGAGAACAGGGAGTAGAGCCAGATCATAAGACCTCAGAGTCCACCCCCAGTGTCATAGTTCCTCTATGTTCCTTAACCTTCCTAGATAGCGCCACCCACCGGGGTCCAGGGGTCCAGTTGTTTGGAAACATGAGCCTGTGGGGATATTTCATATTCAGACCACAACAAATGCTAATGAAATAGTGTCTCATTCTTTCTACAGATGAAGCACAAGGTGATAAAGCCAAGCAAAGTATCAGGGCCAAGTGTACAGAATATCTTGATAGAGCAGAAAAACTGAAGGAGTATCTGAAGAAAAAAGAGAAGAAGCCACAGAAGCCTGTGAAAGAGGAACAGTCCAGTGCCGTTGATGACAAGGGGTATGTATTCTGAAGTGTTAGATTTTACATCTTGTAACCTCTTATTTAGTAATAGGTTTCTTTCATCTAAGCCAGGTATTTTCCAACCATGAGTCATGGGCCAGAGTGAGCTTGTTGCCTATTTCAGTTATTAAGTTTTATTGAGACAGTTTATTTACTGTCATCTCAGGCAGCTCTTGTACTATAACAACAGAGTTGAGTGGTTACAATAGAAACCACAAAACCCAGAAATATTTACCATCAAATCTTTCAAAGATCAAAGTTTGCTAGTTTGTGCTTACTGCATTTTTACACCTCCCTGACTGTTTTCAGGTAACTGGGAAAGCACTGTGGGCATGGCACCAACAAAACCCAGATATTCAATAGGAGTAATCTGTGAATTAAATCTGACCCTATGGACAAAATGAAAATGAACTCTAATAATGTCAGTTTTTACTTTATGCAAAGGCTTTTCTAAATGTCGAATTGCGTTATGTCATTGTGAAGAAGCAACAGCACATGATTTAAACAGTGAACTCCAGTTTTTAAATATCTTCCTAGACGCACAAGGTAGCACAAATGTAAAGAGAACTTACTGCACATTTAGTGCATGCATTCCCAGCTCTGCTAAGCAGGGAGGACATGCTCTAGCTAGATTTGTCCTTGATAGTTCTGTGAATGGGTTGCCAGCATGGCTCAGATGACACATTAGGAAAATGAGATTCTGGGTTGATATGACCTGCCTGGGTTGGAAGCACTGAGGATCTGGTGAGCTCTGGAGCCTATGATGCTTGCAGTTCATGTTCTGCAGAATACAGGTTTCTTAGGTGATGCCCAAGGTCATGAGGGAATTAGGGATGGAGGCCTATAGACAGTGCTCCCCTCCCATGTTTGCTCATGATGAAATTTTGCTTTTTAAATAGGCATTGCCAAAGTTAAGGACAGGAGAAGCATAAAATTTAGATTTGACTGCCTCAGCTCTGTGTGGCAGAGTTTGAAGAAAATTATAAGCTCTGAGTTTTATATTCTCTGTTAAGATGTGATTAGGAAACAGAATTTCTGTGACATGCCAAGAGTATTTTATATTCTGTACATAGTAATTTCCAACATGAAATGTACATATTCATCATGAGCATACAGGGCCTCCACACCTCACAGACTTCTGCCAGCAGGCACATTTGGTCTTCCCTGTCTGCTGGGACACGTGGTATGTTAGTAAGGACCCTGTAATGAATGACCTGCTCTGCCATGGCTGCCTGACAAGGGAGCGCCAGTCTTCTCTACTAAATAACAATCTTGGTTATAAGCAGCAGGACTTACTTAGGCTGATTTTTATAGGAATTACCTTACAGAATTTTAAGGACAGAGAATCAGCCTTGAGTTCCAATCATTAGGAAAACTACCCAGGATACCATATGGGGACATATTGTGAATTCATGCCTGTGATATTTTATATTCAAGTAGAGATCCTGCTGCTGCTGCCACTCCCCTCACCAGATATTCCTAGGGCTCAGAAATACACAGCAAGACCCCTGCCTCAGCTTCCCCAGAGCAAACCAATGGTTTTACTTGAAGATTTGTTCTTCATGCAAGCAACCCCCACTTTGGAGGAACTCAAGTCTGATGAGAATAAAGGCTGTTTGCAAGGGAATCTACAAAGGACAGTTTGTTTTAAATGGTCTTTACAGCATGAGAAACTTGAATACAAGATTGGAGTGTCATTGACTCAGCTCTTGCTAGTTACTTCATCCATAGCCCTGCTATTCTATAAATAACCAGGGTATGCCACCCTGGCACAAGTCCATCAAATGTTTTAATCCACCCTCTTTGTATTTTAAAATCTGAAAAGTTGGTAAGACTTTTCTTCTCTGAATTACTCTTTCACCCAACATTGCATGAGGAACATCTTTCCATTAATTGTTTCTACAACATTGCTTTTAAAAACTGTAGAGTATTGTTTCATAAAGCTAATCTCTATAACAACATAAATCGTTTTTGTCTTTTTTCCCTTATCATACTGTAGATGTGACTGTCCTTGCAGTGAAATTTTAAAATTTATCTCCTCAATGTAAATCCCTAGATGTGAAATATTGCCGTTCTAGTTTGTTTCTGTATTGCAGTGCAAAAATATCATGAGCAAAAGCAGTATGTGGAGAAAGGATTTATGCAGATAGAGGCCGTAGTCCACCACCAAAGGAAGTCCAGGCAGGAGCTTGAAGCTGAGACTGATAGAGGGATGCTGCTTACTGTCATGCTGTCCCTCACTTGCTCAGCCATCCTTCTTGTATAGCCCAAGCTCACCTGCCCACAATGGACTGAGCCCTCCTACATCAGTCAGTAATCAAGATAGTGCCCACAGTCCAGCATGATGGAGGCAATTCCTCAGTGAGATTTCCTCCTCCCAAGTCGTCTAGCTTTGTGTTAAGTAGTAATCAGCACAAGAAGGTTGGCCATTTTTCTTGGATGTTCAGAAGATTTTCACCAGGAAGCTTTACCTGTTTTTTGGGGAACCTCAGGCAAAGGGTTATGTTGTAGATAATTGTGTATTATACATTTTCATCCTAGCACCAAGTCTTGTTGAGTTATATTTGACCTGGTCCTGATGTTTTTGTAGTTTCTTACAATTTCCTGTACTCTATTTTAAAACCTTCATTGAATAGTATGGGCCATACAAACTGTGGATACATAAATGCACAAGTATGTCATGAGGATGGGGGTTTGTCTAACTTCATTCCGGTCTTGTCCATTTCCAGTGCATAGTTCCCTATTTATTATTTGCCTGCTCCCTGTTTTAATATATTCTTAAAAGCATCATTTGGAACACTTAAAAATAATTTTTAATGTCAACGTCTTTTCTTGCTTAAACATTTTAGGTTATCTTTCCTTCACTTTTGCATTGTTTATTAGCAGTGAGTGATCTTTTGCATATATTAAATTCTTTTCATTAGGAATGACAGTGATGGGGAAGCAGAATCTGATGATCCTGAAAAAAAGAAACTACAGAATCAACTTCAAGGTTACTCTGGATTTCATTGTTAAATTTACTCTTACTGAAAAGACTTATGGATTATCTATCTCCTTGAACTGTTTTGTTTCCCTATATTTCACTGAGTTTGAAAAAATGGCTTTGGTTGCTGGTGGGTCACATACTGGCTTGGTTCCAGACCAGGATTTACTCTCAAGACTTTCTAATATTTTGTTGTTTTTAATGAAGTTAAAAAATGGTTTGTTTTCATATCTGCCTTCAATAGGCTGTCATCAGCTGCTCTTTGTTATTTATTTGCCCCTTGTAAAATAGGTAGCATTGACACTTATTAACACACTGCAAGGCCCAAGGAACTGAATGGATTAGGAGTTACACTGTTTCTGCTGCCATGGCTGCAGTTGATCTGAGCTTCCTTTTCTCCCTGTTCTTCTCCCCCACTTTCCAGTGTTCACAGATGTGCTTATTTCATTACACTTTTCTTTTCTCTCTTTATCTGCTACACATGTCAAGGATCTTTGATTCTGCTGTCATAAAATACAGTGGCCTAATGGAGTGGCTGTAAACACAGATCTGGATCCCACTCTGAGATCTACCACTTCAAGCTTTCAAGTTGTGGGCAAGTTCCCCAAGCTCTCAGAAACTGAGTCCCCATCTTGAAAATGGACATTTCTTTCAGGGAAAGGAAAGCAAGATAATGCAAAAGGATCTTAATAAATTCTAGGTCTGATAAATGGTAGCTCAGCATGTCTAAAAAGGCATCTGCTTAATTATTGGCTTCTTTAATTGCTGAGATGTGATTTTTTTTTTTTTGTATGTTAGCTGATGACTTTCCAAATAAAAGGCTTAGTCATTGGTAGTATGTGTTTGCACCTTTGAGTCTTAGCTAACAAACTTTTTAACCAAAGGATTCCCATTTGTAGACTCAGTTTGGTTACTGGATAGCGTGGTGTGGGTGTGGTATTAGACCTTGCTATACTACTTCCTTCATTTTGGTAGTATTTCTCTTCTACCCGCCCCACTGAGATATGTATGAGAATACTATAAACTTTGTGTGTTGAAAACTATATAATTGATTATGACAGAGAGCAGAGTTTTGGGTTTTAGATTTATTACTTTTTATTCTTATCTATGTGTTTGTATCTGTCTGTATGAGTAGATGCCCACTAAGATGAGAAGAGGGTGTCAGATCTCCCTGGAGCTCAGTGTCAACAGTTGTAACCTGCCTGATATGGGTTCTGAGATCCAAACTAGATTTCTTTGTGCTCTCTTTAAGCAATGAGCCACACTTCGCCAGCCCCTGAAAATAGGATTATTTTTGTTGGTGATGGTTTGTTTTTTGTTTATATCCCAAGAACTTTTGTAGCATTTGTAGCAGATAGATACAGTTCCCTGAGACTTTGGGTTTACCCTGCTACACCGCACTGCCTGAAGTGGTGTATAAGCTGCCAATTTTGATCTACACCAAGTAGACCTTTTAAGTTTTAAAGCAAGGAACTGTCTCCTATCTGTTTACTTTGCTGGTTTGGTTTAGTTTCTCTCTATCCATTCCTTTACCCCAAGTAAAAAGTAGACCATATAATATAGTCAGTTTTTAACAGAGTTATTTGTAAATTCCTATCACTTGTAATTCCTAAAACAACATTTAGATGTAGAAGCTTATGTAGTCTCAGAGTGAAATAGAATGTGGATGGGCCTTTAGCCTTTCCTATAAGGGATGTTTGTTTGTTGGGGTCTTGTTGTTGTTGTTTGAAGACAGTGTCTCACATAGCCCAGACTGGCCTTAAATTTTATGTAGCTGAAAATGACCTTGAATTTGTGGTCTTTCTGCCTCTACCTCCCAAGTTCTGGGATTAGAGATTTGTGTCACCATGCCTAGCTTTTGCCGTGTTTTGTTTTTTGTTTTTTAATTTAATGATTGTTAATGGATTAGTATCTTATTTGTTTGAACTGGGAAGATAGCTCAGTCAGTAAAATGATTGCCACACAAGTATGAGAATCTGAGCTAAAGTCTCAGAACTCACATACTAAAGCCAGACATAGTAGCATACATCCATGATCTTGGTGCTGGGAGGTGAAGCTAGGTAAATGCCTCAGGTATGTTGGCCTGCCAGCCCAGCCTGCCAGGTGGCCTCTGGGCCAGGGAGCTCTGTCTCATAAAGAAGATGATGAATGAGGAATGAACTTGAGGTTGTCCTCTGCCTCCACACAAGACACACGGACTGCCCACCTACACATGCAAACACACACATGCTATAATTTTTAAAATTTCTTATTTCTGAAATAATATTTTAACATCTTACTTGTGTTTTAGATTATGGTATTTAATATATGATTATTAGGATTAAATGGATTATGGTATGAATTTTCTGTTAGCTAATTCAGGGACTTGTAAGATTAAATGTCTGTTTGAATTTAATTTTTTGTATGTATTTAGTGTGTGTGTGTGTGTGTGTGTGTGTGTGTGTGTGTGTGTGTGTGTGTGTGTGTGTGTGTGCGCGCGCACCACAACACCTATATGGAAGTCTGAGGATAGCTTTCAGGAATCAGTTTTGTACTTCCATCATGTAGTTCTGGGGATCAAACTTGGATCCACAGGCTTGGCAGCAAGTGCCTTTGTCTACTGAGCCATCTTACCAGCCCCTAAATAATATCCTAATATAATATACAGTGTAATGATAAAAAAAACAGTGCACTTATATTCTTGGAAGTAGAGTCAGTTTCTATTTTTCAGTAATCTTACCTTCCTTGCCTTTTTAGTTTTATAAACCATTAAGTTTTGTCTGGCACTTAATCTTTCACAACTAAGTATTGCAAAGTCACCTTTGAACTTTAATAGAAATACTAATTAAACATGGGAATAAGCTGAGCCTCCTGTAGCAGTTGAGAGGCGGAGGCAGACAGAGCTCTGTAAGTTTTATGGCCAGCCAGATAGTTCCAAACAGCCAGACATATTGAGACCATGTCTCCAAAAAAAAAAAAAAAGAGGGGGACCAAGCATTGGTGGAGCATGCCTTTAATCCCAGCACTCGGGAGGCAGAGGCAGGTGGATCTCTGTGAGTTCAAGGCCAGCCTGGTCTGGTCTACAGAGCAAATTCCAGGACAGACTCCAAAACAATACAGTGAAACCCTGTCTCGAAAAAAAAAAAAAGAGGGGGGGATATATCATGCATACTTGGTGAAGGAGGTGTATATGCATATGTACATGCATGTTCATGTGTGTTGGTATTCGTGGTATGTTGGGAAGGGTATGTGCGTGTGTGTAGAAGCCATTGCTGTGTTCGTGAGCATTCTCTACCTTGTGTATTGAGGCAGAGTTTTGTACTTGAACCCAGAGCTCACCATTCAACTTAGTCTAGTTAGCCAGCTTGTTCCTCTGTATCCCCACATGCTGTGATCACATGCAATCACACATCTACCTGGCATTTACATGGCACTGGGAATCCTAGCTCCAGTTCTCAACACTTGTTCTGCAAGCTCTTTACCAGTTGAACTGTTTCTCCAGCTTCTCTTTGTATTAGATTACATGAAAATCTTGAGTTAGCCAGATGTACATGGTTAAAGAGAATTTACTTTCATTTAATAAATGAAGCCTCATCATGTGGTGTAGATTTTTTTTATCATGAGGTTACTGATCTTAGTGGAGCATAAACAATGCACGTTGACTTTTGTGTGTCACAGTGAACTTTTAGATTGCAAAATATGGTTTTATTCAATTTTAGCCTAATGACTAGAGATTTTTATACCAAATATAGGCTTAGAATCATAGGTGATAATCCCTCACAAGAAATTGGGTTTAAAAGTAATATGATCAGTGATTGTACATAGAGATGTCTATGTTCTGTTTAAACAACTACTTGTCATCTTTTTGTGTATGTTCGTGTGTGCATGTGTATGGAGGCCAGAGGTTGACTTCAGGCGTCTTCCTAGATCACTCTACCTTAGTTTTTGCAACAAGCTCTATTACTGGACCTAATGCTTATAGGCTGGTAGACAGTGAGCTCCTGTCTCTGCTCCCCACACTCCCAGAGCTGGGGTTATAGACATGCGCCACCACAGTTTGACATGGGTGCTGGGAAGTTCTCTGAACTCGGAGCCTATGCTTACACGGCGTGACTTTGCTGACTGAGCCATTTCCCGGTGTAGAGTGGCTACTTCTCATCTTATTGGACTGTTTAGTCATTTATAATAAAGCAGTTCCTGTGTACTAGAAAATTGGAAAAGCTTTTGATAATAGTTAGAGGTTTCTTCTACTAATTACAGGACTCTTTTCTTGCACTCTTACTATAACAGTTATAGTTTTTGAGAAGCTAAATCATTCCTTTAACTTTGCTAATTAAAAAAAATTCTATTTAAAAGCCAGATAGAAAGTTTGACAAATCTCAAGGAAGAATCGCAGATCTTTAAGAACACATTGTCTTTTCCATTATCTGTTCCTCTCTCATTTCTATTTCTTCTGTCTTTCCTGATCTCGTCTCCTGTCTTTCTGTCTTTAGTTAAAAATCACCAAAGTGTATTCTCTCTGTTATTCTCAACAGAGAGTGTTAACAAGAGAAATATTAAGCCAGCCCCACTGAAGAAGTACAGTACATGGCTCTATACTCACTGTGTCACCTGATCCTTGGGCTATCCTGTCTATGTGGTTTGGCCAGGTAGTACTATTTTCATTTCACTATTGAGGAAGCAGAAATGTAGGCACTGAGTCCTGTCCATAGGTGCTCAGCCAACCACCTAAGTTCTTGCCTCTTCCTGATTTCATTTAACAACTTCATTACACTACTTCGAAGACAGTCTTAGTACAGTTTTACATTGTTTTTATTTTATTTTTCCCCATACTAATCTCAGTTCCCCCTCCTTTCCCTCCTGCTCATCCCCCAGCTTCCCCGACTCCACCCCCCATCTACTCCTCAGAGAGGGTAAGGCCTTTCAGAGTCAACAAAGTCTGTCACATCACATTGAGGCAGGACCAAGGCCCTCCCCCCATATCTAGGCTGAACAACACATCGCTCCAAAAAGCCAGTTCATGTACTAGGGATAAATCCTGGTCCCACTGCCAGTGGTTCCATAAACTGCCTAAGCCACACAACTGTCACTTACATTTAGAGGGCCTAGTTTGGTTCTATGCAGGTTCCCCAGTTGTCAGTTTGGAGTCAGTGAGCTCCCACTTGGTCAGCTGTTTCAGTGGGTTTCCTCATCATGGTCTTGACCCCTTCGCTTATCTTAGCTCTTTCCTCTTTTCATCTGGACTCTAGGAGCTCTGCCCAGTGCTTAGCTGTAGCTCTCTATATCTGCTTCCATCAGTTACTGGATGAAGGTTCTATGATGACAATTAAGGAAGTCATCAATCTGATTCCAGGGGAAGGCCAGTTCAGGCACCCTCTCCACTATTGCTTATATTCTTAGTTGGGGGTCATCCTTGTGGATTCCTGGGAATTTCCCTAGTGCCAGGTTCCTGCTAACCTCATAATGGCTCCCTCTGTCAAGATATCTGTCCTTACCCCAACTCAATCATCCTGCTCACTCCTGGTCTCCTCTGATTCCTCCTCCCTCCTTCCCTTTTCTCCTTCCCTTCCCTTCCCTTCCCTCCCCTCCCCTCTCCCATTCTACCATCCCCCTTTTCCCTCCCCTTCTAACCTAGCTCCTACCCACCATGCTCCTGATTTATTCAGGAGATTTTGTCTATTTCCCCTTCCCAGGGGGATCCATGTATGTCTGTCTTAGTGTTCTCTTTGTTACCTAGCTTCTCTGGGGTTGTGATACAGTGTGGTTTTTAAATGTTGCTTTCTAACTTTGCTGAATTAGTCTTTCTCAGTTTAAAGGTGACCCAATATTTTGTAGGTGCCATTGTTATAGAGCGACCAAATGTGAAGTGGAGTGATGTTGCTGGTCTTGAAGGAGCCAAAGAAGCACTTAAAGAGGCTGTGATTCTGCCTATTAAATTTCCTCATCTATTTACAGGTGAAATGACTTTTAAACGCTTTTTATTTCAAGCATATAGCGATTAAGGTAGAGCATTGTGAGCTCATGTCTTTATATTATGAATTATCTTGAATTGACAATTTAAAATGTAGTAACTTTATCTTCATAAAGATGTTCCTTTTCATATCTATATTTGTAGAATAATCTAAGTGTCAGCCAGTACGTGTAAATCTCTGGAATAGTACAAACTCATTAAAATATAATATATATATCCATATTAATAAATTTCAATCCACATGGTAATTTACTGAAAGATGTCCACATCTATTATAAGGATCAGAAATGTTTAATAAACATTTAAAAGGTAATCACTTAAATAAAAAGTGTGCACTACGGAATATCATTTTCAATCCTTCAGTGTTCTGTGCACCAAGTACCCACTTAGGGCAACACTGCCTTGTAGGTGTATGCATTTAGAACAGAAAAACAGGGGACTGGAGAGATGTCTCAATGGTTAAGAGCACTGACTGCTATTCCAGAGGACTGAGGTTCAATTCCCAGCACCTACATGGCAGCTCATAACTTTCTGAGATTACAGTTCCAGGGAACCCAACACCCATGGCAAAACACCAATGCACATAAAATAAAAATAAAATTACAAAAGAAAGAGAAAATCAGAATTCAAGTAAAAGTTAATCAACTCTTTCATAATCAAGATCATTCTGCTGCAGACAGTGAATACCTATTTGCAGTTTGTATGTGAATTTTTAAATTTATATTTTATAATTCTATACAGCCTACTATATTTTAGGCAAATAATTTCTGATTAGCCAAATTAAGGAACCAAAAAAAGTTGATTTTTTTCCCTCCTCCTTGTTTCATTTAAGTAGAAGTAGGATTTACAGTGATACCTCCCAATCATTACCAACCATTGAAGCAGCTGATTGTCACACTAGCCTGTGTTTACTGGTAAATCAGGAATTCGTTAGCACTCCAGACTGTCAGCGTCGCACCCTGTCATCCTCCACAGGTGACAGATATTTAGAAGCAAGACTTTGCAGCTGCCCTGCTCTGTGGCTGTGTCTTTCTTGCATTAGTCTAGTGTTGAGCAGTACCTTTAACTGAACTTTCTTTCCTGGGGAGAAGAGACCCTTTGTTTGTATCATGCATTGCAGTCTCTATACATTGATTGAATAGATGAGTGAGCAAGTAAATGAACTTCCTCTGAGGCGGTCAGCGTTTTTGTGAATGCGTTTTTTATGATGTTTCTAGACATAGCAAGTCACATACACTTAGACTGATGAGTTTTAACTATCTTTTTAATCTTACTGACAGCTTTGTAATGAAGATCTTTTTACAGCATTCCTTAGTGTGGACAATGTCTGCAGTAGCTGAAATGAATATTATGGAAATTCTTATATTTTTCTAATGCAACTTGTAGGGAAGAGGACACCTTGGAGAGGAATCCTATTATTTGGCCCACCAGGAACAGGAAAGTCCTATTTAGCTAAAGCTGTTGCAACAGAAGCAAACAACTCAACGTTTTTCTCTATATCTTCCTCTGACCTTGTTTCTAAGTGGCTGGGGGAAAGTGAAAAGTAAGTGTCACTCTGTGCATTAATAGATTTCATGTACCATTGCTAAATACTCAGGGGAAGAATATAATATAGATATTCATTTCTCTGTCAAGCTCAGTACCTAGCTGGGAATTTATTTTTGTGGGAAAAAAGCTAGTAAGTATGTGTATGCACTTGTATGTGTGCCTGTGCAAATAGCTTAGTGAATTATTTAGTATCTAGTTGTAATTTATTGTTTTCTATCCTACAGCCTTTTGTCTTTGTGGTTTTTATACTTTGGGTATATTGCCTTGTTGTGGTCCTTTTGTACCAGCTTTATTTGTTTTTACTTCTAGACTGGTTAAGAACTTATTCCAGCTTGCCAGAGAGAACAAGCCTTCCATTATTTTCATTGATGAGATTGACTCTCTGTGCGGTTCAAGAAGCGAAAATGAAAGTGAAGCTGCACGGAGAATTAAGACCGAATTCCTGGTTCAAATGCAAGGTAGTACTAATGGTTTTCAAGATAACTTCTGATTCTTGCTTAACCATCAATGGAAAAAGAATTTATGTAGAATTTCTCTAAAACCTATTATTGCCATTCTTGGCTTTGTTTTAAGACAGGATCTCACTATGTAGCCCTGGCTTGCTTTTAACTTCTGGTGTAGACCAAGCTAGCCTCATGGATAATCCGCTTGGCTCTGCCTTCTAAGCACTGAGATTAAAGATATACACCACCACTCCCTGCACGGATGTATCATTTTTGTAATTGTCTTACAGGATTCACAGATATTATTAGTAAATAGATTTTATCTCTACTCAGGTACCAGGAAGTGCATGAAAG
This sequence comes from Mesocricetus auratus, assembly GCF_017639785.1. Lineage (NCBI taxonomy): Eukaryota > Metazoa > Chordata > Mammalia > Rodentia > Cricetidae > Mesocricetus > Mesocricetus auratus. The sequence continues at coordinate 78,305,540 of NW_024429266.1, read as the reverse complement.
AATATTTTGAAAAGAGTATTAACAGTATGTGTTCATAATCTAGGAGATTTGCTTCTTTGGATGGTGCGATTGGTGCTTGAGCAGTGTGGTTCTTGATTAGTTACAGTTTTTGTAAAGATGAAGATGAAGTACATCAGTGTTACATAAAGAACTACCTTTCTTAGTGGAACATACAAACACAGAGTGGAGAGTAGATTAAAAATGTGTGTGTGTGAGTGTGTGTGTATATGTGTGTGTACGTGTGTACAAAGAATGAAATTCTCATTTGCAGAAAATGGGCATAACTATACATAATCTCATTAAATAAACTAAACCACTCTCAGAAAGACAGATATATTTCCTCATATTTGTGGTTACTGGATTATATGACAAATGTAAACCTATGCATATCTATATGTCATATAAATAGAAGAGACTGCTTCAGGGAACCAAAAGAACTAATGGGAAGGGAAGAGATGGGACATTGGGAGAGTATATTCTAAATGCCTTACATACGTCTGTGAAAATATCCCTAAGTAACAGTGTTACCTGTAGTTAGTATACACCAATAACTTTTTAAAAAAGAAAGCATCAAATTATCATTTAAAACATTACCTATTTTAATGCAGGAGTTGGTGTGGACAATGATGGTATTTTGGTTCTGGGAGCTACAAATATACCCTGGGTTCTGGATTCTGCAATTAGACGAAGGTATGTTGTTAGAATAAACATATTATTTCTAACCAGAGGTGTAGCAATAAGTGATCATGTCCCTTCCCTTTATAGGAATTTATTCTTATAACTTTTCAATTTTTAAATTTTTGAATCCTTTTTATTAATCAATCCTAACCCTCTTTCTCCCCTGTGTTGGAGGGCAAGGAATGGTCATTGCTTGTTTGTTTGCTGGCTAGAGTGAAGATGAGGACTCTATATACTGGAGTTTTCCACTTTGAAAAGTACTTTGCTTGGTGTCTATACTTAACTTTAGTTTTGATTAAGTTTAGGAGGAATGATACTTCAAAATTGACAAAAACAGTCTGTATCTCTGTGAAAATCCTTCACATAAAGTTCTACAAAATGATTTCCTTTTCTTTTACCAAACAAAATATTTTTATGGATTACTTGGTAATTTCATATAATGTACCCTGATCACATTCACTTTACAGTTCTCAAAGGTCTGCCCCCCATCCTTGTGTACCCCCTCCCCAAAATAAGACAAGTCCAATTTGTGTTGTCTATATAGTCACTGGACCATGGTCAAACTCTCAGTGGCCATCCCCTTAAAGAAAACTGAGTCCTTTCCTATCTCCACGCCTACCAGAAGTCCTCAGTTGTGGAGAGCTACATTTCAGCATCCATATCCCAATTTTGCAGAGTTCTCTATGGTTTCCTGTCTAGGCTGTTAATTTTGGGGGTGGGGTTTTCACAGAAGCCTTCTTTGTCTGTTTTTCTCAACTCTGAGTCTGAAGTCATTGACACCTCTGCAAAAGAACCTTCCTTGCCATGTACAATCAGAGGGAGCAGGGAGCAGAAGGCCATGTTGATGCCTGTGGTCCATGCTACCACTGAAGACCACATGGGTGTCTGTGGTTTATACTGCCTTCTGAAGCTGTGTTGAAGTTCATTTGGGCTGCCACTGGAGACCATACTGGTGGCCATGGCAGAATGATTTGTTATTCTTACCCCTTATTCTGTAGCTCATGCTAGCCCTCGACTCAACAGCAACCTCCTTCTTCAGCCTCTCCCACATGCTGGGATTACAGACATGAGCTACCATGCTAGGTAAGGTAGATAGATTTTTAATTTAAAAAATAAGAAAAGTTTATTTGCTACTGGGTGAAGTGGCAATCATCTGTAATCCCAGCACTTAGAAGGCCAGGAGAACCAAGAACTCAAGGTCATCTTCAGCTAGGTAGCAAGTTCCAGACCAGTTTAGACTGTATAAACTCTGTTTAAAACAACAAAAGTTTGTCATGTTTTAAGGTGAAATTGAGACTTCAGCTATAGAAACAGTGTATAGATTCCTAACAGCTCTGGAACTCCCTAGAGCATTCTTTAATTGCATGATAAACAGAGCACTTGAGTGTGTGCCACTTTTATCATTTGTTGATTTGACAGAATGCTAAATTAGCATCCAATACCACCAGAGGAACTGTGTTAGGCAGTTTTAGAAAGTGGCCTGATTCCAAAGCAAGCCTATGTAAAGGTAAGAGAAATTTTAAAATATCACTGCCACAGTGAATCTGCAAAAATTGTTCTTCCTTGCTTCCCTTCGTTCCAAATGCCTGAATTTTATGATGCCAAGTGTCACTGTGGCCACAGCAACTCTTATAAGAAAAGCACTTACTGAGGGTGCTTACAGTTCCGAGGTTCAGTCCATTGGTGTCATGGTGGGAATGGCAGTGTGCGGGGAGACGTGGTGCTGGAGAAGGAGCTGAGAGTCCTCCATCTTGTAGGTCACATAATGTGGTCTGTAGCACTGGGCAGTATCTTTAACATATATGAGACCTCAGAGCCCACCTCTACAGTAACACACATCCTCCAACAAGGCCCCATTTCCTAATAATTCCAGTCCCTTGGGGGCCATATTCTTTCAAGCCACCACAACTAGTAAAATTATTAATAAACTAGTTATGATGTATAGTACAAGGATTGTTCAGAATGAACTCCATAGTGAAAAGAATATCTTGTGTAATGTTTAGTCTGTAAGATTTCAAATAGTTTTGCTATTTTTAACTTAGAGAATTATGGTAGTCCTTAATTTATACTATGAGTCATTACTGTTTATCACAAGTTGAGTGTGCAGATCTTGTGAAACCTGCCTTTATGCCATGAATCCCAGAAGCAAACAGCCAAAAATGAGCCAGAAGTTGCATGTGGAAGATTGAACCAGGCAAAATTTGTTTCCTGACTATTCTGACATTAGTTTTTGGTATATTATAGCCAGTCTCCCCTGAGGTAGACAGGCAGGTATCTGTGTGTGTGCACATGCACTTACATATGTGGATGTTTAACTCTGGGTGTGTTCACCCTAATGTGATACAGTTGGTTATACCTAACTAAATGTCTATGGTTTTTCTAAATATGCGAATTTTACATTGAAACTAAGCATAAATGTTTAGCACCACTTGTATAATTTCTTTTATTTTCAGATTTGAGAAACGTATTTATATTCCTTTGCCTGAAGCACATGCCCGTGCAGCCATGTTTAAACTGCACTTGGGCAGTACTCAGAATAGCCTCACAGAAGCAGACTTTCAAGAACTTGGGAGGAAGACAGATGGCTATTCAGGAGCAGATATAAGTGTCATTGTACGGGATGCACTTATGCAACCTGTTAGAAAAGTTCAGTCGGCTACTCATTTCAAAAAGGTAAACAGCTTTAGTCTGCCTGTCATGTGCCCTGGCTTTTTTCTCACAGGAGTTGGAATGGCTCAACGTTATAATAAGTATGCTTATGTAATAAATATCTTTCTGTGGCATTGAAAATAGTTCCTTGATGGGCATGGAGGTGCATGCCTTTAATCCCAGAGGCAGGTGAATCTGTGTGACTTTAAAGCAATTTCCAGGACAACCAAGGCTACACAGAGAAACCCAGTCTTGAAAGACCAGAAAAAGAAAGGAAAGAAGGAAGGAGGGAGGGAGGGAGTTTCTCCACTGGAGATTAATCATGGTCCTAAAGTACTGTGTTTTCTATGAAGTGATCTGAGGCATTTCTGGGTCGTTCTGATAGTTGAAAATGTACTTTGGGGGTAGCCAGAGCAATCTGGAGCAGAGTCTACTATTTTTGCACCATATGTGCACCATACCCATGTAAATAGACTAAAATCCCTGATCTCATACAGCTGGGGAAGAAAGATAGACATAAACACAAGTAGACTAAGTATGAGTATGTCTACAGCAAGCTGAAAAGATGTACTGTACACCTACATCAGTCCTTAAATAAAGTTAATCATGAAATAAACTTGACAGCAACCCCAAATTGATACAAATGTTTTACCATCTAAATATGTGTATGTAGTTTTGTTACAAAGGTTCTTTTATTAGAAATTGCTGAAACTTCATTTTAACTATGCTGTGTTTCATGAAATGACAGAAATTAAGCACTTTATTTTTGTCTTGGTTTGCTTTCTCTTGATGTGAAAAGCAGTCTGGAGAGGAAAGATTTATTTCTTTGGGTTTTGATTATAGTCCATGTTGAAAAGAAATCAGAGCAGGAACCTGGAAACGAAAACTGATGCAGGGGCCACGGAGGAGTGCTGCTTCCTGTCACTCCTTTGTTACATACACCAGGACCATCTGCCCACAGGTGATACCATCCACAGTAGACTGGGTCCTCCCACACAAGTCATTAATCAAGAAAATGGTTCATAGACTTTCCTATATATGGGCCAGCTTGATAAAAAGTCTTTTTCTCAGTTGAGTTTCCTTCTTCCCAAATGATTCTAACTTGTGTCTGACAAAAAACTACCCAGTATAGCACTTACATGGTGTCTTAGTCACTTTCTGTTGCTGTGAACAGACACCATGTCCAAGACCAAAGCAGCTTATAACAGAAAGCATGTAACTGAGGGCTTGCTTACAGTTTCAGAGGGTGAGCCCAGGACCATGGTAGGGAGCGTGGCAACAGGCAGGCAGGTAGGCACGGTGTTGGAGGAGTAGCTGAGAGCTTACATTTTATCTGCAAATTGGAGACACAAACTGGGCTTGTCATGGACTTTTGAGACCTCAAAGCCCACCCCCAATGACATACCTCTTCAATAAGGCCACATCTCCTAATCCATCCTAAACTGTCTACCATATAGAAACCATACATTCAAATATATGAGACTGTGGGGGACATTCTTATTGAAACCACCACACATGAAGTTTTGCTTTAAGTTTTTGTTAAAAGAGACATAGATATTGAATAATTTAAGACTAAATAGTCCTGCAAAATGTCACAAGTTTTCCAGCCATGGAAAAGAACAAGTTTGGAACATTTTGTAATGTGTGTTTGGTAACTACCATTTAATAAGCATCAGAGGAGGATAAGAGAAGGGGTAGCCAGAAGTAACTGCTTCTCTTTCAGAGCATCTTTCCTTTCTAACCCCAATAGGTGTGTAAATTATTTTATGAAATACAAAGCTATAGGAATGCATCAAGAAAAATTTTGAATCAACCAAAATCTAAAATATTTTAAATCAACCTAATGATAACATCTTTTCCATATAATATTTTTCTTGGAGTAAACATTTTAATACAGCATAAAAAATAATGTATTCTTAACTTTCCTGATAATGACAGAACTCTTAATTCTTATTTCATTTATTCAGATAAATTCAAGTTACTGTGATTACAGGTTCGTGGACCCTCAAGATCTGATCCTAACTGCATTGTAAATGACCTGCTGACCCCCTGCTCTCCAGGAGATCCCGGGGCTGTGGAAATGACATGGATGGATGTCCCTGGAGATAAACTCTTGGAGCCAGTTGTTTCCATGGTGGGACACTTTAAATCAGTACACACTAATTTGTCAAAGAGCAAGCATTCATTTCTGTAACATCAGCTAGAGAATTTATGATGATAGAGAGTTTTATGATCAGGCTTATATATTTAATACTTGAGAAATTGTAAATATTAATTGTGCTTAGATGTAAAAATAATTATCGTAAGTTGTGAGACTTGTGTTAACTGGAAAGGCTATATTTTGAAAGCACAGTTTTCTGGCTATATAAGTCATCCACAGATTTCTCAAGTATATTGCATAAAATATTGTTAAAAGTTAAATAAAATGTGAGTTTTGCCCCTGAATCTCACATGTTTAAAAATAACCAGAAATATCAACTCTTGTATGATACTGTTCATAAATAGTATTGTTTTTGTTTACTTTTTTAGGCTGCATAGACAGACACCAGAGATAGATGTCTGTGTATGTGTTCATCTCATTGGTGCTTATCTGATTATTCAGAAATCCCTTTTGTTGTAGTTCTTGATAGATTAGATTTTTTTTAAGGTTTTTGTATCCTGTACTGCTTTGAAGTATTCACAATAATTTAGAGTTCTTCCTTATTTCAGTTCCCATGCAATTTTACTGGAACCATTTATTTTTAATGACTTCCTAACATTAGCATATTTTCAGCTTCATTATTAGTTTTAACTTAAAAAATTCTCATTACTCTGTAGCATTGCTTCATTTAAGTAAAACTGAGTGATGTACATAAATGTGTTTTTGTGATAAAGGGAGTATGATTCAGTAAGTACATTTCAAAAGGAATATAGTCCTGTTACTACAAAATGCAGTTTTCATGGGAAGGATTGAAATAATGTAGAGGATTTTCTGTTATTGAATAGCTAGTAGACTCAACTTTCAGAATTTGCTGCTTCAGTTACAAATTTCCACAGAGATTGTATGAAATTATTAATTTCTTGAGAAATTACCATTTTCCTTCAGAGTTACACTTAGTGGGAAGCAGACTTGTTGTTGAAGGGAAAGAGTTAGGGCCGGACTGTGGAAGGTGATGGTCCCTGGCTGCTAGGACTGTCCTTGTACTAGGTGATGAGCACCCAGAGGCACAAAGAAGAGGAGTAAGGGATTTTCTCTTAGGCTCTCATGGTACTGCAGACTTTCCTTTTGACTGTAAATTAGTAATGATAGTTTTTACTGTTTTAAGTCCATTGTTAATACTCTCTTTTCTCTGACAGTGGGATATGCTGCGGTCACTGTCCAGCACCAAGCCAACCGTCAATGACCATGACTTGTTGAAGTTAAAGAAGTTTACAGAGGATTTTGGCCAAGAAGGCTAGTGCAAAGACAGCAAGAGCATGTTTACTCTACATTTCTTCTCTTTTGTAGGTATTTTGCCTTTCTTGAATGACATTCAGATTATTCCCAGTAAAACTCTTTACACAGGAAAATATACATCTCACTTCAGTGTTCCTTTAAGTTTGTGTTGTACTTTTCCTATACTACCTGTCAAGTTCTCTAATTAACAAAGATTGTCAAATGGTAAGGAAGTGAGCAGTGGCATGAAAAGCAGCAGAGAACTGAAACAGTGAGGAGAGCCTTGAGCTTGGCTTGATATGCATTGATATGCAGCATTTAGTATTTTCACAAGCACCCTTTCAAAGAACAATGTCCTTCCTTCTTCCTTTTGTTTTTAGGAAATTAAATAGGGCTAAAGCTAATGATATATGAATATCTTGAAAAAAATCTTTAAGCATTCTTATCAATGTAAAGCTATTGCTTTATTAAAAAATTAAAATGGTAGAATCTTTACTCTCAGGGATGGGTGGTAAAGCACAGAACACTGTGATCAACTTGGGGGTTTATGCCACAGCCAGTGCTACTGTTGGCTTCGCAATGGATTGGTTCTTCCTGTGTAGATTAAAGTGATTCCGCAAAAGGCAACAGGCTTTTATAACCACCTGACACCTTTCACTGTGCAAGAGACTTTGTAAGTTAGTCATCTTCACTGGAAGGAGAAAGCTGTCTACTTCAGTGTCTTTTTGTAGCCAAGATTAACCAAAACAGGTGGCAAAGAAGTATACATTTTTTAAGAATTGTTATAAAATACTGTAATGGGGACCTTTAATAATAAGAAAATGGCTTCCTTTTGGACTTTAGGAAGTTTCCTGTGTTTGATGTGGTGTGTATGTATATATATATATATAAATATATAATTTTTAAAATACAGAATAGTGAGAATCTTGTCTTTCACTTTTAAGTTCAGGGAGCAGTTTTGTCCTAGCCACACAAACATTATCAATGTGGCATTTCATGAAGCTTTAGAGATAAACTGATGTCTCGCTAAACATAGCATCATGCTATTTTAATGGCTTCAAATAAATGATCTGAGGTTATGTGTCACACACTTGTGTACCAACTCTGAGTTGTGCCTTGGACATTTGCATTTACTACATGCAAACAATTACTAGGTTAACTAGAATTGCTATGCAGTTCTACCTTGCATACACAATAATTACATTTTAAAGTATATTTGCACATTTTACACGGTATGCTATAGGATTGCCTTTAAGTTTTCTGTACAGATTATTTTTGTTGCTATTCAATGAAAATCATAGGCCTGAAATATACTGTTCTTATGTCAAGTAAATTGCTATAATCTACTTTTGGCTATCTTGTGTATTCCTTATTTTGGGGCCTTTTATATAGGAGACAATGTCTGAATTGGTTAAAGAATACATTGGATAAAAAGAAATAATTTATAATTATAAATGAGTATATATGAAGGAATCAGAGGTGGAAGTGCATGCCTATAACCCCTGAGTTCAAGGCCAGCCTGGGCTCCATAGCAAGACCCTGTCTTTAAAAAAAAAATTAAAATTATTCTCTTCAACAGTTGCTGTGTGAGAGCTGCAAGTTATCTTGGCAGAACAACACTGAATTCTTTCTAAATGAATTGGTTTTGTAGTTTCTTAGTGTTCTTTGACTATGAAGAGACACTATGACCAGGGAAATTTTATGAAGGAAAAAATTGAATTGGGGCTTGCATACAGTTTCAGAAATTTAGGCCATTGTCATGGTGGGGAGCATGGCTGCATGCTGGTCTATGTGGTGATGGAGAAGTAGCTGAGAGTTCTACATCAGGATCTGTGGTCAGCAGGAAAACAGATAGCCACTGGGCCTGGGTTGGGCTTTTTAAAACATCAAACACTACCCCCAGTGAAACACCTCCTAATCCTTCTCAAGTAGTGCCACACCCTGATGAGTAAGATTCAAATATATGAACATTTTAGGGCCGTTCTTATTCAAACTAACACATGTAGTTTGTGGATAAATCATTTATAAACTGTTGGGGTCAGTCTTGAGTAATAAGAATTAGTATAATTTTATTTTAATACACTTGAAATTTTTTGTGAATCCAAATTTCAAAGAACTATATAAATTAGTCAAATATATCACCGAATGGTGTTGATAAATGGATACTTTAATTGCAGTTTATTATTTTACAGACAGGGTCTTACTGTGTAGCCCTGGCTGACTTGAAACTCGTTATGTAGACCATGCTGGTCTCGAACTCAGAGATCCACCTTCTTCTGTTTCCCAAATGCTAAAAGGCACTAAGCTCAGACCTTCACACCTTAATTTTTAATGTTCCTAAAGATGTCTGTATTGCTGTGACTTGGAGTTATTGCTCCATTCCCTAATCTATTTTTTAGGGATTAAATTTATTTGTGGAAACTAATACCTTTACACTTCTGGAATGGTAGGATTTGCTTCATAAGCCATTTTCATATTTGTGTTTCTGTGTTTCATGATGTGTGGGGCATATGTGTGGACATCAGGATGCCTTTGTGGAGGGAGAGGGGAATAGGATTGTGGCTAACAATAGCATTTAATAGGAAACTGGTTAATTGCCCCATTTTCATGTAGAATGGCATGCTCACTGAAGGGATGTTGAGAAACTTCCTGGCAGCTGCAATAGAATCAAAATAAAAACTAAGAGCAGCTGTTGGTGGTTAAAGCACGGACAGAAACCCAGGGATATCCTTTGAGTGTTAAACATTTTTTGTAGTCATACTTCTAAAATAATCTAGATAAACTCAGTATCTGATCTTGTAGATTTACAGATTGTGTTAGTTGTATATATACAGATTCACCATGTTATGTTAAAGGAGGAAAAAACAAACAAACAGAATCCATAAATATTTAAATATATGTATTTATAACATTTAGAAGAATCTGCGTAAGTACAAGTATCAGGAAGATGTCTGAAAATGGATGGTATTGGTCAACCAGGAAGAGTTTCAGATTTAAAATATAAGGGGATAAAGTTGTCTCAATGGTTGAGAGCACTTGCTGTTCTTACAAAGGCTGGAGTTTGGCCCCAGCACCCAAATGATAGCACATCACCATCAATCCATAGGCACAGTTTGGTGCACATAAATGCATTCATTCAAAATACTCATACAAATGCAATAACATCTTTCAAATTCAAATTCAAATGTAATATATTAATGTGGGCTCAATCAAGAGATTCTGTACTGTGTTGTGGTTTGAGCTGGTAACAGTGATTTTAGGTACTTGCTTGATTGGTTGAAACTGAACTTAACAATGGATACTCTGAACTCCAATGACAATGAAAAAACAACTACTCACCAACTTTAGGGACTAGAAAGCTGGAGGAAATGCCAGTGCTACCCAGAAAGCCTTTATACTCCTGGGAGAAGACTCAGAATCCAGCCCCTAAGTCAAAGCTTAGATACGTAAAAGGAACAATAAACAATATGTGTGAAGTTAGTAAATCAATATAAAGTATAAGGGGGTGTAGGACAACTAAAATTATTTTTGTTTGTATTGTACTGACTACATACTGTGTAGTTGCCTGAAGCAGTGGAGTAGCAGAAGCTCTTGAAGGTGGCTGGACATTTCTCCCATGAAGGCTCAAGGCTCTGCTTGTGACTTTCTTGGACACACTAGCCTGAGTTTCCACAAAAGAAGTCATTGCTGCATGGCTGCTGTGAGAGTTGCCAACAAGTACACCGTACAATAAAGTGGAGCTATACCTCCTTCACTAGCTAGACTCAAAAGTCACTGTCACCATACTCTTGGTCGAAGGAGTGACAGAAGCCCACCTAATATCAAATGGATAAAACAAGGATCCCTGCCACTTACCACCCAAAGAAATGTCAAGATTGCAGTATAAGAAAAGTGTGGGTTGGAAAACAGTGATGGGCTTCTGAATCATATGCAACATGAAATGTGTTTATGACATGTTCTTAACAAAAACATGTAATCTGAACCTAATCTGCCAGTAGACCTAATTGCTGAGTCTACTGGGAAGAGAACACAAGGAACAAATCAGTCAAAGTATGTGGGGTAATTCTACAAAAAGCGGGCTGGTTTCTCAAAAAAGCCAAACAAACAAACAAAAAAACAAACCAGTGTTGGGTGGGGTGGGGAGACAGCAGAATATTTGAACCTTGATTGGACCCTGTTTTATGAAAAGGGAAGATGAAATTCAAAAGTATAGTATGATATGAGATAGCATGACAGTTGTGAGTTCTCTCAGACATGAGAGTGCTGTTACCTCTGTGGTTGTGTTGGTGAGTGAGTGTCCTTTATTTTAAAAGGTTCATGTTGAACTTTTGCAGGTAAGGAATTATCATAATGTTCTTAACCCAAAATTACTGCATACAAAAAAAAAAGAATTATCTCAAACATAGACCTCCCTAAAGCAATTGTGATTGGACAAGACTGGAAGATTTTGAAGAGGAACTTGGTGGTGACTGAATGCTGCCATACCTACACACTTTGCGCCAGATGTGAACTCTCTGAACAGGTCCATGGCTGTCCTCCCCACATGTAACTGGACACTATTCTTTTCTGAAAGCCAAGGCACAGAATGTAGACATTTATTCTGTAGAACTTCAATCTCAATCCAAAGATGTCTATAAAATTGTCAGTGCATTCTTAAAGGCTTGTGTGGAAAAGTCTAGAGTTTACAAAAAAAATGCTATAGCTGAAAACATGTCAAGATGATAGTTACATGAGGATGGAGTAATAAAAATACAAATACAGTGCATGTATAGCACTCCTGTAATCAGCTGGTCAGTAGTTTTTAATCTCAAGTGAAGTGTAAACTTGCACAAGCATCATTCCTCTAGGGGAAAGATAGTTTCTCCAAATTCCTGCTCTAGTTTTTGGTACAACACAGAGAATTAACCTGTGACTTTTTCTTTTTTTTTTTTTTTAAGATTTATTTATTTATTACACATACAGTGTTTTTCCAGAAGAGGGCACCAGATAGAATTGTAGATGGTTGTGAGCCACCATGTGGTTTGCTGGGAATTGAACTCAGGACCTCTGGAAGAGCAATCAGTGCTCTTAACTCTGAGCCATCTCTCCAGCCCCAACCTGTGACTTTTTCTATAGCTGTTAACTGAATCTTCCACAAGGTGTAGACACTTCCTATGGACAATGAAGGTTCCAATTTTCAAAACGCTGTAGGGAAAGAAGTCTTAGTTACATGTGATCACTAAATCCAGGTCTTCTATGCTTAAGGAAAGTTGTTAGCCTTGCTTAGATCTCTACTTCCTCAAAATACTGTACCAAAAGACAGTGTCAAGAGAAAAACCTCCATCCCTTTTAATATATTACCAACATTTAAATTGTGTAAGTGCATGATGAAACTCAGCTTCCCTCACTGTGCCAGGAGCAGAGAATAAGAGTCTTTTGCTGAGCTGTGTAAGTGGCTCACACTTATCTCAGCACTTGGGAGGGAGATAGGGGCTATTTTGGTCTACATAGTGAGATAGGGGCCAGCTAGGGCTACCTTTACTGGGCTGCCCAGTGTGTAAGAATATTTGCCATGCAAGTATTGAGATCTTAATTTGAATCGCCAGTACCCATTTACGTAAGCCAAGCATGGTTGCATGTTTCTGTAACCCCAACGTTAGGAGGCAAGTACAGATGGATCCTGGGAACTTGCAAGTAGCTAATCTAGCCAAAATCTATAGCTTTCCGATAATGAGAGACCTTGCCTGAAGGCAGTCAGGCAGACAGTGATAGGGGAAGACACTCGTCTTCCCCTGCCTTTCACATGTGTGCCTGTGACCTTGCATACTGCACACACGCATGCACTACACACAAAAAACATTTGCCAAGGAGCACACAGAGCTTCCTCAGTGCTCCCGCCAGTTCCTCTGAGGCCTAGCCTCTAAGTTCAGGAATACAGCAATTGAGGTACAAGAGTGATGACTCCAGCCATCACACGACCAGTACTTTTGTGACATGAAATCCGTGTCCCCATTCCTGCCTGCAGAGTTCTTTCTCTCTCACTGCCCCTGAAAGCCACTTGTCTTAATCTCTTCAGTGATCACTGAGACAAGAGAGAGCTAAGGACAGGAAAGTCTTTTACAGAGAGTTATGTTTTGTTTATATGAGGCAAGGGAGCGTAACAGTCTGGCTGCCTTCACATGGGGTAAAAGAAAACTCACAGGAAAAACAATGATTATTTTAATAAACTCTACCAAATATTGTGAAGTTATATCGAGAAAATGTCATGAGGAAAGTCTTGGGCCAAAATTTAATGGCAGCTCGCTCTGAGTAATAAAGTGAATTGATTTGTTTTGTTCTTTGCTTCTAAATTTCATGAAGTATTACTTATGTTCTTTTTATTATGGTAAAAAGAATATGTCATGGAATTTACCATTGCAATCATTTTGAAGTGTGTAATTCAGTGGCCTTAAGAGCAGCCATCAGTATTAATCTTATCTCCCTGCCACTCTCAGCTCCCAGTAACCTTTATTCCTCTCTCTCTCTCTCTCTCTCTCTCTCTCTCTCTCTCTCTCTCTCTCTCTCTCTCTCTCTCTCTCTCTCTCTCTCTCTCTTTTAGAGACAGTTTCTCTGTGTAGTTTTGGAAGCAGTCCTGGAACTCGCTCTGTAGACAAGGCTGGCCTTGAACTCACAGAAATCTGACTGCCTCTGCCTCCTTCAGCAAATCCTTCTGGTGTGCGCCACCACAACCAGCCCACTTTTTCTTGTGAGTTTGTTTGCATCATGCTGAATAAGTCAGACACCTAAGGGCACTTGTATATTTGGCCCTGGATGTTCCGCTTGTTTCACCAAGCTTAAAGTTTACAAGATTCGTCAAACTGGCAGAACTCAGAATTTCATTCTTATACTGATCAATATTCCATTTTGGGAGTAACTCTGGGTTGTCATCTGTTGCTAGACTTTTCAAGTTTTTCTAGCTTGAATATTGTGAGCACTATTGTTATCAACACTGATGTGTAGGTATCTATCTTAGTTCCTGTTTTCAGCTGTTTTGCCTCCATCCCCAGCAATAGATCTTGTGGGTCATACAGATTTCTGTGTTCACCCTTTTGAGGACTCTAAGCTGTCATTCAGTAGCTACATCATTTTACATTCCAGCAACAATGCATGAGAGTTCTAGTCTCTTCATCTTGTCAACGTTTGTCATTGTCCTTGTTTTGTTACAGACATTGATGATGAGTATGAAGTGGATTTTTTATTTTTAACATCAGAAACAGCTAATAAATGGTTTACAGCAACCAAGAATGAGATGGTAATCTGTGTTTGGGTATTGACAATAGGAAGTAGCCCTTTGCAAGCTTCTGCTCCTCCTAGCCTCCTGTAAGGCAATATTTACTAGTTTTTTTAACTTTTGTTTTCCAAGATTTTTACATTAATTTATAGTTTAAAAAAACATTGTCTAAAAATGCTATATATCCTTTTTTTTAAAAAATTATTATCTTATTTAATCTTGTGCCAAAGCTAGACCCCTGACTTCTTCAGTTAGCCTACCTGGGCCTTGCAGCTGTCTATAAACTGGAAACAGCATTGCTAGCAGGGTTCAGCTTGTGCCTGAGGCTTCTGTAGACCAGATCCATGGAATCAATACCCACACACATTTCTATCCTATCTTTCAGAAAAGAACCTGCAGACATTGTGAAGGACAGGGCAGTCTAGTATGCCATGACACTAAGAAATCGCTTAGGATTTTTTAAATTGTTCCTGAATTTTACCAAGGGTAAGGAATATGCTCACCCTTGCACACACCACATTCAGACACGGAATATTTCGTTATTTTTTTAGCTTAATTATATCAGATGCAGGCAGAGTGAAGACGGCTCTGGTTTTAGAATGTGATTGGACTGTAGGGACCAGAGAGGTTTCCTCTCTGTTCTCTGACTTTCCCGTGGAATAGACTGACAAAAAGTTAGGAAAGTGCACAGGGGAGAATACCAGTCCCAGGGATATGGTTGCCTAGTAGTCTGGCTCTGTTCTGAGGCTTATACACTTTGCTGACAGCAGAGGGGGGTGGAAGGGTATGGACTCTTTGAGGAGTTGTGAGTTATTTCTGGGCAAATAAGACAGATGCTGCCTTTCGATCTTGAATGAGCCCAAAGGGATGCATACTGTTCTGTAATGGAAGTCTGTTCAGGTATGGTTAGACTTCAGCCTTTTCCCTAAGACATGGGATTTTGTTCCTTTTTGCAATCTGCTCTGGATATAGGTTCCAGAGCCTCTTCCTCCTCATGGGTAAGCAGACAATAAGCTTCTCTTTACAGCAAATGGGTAACATCACAGAAAAACCACACTGGACACAATGCAGAGGTTAATGTATCTTGGGCAGCTCCACCCC
Source organism: Mesocricetus auratus (assembly GCF_017639785.1). Lineage (NCBI taxonomy): Eukaryota > Metazoa > Chordata > Mammalia > Rodentia > Cricetidae > Mesocricetus > Mesocricetus auratus. Next base: position 78,290,448 of record NW_024429266.1, on the reverse strand, counting down.
CATGGATACATCTACATCACAGCTCCTGCAACATGAGGGAACATCTGGAAGAGGGGGCAGAAAGATTGTAAGAGCCATAATCGTAGGAAGTGTTCTGTGGAACATTCATAGAGGACTGCATAAACAAGACCTGGACAATGGCATGCCAATGAGGAAGGGGGAGTCTATGGGGCCATCCCCACCCCCAGACAAAGCAACTGATGACTGCTGAAAGGGAGAGTTCTCACATCCCAGGGATGATCTCCCTAATCAGTTATCCAATACAAAATAGTCTTGAAGCCATATACACACAAACAGCATAACTGGGCTCAGCAGATTGCATCTATAGATCTATGCATATATAATATGTAATAATCAGAGAAGAGGCTATTAATCTGAGTGAGGAGAAACATGGAAAGTATAGGAGGCATGAAAGGGAGGAGGAAAGTGACATTTTCATTTAAAGTATATTTTTAAATCCTTCCACTGAATATCACACCAAAAACTGCCACACAGCATTTTTCAAGAATCATTTTCTAAGCCCCAGAATAATCTGATGGGAACCTGTCAACCCAAAGTGGTACAATTCTACCAGTTATTTTGGTCATTTGGTAATGATTAACTGCATCTGGATATAGTAAGAGCCTAGTAACAATCACTGTCTTTGGACGTTTTGTTATTGCTGCTGTTTTTGTTTTGAGACAGAGTACTACATGGTACCATGTAGTCTAGGCTATCTTGAACTTGCTGTATAGCTGAGAAAGACCTTAAAGGCGGATCCTCTTGCTTCACCTCTCAAGTGCTGAAATTTTTTAATGAGGCTGGCCAAACAAGACTTTAGAGTGGGGGTTGATGATGCCGAGGTGAGCCAAGTGACTTAAGTGGCTGCTTTGGTCCAGGCATTCAGTTTACTTACAGATGGAGTTCCACCATATTGACATCCTTCAGTTGAGGCTATATGATGAGGTCCCAATCAAAATTCTGTGGGTATGGAGCCAGTCATTGGTGGTGCATGCCTTTAATCGCAGCACTCAGGAGGCAGAGGCAGGAGGTGGATATCTGAGCTCGAGACCAGCCTGGTCTACAAGAGCTAGTTCCAGGACTCCAAAGCCACAGAGAAACCCTGTTTTGAAAAACAAAACAAAAACAAACAAACAAAAAAACAAAAGCAACAACAACAATAACAAAAAAACAATTCTGGATATGGAAATGCAGGTGAGTTTCCTTGGTTGTTAACACTCACCACATTGCCATACATCAAGCCAGCCTGGGGATCCTCTCAGAAGAGTTGAAAGATAGGAGCTCACTGCCAGACTCCAACTCTGTCCAGCCCAGATGACCAAAGTTATCTGGCAGAATGATACCTTAGGCTTACAGGTTCCCTTTGGAGTCTTTGAGTCTCAACAACAATCCAAGGGAAGCTAACTAAAGCAGCACACCCAGCCAGGGACTAAAACGGCTTTGTGTTCGAGCCCTCCACAATGCCCTGTACTGTTCTTAGCCGGTGCTAATCTGTGTCCTTATCCTCTGATAAACGTAATCACAAGTGTAACAAGTTTTCTGGAGCTCTGGAGACTGACCAGCACTCTTCCCTTCACCAAAAGAGTTTGGGACCATTCAACTTACAACTAGTTTTAGAAGTCCGGGGAATTGTGTCCTCAAAGGTATCAATCAGCTTAGCACTAGGCACTAAGATCAATGAGACAAGATCAAAACTATGCACCTTACCAAAAAGGAAAAAAAAAAGTGATGTGTCCAGAGGAAAAGTTTTAATAATACAGAGGATAAGAAGAGTGGAGGGTGGGAAAGTCTGAAACTCATGGCTGAGTGAATGTACGGTTGTGCACCTACTTAAGAAAACAGCTTGCTTAAGCAGATTTGCATGAGTGCCAACAACTGACCTGGGTCTTAAGTGCAAGAGAAACACACACACGCGCGGTGTGTGAAATTACACATTGCCGTAGATTTTACTACATTTATTCAGTGAGTGTGATTGTGATAGTGAATGCCATTACACATTAGTGGAGGCCAGGGGACAACCTTCAGGAGTCACTTCTCTTATGTGGGCCCCAGAGTATCCAGTACATATCTTCAGGTTTGACAGCAAGAGCCCTTACCTGTTGAGTCATCTTTCCAGCCCAGTAACATTGACTTGTTTGTTGGGGGGGGGGTACAAAAGGTGATAAATGAGAAAAATAAAATATGATCTGACCTACAGTAGGGTACTATAGGCAGTTAAAAGAACTTATCGTTAGGCATACCGTGGAAGAATCTTTAAAACATCACGCTAAGTCAAAGAAGCCACCACAACAAACGGCGTATTATAGAACTCCATTTGCATGAATAGACGAATCCAGAGACAGGTTTGAGATTGCCTCTGACTGGGTACGATTTGAGAGAAAATGGGGTGTGACTGCTAATGACGACAGGAGTTCTGTGAACAGCGACAAGTTGACTGTGGCGATTGTTAGACACTCTATACCAAAACCACTTTAAATTGGTGAATTGTATTTTCTGGTACGCGAATTAAATCTCTGCCACAACAGCTCGTTTTTTATTGCATCTGCCTTGATCACAACTCCCAGTCAAGGTGCACAGCGAAAGTGAGCCGTGCCCATTTTCTAAGTGCGCTAGGAATATACGGACCGGAACCTGGGATTTCAGAGTTGGAATCGCGGGACTGTGGCATGGAACAAGATCCAAAGATCCGAAAGCCACCGTTTGCAAACCTCCCACGACGTTGGCGGAAGGGCTCTGGGTACCCGAGCAGAGCCTGCGCGGCCGAGTCCAGACGCTGGGGGGCGCGGAACCAGAAGCCAGTAGGACGACGGAGGCCGCCCCGCCCTGGCTCCTCCTCTTCCCCTCGCCGCCGTCCCGCCCTCGCCCTCAAACCCAAACACTCCGGGTGCTGGTGCGCGTGATCTCCCAGTGGTCTCTCGGGCGGAGAGATGCTGCTTCTGGCTGCTGCCGGCCTCGTGGCCTTCGTGCTGCTCCTTTACATGGTGTCGCCGCTCATCAGTCCCAAGCCCCTCGCGCTGCCCGGCGCGCACGTAGTGGTGAGTGGCCTCCTGTTGCTGAGCTTGCCAGGGTCTGCTTGGCCAGCTTGGGCCACCGAGACCACGGCCCCGGGAAGGGACGGTTGAGTGGGAAGGGCCACCTGCCACCGTCGCCCCGGCACTGCCCTGCCCTTCCTGGCCTCGGGAAGCTGCCCTCGGCGGCCCCAGGCTCCTCCCTGGACTGCAGAGCAGTGTCACGGCGAAGCCGCCAGCCGAGTTCCTGGGGTTCTGGGCTCTGTGCTGCTTGCTGATCCGCGGAGCATCCCTGGTTGCGGGTGTTTGGGTCTTCAGGTTTCCCGATGAGTCAGTCAACAGACTGAGAAACTTTGCCAAGGACACAGCGGTCGGTGGCTGGCAGGATGAGGGCGTGAACTCGAGTGGGAGCAGCCCCTGCCAGGGAGTCCTAAGGAAACCGCAGCAAGGAAGGGTCCGGGCCTCTGGGACTAGTCCAGGCAGCTGAGACTGGAGGGTGGCATGTGCAAGTGACAAAGCCAGAGGGTTCTAGGAATGGACACACCTGAGGGGTTGCCTGGCAGCTTGGGCCAGCAGGCTTGTCTCTGAGCTCAGCGGGAGCCTTGCTGATTGCTGCTCTAGTGCAATCCTTTACCATCTTTCCGGAGTCGGAAGGATGAGCTAACCAGCTTGGTTAGGGCCTTAAGATGGGAGGAGATATGAGTGGTTTGGTTTGTTTCTAGGCAGAAGATCGCTCGCTCCTAATGTGCAGGCTTAGTTAAGCCTCCTCTCCCGGGTTCAGAGCTTCAACCTTGGCCATTTCAAATGCATGTCTTGTATGAACCTCAAATCCCGAGGCACATTGAGGCAAGGAGTTTTGAATACGGAGGACAGCTAGTTTGTAAGCTGTCAGCATCCCCTGAGTGCCCTGGATGTATCCAAGTGAGTTCCCACTCAGCTGATAGGGTGACTATTTTAGTGTGTTTTATCCCATACAAGGCCTTGTGGATGACAACATGTGTTTCCAATAAATTTATCCTTTGTAAAATTATTGGTTTTTATTCCCAACTGCTGCGTTGCATGATACAGAAGGACTTATTAAAAAGAGAAAGCCAGACTTTACAGTCATGTCAAGTTTTGAAAGTATTAAATTCACAAGAGAACTTCAAAATCATGGCTTAAAATGTTGAATTTAGAGGATGGGGAAATGGCTCAGGGAGTACAGTGCTTGCCAGTGCATCAGGTCCTGAGTTAAGAGTTCCCGGGACCCACAAGGACACTGGACCTATGTCTGTAACCCCAGCATCAAGAGTGTCACAACACTGGGGTCAAGACCTGTGGGTCCCTGGAGGTCACTGCCAGCTTTCCTGTATACATGAGTGAGCTCCGGTTCAATGAGAAGCCTTGTCTCAGAAATTAAGGTGGAAGGTGGGTGAAGAAACATCAGGGGTTAACCTTTGGCCTCTGCACAGGTGCACCTGCATACACACAAAACATATTTCACAACTTGTGTTTGCAAACCGTAGCTCAGATAGGGGTAAGGTGGGGAGAGCCAACGTCAGAATGAAAGTTTTGATCCAACATTTACAAGGTACTTCCCGATAACCTTGAAATCATCTTTCTGTCCCCGTGTCCCATCACCCTCACAGGTGAGATAAGGGCTGTCTCATTAGACAATAATTCTTATTCATATATATATATAATTACCTCTATGTGTGCATATATGTGTATCACGATAGCTGACGTGACATGACATGAATTATGCATATGACGTCACCATCTGTCTTTTTTAATATCCTAAGAACAGTAAAGTGTGATTTAGCTGTCCACCTGTGTGTCAGCATGAGCAACTTGTGATTGTTTTCTGCTTCACTTTTAGAGCAGTTCCCAAATGCTGATGCCCTCTGATCGCAGCAGCGGCGCTGTGCCCGCCTGCTCACCCCTAGGTGCTTGTATCAGAGTTCCTGTTTTGTTTTGTGTTTTTTGTTTTTTTGTTTTTTTGGTTTTTTTGCATGGCTGAGATTAGTGCTTCCAGTAGCAGGCAAGCTCGTAGTGCCCGTAGTGAGTGCTGAATGCTGTGGTTAAGGAGTTGGGACCATTTAAATGGTATTTACAGTGATTCATGCCCTCCACCTGGCCTCTATTTAGTAGATATTAGACGACTATACATTTAACGTTTTCGCAACCATTGTGAAAATCCTGATAGCTCTCATAGCATCCAGAATAATAACAGTCCAGAATTAGCCTAACTATATTCTTACATGTCACTCAAGAAGTAACTGGGCTTGGCTAGAATATCATTTTTATACACCCACATTCAAAAGCCAGGTCTTGCTTGCTATAGAAAGTTGATAAATTGCAGGGTATGGATCTGGGTTTTCTTTAAGGTGAATTGACGCCATTCACTTTCCTGAAACTCCTGGCTGATATTAACATAATACTTTGGAGGCTAAACATTTTCTTGGTTACTTCATTTCTATTTCCATCAGTCTACTTAAGAATAAATAGGAACTTTTTTGGGGGGTGGGATTTCAAGACAGGGTTTCTTTGTATAGCTCTGGCTGGCTGGAACTAGCTTTGTAGACCAGGCTGGCCTTGAACTCACAGAGATCTACCCGCCTGCCTCTGCCTCCCAAGTGCTGGGATTAAAGGTGTGCTCCACCAACACCCGTCGGGAAATTTTATCTGTAAACTTTGGCATCATAGTTTCCCAAAGGGATGGCATTAGAGAACATTCCCGCAAATGGAGGAAAGTATTTATTTAGTGCCTGCTTATATGACGGGCTGGTACTGTCAATGATGAAAGAGATGGACTGGTTTGGTATTTACCCACAAGGCTCTGATAGCCGAGCTGGGAAGCCAAGAAGAAGATCCCAACAGCTCTGAAAGGTCCGTAGATGACAGACCATATGACTGACCGATGTACTCAGGAAGAGCTTCCCTGAGGTGGGGACATTTAAACTGCTTTCTGCAGGGGCAGTAGGGCTTGGAAGTACTCGGGTGAGGTGATGTATCATAGAGGGATGGCTAAGCAGCTAAGGCAGCATCGTAAGGCTTGTGAGGACATTTTAGAGAGCCTGCCAAATGCCAAGAGTGAAATGTAACAAACCAAAACAGCTCATAAAATATCCGAGTATCAAAAGCCTCCTCAGACACAACACTGAGCCAAGATGACAGGTATGATTTATAAAATCATCTCAGTAGGCATTTGGTTAATTATCAACCAAGTAAACCTCACCATTAGAATAAAGGTGAGACTAAAGAGAGAGGAGGCATTCTCAAGTGCACAGAGATACGTATCTACGCTTGGAGGGTTCCATGATAATATGAACATTATAATGTGGGAGATGTTCTTTCTGCAGTTTTAGAATAGTAAAATATTCACAGCAATTCAAATGTATGACTATGGGAAATGGCTAGGTTTTGACAGAAGTGGTTTTTGTTCTGTTTTTGAGACAGGTGTCACATAGCTCTGCTGTCTTGGAACTCATTTTGTAGACCAGAATGGCTTGAATTCAGAGAGATATGCCTTGCGTCTGCCTCCAGAGGGCTAGGGTTAAAGACATGTGGCACCACTACTTTGCCTGGCCTTGATAGAGATTTTTAAACACAGTGTTGTGAAGCCTTTTAGTCTTTCAACCTTGACAACATAACATGCATGCATGTAGGGATCTTCTTTAGGATCAAACCCAGGGCCTTGCCAGTGTTAGGCAAGAGAGCTCTACCACCAACCTCGGTTGGCCCTGTATTATCCTTGGTCCTGTAACATGTTTTCTTAGACCCAGTCTTGTGTAGATGTGCAGTAAGGAAATGAGATTCATCTGTACTTATAATCTGCAACACTAATGTATTCTTTCTTAGCTAGAGTTGTAGGGCCCATCCCCCTTGGTGACCTCAAACAGATGTGCGGTGCGTAGCCCAGCCGTGGAAACGGCCATAGCAGGAGTCTCTGCTGTAGTATAATCCTTCGTGCTTGCACTATATCAAGTGATAAATCGGCTATGAAGAGGTTGTGGTTCTTGAGGCTTGTATGTTTTGTTTTGTTTCTGAGACAGGGCCTCATGCTGTCCTGGTTTCATGAAAAACTGTCCATGAGAATGGCTTCGACCTTAAACTCCTGATCGCTGCATGCCAAGCTTGTGGACGAGTTCCACCACACCTGACTTGTAGATGAGTTTTTAAAACCCATTATTGTTGTTGGTTTTATTACTCTTTGGCCTCTTTTGTCTTTTGGGGGCCCACCACCCAGCTCCCAGATAAAGCACACACATATGTATATATGTCCAGCCTTAGCTTGGCTTATTTTGGCCAGCTTTTCTTATCTTAAATTATCCTATCTTTTGCCTCTGGGCTTTTATCTTTATTTCTGTGTATCTTTACTTCTTTCTCCGTGACTTGCTGTGTAACTGGGTGGCTGGCCCTCAATGTCCTCTCCTTGTTCCTTCTTGCTCTTTCTTTTCTCATTAACTCTCCTATCCTCTCTGCCTGGCAGCCCCACCTATCCTTTCTCCTGCCTCTCTATTGACTATTCAACTCTTTATTAGACCATCGGGTATTTAGACAAAGAATCACAGCTTCACAGAGTTAAACACATGCAACAGAAAAGAATGCAACACATCTTTGCATCGCTAAACAAATGTTCCACAGCATAAACACACCTTAAAATGATTTTCCACATCAACCCAAAATTGTGTCATATGGAGATCAAATCCAGGACCTCATAAATACTAGGCAAGTGCCTGCAACTGAGCTACACTCCTACTGCTCCCATCACAGCTATTTTAAGTAGGCTTTGTACAGAAGACATTGCAAGTGCTGAGATGGTCTTACTGGTGTTCTTTGTAGGTCACGGGAGGTTCCAGTGGCATCGGAAAGTGCATTGCTATCGAGTGCTTTAAACAAGGAGCATTTATAACTCTGGTTGCACGAAATGAGGTAAGTGTTCTCGGGTCCTTATGGCTAACAAACTAATGCAGTAAGTCCAAGAGAGGATCTTGGTGCTCACACCTGTGTTGGGAAACCTTCTTCCCTGATCTGGGCTTCTAAACAATTGGTTCTTTCTTGTATTGAGGCTAAGGACTTCTCTGCTGAGGTTGGATCAACTCACCGGGTACTTATCTACTGCTGTTAACGTGACACACACTATCATTCTAGATATTACCAAACTCGAGGGGAGACTGGAGGCATTGTTAAGAAGCACACCAGGCTGAAGGCAAACAGTTGTGCCAGCGGCAGCATTTTAGAAGCCAGTGCAGGGTGGTGTGTAGGTGTTTATCTGTTGCTTTTCTCTGTAATTTGCTTATGACATCACAGGCATCCTTGGTGGAGTCCACATTTCCCAGGGTAGTTGCATCCCTCCCAATATGTGTCGCAATGTAGTTTTTCCTGTGTCTAACCAATTCAGGGGGCTGGCTTTCTTTATATTGGGGGTGTAGTCCTGCCAAAGTTGCTTTTAGAGACTGTTTTGTTCCTCTTCAGGGCCTAGGACAGTGACATGGCTCTATGGTCACAGCTCTTTTCTACAGAGGATAGGTCTTGTTTGGCGTGTAGCAGACCTAGACGGTTCTGTCGAACAATGAAATGAAAGAGGAGGGGGTTGACACTTGTGTGGTTGGCTTAGTGCTTCCCTGGGATGTGAGTCAACTCTAGGTAGAACTCAGCACGAAGTGTGTGCCTGTAGCCCCAGCACTAGGGAGATACAAGGCAGGAGGATCAGAAGTTCAAGGTCACCGGCAGCTATCCAACCAATTAGAGGTCAGCCTGGCCTACGTGTGAGACCCTGTCTTTAAGGAGAGGAAAAAGAAAGGGAAAATAAGGTGTGGCACCGCTGCCTGGGTGATTAGCTGCCTAGGTAGGGGTGGTTAGTTGGAAAAGCCTAGTGGGGAAGGCAAGCCAGAAAGGATCTCTGGAGAAAACATAAAAATAATGACCCAGAATCAGTCTAAAGCATCTGTTTCGTTTTTAAACCAAGAGAGTGGCTGGGCTTGGTTATACACACTTTAAAGTTATCTAACATGAATGGAGCCTTGGATGCCGTAAAATGCCACTTGATGAGTTTTTAGCAAAGCTAGAATTTGACATGAGAGCTGGGGGGGGGGGCTGGTACCAGAGCTAGCAGGAGCTCACATGGGGGTCATATTTGACTGAGTATACGGAAAGATTCCCGACCTGAAGACACTCGTTAGTTTCACTTCTAACCTTTCCTTGCAGTCTTGGCAGAGTCAGGTAGTGTGTATGTGTCTGTCTGTGTAAGATCCCTAGCACTCAATAGGAATGTCTGATTTTGTCATAGACAGTCGTGTGTGTGAACTCCACTTTATGAGACGAAGTCTTCCATGTCACAGGCTAGTAGATGATGGCCTCGTCAGACTTCTGATGGCCCACCTCTACCTCCTGTGTAACTCCAGGCATGGTTCTAGCTTTGCTGGGGATTGAACCCAGGACTTCAGGACCCTTTTCCTTTGTTCTTTTACAGCTCTCAGATTATATTTAATTCTATGACAAGTTATGCTTCTGCGAGCTTGGATTTGTTTGAAAATAACAAAACAAAATGGAGGACTTGGAAAAACTTTGCAATTGTCTGCGTGGCTCTGTAGGTTTGAGGAGTGTCTTTGAAAGCCAAGTGATGGCTTTTTACTCTGTTTTTAATAGGAAAGGAAGGAAATACTGATGCTATCTTACATAAGCCCTCTTGATGTGCAGTCACACACCCTTAACTTTCTAGAACATTGTGTTGCCATGTGTTTACTCTGTGTCATGGCTAACTGCTGGAAGATGTGTCACTGTGTCACAGCTCACTACTGGCAGATGAAAATGGCTGTTAGTATCAATAGGCCGACCATCGACACAAGTACTGTTAATCGGGACTTGAGGTTCATTTATTTTTCTTTTATCTCTGCAATGAATTTAAAGACGTGCTATGGCTTATTCATAGCCTCCCATATTTGGCCTCTTCTTTCTCAAGTTCATAGTTAGCTACTCTAGGTTCTGTCTACAGAATGTAGTATCTGTTCAAACAGTTGCTTTCTCTCTCCTTTTTAACAAATGTAGACATTTTTTCCCCCTGTATTGCTTTTAGGACAAGCTGCTGCAAGCGAAGAAAGAAATTGAAAAACATTCTATCAATGATAAACAGGTAAGGAGGAGCCTTAGGGTTCATTTTCTATCCTGAGTGGCAGTGTCTGAAGGGGAGAAAGGATGTTTCTGCTGCATGTAGATCACTGAGGGCATTTGTGACTTTCCCAATTAAAATACATTCTAGAATCCCTTTAAACGGTAAAATAGTTTGAAATGCCTAGGATTTGAGTCAGTACAGAAACCAAAAGTATAGACTTCCATACATACCTAAAAATGGCCAAGCAGTGGTGTTTGAGAAAATGATTTCATTTCAGTTATTTAAAAAACAAACAAACTTAGGTAGAAAGGACATATGAAAAAAATTAGCTGTGAAATCTGGGGTACCAAAATGATATACAGTGCAATATATATTTTAATGTACAGCTCAGTGACAAGATAACCACATCATATCCGTTATCTAGTTTAAAGAAATGGGATGTGATGGAATTTTTGATGCCTTCTCCCCAAGCCTTGTGCCCAGTACCAGGCTCTTGTTCCTAGAGGCTACCTCAAGCTCAGCTCTGATGTTCATTCTTTGTTCTTCTTTAAAATTTTACTATCCTTGGTAGTGAGTGTGTCCCCATATAGTATTTTGTGTGGGTGTTTGCACACATCTGTGTGTTTACCTGTACTGACATGCATGCATCCATGTGCACACACTTGTGGAAGCCACAGGTGGACACTGAATGTCCTCCTTACTCTCTCTCCTTCTTACGTTTTTGAGATAAGGGCTTTTGGTAAGGCTGGAGCTCATGAATTCACTAGACTTGCTGGCCAGCAAGCTTCCCTTCGTTGTCTCTACATCCCCAGCACTGAGACTGCAACAGGGACTGGGGATCCAGACTCAAGGTCCTCACTCTTGCATAACTAGCATTTTGCTAACTAGCCATCTCAGCCCCTAACTAGCATGCATATGTATGTATGCATGTGTGTATGTGTATATATATTTATACTTTAACGTTTTGTATGTGTGTATATGTATATATATTTATACTTTAAAGTTTTGTATGTGTGTGTATGTATATATATTTATACTTTAACGTTTTGTATCTGTTTGAACTTTGGCGTTATTGTTATCTTCTTAACCTGCTTCATGAAACCATTCCCTCAGTGTGCATTCGCTCTATTTAAGACACACATTTCCTGGGTTTTCATGCAGAGTTGTGTAATCATAACCACATTCAACTTTGGAATGTTCCCAACAGTCACTCCCCATTCCTGTCCTACCCCTCTGAGCCCTAGGCCAAGTACCAATAAACTTTATAGTTTGATACATTTTGTGTGACATTGTGAGAATTTTATGCAGTGTTATGCAACTTTGTTTCTTCGTTCTATGTTATTCTTTAAAAAACTCACCCGCACTGCTGAATAAAATAATTCATGTGTTATCTTTCATTTTGAAGTGGTTCTTCCTGTGGCTGTGCTGTCCGGGTTGGGCTCGAATGATTCTCCTGTCTCCGCCTCCTAACCAGATGCAGCGATAGGCATGCACCATCATACCCCAGTTCACTAGAATTTGTTACTGGTGTGTAATATGTAGTTGCATCCACAAGCCACTTCTATTTCTCTGTTCTGTAATCAGAGAAATTGAAGTTGCTTCCATTTTTGTGTTTGTTTGTTGCAGCTTTTCAGTGTTGTCTCTCTGTTCTGTTTTGTTTTGGTCTCTTTGTGTATATACTAAAAATTACTGTTGCTTTGGGACCTGTGACAAGGCAAAAAAAAAAAAAACAAAGTTGTTCATCTCTCTCTTTTTTTGTTCCAGACAAGGTTTCTCTGTATTGTTTTGGAGGCTGTCCTGGAATTCCCTCTGTAGACCAGGATGGCCTCGAACTCGCAGAGATCCGCCTGCCTCTGCCTTCCAAGTGCTGGGATTAAAGGTGTGCTCCACCAGCGCCTGGCAGTTGTTCATCTCTTAATGGCTGGGAAATGGGGCTGGGGGTGGGGCTCAATATCCTCTACCCTTTAAGGGCGCACCTCAATTCTTTCCTCTACCCTTCAAGGGCACACCTCAGTGACCTAAATGCTTTCCTCTACCCTTTAAGGGCACACCTCAGTGACCTAAATGCTTTCCTTTAGACCCCACCTTTCAAAGCTTCTACCACCTGCCAATGGCACCACAGACCAAGACTTTAACCTGGCACCGGGGATACAAATGTAGTACCAGCCTGCCTGTTCACTGTGTCACCCATCGCCATGTCCCTTGTCACAATCCCATACCCGCATAGTATTTTGTGGGTGTACTCTTCCATTAATTACACTGGCAGCAGATTTCAAATACTGAGATACTATGTCCCAGCTTTGGCCTTCATTATTGTCACGAGTTGGCTTTAATTTTTAAAAATTATGCTTTACAAATGGTTTTGATAGAACTTGTATTTTTGTAATCTTGGTATTTGGAAGGCTGAAACATGAGGACCACTGTGAGCCCCAAGCTGTCCTGGACTATATACTAAGTTCAAGACTAGCTAGGACTATGTAGCCAGACCCTGTCTCAAAAAACACTAGTCTTGACACCTGCATACACGTGTGTGTGTGTGTGTGTGTGTGTGTGTGTGTGTGTGTACACCAGACAGAGAGAGAGACAGAGAGAGACAGAGAGACAGAGAGAGAGAGAGAACAGCTCAAAGATGTCAGTCTGTCAGTCCTCACCTTCCACCATGTGGGTCCCAGGTATAGAACTGGGTCATCAGGCTTGGTGACAGGCACCCTCACTGGATGAACCACCTTGCAGGCCCTGACCCCTCCCCCTTTTTCCTTCTTTTTAACAGGTGGTGCTTTGTATCTCAGTCGATGTGTCTCAAGACTATAACCAAGTGGAGAATGTCATAAAACAGGTAAAAGGCAGGTCGGTGATCTCGGTTCACTGCTTGGCTTTTGATTGCTTCCTGCCATCCTGCTATGTGGCTTGGCGTTAGCAGCTCTTTCTATATGATCAGTGGGTTTTATTTGTTGACTTTGTTTTTCTGCACAGTGAGTCTTCCATTCTGCCATGTAATGTTTGGAACAGTGTGTAATGTTCGGGACTGTTCTTCCAGGCACAAGAGAAGCTGGGTCCTGTGGACATGCTGGTCAACTGTGCGGGGATGTCTCTGTCAGGAAAGTTTGAAGAACTTGAAGTTAGTACTTTTGAGGTAAGTGACTGGTGCTTGCTCACCTGGAATCAAGGTGCTGTCTCTTCTGTTTTAAAACAGGCCCACCAAGAATCTCAGCTACTAGTTTACTTTAGTAGTGAATAAGTGGACATTGGCTTTGAAATCTAAGTGCAAAGCATATGTGGTTGACAATACATCAGTCTTGTTTTCAGTGTTCTCAGCTTCTGTCAGGGTAATGGGCTAGAAAGCTTGACTCTGTGAAGCTAAATTGCTCTCCATTCTTATAGAAAACGAGCCTGCTGGGCCAGTATCAGAGCGGTATTCTCACAGGCTGTAGGAAGCACCACGCACTCGCAGATGTACCCAAGGCCTCCCGGAGAAGCATAGGGTAGCAAAAATCAGAATGGTAGGACCTGCGGGTCTGTGATGCTGTTATCAGCTTGGCATACAAGAGGGTTGTTCGTACCTTCATACGGTCATCTGGGAAGGATGGGGCGAGATTTGAGAGATTATGTCTCAGCTGTGTCTAAATATGAAATAATAAAGCAAAAGACTCAAGGGGTAGCCAGGAACAGAGAAATGGGTTGTGTGAGTATGCATATGTCTGTGTGTTTATCTGATTTGTGAGTATGTGTGTGTGCATGTATAAGATGATGCCATAAGGAATACTCAGACTCTGCTGAGAATCGGGGTAAAGACTGGATTGAGCGGGGGGAGTGAGAGAAATGGCTTAGTGGTTAAGATCACTGGCTGCTCTTCCAGAAGACCCAATTCCCAGCACCCACATGGCAGCTCACAACTGGCTGTAACTCCAAGTCCAGGGGATCTGACACCCTTACATCGATATGCATAAAAACATTAAATAAATTATTTTAAAAGAAAAGCCTGGATTGAGGAATAAATAGTCACTAAACTGAATGCTGAGACCCCCCAGGAAGTAAGGTGTGTGTGGAGGAGCAGGAGGAATGGGCGTGCCAGGGTAATCACGGGTGTGTCATGAAGCTTTGGATAAAAATAGAAGCAACGAAGTGTGTAAATCTAGGTGCGTGTGTGATGGTGTCACTGAGGAGGAGACACAGCTCATTGGTGGGATGATTCAGTGGCCCCAGGTGGCTTCTTTGGGTGGCATTGCTGAGATTGCACCCACTTCGTTCTGGCCTTTTCTCTGCTCTTTCCCCTCTGCGATTTTGCTGTGGTCCTTTCCTGTAGGAACATCTCTGCCACTGTCTGCTGAGGACTTTGGGGCCGGCTAGTGAGTGGCCAAGCCTGGGATGGCCCCAGGACCCTCACCACTTTTTAATTTTCTTTTTAATGGCTTTCCTTTCCATTTCTTTATCTTTACCTGTGCTGTGAATGTTGAATCATCTTTTGGTCTACCAGAATCGCTCTTGTGTGTGTGTGTGTGTGTGTGTGTGTGTGTGTGTGTGTTTCTTCGGAGAGGCTGGTGTTATGTTTTGTGTTGGAGGTTTTACAGGATGTCTGCTAACCCTTGTCTATGTTTTCACATTGTACAGATGTAAAGTTCTGTGTCCATGGGTAGAGCTCTCTGTAGGGGATGGTTTGGGCCATGTCTTAGTGGGTGTTTTGGGGTCAGTATCTGTAGGTCTTCTAGGCTTCTGCCTAGGAAGTTCCTGCATGCCCCAGTATTAGAGTGGAGTCTGCATTCAGTGTCTAGACAGATGTTCTGGGTAAATGAAGATCTCATCCACTTAAAGTATACCAGTCCTTCCTAGAAATTCTGTATTCTGCCAGGCAGGATACAACTAAGATCTAACTGTTTTTTGTTGCCATGTCAGTTTTTCAAAAGTGAACTGAAATTCTTATAAAATAAAATGAGGTGTGCTTGTTGGAGATGCCATATCACTGTGCACACCAGACTGGTCTCAGCCTCGCACATTAGCTATTTTACAGTGAACAATTCGAAGGCATTTAGCATATTGTGATGTGTAGTCATCTAATTCCAAAACGTTTTTGTCTCCCCAAAGGATACTCTGTACTTAGTCAGGTATTTCTCACTGTCCCAAACCTTTATTCTAGTCCCTGGCTACCACGAACCTGTGTCTGTCTAGCTGAATAATAGAATTGTATGATCTTCTCTTGTGTCTGGCCTCTTCCACTTAGCGGAATGATCTTAAGGTCCCTTCATGCGATAGTGTACATCAATGCTTCATTTGCTTTTCTGGGTTGGTGATGGTCCCATTGTGTGGGCATACTGCAATGTGTTTGTTTATCGTCAGTGGATATGTGGACTCTCTTTACCCGATGCAGCTCCATCCCACAAGCTCCTGGTGCATTTGAGCCTCTGCGGCTGTGTTGTACAATCCCACCTTTTCGTTTCTCTGTTGCCATTCAACCTCCAGTTTCTGTGTCTTGGCCAAGCATGTTAACTACACTTGTTATTCTGTTCTCCAGCTTTCAAAATGTTGTTGCTTTTCCTTTCACTTTTACTTATTTTCTTCTCTTGGATGGGAGCGGGGAACCTCTCTTAGCTGGGCATAGTGGCTCGTACCTATAAGCCCAGCTCTTGGGAAACTGAGGCAGGAGAATAAGTATGTGTTTGAGGCCAGCCTGGGCTATGAAGTGAATTTCAGGCTAGCCTAAGCTACAATGTGAGACCCTGTCTCCAAAACAGACAGATAAATAAACATACTATTACTGGTGTTTTAGTGGGTTTCAGCTCTAAAAAGAACTGAGGTGAGCATAGGGTCTTATTCTTCCTCAATTTTTCACTCCTAAAACAGTATAATGTGGGGCAGGAGGATGGCTCAGTGGTTAGAGTGCTTGCTGCTCTTGCAGAGGACCCAGGTTCAGTTCCCAGCACCCACCTGATTGCTCACATCTGCAACTCCAGTGCCAAGGTATCTAGTGCCCACCAGGCACACACATACATGCACACAAAACACTGATATGCATAAAATAAAAATAAGTCTTAAAAATTAAAACAATACAGTGATATTAAAGCATATTCTGAGGATATGCTTTTTTTCCTGTTTTTCTTGGCTTTTGTAAAATAAAATAGTGAGGTTACAGTCTACATGTCTCTTGCCTTCTACTTCTTAAAAACTTAATATCATAAATCATTCTCCCTCCTGTGTTTGCAGTCCTCGTCACATTGTCGTCGTGGTTTACGTTTAGGTCTCCAACTGGGCTGTTTTGTTTTGCAAGATGACAGAGGAACACTTTCACTGTATAGCGGTGTTACTGTGAGCATCTTCAGGCTTCAAGTTGAGCTAAGGTTTTAAGAGTTCTAGTGATGAGAAGCTGAGCCCCAGTGTGGGCTTTTACCCTTCCTGGTGTACAAGCCAGTGTAGACTGAGTTCTTACTGTGCACCAGGATCTGTGCTACTGCTTAGCTTGTGTTTCCCTCTTAATCCCTGCAGCATCCTGAGGTAATTCCGAGATTAACCCCATTTTCATCTGAGAAAATGGGCAATGTCTTTTTCTCATGAAGTCAATAGGCTGCACCAAGGCTTCAGCTCACATCTTCACTGTTAGCTGATGCCATTTTCTCCTTGTAATCTTCGCTTAGCTTGGAACTAATAGGCCAGAAATACTTAGAAGCCGTCTCCTAAAGCTGTCTTTTAAGAATCATTACTTACAAGGACCTAGAAGGAAAGCTTAGGGGGTTAAGAGTGTTTGCTACTCTGCCAGAGGACCTCGGTTTGGTTTCCAGCATCTTACACCTGTCTTTAATCCCAGCTGCAGTAGATCCAGTGTCCCATTCTGGCCTCTGTGGGCACTGCACACACATGGTATACAGACGTAGTTGGAGGCAAAATACCCATACCTAAAAATATCACTGTGCAACATTACCTATATTATGCAATGTACCCTTTCTAAGGAGAACACTGATTTTGACCACTTGTGTTTGTGCATGGTGGAGGCAGAGGTTGATGCTGACAGTCCTCCTCTGTCCCTCTCTACCTTATATCATTCTCTCACTGACCCTGGAGTTCACCATTTTGGCTACAGTGGCTGGGACTGTCCAGCAAGCCTCTGGGATCTGCCTGTCTCTGCCCTCTTCCTCCCAGCGCTTGGGTTGATGCCCAGCAAATCTTTTGTGACGGCTCTGGGGATCCAGACTCAAGTCTTCGTGCTTGCAAAGCAAGCGCTTTCCTAACTGAACCCTGGGCCCAGCCTGAAATTTTTCATCAAAGGTGGAACGTCTGTCACTGTGAGAATGGAAGACTAGATCGGACTAGTCATCGGAGGGTAGGTCCTAAGTGTCTGTATAATATACGGCATCATTCATGTACTCATTTAGTCAGTAAATCTGCTGCGCCCCACCTCCCAGTCTCTTGGGCTTGTCTTAGTTATTGTTCTATTGCTGTGAAGGGACGCCATGACCAAAGCAACTCTTACAAAGGAAAGCATTTAACTGGGGCTGGCTTACGGTTCAGAGGTTTAGTCCATTGTCATCATGGCGGGAGGCAGACAGGTGTGTGGTGCTAGGGCAGTAGCTGAGAGCTTTACATCCTGATTGACAGCAGAGACAGACAGACAGACGCAGGGCCTGGTGCGGACTTTTGAAATCTCAAAGCATACTCCCAGAGACACATCTCCTCCATCAATGCCACACCTCTTAATCAATGCCACACCTCCTGATCCTTCCAAACTGTTCATAAACTAGGAACCAAGCCTACAGATAGGTGAGTCTATGGGGAACACTTATTCAAACCAACATGGGTCTCTATTTAAAAGAAATTAACCCTGGAAAGAGACAAAACTACCCTTGAGCATGGCTTAGGCTTTTGACCTTGTTCCCACCTCATGTGGCCTCTTTGCTCCTTGCAGAAATTAATGAGCGTAAATTACCTGGGCAGCGTGTACCCCAGCAGAGCAGTGATCAGCACCATGAAGGAGCGACGGGTGGGCAGAATCGTGTTCGTGTCCTCTCAGGCAGGACAGTTGGGGCTGTTCGGTTACACGGCCTACTCTTCTTCCAAGTTCGCCATAAGAGGATTGGCAGAAGCTCTGCAGATGGAGGTAATCGTTGTGTTTGTTTATATTTCTCCCTCTCAGATCAGCAGTGGGAGCTGTAATTTTCTGACTTCTTTGCCTGAATTATTTGCATTCACTTGAAGATTTGCAAATCTGATACAAGATTTACAAGAAATCTAATTCTGTTGTAAGTTCTTATTGCATAAAACTTATAGTCAGGACAGAGGTAAAGTGACTCTGAGGGCGGGGATCGTCTGCCTTCCTGGTGCTGGCCCACTTCTCCTTGAGTGAGCCAGGGATGTCCTTATGTCCTTAGACAGCTTTCTGGTTTTTTTTTTTTTTTTTTTTTTTTTGGTTTTTCGAGACAGGGTTTCTCTGTGGCTTTGGAGGCTGTCCTGGAACTAACTCTTGTAGACCAGGATGGCCTCGAACTCACAGAGATCCACCTGCCTCTGCCTCCCAAGTGCTGGGACTAAAGGTGTGCGCCACCAACGCTCGGCTAGACAGCTTTCTTAAGGAACCACCCTGGGCTAAGGAGCTGGCTCAATGGGTAGGGTGCTTGGTATACAGTGTGAGTACCAGAGTTTGGCCCTCCAGAACCCGCATACATGCTGGGTGAATGTGGCAGCCTGCCTGTGATTTCTTATGCTCAGTGTGAAGACAGGACCCCTAAAGCAGGCTGGCTAGCTGGCTAGACTAGTTTTATCAGTGTGAGTCCAATTGAGAGACCCTACCTCAAAGAATAAGATAGAGAATCATTAAGGAAAAACTCCCAACGTTAGCCTCAGGCCTCTGCACACCCATGCTTAGTCAGTAGAGCGTGTATGGCTCTGAAATTGCAAGAGAAGGTACTGGAGTTCTTTTGCAACTATCACTCTTTTATTTTATTTACAATTTTTTTTCATTTTACATACTAACTCCAGTTCTCCTTCCTTCCCCTTCTCCTGCCCCTTACCCACCCCTCCATACTTCAGAGGGGTAAGGCCTCCTTTGGGGAGTCAACAAAGTCTGGCATACCAAGTTGAGGCACGACCAAGCTCCCCGTCCCCCTCTCCCATCAAGGCTGAGTAAGGTATTCCACCATAGGGAATGGGCTCCAAAAACCTAGTTCATGTACCTGCGATAGGTCCGTGCCACTGCCAGGGGCCCCCACCAAAAGATCAAGCCACATAACTGTCACCCACATTCAGAGGGCCTAGTTTGATCCCATGTAGGTTCCCCAGATGTAAGTCCATAGTCCATGAGCTCCCACTAGCTTGGGTCAGATATCTCTGTGGTTTTCTCCATCATGGTCTTGACCACCCCCCCCCTTATTCTTGTGATCTCTCCTCCCTCTCTTCAACTGAACTCCAGGAGCTCAGCCCAGTGGTTGGCTGTGGGTCACTGCATCTGCTTCTATCAGTTACCGAATGTAGGTTCTATGATGACAATTAGGGTAGTCACTAATCTGATTATAGGAGAAGACCCATTCAGACACCCTCTCCACTATTGCTAGGAGTCTTAGCTGGGGTCATCCTTGTGGATTTCTGAGAATTTCTCTAGCACCAGGCTTCTCCCTAACCCCATAATGGCTCCTTCTATCAAGATATCTCTTTCTTTGTTCTCCCTCTTCATCCCTCCCCCAACTGGGCCATCTCAGTCCTTCATGTTCCCATCCCCCATGCCCTCCCTTCTACCCCCCCCTCCCAGTTTATCCAGGAGATGGTAACTGTTTTCCCTTCCTGGGGTGCAGCCATCATTCTTAAGGACTCTGCAAATAATCATTTCCTTTTGTCTTTCTCCTTCCTTCCTTTCTTCCTTCCTTCCTTCCTCCTTCCTTCCTTCCTTCCTTCCTTCCTTCCTTCCTTCCTTCCTTCCTTCCTTCCTTCCTTCCGTGTATGTGTGTGTGTGTGTGCGCGCGCGCAGTAGGTTTCTTCATGCCGCTTTTGGGAAAGGAAATTAAGTTTTGAGTGAAGTCAGTGGATTACTCAGATCTGCATAGTCACTTGGAAACAGAAATAAGAAGGTCAGACCCTGTGACTGCCAGCTTATCGAAGTCCCTTGTAGCAGAGGACATGCCTGTCATTCGGCTGGACCCGAATGTGTGTGCATCCGGCAGTGTGTGCATCCACTTATTTCAGTTTTGGTCTTAGAATCCGTGTAGGCACAGGAGTTTGGAAGATAAAAATACATGCCCATTAAGCCCCCCCCCCCCCCGTGTCTGACAATAAATAAGATTCACAGACTGACTGCAGAGTATGTCATCTGGGTGCCCTGGTTTTCACTTTAGAGGAAACCGTGATGCAGTGGCCGGTACAGAGTCCTCTCACCCTCTTGATGGCAAGAGTGATTCTCCACACTGCTGGTTGCTGGCCTGGGATACCCCTGAGTCCTGTGCATTAAAAGTACTATTACTTAAATAACAGACAACATACAGAACACTGCTGTTTTATTTGGAGAAAATGAATCCAGTCTTTTGAATCCAATTTGTTCATAGTAAAACTTGTATCAAGCCAAGATTTCCCTATAAACCAATATCTGTTTTTTGAAATTTGGTCAGTTTTTATGAGTTACACCAGTATAGTTGCTCAGATGCTTTTTGGTTTAGTTAACTTTTCTGGTCTTCTGTTTACCTCTCTGTTCCCCCAAACTGAAGTAAGACTCTGGAAACCTGGGCATAGTGTGTTTAATTGAATGTTTATTGGTATTTGCAGTTGGATTTTCTTTTTCAGTCTTTTAGATACAAATAAATTATTGAAATATCTTTTGGGCAGTTATATTTTTCTGAAGTGTGTTATAGCCAGAGATGTATTCAAGATTCAACCAAAATAACACAACAGCAACCCCCAACCCAGGTGCTTTTCCTGCTTTCCCCTCCTGAGCTTGCGCAGGCCCTACCCCCATCACTTTCCACCATAGTGGGGCAGTAAGTTGTAAGCTCTCTACTTTGATGTAAGCAGCTGGGATGTCCTCTCCAGCACCTCTATTCTCGTTTAATAGAACAGGGAACAACAGCTCTTAAGAGGAATTGTTTTCTTATGATAAGCTGGTTCTTAGGCGAACATCCATTCTCTTACCTTTCTGAGGCTGGTGCCAAGTAGAAGGGAGAAAATGAGGCTAGCATGAGAGAGAGGCAGAGCAGAGGATAGAAAGCAGCCGTTCTGCAGGGATAGGGAGAATCAGACAGCTAGACAGGACTCAGTGAGGTCAGGCATCATACTGCCATAACCCAGAACGAGTGAATGTAAGCTAACCTTTCCTTATTGGTTGGGTTGCCATATTAACAGCTAACGAAAGATGTAGACATAATTTTGCATGCACTGAAGAAGAATATCAGGAAATCAGGAACTGTGAGGTACAGAGAGCTGTCCATTTAGTTCATACTGATTCTTAGGTCTGTGTTAGCACATAGTAGTAATTTAGTAAGAGTAAACAAACCAAGAACTGCATAAGTATGAACTTGTTAATCATTGGAAGCACCCAGCCGTACACTAGCTGAGTAGTTGGACTTGATTGCAGAGACAATGGTAGGCCAAAAGGGGACTGATTGGTACCTCTCCATCTTGTTATTTACAGTTCCTCCCCATGAGAGAACAGTTCTAACTATGTGATCCATTCATGACTTGAGCTTGAGAGACACTACTTTGAAAATCCATGTGATTATCATATAAAACACTACAATCCTTACATACTGCAGGGGGTGGGTAGCAAGAGTAGATTTGAGAAACTGTTGCCGGTCTTTGTGAGTTGCCTACTTTTCATCTAGTCACTTTTTTTTTTTGAGCCATTTTTTTCTGCTAGCAATATAGGACCAAACAAGACTGCTAGAGACAAATGTTTTGTTAAGTCCCCACCTCAAAAGCGAGTGTGAAAGAAAGAAATGGCTTATCATTGTCACAGCTGGCTCACTTACAAGCCTGGTTGGCCTGGCCGAGCCATGAACCCTCTTGACCTGGACACACTGGAGTGGAGCCAGCTTTCATTCATGCACCAACTTGGCTGGCTGGCCAGCACCTGTTGTTTCTTTCTCTTGATCCATGTATGTCTCCTGAGGCCACACAACTGCCACTAAGGGAGTCTAGGAGATAAAGGACCGACTCTCCGGTAGGAGGATGGCCCTGTGGTGCATTATCTGATTTACCATCCTTAAGATTTTCAGTGGCTAGCCCACATGCCCTTATGAGGACAAAACCATAAGCCAACAGCAAATAAGAACATCATATAAAACTGAACTTGGTTATGTGAGCTTTTGGATTGCTAATTACCGGGGTAAGAGAACAGGTTACTGTTGTGGGACAGTATTTGGGAGACTGTCCCCTGAAAAGAAGGCCCACTGGGCTTGTTGGAGTGTGTTCATCAGTAGAGAAGTTGAATGAGAAGAGAAAGTAGGGGACAGAC
Source organism: Mesocricetus auratus (assembly GCF_017639785.1). Taxonomy (NCBI): domain Eukaryota; kingdom Metazoa; phylum Chordata; class Mammalia; order Rodentia; family Cricetidae; genus Mesocricetus; species Mesocricetus auratus. The sequence goes on along the minus strand of NW_024429266.1, from coordinate 78,267,935 downwards.
AAGCTTTGGAAGAGCCAGAGGGAGGTTGGAATTAGGCAGAATATCTGTAAAGAAAATCGGGGAACTGGGCATGGTGGTGGACACCTGCACCCCAAGCATTTGTGAAATCTTGGCCGAATGATCTCCAGTTCAGACTAGCCTGGGCTTACACAATGAGAGATTTAGTGTCAAAGGGCAGAGGAGAGTTTCTGTATGTAAACACTGGCCGAGGCTGTTTGCAGGAGCGTTGCTTGGCTAGTACTTCTTTGGAGATCCACCCAGGGCAAAGATGCTTTCTTCTGATGCTGTGTGGGTGGTTGTACAGGGACTTCTCCAGACCTGAATTCGGGCACAGCAGGAAGCAGCCTGAAAGGCAAAAAGGCTATATAACCTTGTAGATAAAAAAGACTATAACCTTATAGATAAGGGTGTGGACTTGATTCGAACCACATAGATACGGGTGTAGACCAGTTCTTGCCTTGAAACTCTACTCAGCTCATGGGCAGAGTCTGAGTGAGCACACTGTCTCTTGTCCACACCGGGCACCTGAGCCTTTGCCTGGTCTGCAGGCAGGGAGAAACCTCAGTGGGAGGCAGCCACCATCATGGAGAGGTGTCCTCAGTACAGTTGGTGGCTGTTCATTGATAGTCATCTCATGAGCCTGTTGATTGACACCTTCTAAGAGTCAGCACAGCTAAGGCAAGTTAATGGGATGCATACAAAATGGTCTGTTTACTCAAAGTGCAAACCTTGTTTGTGAACAGGTGAAGCCTTATAATGTGTATGTCACTGTGGCCTACCCACCGGACACTGACACCCCAGGGCTGGCAGAAGAAAACAAAACGAAGGTCAGTACTCCTATATAATATTAGTCTTCTGTGTTGTATGTTTGTGTGTGTGTGTGTGTGATGTATATTGTGTGTGTGATGCGTTTTGTATGTGTGTGGGACATGTGTTCTGTGTAGGATGTGTGTGGGATATATGTTGTATGTGTGATAATGTGTTGCATGTGATGTATGTTGTATGTGTGATATGTGTATGGGATGTGATGTGTGTTATCTGTATTGTGTGTGATGTGTGTTATGTTTATTGTGTGGTGTGTGCATGATGTATGTTGTGCGTGTGATGTATGTTGTATGTATGATGTATGTGTTACGTGTGATGTGTATTCTGTGTGTTATGTTTGAGTGCTATTTTGTGTGTGGTGTTTGTATGGTGTGTGGTGTGTGTATGTGTGATATGAGCATAGTGTGTGCCTGCATAAAGTATGTGTGTTGTGTGATTATGTTGGGGTTTTGTGTGTGTGTGTGTGTGTGTGTGTGTGTGTGTGTGTGTGTGTGTATGTGTTCTGTGATGTGTATATGTAATGTGTATGTATATGGGTGTATATGGGTTTGTGCATGTTTGGGTTTGTGTGTCTGTGTGTGTACTGTGCATGTTTATGTGTGTGGGTTGTACATATTTGGGGTTGATGTGTGTGTATATATTGTATATTTGTGTCTATGTCTATGTGTGTGCATTGTGCATTTTTGTGTGTGGGAATTGTGCATGTTTGGATGTGTGTGTCATGTGTATGTGTTTGTGTCTCTATGTATGGGGATTGTGCATGTTTGTGTGTGTGGTGTGTGTGTTCCCTGTGCATGTTTGCATATGGGGACTATGCATGTTAGGATGTATGTGTGTGTCATATGTGTGCATGTTTGTATGGGAATTGTGCGTGTGTGTGTTGTGTGTGTGTCATGTGTGTGTGTGTTTATGTGTATATGTGTGTCCATTGTGCATGTTTGTGTGTGGGATGTGTGTCGTGTATGTGTATGTGCATGCATATTTGTACTGTGCATGTTTGTGTGGGAGGGCTGTGCATATTTGAGTGCACACACATGTAGAGGAGCTACCTTGGGTGTTCCTCCTCAGATGGTGTCCACCTCGGTCTTAGACAGGGTCTCCCACTATCATGGAACTGTTAAGGAGGTGGAGCCCAGTGTGCCTTGGGGTCCTCCTGTCTCGCTCCCCCGGGGCTGGCTTTGCAAGGCTGTGCCATCCAGGGGCAAGGCCAGCACTCTCTTTCCCCGGCCCCATTCTGCATCCTCCGTGTAACCCGTCCTCTGATTTTTATCCTGCTTTAGCTCCTCACCATTTACCTGTTAATGGTTTCTGCTGGGTCTGTTGGGCATAGGGTGCTGAGCCAGGATTTGCCCTCCCTGGGGTTCTCCAGGCAAAACTCCCTCCCTTCCTTTGCTATTTTCACATACGTTATAATTTTCCAGCACTGCCTGTGGGCTTATCTCTCCCTTCTGATTTTTGTTCCCCAGACAGAGCCATTTCATCAATGTGTTTAAACCCAGACTTACATACATACTTACGTCGTCTTACTTTTTGCTGGGGAAGCTAATATGTAAGCCTCGGATCTACTCCAACCTCCCTGTGTTCTCCGTAATAATGTCAGATTCCTGAGTTTACATGTAACTTTGCGAATATTATTAAAGTCTGATCCTCTCTACACTGACGTTTCCTTTCTTGTATATAATCCTTTCACTTTGTGTGCACCTGTGGCTGCTCACTGGGGAGGACTGACTGAACGTCCTTGGATCTGAACATGTGCGGTTCTGTTACTTTGATTCTGCTTCCTCAAAGCCCCTTCTCCTAGGACTTCCTGACGGGACACAGGCCTCTAGCTCAACATTCTCAGCACTCCACTGTCCCTTTGTTGGAGTGTGTGTCTTTCACTTCCGACATTTATCTGCTCATTTGGTGGCACTTCAGTCCTTCGAGAGAAAGGCACGGGATAGGTGACGTTTGTTTAGAATGTGCCTTAACATTCTCTCTCTCTCTCTCTCTCTCTCTCTCTCTCTCTCTCTCTCTCTCTCTCTCTCTCTCTCTCACACACACACACACACATTCTTTTTTATGTGTGTGTTTGTGGTTGTTGTGTTTAATAGGTTGTTTTATTTGGTACAAAATTCTAAGTTGAGAATGACGACCCTCAGAGTTTTGCAGGCCATTTCTCGCTGAGTTCTAGCTTCTAGTGTTGCTGTGGGGACCCTGTGATCAAATACCTGAGAAAAGCAGCTTGGATGGGGAAAGGTTTGTTTCTGTTCCATGATCATGGTTTCAGAGATATCAGCCCATTGGGACAGGGAGAACGGGTGGGCAGAGCAGTTCACCTTATAGGAAGCAGAGAAGAGAGGATAGCAAGAGCCAGGGTGAGCTATAGCGCCAGGAGCACATTCCCAAGGATCCACTTCCTGCAACTGGGCCCCGCCTCTCACCTTTCACCTCCTTCCAGTCATGCCGTGAGATCACAGATTCTTCAGTGCCTATAGAGCAGCCTCTATTACATTCCCCAGGGTGTGCTCCACCCATCCCGAGGCAGCTCTAGGCCAGTCAGGTTTTCAGTGTGTTAGTGGTGGTCTTTAGTTGTGGACACTCTTCTCCCTTTTTATCTTTTTAAAAATATCATTTGACGTGAGATGCTCTTATTTCATGTGCTACACACTCACGGAGGGCCTTTATTCTGTCAGCTCGTGAGCTTCAGTTCTGGAACATTTTCCATCCAAAGTATTTCAAAGTGTTCTTCCTAGAGCTATTGCTTAGGTGCCCTACTTTCTGGTCTGATTGTCTCCCTTCCTTCTCTTCTTCTCATTTTCTTTCTCCTTCAGTTTTTGTGTTGAAATTTTTATTTCTACTGATTTCTTAAAAACAAAGCACTTTTGTCTTCTTTCTGTCATGGAGTTTGTCTTAGCCATCTAATCTCTTTCTGTGAAGAAACACCAAGACCAGCATACGTCTTATAAAACACCAGTGTAATTGGGGCTTTCTTACAGTTTCGTAGGGTTAGTCCGTTGTCATTGTGGAGGGAGCATGGTGTCACAAAGGCAGACGTGGGGCTGGAGAAGTGGCTGAGAGCAAAATCCTGGTCCCCAAGCAGAGAGACCCGGGGCCTGGGGTGGGCCAGTGAGTCTTTTGTTATTCCCGAGGAGCGTCCTCTGGGTGTTGATTGGTTTTATTATTGTCCTTTCCATCTTACTCCCCCTTATCTGTTTCTTTACTTCATTGCAATTATACTTCCAGCCATTCGGCACTGCACTTTGCACTAGGGCGATTGCATTGAGGGAGACACTGAAAGGCCCCTTGGAAACCTCTGGTGCCTCCTCCTTTGCCTAGAGATGACAGGGTGTGGCATGCACGACCTTAGTCACTTACATGGACATCTCCCTTCTCATTCTTTCCCCAGTGAGGGATCCTGTGGTTTGCTACCATCAGGAGAGTTCAAACCCAAACAAAGCAAGAGGCCTGGGGACTTGCCATTCCACACCAGAGTTTGCTGAGCTGCTCTGTTCCAGGGAGGCATCTCCCATGCTGTGTATGGAGGCTGTTAGGGAACTAAGGCTCTGATTCGTATACTGCTGGTCTCCTGCCCTCTATGGGCTTGGTTCTGGTCATTTCACATGGACATGCGGGTTATATGAAGTGAGCTCAGGTTATCCTGAGCGATGTTGGTCAGAAGAAACCAATCAGAACTTGCCACCTCGCACTGAGGGTGATTTTAACTTTAGATAATTATTTTAGGTTTTCGTTTTCCTCTTACTGTGGATCTCTGTAGCATAAAATTGGGATGTTTATGTAGTCTGTGTTCTGTTTTTGTTTGCCAAAGGGGGGAAAAAGATTTTGATGGAGAAACCCTCCCCCATTTTTTTAAAAGTCAGCCATTTTTACAAATTCTTACTGTTTCAAAGAAATAAGCTGAAAGCAAACCTCCTGCCTCAGAGATTTGCTTAGCATACTTTTAATTCTTGCTACATAGTCTTTGAGTTTGAAGCTAAAACTCAAGAAAAGCAGTGATTTCCCTGAGATTTGATTCTGATGTTAAGTTTGTTTTCATTTTACCTCTCGTAAAATTTTGGACAGATTTCTAATGATCTGTGGCCCTGTGTAGTAGGCATCCTTCTAACTCAGTGCGTCTTGCGTGGCCTCACCCCTCTGGTAGGCTGAAAGAGCCGATGGTGGCACCATCAACGGGACCTTTGTCACGTCAAATTCATAAGGAAAAACTGGCCTTTGTGAAGCATTTTGGCTTTCTATTTTAAGAAGAAATAAACTGTGTGTGGTGGCACATGGCTGTGATCCCAGTACTCAGGAAGCCGGGGCAGGATGATCAGGAGTCACAAGCCACTTGGGCTACATAGTGATGAGACCCCGTGTCACAAAAACGGACAAGGAAGAGGAAATATGTACTAGGTTTTTCCTCTGTGTAAGGGGTCAAATGTCTCATTTCCTGTGGCTTTAATGCTTCGGTTGGAAACTGTTTTGAAGAATGTTTAGATGTGTGTGTAAAGTGCTACTAAGAAAAGCCAATGACAAAAAAAAATACTGCTTACAAGTAAATTAGGACACAAAGTGTAAATACAGATGTAGCCATGATATGGGTTAATGTGGGTATGAGGGAGAAAAGGAGGGGGGGGAGAGGAAGGGGAGAGAGAGATGGCAACACCTAGCAAAGATTTGGAAAGGTGTTCTGGGCCAGGTGCCCGTCCAGTAGGCCTTTGTCTTTTGAGGAATGAGCCTGTGATTTGGGAACTGGAGTTCCAGTCCTGTAACTGCCCTTCAGCCAAACTAGGAACACTGCAGACAGTGTTGATTCTCAGATAGCTAGTCTCTGCTGGTCCTTGAGGAATTAGTTAGAGTTCTTCTGTGAGGCCTTGGCTGAGACTGTCCACACTCGGAGTTTCCCAGCATCATTCTTTGCTCAGTGCGGACTCTAGTCAGACTGGAGGCACTGTGGCGAGAGAGACTGCTCTGGCGGGGACCAGCCGCTGTGTACAGACCATCAGGCAGGTGTCTGGCTAGTTGGGGCAGGGGCCCTCTGCACCGTGATGTGTTGATCTGCTCTCACTCTAGCTTGGCAGTCTTCACTAGAACCATACTGGTGCCACGGAACAGCAAATGTCTGCTTGTCTTGATTTGCCAGTGGAGATGAGTATTCCACTAATAGAAACTGCCTTGGTATCTAGATTGATTGATGCCTGAAACATACGAAGGTAGGAAATGATAATTATTTGTAAATCAGGGCCTATAAGACTTACTTTTTTCTATTTTGATTTCATTTTACATTCCAACCACATTTCTCCCTCCCACCCCTCCTCCCACCCCCATCACCTCCTCCCATCCTTCCTTACCTCCCCCCCTAGCCTACTCCCAGTCCACTCCACCTCACAGGTAAGGGCTCCCATGAGGAGTCAACACAATCTAACACAAGGTTGGGGGCAGGGCCAGGCCCCATTCCCATGCATGAAGACCACATGGCATCCCACCGTAGAGAATGGGCTCTAACAAGCTAGCTCATGTACCAGGATTATATCGCAGTCCTACTGAAGACTTATGTATTTTAGTGTGATGGCATTGATTTTTCTATTTTGCCACTTTCAGCCCCTGGAGACCCGACTTATTTCAGAGACGACATCTATTTGCAAACCAGAGCAGGTGGCCAAGCAAATTGTCAAAGATGCCATAGTAAGTAAAAACCCTTGTGTTGGCTTTTGTGCTACTTGTATTTATGCTGTATTTCTGAAAAAAAACGCATAAGGGCTTAATTTTAAGGGAGGCGTCCAGCTGTGGATCAGCTTTGTCTAATGGTGGCCTCCACTCTCCTCCCCATAGACCCTCTGCTGATTCCATAGTAACCCGAGGGATGGAGTCAGGCTAAGTAAGAGCTTCAGCTCCTGGGAAGTGTGTGAGTCCAGCAGAAGGCATGTCACCATCTTCTTTTTCCAACGTTGATGTTACTTACTGTGTGTGTGAATGTCACCTTCATGCAGGGAGTGCTCTCTCCTTCTACCACGCAGGTCCAGGGGACTAAACTCAGGTGTCCGGCTTGCTGCCCACCTTTACCCACTGAGCCTTGTCCTGGCCTTCTCTCCTGTCCCCACAGTTTGAGATCATCGAAGCCTGTGGCCAGGCTCAGGGCGGGTGTCTCATTCTCCTTCCTGGTCCCTGGTACTGCCTCCCTCATGATAAGAAGCTGTTTCAGGATGCTTGGCCCACCACACCCCTTCATGTATGGGGAGTTGGCTTTAGAAACCGTGTAAAGCGTTGCAGAACACCATGTGTACCACAGGTCTTGTGACAGCATTTCCAGTAGTTCACGTGTGGAAAAAGGTTCGTTATGGAGGATGTACATGAACCCCAATGGCCTACATGACTTTGGAAAATCTGGGGTCCATTGCCATGAGAGGCATCCAGATAACATAGTGCAGTTTCTAAGCATCGAAAGTGCTGTTATGCCAAGCTGAGCAGAACAGAATAGCAGTGAGACAACTCAGCGGGTGAAGGTGCCTGCCACCGATCCTAATAACCTGAGTTCTTCAAAATCCAATGGCAGAAGGAGAGAACTGACTCCCTCAAGTTGTTCTCTGGCCTCTACATACATGCTGTGGTGCACACATACACACAAGTAAATAAATAAATATACATTAGAAAGAAAAAAAAAAGTCTAGAGAAATGACCCAGTAAGTCGTGCAAGCATAAGAACTGAGCTCAGGTGTAGTTGCACCTGTCTGTAACCTAAGCCCTACGTGGGCAGAGACAGGCAGATCCCCAGAGTTTGTGAGCCAGCCAACGTAGCCCATTGGTGAGCCTAGCCAGGGTCATTTAGAGACCCTTTCCCAAAAGATACAGTGTAGAGTGATTGAGGTAGATACCCAACATTGACCTCTAGCCCCCCCCCACACACACAGAATAGTTGCCTTGGTTGCCTTAACAGGCACAGAGCAGTGGACTAGGAGGAATGACTAGGATAAACTAGTTTGCTTTTCTCTCAAGTCAAAACCAACACCCTCAAGGTGTTTTTTTCCCCCAAGATTAAAAAAAAAATGTGTCTATGTGTGTTCCTGAAAGTATGCATGCACACACCATGTGTGTGCCGGTACGGTGCTCAAAACAGCCAGAAGAGGGCATTGGCTCCCCTGGAACTGGAGTTATACGAGCATGTTGATGCTAGGATCCTCTGTAAGAAGAGCAGCAGATGCTCTCCACCATGGAGCAAGCCTCCTCCCCAGCTCCACTAACTGGGCTTTTAATGACCCCAAGTAGTGCTTCCAGTCCTGCAAGAGTCATCTCCCGGGGCAGCTTGCAAACCTTTTCTTCCCTTGACCCCATTATACTTTTATAAATTATCGACACCATCCCCCCAAAACCATATGTTTATCTGGGTTATATTTCTCTTATTTGTTTGTTGTTTTGAGACAGGTCTCACTGTATAGCTCTGGCTATCCTAGAGCTCACTATGTAGACCAAGCTGGCCTCAAATCACAGATTCGCCTGCCTCTGCCTCCTGAATGCTGGGATAAAGGCATGCACCATCACGTCTGACAGACCTATATTTCTCAATACTTGCCATAATAGATACTGAAAGTGTAGTTTTTAAACTATTTAGTTGTGGGGCTGTAGAGAGTAATCAGTAGTGAATTCCTGCCTTGCACATGCATAGTCCTGGGTTTCCTCACCAGCATCACCAGAGGATGATGGGAGAGATTTAGTTATGAGGGGAAATCATTTAAAATCAAATTAATAGGGACTGGAGAGTTGGCTCAGTGGCTAAGCGCACTTGTTGTTCTTGCAAAGGACCTGGTTTGACTTCCACCACCCACATGGAAGTTCACCACTTCCTAGGACACAAGGCACACGTGTGGTACACAAGCATACATGCAAGCAAAACACACACACACACACACACACACGAAACAAAATCGAAAAGAAAAGGAAAATAATAAAACTGCAATAAACATTAAATTCTTTTAAACAGATTTATTTTTTCTTTTAGTGTATATTGTATATTTGTGCCTGAATGCATGTATGCAAAATGCCTGGCTGGCCAGAAGACAGCATCTTATCCCTTGGAACTGGAGTTCCAGGCAGCCGTGCACCTCCTCTCTGTTTTCTTTCTTTGTGTGTGTGTGTGCATAGGAGAGAGAGAGAGAATGTACATATGAGTATAGAGGTCAGAGAACAACTTTGAGGGGTCAGTTGTTTCCTCACACTGGGGTTCTGGGGTGATAACTCAGATCATCAAACTCACGCGACAAGAGTTTCTGTCTGAAGCGTCGTCTCTGGCTGGCTTCATACTCAGTCTGCAGCTGAGAATAACCTTGAACTGCTGACCCTTCTCCCACTTCTCGCATGCTGATATTTCAGGCATGCACCACCATGCCTGGCTCAAAAATAACTATTTCAAACAGAAATTCAGTGAGAAGTGTGGTATTGTATTTTCATGAGCCTGTACAAGGTCTGCATTAATAGATGCCAGCTGGAGTCCAGTATCTGCTTCTGTGGCCAATCTGTTAAATACATTCTTCTTGAAGCATTTGAAGAAAAGCTGACTTTAAACAGATACGTAGTTGGGAGAGGACAATGTCTTCACTAAGGTTTTTGGATAATTATGGGCATAATTTTCTTTTTTATACTATCCCCCAACTTGACAGATAGAGGTTTTTTGTTTTTTTTAAAGTTGGTTACATTGTGAAATTAGAAACTGCACCAATGAGCTTTTTGTTCTCTGTGGCATTAAAATTCCTCTCCCATTTGTACATTGAATGGATCTTTCACTCACTCATTCACCATTTGAAAACATGAAGTCATTTGGAAGATATGGAATCACTGAGTTATCAAAAGTCACATTCATCAGAGATCATGAAAAATATGTCTCAATATTGATGGGTAAAGCTTTCCCAAATCTTAATTTTTCCCTAAAAGTTCAGGTTTTATCACTGCCCTCATATGTATCCTATGGTTTTCCTGCAAGCCACAGATTTACTTCATTCATCTGCCCCGTTCGTGTCTCAAGCCCAAGTCCGAGTGCAGCCCGCTGGTCAGTAGTTGTCAGGGAGCTCATCTCTGAACATTGCAGGAGGGCCTTTCTTCAAGGTGTCAGCCATCCTTTAGTATCCCAGTTTAAGCAGTTGTCACGAGGAACAGGAGCCCTCCTTCTCTTGTCCTCTAGGAGATAGTCCAAGACCAGCCTAACATCAGTGATACTGACCCCTGTGTATGCTGTGTGCGTCCTGTACACCTATGGAAAAGCTTAGCGGTGATGTAGCTCATTTGGTAGAGTGATAGCCTATCACGCATGAAGCCTTGGTTCCTTCTGGAGTGCCACATAAACTGAGGATGATGATATCCATCTGTGATCCCAGCACTTGGGAGGTAGAGGTAAGAGGATGAGAAATTCAAGACCATCCTCACTTACATAATGAGATCAAGGGCATCCTGAAACTTAATGGATTAAGGCCCTGATTATACTGATGAACAAAGAAGAGTCACATGTCCCAGGTGGGACAGAGCTGGACAGCCCAAGATACCAGTATGCTGTTCAGACAGCATACAATTTAACACTTGTGAATCGCTTATTTCTGGGATTTCCACTTAGCTTTTTCAGACCTTAGCTAAGTATTGGTACCCGAAGCTAGGGGAACGGGGGTTATATGGAGGAGAGATGTCTTCAAAGGTCACTGTTTAATAAATTGCTGAACTTTGAGTGTCTGTCAGGTGACTTTTATATTGTGTTTTCTTTGTCACTGTAGTGGCAGTGCAATGGCTGAATTAGAGCCATTAGCCCACAGTCCCCCCAAAAAACACTGGTTTGCGCTGTGACAATTTGTCCTTCTGTACAAAAGTCAGCGGTGAGGCCAGCAAAATTATTTGACAATTGCATTGTCCTTAGAGATCCTGAAAGGGATCTGTGGATTCAGAGTTTCAGAACCTGCGTTAAGTCTATGTGTCCATTTTTTTTTTTAAGTTCTGGTATATTCTAAGTTGCCATCCTGCCCCACAAAAAGTGAAGGGTCGTACTTCATTGCTTCTCTGGTATTCAGCTGATTCCTCTAAACTTACTTCATACCCCCCCTTTTTTTTCTTGCTTCTTTTTCAGCAAGGAAATTTTAATAGTTCCATTGGCTCAGATGGGTACATGCTGTCCTCCCTGACCTGTGGGATGGCCCCAGTGACTTCTATCACTGAAGGACTCCAGCAGGTAAGCCCTTTCTTAGCTGGCAACCAGATAGACACACAGACAGGCTAACAGAATGGATGGACTTGGCAAGACAACAATTACCACATCCAACTTCGGTGAGAAAAACATCAAGAGAAGCGTGCAGTGATTTTACATGTAAAGAGGTGAGGTACCGGACCCTCCCTGTGGATGGAAGGACTGTCCCTGTGGCTGGATGTTCACCTAGTTTTCAATAAAGAGCCCTTGCTCTAATGTGTTTGAAAAGGAGTGCTTGGTCTAGAATTGTGTAGGGGCAGCACTGTCCACAAACAATGAGATACTAGATTTGAATCCCTTCTAGTGAGCTAGCCACTGATAGTTGAGCTGAAGGAGACTCAAGGAGAGAATTTGCCCTTATAGGATTTACAGTTTCACCCAGGACATATGAATTGAACTCTTAGAATTTAAATGTGCATGAGTGGTTCGCCTGCATGTATGTCTATGTACCATGTGTATGCAGTGCCCATGAAGGCCAGGAGAGCATTGAATTCCCTGCAACAAGTTGAAGAGAGTTGTAAGCTGCCATCTAGGTGCTGGGAATGGAATGCAGGCCCCCTGGGAGAACAGTGCTCTTAACCACTGAGCCTTCTCTCCAGGCCTGGAAGTTCACTTCCTGTTGGTGAGGTTCTGTCTTCCCCAGGTGGCTAGGTGTAAGAGGGTTTACTAACCTTTAAGGAGTTTGCCACATAGTAGCGAGACTGCTGGGTGAGGTAACAATGATGGCAGACTTGTGATTGGAGCTATAATGGGAGAGTGTTTGGGGACACAAAGCCAGGGATCACTGCTGACAAAGTCTGTAGGTGTCTGTGTATGATGCAGCCACGCTAACTCCCTGGTTTTTTCTCGGGTTACTTCTTGTCGCATTATGAAGTGCACCCACTATCATAGGATTGTCCGGCAGTAAACATGGTGAGGTATAAGATCTTTGAGGACAGGGCCTGTGGCTCTTGTTCGGCATTGTGCCCCGGCAGCCAGCGCCTACACAAACAGGAGTTCAGGATGCCCAAGCTGGGCAAGAGCACAGAGTCCGCACCTGTCCACAGGCAGTCTCGTTCTCCTCATGCATGCCACTTCACAAAAGTGATGCCAAGTCTGAAAGTCAGTTCCATAGCTAGGTTCACATTCCAACTTTTTAAAAAAACAGTTTCTTTTACATAGTTTCCCTGGGAAGTAACTAGACATTTCCAGTTCAACAAGTCCAAAGTAACCCTTTATAGTCCCTGGGATATAGCTGGCTTATCTCCAGCCACAGCTCTCTCCAGTGGCCTTACTCTGTGGTAGGTGCTCACGCCAAAGTGCTCGGCCAGATACTGGGGTGTGATCCCTGACTCCTCGGCTTCTGGGTCCCTCTCGTCACCTCAGCTGTCCCACACTCTGCAGCTCTGCTGATGATCCCAGAGTTGATACCCAGATTGTTACCCCTGACCTAAGTCACGTGTGTTGTGAGCCAGAACTTGCAGACAGAAGCCTGTGAGCATAAAAAGAGATGTCGTGTTCCATCTGACAGAAGTGTGTGGACTGTCTCTAGTCCTGGCTGGCCTGCAACATGCTATGTAGTCTCAGCAAGCATCAGGCTCACACTGGCCACCCCCGACCCCTTCTACCCACCTAGTACTGGGATTATGGCTGTAAGCCACCATACTCCATGAGTGTGTGTATTCAAGTAAAATTGTTTCAAAATCAGATATTGCGAAACAGAAAAAAATCCAAATTTGAGACATTTCTTGGGACATTAGAAGGTCTGTAGCAGCAGGCTACTTTAAAGGGTGGCAGTCACGCCCATAGACTAGAGCACAGCCCCTGTCCCAATCCCATGACCTCTAGCACCTGCCCAGGCCACTGGAGTCCATAGGAGTGCTGTCAGTTTCAATGCTGCGTCTGTAACTGTCTGCTCTATTGTCAGTGGCTCCCCAGAGCCCCTGGATGAAGCTTCCAGTCTGCTGCCCTGCACAAGCCTGCCTAACTCTGCTTCCCTAACTGTCCCATTCTCTCTGTCCCTGCTGTCCTCATTCTCAAGTTTCCTTTCACTACAGGACTACAGGTTTGTGTTCAGAGCCTAGACCTGCCCTTGTTTTAGTTTTAATAGCTTGTGTTGTAAATGCTTTTCTTAAGGTCTTACCCTGCCGGACCTTTAGTTTTGTAGTTTTATAACAGACTTTACTTTTTAGTTTTATAGAAACTCTCCATGCACAGTATGTCAAATTCCCTATATGCCTGACCACCACAGTCCCTGTGTCACTGAGTCCTCATGTTAGTGTGGTGCCCCTGTGTCAAGAGGAGTCATTATTGACACGTTATTCTCACCTAAGGCCCACGGTTTACACTCTGTGCTTCTGTGAGGTGCAGATCCACCACTTCAGGGCTGTGTGGGATCATTTCACTGTCCTGAAAGTCCCCTGAAAACCTGTTTTGTCCCTTCCTGAGATCCTGGCTACTAGTCATGGTATCACATAGATTCCCTTTACCAACTTCCCTTTAGTTTCCCTGGTGTTTTCAGAAGTCAGCCTTGCCCTCACTCAGAATCAAACACTTGCAAAGGCTTTCGGAGAAAATTGACCCTCCTCGGCTTCTCTCTATGCCTGCCTCTGAGGCAGTCACTCCTCTTTCAGCAGAGCCTCCTCTGTCTCTCCCACTGCCTGGGGGCGTGCGCCCGTGTCCAGGTGCCGCCCGTGTCCAGGTGCCGCCCGTGTCCAGGTGCCGCTGCTTCTCTTATTTGGTGCATCATGGTGTTGCCATTATCTTGGAGGAGAGCGGTTGGCTCTCCTGCAAACTTCCTCCCCACGCTCGTTTCCTTAGATTAGCTGTGTTATCATTGTGGTTAGATTTGTGTTTGAGAAGAAAAAAATTTTTGTCCTTTACTGTTAATTTTCCTCCCTAAGATTCTTGAAATGATGACCTTGAACTTCTGACCCTGTTGCCTCTTGCTGCAAGTGCTGTGGTCACAGATGGATGCCACCAGGCCTGTTTCATGTGGTGCTGGGGATGGATGCCAGAACTTCATGCATGCTAGGAACACACTTAACCAGCTGAGCCACGTCTCCAGTCTGCTAATTCATTGTGAATTCATCGCTGGCCTTGCCAGTCTCTCCCTAGATATTTACAAATTCACCAGATCACATGACACCTCTTTCCTTTGGTGAACCCCCACTTTCTATGTCTCGTTCATCTCGGAAAAGGATACCTGGCAGACATGGGTTTTAAGTCCTTGCATATCTGAAAATGTGCATCTTTAGGTGATGCCATTTGGAGTTGCTTTGGTGAGAGTCCGTCACTGAGCAGGATAAGTGGCCACAGATAATTGCTGCCTTGCCCCTGAGATAGTGATTGCTTTCTTACTTAATTATGTTTCCATTACAAGCCGGGTCCATGCCCACCTGTAGCCACAGCTACTTAAAGGCTGAGCCGGGGGATCACTAATGACCGAGAGTCTGGGATCAGTCTAAGCAAAAGAATTTGTCCCCCAAAAATAAGCAAATCAGTTTAGATAGTCCAGGAATATGTATTTCTCACATTAGCATCTTCAGCACCTAGCAAAAGGGCTTAGTACTCAAAACAAATCCTAGCCAAAGAGCTTTGATTGTAGGTTGTCTATCTGTCCTCTAAAAATACCTATTTTGTTCTTTATATGGTTGGGATTTGCCAGACAAATATTGCTGTTTGTCTTGTAGGCTCAGTGCTATCCAGTGTACAAAGTATTCTGATTTGAAATCACTGGCATTTGCAAAGTTTTCATTATACTTGTTCATGGAGTAAACTAGATGTGTCCTAGAAACTGTTTAGTAGAGATGTGACTACTTTAAAATGGACTATTGTGCTGTCCTGTTGGGTGAGCTGAAAGATCTCCTTTATCTTGCAGGTGGTCACCATGGGCCTTTTCCGAATCATTGCTTTGTTTTACCTTGGAAGTTTTGATAATATAGTTCGCCGCTGCATGGCACAGAAAGCAAAACCCGAAACTGTAGACAAAACTGCCTAATTCTTGCCCCTTGGACAAAAGACTGTATCCAGTGATTTGAACAGCTTGCTGCTAATGGAACTCAATCTTCAGCTTCCAGACTTTTGTGTCTTGTTTTTGAATGTGTGAGATTGGACCCACTGCTCTTCAGAAATCTGGCTGCAAGCAAAGGGACAGAGTTCTTCTCTACAATATTACTGTTAACACTATGCAAATATGGACCAGGACACCATTTGGTTTCTCTGGGCTTTGAGACAAAGTGGTGATTGTGTAAGAACTAGTACCAGGAGACCAGGGTAAAGAATAGATAGACTTCCAGAATGGTAAATTCAATTTTTTCGTTTATCCCCCTTTTGTGCACTGAGATCAAGGAGTGTATTTTGTGACACATGAAGAACCTTCGGGGTTCCTCTTGATTTTTGGTTTTAATTTTTCATGAAAGATGGTGTCTGGGTTTTTATGAGTTTTTGTTTTTTAATTTTTTCATTGTATGTTATTCAAGGTGTGTCTTCCACGTAGCTGGTGGGTCGGGCTGTCAGCTCCTGTGCTGTGCTTGGGACTCGCTTCTGCCAGTGAAGCTGGCTTCTCTCTCTCTGATCCCATAAGACACCAGGGGGATGAGCGAGCAGTGCAGATGAGGTGAGGGGCTGAGTCCTTTGCACCGGCAAATGGGGCTTTCTTCTTCAGACTGGTGTTTAGAACATTTTCACTTTTTATTCGCGGGGAAAGGCAGCCTTTTCACCTGGTTTTTGAATAGAAATAAAATCTCACAGAAGCTTAAAAGTTTACAGTTTCTTCAATAGCCATGATGACCTGAAGTTCACAGTTCCTTTCCAGCTCAGTCTCTGTGTTCTTCCCAACTCTCGTCTTCTCTTCTTGCTTATTCTTCTATAATATTTTTGTAAAAAAAAGAAAAAAAGAAAAAGATGGAGGCAAGTGCAGCCTTTTTTGACCTTCCTAATTCATGAATTCATTAAAACAAAAAAATTAAAAGCATTACATTCTTCTATTTTTGGTTGTTCCCCCCTTTTGTGCACTGAGATCAAGGAGTGTATTTTGTGACACATGAAGAACCTTTGGGGGTTTCTTTTGATTTTTGGTTTTAATTTTTCATGAAAGATGGTGTCTAGCCTTTCATAGCTAAGCCGCCTCTGCAGTCCAAATTCTTATCCTCACAGCACACATGTAGCTTTCGGGAAGTTGCTGGTTGATGGATTTTGAAGACCCTCTTCCTGGAAGTAAGATGTCCCAGTGTCTTCAATGTGTTAAGGAGACCTCTGGCCCTCTTAACTGCAGCCTGCATTCACGGCTGTGGGTGGGGTCTGCCATTCATTGAGTGGGTCTGTGTCAAGTGCCTATGACGAGTCTAGCCCATATCCCCACTCATTCTGTTCACTGTGCAGCTCAAGGACAGTTATCTCTGCCTGGATGTTTTGTCCTGTCCTCCTTGTATACAAAGTAGTGCATCCCAGTTCATTACACTGGGAAAATACCTCTGCTGTCAAAGAAAAAACTTTTTAACTGTTAAAAAACGAATAAAAGACACAACAGCAAAGAAAGCTATTGAAAACCTAGACATTATTGCCGTGACAGGCATTTGTTTTTTGCTTTTCTCTGTTTCCTTTTTCTCTTTCCTTTCTTCCTTTTTTTCTAATGGATTTTGTTTTTGACCTGGTCCCCTGCCTCAGCCACCTGAGTGCTAGCACTACAGATAGCCATGTACCATCATAGTCAATGACCCGTGGTTTTTTTGGTGTTGGTGGGTTTTTTTTTTTCTCTTTGAATTTTTCAAGCTTTTGAGTTTATGGTGGCTTAGTTTTCATTAATAAGGTATTTAATGGCCCCTTCTTTATCAAGAACAGAGAAGAACGTATTTTAAATATAATTACAGAGACTTTATTATGTGCATTGCTTCTTATGACTTCTTTCTGTGTACAGGAGTAGGTGGACAGTGCCACAATAGTTCCAGAACCCCTCCAGTCTGATCTAGCCAAAGTTCACAACTTATGTCACATTGGACAGCTGCTGGGGTGGAGCACTGGGGATAGGTTCCCAAGTCACAGGAAACAAGTGCATCCCTATGTGGACAATTTCCTGTTTTATTTTCTTGTCAATGTTCACAGGCAGTTGGTACTTTCTACTATTATCTGTTCAAATCTAGTCCAAGGTGGAGCCTGACAAAGTTACAATTAACTTTTTTCATTATCCCATTTTCAGACAGTCTTCATGTAGAATGATGGCTGTGTGAATAATGCCTGAAATAAATTGAAAAGCCTTGTTTCATGGTGGGAGATGCTAACCCTATCCCAGTTTAAACTCAGGTTTGCAAACCATGATGCCACGGCATACGCCTTTTTGTCCAAGATGTTAGAGGCCCCAACACACTCATTCAGAAAAGCTCTGAATGTGCTTTATTTTTTCCTTCTAAAGTTGATACCATAATTCATTTGTCAGCAAAACTTGAACTTGTGAGAGTATTGTAGTTTTTAATCCATGTCATATCAGCACCATGTGCCTGTTTGTTAACTTTACGAGACTCCACGCAAATATTGTGTGTATCAGTATGTGCTTCCCATTACCTTTGAAAAGTCCAACAGACAGTGAACTTTGAAATGTGGGCTTGGAATGCAACATTAATGCAGTGTCCCACAAAACTGTGATTTCATCCCAGATGTGGAAATGCTGTTTTTCTGCTCAGGAAAAGAATGGCTTGGCAGGGGACAGTCCAATTGTTAGGGAAATTCTGCTTTTTTTTTTCTTGAGAGTTGACCGCATGGCATTCTTTACCACACATTAAGGCAGAGTCCCACCACTGAGTTACTAAACCCAGCCCTAGGCTTACAGGTCTGCTGAAGTGTTTCCTCTGAGTGACCAAGAGCTTGTGGGGTTTCAGTTCTGAGTGCCTGTTCTGCTGGCTTGGGTTGTATTATTTTATTGTAATATATCCTATGTTTATTTGAAAATTAATGTCACTCTGCTATGTAAATTCCAACATTAATTTAGGAACCCTTCATAATTGAGAATGAATAGGAAACAATCTCGACTTATTTATTTAAAAATTTATTTATTTAAAAAGAAAAAGAGTCAGGAACTAGGGAAGTGATTGAGGGCCTGGCTCTGATTCATCAGCCATGTCCAAAAACATCTTTCACTAAAGTTATTCCTTCCTATAATCTTACAATTTAATAATTGACACAGTTGATTATTTACAATGTTGTGATCTCTTTCCATTAATACTTACATATAATTTAGTGGTATATATTTTTCTGGATCTGTTAAGTCATATATTGCTTCCTGTAGATGACTTCCTGGTAGTTAGAAGATGAGAACATTTCTGTAACGGTTGCTTCAATTCACACAGTTGTACACGTTTGTTTCAGTGAATTACATCATCATATTTAAATTTATTATATTGTGTTCTAATTGGAAGATGTCTTACTCAAGGCCACAGTTAATACTCATATGTTTTGCTAGAAGATGTGTTGTGTCTATCTTATTTCCCCTAGTCCTTAGGATCCCATCTTTCTCAAGCCCCTGCTGACCACCACCCTCCAGTTCTGGACCGGATCCTGTTCTAATGGAGGGCTGTGGGTTTGATATTTTGAAAAGGAGACAGTTGCCATTATATTTTATACTTGTTTGAGGTGAGAACTCTGAAGACATTTTTACATTGACAAAGAACACATGGCTATTTTGATACATTTTAGGAATGGGTTGCTGCTCTAGAAGCTTTTGTGGCATTACTGTAATAGAATTTTCATATCTTGTATTTCTGAATTACACACACAAAATAAATGGGGAACAAGCTTTACTGATCGGAGAATTTATTTTTCTAGAAATTTGTCTTTTTCAAGATACTACTTAGTCAAAATATTAAAGTCTTTTATAATGTTGTCTCTACTGGGCTTCCTAAGCATTTCATAAAGCCTGATTCTTATTATTTTTAGGAAATATTGTTATGATATATACTTAGGAGTTTGAACATTTATTTCAATTATGCTCTGTTTGTGGGAGTGAAACCTTAAGAAATAAGGAGTTTAACTTTTTGAGAAGTTATATCCCATATATAAATAGATTTTCTGACCCTTGTACCTGCGTATGCTGTGGACTAAGCTGGGACAGTTAGCAAGCTATGACAGGGCACCAGCTGTAAGTAGAAGCGTTTACTCAGACTGAGGACAGTCTTTGGATACCTTTTGAGTTGTGAGTTATCCTTTGCTTCTTTTCATCACTCCTAGGGGGAAATATACAACTGTCTCACCAGTATATATAAAGTTACTTGTAAGTATTTCATAGATTACATTTCTTAGGTTGACAATATCTCATTTCCTGTTTCCTGAGGGCTTTTCCATATTTTTTAATTAATAGGCATCTGTTAAATATTACTGTATATTTTCTGCATCTGTATGTTGATTATATGATCTTCTTGTTTACACTTTTAAATTACTTTTATTTGTTGTACACAATAATGGGTTTTATAAAGACATTTCATTAAGTATATCATTTTGGGGGCATTTTGAATTGCAAACTGAACTCTCCTTTAAATTTGAGAAATTTTATTCAAATGGCATCTGATATCACTTCTATAATTTGTACAGAAAAGTTGTTTCTTGATTTCCATTTCATTAATGATTTTATGTAAACCCCCATTTTTCCTTATTTTGCATATATTGGTTGAATTCCAGTGATGAGTCTCCTAGCTCCAGGGATAAAGACCTGTGTGCCTTTCCTCTCCCTCCTGGTGACCTCAGACCTCCCTTCTTCCTTTCCATCCCCCCCCCATCCTTCTCTTACCTTTGCTGTATCCTTACACATCTTACTGGAGAAAGAAACCACCACCACTCCCATCCCTCTGCATTGACTCATTTGGCTAGAGGCCTTTGAGCTTTATTTCACAAAGATTTGAATGCCAAGTGCTTTTGTAGGCAAGGAGTGTACCCAAGACAAATGTAGTCTCATCCCTCAAATGGTTTATAATCTGGTAGGGAATAGCCAGAAAGTGTAAGTGTACCCAAATTGACAAGAGGTCAGTTGACTAATACAGAACAGATAGGTTCAAGGCACCATTGGGCACTTTTCATCTTTTAATGCAGTGAAAGCAAACATGCATACTATACGTATCAGTCTCTAAACCTCTGTTGATGAATGAGGGAACAGGTACAAAGAGGTCTGTTGTCCAGCTCAAGGTCACAGCTGTCAAATCAGTGAAGCCAGGATTCTGCTCAGGCTCTGGTTTCTCATCTCTTAGCCTCCAAAACAAGCCACATCTAAGCAGTACAGGTGGGGTCTGCAGGCTTCCTGGAGAATCAGGGCTGGTCTCACAGAAGGAACTGATATGAATTGCCCAGATGGGAAGTTAGGTGTGTTTGAGAGAAAGGAACAGAATGTGGGGGCAAAAGATGTTAAGAAACCTGTTTCAGACACAGCTCACTGGTAGAGCTCTTGCCTGGCATGCGACAGGCCCTGGCTTTGATCCCGTGTACTGCCAATGGAAAACGAAGAAGGACAAAGAAACCAAGAAAGCCATCAGAAGTTAATACAGCTGTGAGAAGGGAAGTTGGAAGAACAGGGGCGGGTTTGGCCAGATCACATCAGAAAGAAATAAGGGCCTTTGAATTCCCTTAAGCAGAAATGAAATAGTTAAGATTTCAATTTCAGAATTGTAATATCTCTTGGAGCTCAGTTTTATTGCTGCCCTATACCTGAGGAATTGCAGCAGGCAATCACCCCAAAGTAGCAAACCAGCCACCCCTTTAGAGACATACTACTGGTAGAAATGTCACCCCAAGAGATGTTGAAGTGCTTGGCCTTGGGAAATAGGGTTGGTATTGGTGCCAAGTGAAGACACGGTTATTAGGATGGGGCCTTAAACAGTATGCCCTTATGGGAAAAGGAGAAGAGGGAGCTATACAGGAATGATGGCCTATCTTACAGGAGCAGAGATGGAGGGATAGCTGCACAAGGCGAGAGCTTCAGTGACTCTCGACCACCAGCAGACTAAGACACGGAACGACTGTTCAGCCTGAGGAGCCTGCCTTGCTACTCTGGGCTTCTGCCCTCCAAAGCAAAAGCAGAGGACGAGTACTCGAACCTGTTCCAAGTTACACTGGACACAGAAACCCTGCGGAACAAGCATTCTAACGTTGATTATTCTGATTATTTCACTTACAATTAATATCCCGGAGACATTGCTCCACTAAATAGCAAGAGTGTAGTTAGTTATTGCATAGAGGAATGTAAATACTTCTACTCCTTTGGTGTGGATGGTGACTTCCCACTTGTTTGTTCACCCCCTGCAGTTTCTATCAAACGAGCTGGCTTTGAAAAGAGTCAGACAAATTCCTCCCCTTGGCCGACTTCACCTCACATGCAAAGCTGTTCATTTGAAAGGCAGGGGAAAAAAATGGGTAAAAGTGAGAACCGTTTATCCATGTCTGCATTGCTGCTCTGGAGCTGGATCTGAACCCAGAGCCTCACCAAGGACAAGCCATTGTTAAATTTGCACTCCACTGTGACTTATTTCTAGTCCATGTCTAGTTGGAGAGGTTGTGGCTTCTTGTTATGTTGTCTTTTTGAGGCTTAGGATCCACCATAACTAGTGAGGTGGGTTTCTGGGTTAAGTTTAATTTGTTTAGATCTGGTGAAAGTGTTTCTCAATTACAAGAATGGCTGGACGGTGCAGAACACACGCTTTCTTCATGGGAACAAAGGTCTGAGCCGGAATGTACTAGAAACACCACAACTGGAGCGCATGCAGTGCTTGTACACACTGCTCTGCACATGAGTCCACGATGCATGTACCTATGAAATTGAAAGCCAGTGATTGTTTCATTTTATTTAGGTTTTATGGAATACCAGTCAATCTCTGTCTCTGTTGCCTTCATTCATTCATTTTGTTTACAGATTTATTTCTACTCCATTTGTGGTTACAGTTTTTAACCTGAAATAACCCAAATATTTTTACTTAAAGTTATCTTTCTGTTACTTTTTTTTCCTCAGTAAAGGGTTTCTCCCCTCATTTTCAGTTGAAAGTTCCATAGCTAGAAAGATCTGATATAGACTTACTTTAATCGATGTTTTGCTCATTCTAGAATATTCTTTTTCAATTTCATAAACTTGAGGAACTTTCACATTGATCCTCAAAAGAACTTCCTGAATTATACTGTGAGGCACCAACCAGCAGGTGGCGAGCCCTGCAGTGACAGCTTTCTGGTGAGCAGAGACTGAAGAAGGAAAACAGGCCCTTCAGATGCTTGCCACAGCCCCATTCTCTGATTCCCACCGTTTTTCCTTCTGGTGGCATGCAACCAGACAGACATGGCGAAGGTTGGTCCCTGAACTCCTAGGAGGTAGGAAGCCACCTTGTGAAGTGAAAAGGCCATGATACATTTGTCCAGAAGGTCTCAGTCACTTGTCCCCAGGCAGCTGGTCAAGGCCAGTCTGGGAAAACTGCTAGGCGAAGGTCAGGGGCATTTCTTTCTCTGGGAATAGGAAATCCTTTTGTCCCCTTTGCAGAAGTACAACCCGCACCCCCACCCCCTGCCTTGTCCTCTCGTTTCCTCACTCCAGTGCTGGGTATTAAAAGTGCAAAAGCTTTCAATTCCTCTTAAGTGATTTCAGGGGGGTTAAGACATGAGACTCCCTAAACTGTTTGTACTATTCCTATGAGAAAATATACCTCAGTGCCTTCCTCCAGTGGAGGTCACCTCTCTCCAGCAGTGTCAGCGACATCAGAAAGCTACGAAGGAGTGGAAACAGACTTGTATGAGGGCACCTATTTTCGCAGGACAGAGTATGGCCTGGAGGCCAGCAGGGTGAACCCCCAAAAACTGTGATGTGCTTATATATAAAATGCACACACACACACACACACACACACACACACACACGCAAACATGCATGTACTCGCGCGCGCACACACACCCTTTGGGGCCTGAGGATGTAGCTCAGTTGATATAGTGTTTACCTAGTGTGCATAAAGCCCTAATTTTAATTCCAACAACACACAAGTGGGTCATTGTGCATGCCTATAATCCTAGCATTCTGGAGGTGAAGGCAGGAAAATCATTAAGTTCAAGTGTATCCTTTGTTACATAGCAAATTCAAGGCCCACCTGGGCCGTATGAGCCCTTGCCTCAAATAAATACAGTCGGGAAGGGGCAACAGACTCCACAGTGTTGCCCTCTGACCTTCATGTATGCAGTGGCATGTACTCCCCACCACCTCATATATGTACACACACACACACACACACACACAAATGTAGTAACCAACTGAATCTTTTAGACTTGGAAGGAGGAAAAGATGAATGTGTTTCTAGACCTCATAGGAGCCATCTGCCTTGTTTATGTAACAATGACCCAGCAAACCTGTGGCGTCTGTCCACCCTTTACATACTGTTGGTCCTTGAGCCCTGTGCATCGGTCTGCAGAGCTGTGAGTGAGCAGTTGGTTTTTTTTTTTTTTTTTTTTTTTGGTGCTTTACTTATTTATGCGCTTGGTCTCTTCTCTCCACTGCTCATGCCAGTATCTTCTGGGGGTGAGGCCATCTCATGTTGGCTGCCCCGTGTTAGGGTCATGGGCTTGAAAGATGGATAGCACTCCTGGGGGGAACAGCCTCCACACACTGCTGGGACTGTTGGGGGCAGAGGAAAATCTGTTACTGAATTATTTTAAAGCTCTCAATGCATGCTGCTCTTCACTGGTCCACTGAGAGTAGGTCTGTCCTTGGTCACCAAGATGGGTTTGCAGAGATGCAGTTTAAAAGGGTCTGGGTGCTCATGAGGTGTTCTGTTTGGACACTTCCACAACACCAGACATACCACTTGGGATTTTCCTTGGCTATTCTTCAACAAGCCAAGGAACATCAATGACCATCAGCCACCAGCAGGCTGGGAGACAAGAGGAGCATGCCTTGCTGCTCTGGACTTCTACCCGCCAAACCAGAGGAGGAATACCCGAACCTGTTCTAAGTTACATTGCTAATGGTGTCTGCACACTGAAGCCCTAACAAACAAGCATTCTAACTTTGATTATTCTGATTATTTCATTTGCAATTAATATATGGGAGGCTGCACTGGGAGTCACTTCTCTTCATCCAAGGGCAGCACATTGGTACCACTGTTCTGGAGTCAGTAATCTCTCTGGCCACTGAGAGCTGATAACATAGTGTTTTTGTTTGTGTACACTGCACACATGCTTAGCTGAGGATCTGTATGATTTTATACACTCACTGCATGTGGTTGTACACACTACACATAGTTTAAAGGGGCCATGTGATTATACACTGCACACATGCTTGGAGTTGGAATTGTGCACACACCACACACACACACACACACACACACACACACACACACGTTTGAAAGGGTCCATGCAATGTTCACAGTGCTTGTGCCGTTAGAAACGGTCCATTCAACTGTGCACACAGTATACACAGAAAAGGTCTGTGGGACTCTGTGCATACCCATCACACACAGAAAGGGGCCATGTCACTATGCACAACTACACACAGAAAAGGTCCATGTGACTATTTACATACTACACGTGCAGTTAGGTCTATTTGATTGTGCACACCCTACACACGTGATTAGAAAGGATTCCTGGGACTGTGCATACAGAAAAGGTCCGTGGGACTGTACACTCAACCATACACAGAAACGGAACATGTGACTGTGTACACATGCAGTTACAGACGGTCCAAGCAATTTGTGTGTGTGTGTGTGTGTCGCACACACACACACACAATACACGTGCAGTTAAAAAGGGTCCATTGAATTGTGCATACCCCATGCACGCGGTTAGAAAAGGTCCATGTGACTGCACACATTCCACAGAAAAGGTCCATGCAATTGTGCATACAGTCCACGTTAGAAAAGATCCGTGCAATTGTGCACACCCCACACCCGGTTAAAAAGGGTCCACGCGACTTGCCACTTGCCCGGCCCTCGCTATGGGCGCGCCCACCCACCCAGCAGCCAGTCCTGCAGGCCCGAGGAGGCCCCTCGCACACCCACCGAGCAGCGGCAGCCCGGGAGGCCCGCGCCACCCACCGTCCCGAGCCCAGCGTAGCCCGCGGGTGGCCGCCACCCAGGCCAGTGTCCGTGGCCCGGCGCGCGCTCCCCCGGGCGGCCGCGGCGCCTTTAACCCGGGAGGCGGGCGGGCGGGCGGGCGGGCGGAGGCGGCGGGCGGGCGCTCAGAGGAGGGCTCTTTCTTTCTTCTTTTTTTTGAATGAACATGACGTACTACAGGAAACCAGGCGCTCCGGCGGAGAATGAAGTAAGAGGCCGGGCCCCCGGCCCCGCGCCCGCCCCCTTCCTCCCCGGACCGCCCTCCCGCCCAGCGTCCGGGTCCCCGCCGAGCCGCCGCCGCCGCCACCGAGGTGCCCGGGCCCTCCCCGGCCGCAGCCGTCAACGCCGAGCCGGCTGCGCCGCGTGAGCGAGAGGACGCGGCCGCCAGCACCGCACGGAACCCAGGAGGAGAAAGGGTGCGCAGCCCGGAGGCGGGGTGCGCCGGTGGGGTGCAGCGGAAGAGGGGGCCGGGGGGGGAACTTCGTAGCAGTCATCCTTTTTAGGAAAAAGAGGGGGGGCTAAACCCTCCCCCACCACCTTCTTCTCCCGCAGCGCACCACACACAGCGCGCGGGCTGCTCGCTCCGCACCGGCAGCCCCGGCGCGTCCCTGCCTGCCTTTTATCAAGCTGCTCCCCCCCCCCCCATTTTTTCGGAAAACGCATTGGCCTTTCGGAGTTTAATCAGAAGAGGATTCTTGTCCCTGTTCCCCCTCCGCTCTTCCATCGTCCCCCTCGCGTGTCTCTCTGCCGTGGAGGGCTGAAGCAATCCGGTGGATACCGTTCCATGCCTGCGCTGGAGCGTGTGTGTGTGCGAGTGTAAATCGCCGAGAAGAAGCGAGGGAAATCACAGGACTTCTGCAAATGCTGGACTGAAAATTAGAATTCATCTGCCGCTGCCGCCGCCGCTGACTTTTTGGCCCCTCTGTCGTGCTCTTGAGATCTCCAATTGGGATTCCTACGAATTGACATTTTCAGTGAAGCCAAACCGTGGAACGCAATCTGGAAACCCTCCTGATTTTTACTCTACCTAGCTCTCCCCCAACCCCTGATTCATTGCAAGTTTTAAAGAAGCTTATACAAGGAGACTTCTGAAGATCGATGGTGTCGTTGCCTTATACATTTGTTTGGGTTTTACCAAAAGAAAAAAAAAGAGGGGGAAACTTGACAGAAGATCATGCTGTCCTTAAAAATACAGTAAGTTTTTTTGCACAGGAATTTGGTTTAGTGTAACTTTCAACGGACGCGTTTGATTTTTTCTTACTTTAAATGAATTCGAGCAAACTTAATTTCCAGACAGTTTAATGCAGTCTCTTTAGCATGTAACTTGTAGCGGATATGCCCTTCCTCCCCTGAGTATATAAAGAACACACCTGATTTTAACTTGCTAAGTCGTCCCGCCCCTCACCTTTCAGCATTGCGGAGTAAGTAGACTGATATTAACAAAGCTTAATAAATAATGTGCCTCGTGAAATAAAGAACCGAAAGGAATTTGAATAAAAATTTCCTGCATCTCATGCCAAGGGGGAAACACCAGAATCAAGTGTTCCGCGTAACTGAAGACACCCCCTCATCCAGGAATGCAAAAACACATCCAATAAAAGAACTGGATTATAACTATTTTTTCTTTTGGGGCCGTGGGGCGGGAGTCAGGACGAGACGTGTTTTTGGTACCTGCAGCCCTTTTTGGTGGGGGGGAAGGATGGCGCAAGCCGGGAGAACAGGGTATGATAACCGGGAGATCGTGATGAAGTACATCCATTATAAGCTGTCGCAGAGGGGCTACGAGTGGGATGCCGGAGATGCGGACGCCGCGCCCCTGGGCGCCGCCCCCACCCCTGGCATCTTCTCCTTCCAGCTTGAGAGCAACCCAACGCCCGCTGTACACCGGGACACGACTGCCAGGACGTCGCCACTAAGGCCCATAGTCGCCACCGCTGGGCCTGCCCTCAGCCCCGTGCCACCTGTGGTCCACCTGACCCTCCGCCGGGCTGGGGATGACTTCTCCCGTCGCTACCGTCGCGACTTCGCAGAGATGTCCAGTCAGCTGCATCTGACGCCCTTCACCGCGAGGGGACGCTTTGCTACGGTGGTGGAGGAACTCTTCAGGGACGGGGTGAACTGGGGGAGGATTGTGGCCTTCTTTGAGTTCGGTGGGGTCATGTGTGTGGAGAGCGTCAACAGGGAGATGTCACCCCTGGTGGACAACATCGCCCTGTGGATGACTGAGTACCTGAACCGGCATCTGCACACCTGGATCCAGGATAACGGAGGCTGGGTAGGTGCATGTCTGACTGAATGAGTCTGGGCTTTGCTCTCAAAGCCGAGATGCAGAGAGGCTGGGGAGTTAGTGGATCCTGGGTCAAAATGAGCCATGAACCAACGAATTAAAAACAAACTAACAAACAAAAAAACAGTTTATAACTTTGCTCCCCGCCCCAGTTCCTTTCTCTGGCCAGATCACATCCTGCCAATACTGTGCTAGCTCCTGCCTGCAGGCTGTAAAAGAGCAAAGGTCCAGCATTTTTGATCCAGTAGGATTTGGAGATAAATGGTATACCTCCAGTGAGTCCTAGAGTTACTTGAAGTCTGAGTAGTTTGTTGCAGATGTTCTGGTTCCTGGGTAGGAACCAGAC
Source organism: Mesocricetus auratus (assembly GCF_017639785.1). Taxonomy (NCBI): domain Eukaryota; kingdom Metazoa; phylum Chordata; class Mammalia; order Rodentia; family Cricetidae; genus Mesocricetus; species Mesocricetus auratus. Next base: position 78,240,258 of record NW_024429266.1, on the reverse strand, counting down.
CTCCAGCTTTCTTTGCTTCTTTAGCTACACTGTTGGACTAATAACTGAGAAGGTCCAACTAGACAAACAGGCTCCACCAGAGGACGCAGGCATACCTTTTCTGACTCACTTGGGAACATTCTCCCAAAGAAAAATAATACAGCCCCCTTTCCTGAAAATCATAGCTAAGCTTGTAAAAAGGCAAGCTGGCATTCGTGGATATTTGTGGACTCTAGTCTGTGCCTTAGTCCTAGTGGGCATGCTGTGTGTGTACATCCTGAAGAACAGGGTGTGCATGCTCTGTTCCATTGTGAGTTTGCAGAGGCGCCTGACTGTGTTCGTAACTCACACAAGATTCAGAGGTTTACATCCACTTCAATGTCCTCTACTTATCTCTACCTACAGTCTACATTATTTTGTGATCTCCTCTGCTGAATGGACTTGCATCTAGGGTATCTGCGAAAGGAATAGTAACGCGTAGCTGTAGAGTATCCAGCCCAGATTAAGTTGAAATGAAACTAGTATCCATAGTTTAGATGAGCATCTATGGGGTGATAGTTTTCTGATATCTCGGGAGATCAAATTTCCATTATTTTACCGTGAGATTTCAGCTTTTCTTGCTTTTTTGGGGGTGGGGAGCAGACTCAAGGCTTGTTATACCTAAAATAATTAAGTTATAAAAAAGCAATAATTGTTGTCTGACATTTTAAAGACTTTGTTTTAATGAAAGGGGCTTTTATTTTAGTCATGCTTTGGATAGTCTCAAGAGAATGACTAATTTTTTTATAGCACCTAACAAGAACAAAAGGTCTGTAATTGACCACACGTGAATCAAATTTCTAGAAACACATTGTTTTTACTACAGTTTGCAAGATGCTTGCAATCTTTATTTATAAATCTAATATTTATGGGTCCCAAAACGAAAAAGCCAAGAAAAATAGATGATTGATGTGAACATCTGATCTTATTTGGCCAAAGTTGACAAAATATTGATGGCACTATTCAAGGTTTAAAAATAAAATTAACTCTAATGCCCAAGCTTAGATGCCTGAAATTCACATGCTCCTTGTGAATTGCTTGTTTGCTAACATCCCACATGATCAGATGGTTAGCGATGCTGGGAGAATTGGCTGAAGGATGGAAACTAATTTTGTTAGTTGTTCAGTTAAGTAGGTGGGCTGATTTTTTTTTGACCACTTTATTCAGAGGTAGGGACTTTAGGCTCCAGAAGAATCATTTTAAAGCCAAAGTAAAATAGCTTTATTATTTCATATTTATGTGAAAAAAAATAAAAGTTTGTTTCCCTCTACTTGAAGGAAATGCAAGGCAGTCAGTGTGTGGTATTCACTATCAGGTTAATAAAAATGTGGGAAATGGGACCATGTGTTTCTGATGGAATGTCAGATACAGCGTGACCTCTGTTGTAGGGTTGCAGTATGTTGACAAGGCAGACCACTGAGGTTTCTTTTTAAATGAGGCGTCTCTTTTTCTTGTGCTCGTCATCAAGTTTTTGTTGCAGGGCCTATCTTTGTGGTCAGCAGGTATCTGAGGTTGATAGAGGCACAAGCTTCATGCTATGAAGCTGAACCGCAATGGCACGTTGGAAGAGATGATAAAAACCATAAGTCATGGAGAACCACAAATGGCTGATGGTAAATAAAAAAATTGTCTAATAGTTTTCAGAACAGCACATAAATGGAAGATTGTGCAGGAAAAGAAAGGAACTGGCAAGAAAAGAGTATGTATCATAAAGTAGAATCATATGTGAACACTTTGGAATCAAAGTGGTAGTATTTGAGAGTTCTTAGTGATTGGTCTATCAGCCTGTGGTTTCAAATATGTCATATTAATTTAAATTTTTGTTTTAGGCATTTGGTGTGTAGATTCCCCTTTAACTTTGTGTTAGTCAGGATAGTATCTCTAGTATGTTGCACATTACAGTGACTTTTAATAACAGAGATAAGTTTCAGCAGAGAGCTTATTTTCTTGATGTGAGAAAATGACGTAAATGGTGGGAATAATTTCCCGTGGTCAGTGGAGCAGCTTATCTATAGAACTATACAGGACATTTGGAGCTTTAAACTTGAAATCACTCTTGTCTTCTGCTTCAAAGGCAGAGTACTCCAAGCCTGGGGAAGACTGTGTTCCATGTCTTATTACAGAGGAAACTGTCCTTGGAATGGCCAGCTCCTAATGGAGGGTCCCAGAACCTGCAAATTTAACAAAGAATAAAGAAATAATTGGGTATAAGGCAGAGTATGGCTTATCCCTAGGCCTGCATAAGGGCTTGTGTGCTGTCCAGAGAAAGGCAGGAAAGCTAGAATAGGGAGACAGCAGCACTCCTAGAAAATGTCTGAGACCCCACAGATCAGTCACCTGGGACCTTCTCAGACAGAGACTCAGCCTTCACTCTAGTGCCACTGAGGCAGAGTCTTTGGTTTCTCTGTGCATTAAATTCAGATCTGCTGGATACCATGCTTGATTCTTTCTGGATGTGGGTGGTTTTTTTTTGTTGTTTGTTTCTTCATATTTTGAAGGATCATCCTGTGACAGATTCTGTAGACCTCTTTCTGGTGGCCTCCAGGTTAGAGCGTTGCCTGGAATTGTGTTTCCCAGATGTGTACTACAGCAATCTGACCTCCAGAAGAATCAGAGAGAAACATTAAGTAGCCACAATTCTACTCCTCTCAAGAATGTTTCTCATGATGGCTATGAGTTTGTACTGGCATTTTAGACCTCGATGAAGTGAAATGGCTTTTCTTCTTCAACTAAAGGGAAACTCATTTCTATGTACCCAGTAGAGGCCAGCTTCCTTTTTATTAGGTAGTTAGCAAGTAGTTCCCCCTTTCTGAATACAGTTCACACCCACCAAAACATTTGACTAACTGGAAAGCGTTACCATTCTCATGACAGTGGATGAGCTACAAGAAAAAGCATCATTTTTCTAGTGGCCCGTGGCAGCTGCCATGGCCAGTTTTGGCAGCAAAATGATAGGATTAAAAATAGCATTATGATGATCCAGTCTTAAATAATACATCCCCTGATGAACTTTTCCTTGGGAAACTGTGTATCTCTGCCTGCTAGAAATCCCGTGACCACTTTCAATAATTTATTTTGTAGAAAAAGAAAACAATGTCTTAGAGTTTTTGGTCATGTGCTGTTGAGTGATTATGTATGCTTCTGGAACTTCATACAAGTTTTTAGTTCACTCAATTCTCTCTTATGTGTTGGAGGTTTTGTTGCTATTTAGCATCTACTGAAAACATTTCTTTTGCATGCCCTAGTCTTTTAGTTGTGTTTTCAAAAATTAGCAGATTGCTCATTTTAACAACCCTTGGTTGAACTGGTACATGTCGCATTGTTTCAGCTCCACAGGACACACACACCTAGCACATAACAGAAATCCACAGAGAAAGGGAGAAAAGGCAAGCCAAATTCTTGTCCTTTTTAAGCTCTCCTTCTTGTCCTTGTCCTGTTCTGTGTCTTGGAAGGATGATAAATCCACACAAGAAACGGCATGGGTGGCTCTTTGAATGCGTTACAGTAGGGGTGTCTCCCACATGGTGCACTACCTCAGTGGCTTTAAGGAAACTGACTGTGTCTTCGTAGCAGGTTAGCAAAGGAGTGCATTTGTACAAGGAAACAACACTGTCTTTGTCGTGTACAACTTGGAAGGTTTTTTCCCCCCTAGAGGTTTGAGAGTCAACGGTTCTGCTAAACCTTTTTAAGGTAATGTGATATTACTCTTTTCAGGTATGGCAGTGACCTTTCAATCTGGTCACCCTGGCCCCTGGCTGTGTATAGAGACCACTCAGTGACTTCAGCTCCCTATGAAGTTTGCCTTTCATTCTCAGTTCAGTTAGTTCAAACACATGCACTCATCTAAGCAGGTGAAAAATTGCTCAAGGACCGAGTGTCCGACAGACAAGATGGCAAGTTTCACGTGGGCCAGACCCTGGATAAGGTTGAGCACATGTGAAGGAAAGATAACCCCAGGCTGCATAAATCCCAGGCCAGGGCTTTCTGTGTGTTAATGAACACAGAGGAACCAGGAGCCCCAGTGCAAGGTCCTGGGCTTAGAAAGAAAAGACAAGTATGCTGTTTTACGTGTGCTTCAGTCTGATCTTAAAGTTATTTCTAGCCATATGGTTGTTCATGTGTGCATCAGGCTGATGTAAATAAGGGGCCAAATGCAGATAATTTAAAAAATAACTAATACAGGATTAACAGAACTGAAAGGTGGGGGGAGTTCCCTTTTTAAATAGTAACTCACAAAACACTGTTTATGCACATTGAGTAGACTTAATGAACGCTAGTCTACAGTTTTTAAAGAATTTCATTAAAGTGTTTTAAGGAAAAGACAGTCAAAGCTTGCTCTAATTAGAACATGGAAGTTTGAAGAAGTGTCTTAAACAAACCTCTCTTGTACACAGAAAGATACAAGTACGTTTTGAAGCAGACTAGAGACTCCCCACCCCACCCCTCCCCCACCTTCAGCCTTTGAGAAAAAGAAACGCTTCTATTTTGCTTTGGTTTCGGTCCTAGTACTACGCTGTTATCAGATGTTTCTTTTGTGAAATGTGATTCACAATTTACAGGAATTCGTACTCCACTCTCACTGCGTTCCTAAGCAACAATGTACGGTACCCAAGGGCCTCTTTCCTTAGATACAGATGGGGAAAGTTTTAACATTAAAAGATTCTTTTCCTTCTTCTAAGCTCTTCTGCAGGTGGCTGTTCTGAATGGCCAGTGTATAGTTCCAGTGTTGACCTCCAGGGAACACGAAGGTTTAGATGGCTCCTGTCTCTAAGGCCTTTTAGATTTTTCTCAAGGGTACCCCGAGTATGGCTAGTTCCTTGTCACCATGCAACAGTTGCAGGGTAGGATTCACATGGAGAACATGGCATTGTATCCAGATTCTTCCAGGAGGTAGAAGATAGAGAAAATTCACTAAAGCCACCATGTAGTTCACCAGACCCTGATCTTGCCATAGGCAGGGAGGCAGGTAAAAATCCCATTGGCAGGTGCTGTTACTTCCCTCCAGAGATCATAAATTCCAGCTCCAAGCAGAGTAGAGCATCCGCTGGCATAGTTTTTACTTGCTGGCATCCCTGCAGTAGGCGACTCCAGTGGACTATTGAGCTTTACAAATGCCTTAACTGCCTAAAGAAGGGTTACCTGTTGTAATGACTACTTCCCCAGACCCACCCTTCAACGTGTTTGAAAGGGACTCTCACTGACATGCTGGCCACATTGGTTTGGCTCCCTGGATGATGTTCTTGGGTGATCCAGCACATTCCATGAAGAGGTTAGCCATGGAAGTGAGCACAGCTGCTTTTGCACATTACACGTGGAACATGGACTTCAACAAGAAACCCTCAGGAAACCTTGCGTTTCTGTTTGTCTTGCCTTTAGGATTTTGGGGCCAGAAAGAATTCCCTTTTTAGTTAATAATCTGCTCTCTGGGAATTCAGCACATGAGTCAGAGGCTTATGACTGACTCCCTCCGCTCTTTATTTCGTCTGCTGAAAACAACTGGAGAACCCACTGTGTCAGGAGAGCTCTAATTTTTCAAGGGAAACTTTTTCCATTGAGACCCATATATCTTTTCTTGTGACCATTCCAGTTACTATATTTCTCCATTTTAAGTTATCAAAAAGGCAGTTAGACTACAAAAGAATAATGGGGGGGTTTACAGGTGTTAATGTGTAGTACCCCAAATAAGGTCTGAGTTACAGGTTGTGTTTTGTTGCCTCTTTCCAGCTCTTCAGAATAGATAGCTAAAGACTTCTCCTTTGCAACATGGTGAATTTTATATCTATGGTATTGAGTCTGAAATTGAATTTCAGCCAACCCTTTCCCTCTCAATTGCGTCTGAAATTTCTAAAGAAAACAGGACAAATTCTTAGTTCTCTTAATTCAATGCTTATCTAGTATGTGATGCACATCCTTATTACAATTAGGATAGAAATAAAATCAACTGAGATTTGTGTTGTCAACTGTACATGTTAATTTACCACTTAAGGTGGGAAAAGTTGTTGTAATTTATAAAAAGCAGTATGAGAGAAGATGACACCATGTGACAGACCTCTAGTGAAGGGGTTTTTTATTAGGAGAAAGGGAATAGGAAAAGGGGGGGAGGGGAGGAGGGAGATTGACCTCTGGAGACAGGAGCAGCAGAAGAGAAAAGACAGGTAGAGGGAGGGGGGGAGGGCCAGCAGGACCCTTTTGAAAGGGAACATAGTGAATGTACAGATGATGCTCTTAATGGCTGCAGCTGAGGGCGTATCCTGTCAGAACCCCAAGGGTAGGCCAGTACAGATGCCTGAATACTAGTAAAAATAGTTCCACACAGGATGGCAGCTTCAGTACCTCTAAGTTTAAAGCTCCAGGGCCATTGCTAGTTATTTCCTTTTTGGACTCTTGCCAGCATTTTCTTCTTCTTTTTTTCACTGAAAACACAATGAAGAGGTTTGGAAGTATTTTATAACAAAATTCTAAGTATGTTGAGGTAGAGTCATTACTGAACATTGAAATGGTAGCAGCACAAGGGTAAGATCATCTGAGATAGCATTAAGAAAAATGAATAGCTGTCTATGAACCATAATGTCAAGTTCCCAGTATCTAGAACAATGATGGGCATGGAAGGACTTCAAAGATCTTGTTATTTAGGAAAACATACATACTAACCTTGTTTTCACAGAGAAAGACAGTTATTGGATACCTACATATACAAAGCTCAGTGCTAGGTGTTTTGGTTAGTAAGTGTTTTAAAGAACAAACATTCAGTCTGGGGGCAAATCTGTAAGTAGTTTCAGTCCTTGACATTTTTAGCTGACAGAGATCTAATCTAGTTAGAAGGCACCACAGGAACATAGTTTCTTATGAGAGAGAGAGTTTTGAAGCAAACTTTGGAGAATAGATAAGAGATATGGGGAGAGAATATTTGAGGTAGTAGGACCCAGAGCTATCACAGGTGCGGATGTGTGAGGTCTGTTGAGAATTGGGTGTTCCAGCTTGATTAGAGCATCAGAACATCCCAGGAAGAACTTAAATTTGAGAATCTAGTCTTTGGCCCTAAACTAAGAGAGTTGTGTTTACCTTGGTGGATGTTGAAAGGATCCTGAGTGAGAGCAGGATGTGTATGTTAGAGAAGATTGGTGGTGGTTGAGGCTAGACCAGAGAGACCAGCTAGGAGTGTGAACCACATTAATGGGAATGGGGGTATGTAAAAGGCTGGGTGGATGGGAATTGTGGAGATGTAGGACCAAGAGATTGGGATTCCATGAGGAATGAGGGTTAGAAAGAATAAGAGGATTTGAGGTGTATAGGGAATTGTGGAGATGTAGGACCAAGAGATTGGGATTCCATGAGGGACAGAAAGAATGAGAGGACTTGAGGTGTATATTCCTGACTCAAGCAAAGTAAAATCCACTGTCTTCCAGAAGATAGAAGCCCACTTGCCTTGGCAGGTAAATGTAGTGAGTTTGACTTTAGATTCCTTCATCTTTGGCCCTTAAGAGGATAGTCAAGTGGAAGAGCCAAGTAAACAGTTGGATCAGGCACTCAGGGGAAAAAATGAGGGTTAAAAAATTAACTGCCTTCGTGCTTAAGCTATGTAGGCTTAGGGGAGCCCCTTTGCTCCCCTCAGTTCCCAAAGTGGTCCTACATACTACTGCTAAACCCACCATCTTTGATTACTCTTATTTACATACCAGCTTTCCCCAGTGGTTTTTACAAGACTGCTGTGGATTGGATTTCAGGATCAACCCAAAGGTTACTTTATGAGTTTGTCTTCCCACTCTCAAATAGTAATTGAACTTGAACTTAACTAGTGCTGTCCTACTGGGCACTTAGAACTAGTGCTGTCCTGCTGGGTACTTAAGCCCTCCATTAATGATCTAAATTCAAGGGACTTTGGGAGTCTCTGGGACTTCTGTGTGAGCTAATCTATACCATTAAATTCAAGACGGCATTTCACATATATGAACAATAAGTGTCTTATAATAGAGATTAGTTTTATGAAACGAATAAATTAATAAAATTATTATGTTAAAGGCACCTTTGGGTGTTTAACTCATTCTAAATGGGCTGGTGTTGTCTCCGTCTCTTAGTGAGCGATCTGTGCCCAACTGTGACATCCTACTTGTTAATTACTATTTATGAGACACAAAAGAAGAAAACATACCTGTGGTTTCCTTGTTACTGTTTACTTTGAATTAAGAAAGTAAAGATAGATCTTCTGGATTTTGCATTAAACATTCATCAGATCTTACACGCCCCGTGCTGACATTGCTGGTGGTCACATTCTGTTTATGCAAAGGTGACATGCACAGGGAACCCAGACAAGCACCTTCCTTCCTTTCCCTCTCGTGTTTCAGATCTGAGCCAGACCATGAAGGTCTTGATGTGTGAGACTATTCATCACCTTAGCGTTAAAGAGAGCAAGGCTTGTGCAAGGTTCTAACAGAAGGGCAAGGTATTTTTTAGCTCTGATCAGTGTGGTAACTCAAATATTAAGAGAATTGTACTGAAGCCATGAAAATAAATGATCGTCTCCGATAAAATCCAGCAGCCTACTGAAGCTGAAGATCAGTTCAGGTCAGCATTCCCAAAGATGAGAGAACTTAAGATTTTCACTTCTACAGACAATGACCAATAGGAAGACCACCAGGGCTGTCACTGATAACACTATTGGCCCAGTAGCTTTGGCTACATTTGTGTTCTGGTTCAAGTCAGCCTCACAGCCTGTCTGTGGTTTTGAGAACTGGAGGAATTTGTATTTTGAGAACCCTCATCTCTTGGCATGATGCAAATTTAAAACCTTGTTGCTCATCGTTTGTCATCTGTTTGAGAAGATCATATGATTTGTTTACTTGTAATGAAAGTTGACCATACTTCTTCAGGGGCTTTTAAAACGACGGATGTGTCAACTTGCAGATTTGTCCCCATGAATGAAACCACAAACAAATTCTCTTTCTGTCTCCCCTCCCCCTCCCTCTCTTCTTCTGTGGCCATCTGTGCCTCGTTCCCATTGCCAGCCCCTCTTCAAGTGGCTTATCTTTGAGTGAATTCAGAAACTTCAAATTATAAAGGACACCCAGATAATTGGCCTGGTCTCCAAACTATCTGTCCCCTGTACAGCTGCCAGATTCCTTCTTAATGAATACATCCACTGACAGAGAGATCTTGAGCTTGCCCATATCCGTGAGAAAATGAGCTCCCCTGCTCTGCAACAGCTTGCAGCACAGGGGAAGCAATGACAGCCATTGCACAAGTTTTCTTTGAATGTAGTTTTCTTTCCCATAAATGATACTTTGAGAATACAGTGAAGGGGTTATTAGTTTTCTATTTCATGCTTGGCCTGTGTGTGAGAATAACACAAGCTGTCACTGCAAATCAGTAGCTTTATCTGGTTAATGTGAGCGTTTAATATTTGGCTCGATTAAAAATTAACTGATGAAAGTCCGTGTCACTGGAATCTGAAGATGCCTTTTGTAAGGAATATTTCAAGGGCATGACCAATGAGCAAATTAGTGGTTTAAAAACATGGAAAATTGAGGGGTGGAGCCGTTTGACTTTGTCTTAAAACCTTAAAACGGTAAAATGTTGGAAAGGTTGTTGTTGTTAAGGACCAACTTGCAGTTTTGCATTTGGCATTAACTGAACAACTTCTAATTGACCATATACTACCGAACATAGAACAGTAAATCAACTATTAATTTATATGACTTCTTCACAACACACTGTAATGTGTAATGATGGTTGTGTAATGTTGACTGTGATACCTGACAGAAACAATACAGGGAGGAGGATTTTGGGGGCTTCATGGTTTTAGAAGGTTCAGTTTGTGATTGATTGGCCCTAGGTGCTTGGGCAGAGCATCACGTGTGGAGAGTGTATGGCGGATGCTATTCTTCACAGATGGGGGCAGGGATGAGATAACCCCAATAGCTGACCCGTATTATCTACTTCCTCTAACTAGGGCGCACTTGCTGATGTTTCCAGATAGGGACCAAGCATTTAAACTGTGAGCCTGAGACTGAAGAGATTGCTCTGTGGTTAAGAGCACTAGCTTACTCTTCCAGATAAACTGGGTTTGGTTCCCAGCCCCCACAAGTTGGCCAACAACTGTCTGTAATTCCAATTTCAGTGGATCTGATGTCCCCTCCAGGCTTTTCCAGCACTACACATGCAAGTGGTACACAAACATACATGCAAGTAAAACATTCATACACATATAAAATGAAATAGTAAAATAAAACAAATGTGAGCCTATGGGGAACATGTTATATTAATATAAATGATAATGTGTGTATAAGCCAGGTCTGGAGCAAGATGTTCTGACTTTCAGCCCAGGGCTGTGGGGATCCAGAATCAGCCAGGGCAGACAGGCATGAGGGGAAAGAGAGCAACCACAGCAGAGGCATTAGTTAGGCCAGGAAGGGATTCCCAGGAAGCAACTGAAGACTGAAGGAGGAGTATAGTTAGCCTAATAAAGAGGGAAATGTGTAACTGACACAGGTTGTAGGGACTGAAGAGTACGGTATGGTTGGAGCAGAGAACACAGACGATGGTATCAGCCACCAGCAAGGGCTCTTCCACAACGGCCAGTCTGAGACCCTCAGACAGCTGCTGATGCTGCTGAGTAGGAATGAATGGCCACGGAGAGACCATGTGCCTGACCTAGGGAACGGCAGTGTGGATGCCAGGATGTGTCAGGGGTGTTAGGAGTAGGGGTAGGTGGCAGAGTTTATTTAGGAAGATGTGGTGGTGGGCTGAATATTTCAAGTGCCACTCACTTTCTTTTTACACTGCAGTGATTTCCCCATAACTATTTTCACAACACTATGATAGTTGCTTTAGCTGTTTATGAGTTGCCCCCTCCATATCACACTCTCTTACACTGACATCGCCTGGTTGAAGACTTTCCGTAGCTAGAATTCACAGTGGAATAACCTCCTCTAAAAGATCAGTTAGTAGGTATCTCTTTGAAGAAAATTCAGTTATGAAAGAATTTTCCTTCAGGTGAAACAAAGAGGGAAAACTATTCCGTAGAGTTCCCTTGTGGGGGCCTAAGAAAGGCAGTTGGGCTGCAGCCCACCTTCTCTGTGGGCAGCTCCAGAGGGGAAAACTTTCCAGCAGTGCTTTAGAGGCAGGGAGCTAGGGAGGCGGTGCTCTTGGCATCCCATAGATCCACCCGCAGTCCTGGTGTGTTTTCCTAAGACACGAGCGAGTTTGTTCCATAGGAATCAGATCAAACCTATTTAATTTTGAAAACTTGTGTACTCTTCTACTGTCTACTGAAAAAAATCACAAGAACTGAAATGTGGCTTAATGATAGAATGTATGCCTAACCTGTTATTGATTCCTCAAGACAAAACACCACACACACACACACACACACACACACACACACACACACACACACACACACACACACACACAGTCTCTTGCTTCTGGTTATTTCTCCTCCTTTGGTTCTGTGTTCATAAAGTTTGTTTGTTTGCTTGCTTGCTGTAGAGGGAAATCTAAGTGTTTCTCATTTGATGTTCATACATGAGTTCAAGACACTGTAGGGACTAGTGAGCCAAGTGGTCTTGGTCATGTGACTCCTAAGAGAACAGTTTTAACAGAGTAATTGGAGATCTCTGTCATACTCCATAAGACAATTCTATAAACCACCCACCCTGTCAACACAGAGAGAGTGGAGCCTGCTGATTACCACAGATAATGGCTCTTGGTTGTCACTACCTAACCAGCAATTATGTTTTTTTATTTACTTTTAAAATGAGCTCTTCTGTAGGTAAACAGTAAAAAACGGACAAGCATTCATTAAATTAAAAAAAGAAAAAGGTGGCGTTTTCGTCCTCAGGCTCACATTGAAGTGCACACTGATTCTACTTCACTCGTTCAACAAGCACATATAGATTTAGTGCAGGAGAGGAGTGTTAACCCAGCAGCATGAGGGTTCTACCCAGAGTGTGGCAAACAATTCTTACTGTTGGGTGTGATAGCTCATGTCTGCAATTCCAGCACTCAAGAGGCTGGGGCTGGAGGATTGCTGGTCGTTAAATGTCAGCATGGGCTTGCAGTGTAGACCTTTAATCCCAGTACTTGAGAGAAGCAAAGGCAGGCAGGGCTCCTTTGATTTGAGGCTGGCCAGCCTGGTCTACATAGTGAGTCCAGGACAGCCAAAGTCACTCAGTGAGACCTTGTATCAAGCAACAACAAAGCAAACCAAATTGCTCACTCACTGTTCTAGGGGACTAGAGCTGAAACAGAGAACACAATGCTCAACGGCTCTCTCCTCCACCCTTTGAGTCCTACAGTGTGAGGACATCAGAGCAGTAACTGAGGAACTGGCAGAGAGCAGCAAGAGAGCTGCAGGGCTGTGTAAAGTCAGTGCTCTGAAGGCAAGGTGAACGCGTGTGTCTTGGGGGTGTCGCTGCAGTTCTCACAGCAAAGGATGAATGCTTCTGTTCATAATACACCCCAAATTAAGTGTTCTCCCCTTCACTTCGCCATCAGTTTGAAGTCAGAGACTATGCAACAGCATCAATTCAAAGAGAGATACTGTTTTTGGATTATGTGCTTGGAACAGCTCTCCACTTAGGAACCTGTGATTCTACTCTCCCCGTCGTATTTATTGCAGGTCTGGCCACTGGCCTTGGCATTAAGAAGCAGGAAGGAAGGAAACAATTTATTGAACACCATCAATGCCGAACCCCAGGTTTAACCTCAATAACCCCCTAAGAGTGGGAAGCAGCATCATAGTCATAGAAGCCCGAGCGACTTCTCCCACTTCTCAGCAATCCCATTCAGACAACCCCACCGATAACTGATGGCCTCTGGAACATAAACCAAAATTTGAAAATTTAAACACAGACTAATTAAAAATGACAAATTGATACATGTGGGGTTTTGTTTTTGTTTTGTTTTCTTTGAGAAGTCACTTAGTCATCTGTATTTCAGTAACAAAGAGACGAAATATTTCTCATGTTATGGGTTCTAAACAGTCTTTTGTAGCTAAGAAAAAAATGAACCTTTTAAAGGGGTCTTTCTGTGCAGTTTCTGTAAAAAAAAACGAGTGACTACCGTAGCTTTGTCCAGGGCCAGACACCTGACTGCTGCGGCTTCCCAAGGTCAGCATATTCAGACTAACAACCCCCCAGGACTGCCCTTGATCCAGGCGGTGACTTCACCAGCAAATTGTAACCTGCCTAATGCCTTTAATAAAAAGGTGGGGAAGTCTGTGGCTTCATATCCACTGTGCTCCTGACTCCCGGATCATTCTTATTTTAGGCATGACCTTTGTGTTTCTTCCCAGAGTCCAGAGATGGAATGACATGTTGCTCAAGTTTACGGGATGATGATGTATCTCTTTTTAGAGTTAGCTATAAATTTTGTTCTACTCAGAAACAAGCCCACCTTCAGCCAAGATGCCATTTCCATGCCTGCATTTTAATCTGGGTGTTTTCTGCCCAGAATGGGACAGTGTTTCCATAGCACGCCTTGGACAGGATGCATGCTGTGTGATGACTCACAGGGCTAAAGGGGTCCCGAATGGGCCGGGAAACTCCTTTCTTCAAAGAAATGTAGACACCAAATTCTTACTGGAGAGGAAACTCTTCCTACTTCCTTATCAAATGTCTTTGTTATTGTTTGTTTTGTTTGAGATGAGGTCTCAGAATCGGGCTCAGAACAGTCTGGACCGTGTCATGTAGACCAGGCTGGCCTCAAACTCAGAGATCTGCCTGTCTCTGCCTGTAGGGTACTAGGATTAAAGGTGTGAGCCACCACACCACACCTGGCCAAATGTCTCTTTTCTTCCCTACATTTTATTAGTTGATTTATTTATTCATTGCTTAGTATGGATGAGTTAAATACCTAATCAACATCAAGTTCACTTGCAGACTGTAAGGCTCAAGTTAAAAAAGAAAAAGAAAGAACCATGTGTGTTGGGATTTTTAGTAAAGCAGAGATGAATACGAACTTAACTTTTTCCCAAGTATAACACATTAACAACCTCTAAGAGCAGAACAGCAGAGTATTTCATAAGAAGCAAAAAAAAAAAATTTAAAAGAGGAAGAGAAATCGTTATTCAGGTCCAGGGAAAATAGTAACCTTTCATTAGGCAAGACAGAGTTCAACATGAGGCTCCCCAAATGCCCAATCTCTGTGGTAGGTGACTGAACAAGCCAACTGTTTATTCTTGCTTATTGACCAGGGTTTAATTTATAAGCAACAACTCAACATTGTAGTATTGAAAAGGCTGCTGTATTTTTTTAACCCCTAATATCCTAGTAAATTCACACCATCAGTATTATGTTCTTTTAGTAGATTTGTGTAATAAGTGTAGCTTTAAGACAGAGGAAGAGTTGGGCTTCTGTGTGAAAAGGAGAAAGCCCTGCCCCTTTGACCTCAGTTTTCTCAGGGTTCTTCCTAATGGCCCTGAGAAGCAGCAACTTTTTGCCACAAAACTGTAACTTGTCAGTACAGTACTATCACAACTACAAAACACATCAGAGAGCTCTGCTTAATGATGGCCAATCCACACAACGGCAGCTGTGCAGGGTTTGTTGCTAACATTGACATCTAGAGCTACCGAGCACTCAGCCACGATTTCCTAGCTAACTCGCTAAGAAACATGTGTGTATTTCTATAAACAACAGGCCGGCATGTGGTGGCACACACCTTTAATCCCAGTGCTCGGGAGACAGAGGCAGGCGGGTCTCTGAATTTGAGGCCAGGCTGGTTTACAGAATGAGTTCCAGGACAGGCACCAAAGCTACAGAGAAACCCTGTCTTGAAAAAAACATGAACATATACAACATTTACCAATTTTATCAGTTTTTGATGTTTTAAAACAGGTTTCGCTCTGTACCTTAGGCTGTTCTAGAACTTACCTTGTATCCAAGGCTGTATTTGAGATTGCATGTACCCTCCAATCTTCACCTTTTTAGTTGCGGGATAATAGGCATGATTCACCATGCCTAGCTAAAAATCATATTTTGTTTTTGTAGTCCTGCACAAGTACACTAAGTGTCTTGGTTACTATGCTATTGTTGTGACTAGACACCATGACCACAGCAACCTTCATAAAAGAAAGAATTTAATTGGGAGCTTGCTTACAGTTCTAGCGAGTTAGTTCATTATCATAATGGCGGCAGCAGACAGGCGTGGTGCTGGAGCAGTAGTTGAGAGCTTACATTCTGATCCATGGGCAGCACTAGAGAGAGTGATAAAGTTCCCCTAACAATGTTATACCTACTCCAGTTAGGCCACACCTTCTAATCCTCCTCAAGTAGTTCCACCCCCTGGTGGCTAATGAACTCCTGGGAGGCATTCTTATTCAGACCACCACAGTAAGCAAGCCCTCTACCACCAAGCTATATCCCCAACCTGTTTTAACAATCTTGTTTTCAGTATTGTACTGTTGTCACCATTATCTATATCAGTAGAACTTTCAAGATCCCCAATTGGAACTCTCTTCCCATCAAATAACAACCCTGAGTTCCCTCCTTCGCTTTAGGGGACCTGCTCTTCTGCTTTCTCTGTCTATAAATTTGACTCTTCCAGCTACCTTATGGCAGTGAGATCACACAGCATTTATCCTTCTATACCCAACATATTTTGCTTACCCATGATGAAGTGTCTACGAAAATACAAGTTCTTTTCAAGAAAGAATAATTTTTAGTCAATTTGCATTTAAAAGACATTTTCTCACAAGATGGAGTGTTGATTTTTTTCCATCAGCCAATCATGGCAGCAAATACATTAAATTAAAACTGAGTTAAATAATGGAGGCCTGCCTGAAAAAATTATTAGAACAATTGTTTTAGAATCTGATGGTGTTTTTCTTGTCAGTGTGGCCAACTATCTAACTACCTAACTATCTAAAGGTGGTATGGAGGGGATTAGTTTTATTTGTCAGGTTCGGAGTTCTTAACTCCACTGGTTCTGGGCTGGTGGTGAGGTAGGACATGGTGGCAGCAGGGGAGAAGAGGACAAAGCTATCACCTTGTGACAGGAAGCAGAATAGAAACAGGAAGAGGTTCTGGCAAGATATCTTTTCAGAGACACACCCTCCGTGACCTGCTTCCTTCAGCCAAACCAATCTTTCACTACCTTCCAGCAGTCCATTCAGAGTTTGAATCCATCAATGGATTAAAGTGCTCATGGGGTCAGAACCCTCATGCTTAGGTTGTCTATGGAAATGCTAGAGGTGGGCACGTCTCAATCCAAGCAAGTTGTCAATCAAGACGGATGCCACTGTGCTGTGAAGAGCAAACTGGGAGCTGAACGATATGACCTTCTGCAGCTCTCTGTGTGGAGTGGACTTCAGGGCCCCAGGGGTCCTTTTTGTAACCCATCTGAGTCAGCACAATGTTACCCAGACAAGGGGATTTCTCACAGCAACAGTTAGAGAATCCAGGAAAAGTGGGTAATGATTTGCAGAAACATCTCCATTCTAAATGGTTAACATTTTTTGAAAGTTTAGGCTTCAGCCATCTGAAAAATTCACTTAGGGAAATGATTCATTCCCACTCACCGTGAAAGAGAAGGAAAGCAATAGCAGAGTTAAGGCAGCCTTTGCCGTCCAGGTCTATTCTTCCTCTTTTCCTACCTCACTCTGGAGGGTGGAGAGTTGCTAAGAACTCTCAAGTGGAAACAGAGTTTTGACTTTGCCATTGAGTCTGCATCTTTGTGTACAAAGTCAACAGTATACACACTTGCAAGAGTCACTGGCATTGTGTCAGCTACAGAGGCTCTCGGGAGGCTGCTTCACACAGACTGACCCTTAGCCACCATTTTGTGCAGTAGGGTGTGATGGCTTGTTCATTCTGCCCACATTCTCAATGTCTACTGGGTTTCTGGACATGATCTCTGGCCTGGTTGGAAGGCTTGCCTGTGATGGAGAAACTAACGAGTAGATTGCAGAGGGTCTATTTGGCCTGGCTTTTGGTGGATAAATAGCTTTTCTTTCTTTTTGAATAAAATGGAGTTTGCCATATGAGGATGCAAAAGGGTACCACGTGTAGAAAGACGTTTGGAGGTGTCTGCCAAGCTTAGGAATGGTAAACAGGGTAAAGTGACCAGAATAAGCTGAAGGTGGAACTGAGATGTCACAAAACTGAAGACAAGACCAACCAAAAAAAACCTGTCACATCAAGTTATAGCCATGCACCATGGTGAAGAAAGCCCTTGATGGCTTTTCTCGAGGGAGCTACCAGAAACCACTGGCAACAGTATTGCTGACTTCACTGTTTTGGTGGGTAGGAGGAAGCAAGAAGGACAGCAAACTAGGGCAAGGGTCCAGCCTGAGGTGTTAGAGAGCTGAGCAGTCTGTGGAAGTAAGAACAGCCATGACAACACCCTGAAAGGTGTTTCCAAGGTACACTCATGAAGATAGTGCACGGCGGTTGAGGGAGGTGGGGGTGCATGACCAGCACTGATTGTGCATGTATAGTAGATGTCCAATAAACATTGACTGACAGCACGGTTGGTCCCGTCCACATTACAGGTAATTCCATGCAGGTGTCATAGGATACCCCCAGCTGCCTAGATGGCAGTGGCAGAGCAGATGTCCATGGAGTGGGTTATACATCTTCTGTTCCTGTTACTGCGTTTCTTGCAGCAGTCTGGGCATGTTGGAGTGGCACATATATCTGCCTGTCAGTGACAGCACTGAGGCCCGGAGGGGTGACTAATGGTGGTATTTGTATGGTGAAGCTGTGTTTGAACTTAGCCAGTATCAGAGTAGTTGGTGTTCTTGAAGACAGAGCTCAGCTGCCTCTTCAGTTTTCAGGCAGTTTCCAGGCAGCTGCTTCTCTCAAGGCTCTGGATGTGATGACTCGGGGCAAACACGAGCAGCCACAGGATGCTGGGAAGCTTGTTAGGAAACCATTTATCTCACATAGACAGAGCATCTGAGATGACCTTAGCAGGAATAACAATGGTAGTGATAACAACGGCACAGTCTTTTCCCTGGCACAAGAAACCAGTTTTGTAATGAAAATGGAATTTCCCTGGGGAATAGCCTTTGAAAGAAATGGGCGGGTGAGATAAAAATAACAAAATATAAAATAGTATCTGATTGTGTTCTGTTCTCTCTTCTACATTTGGCCGTGAGTGATTTATTTTGTTCAGCCGTCATGTTCAGTGTCACTGCATTTTACTCACCTGCCCCTTGGTCCAGAGGAAGAAAGACTAGTTGGCTGGGTTCAGAGGTTTTTTAGGTGAGTGTTACCTTGAATTTGCACATCAATACACCTGGCAAAGAGAGGCAAGTGTCTTTTAGGGTAAGTGTTGGCTTAGGGATGGAAGCCAAGGGTTTTGTGGAATGAGGGATGGTGGGCTTGGCTTCCCACAGTGAGCTCTCTTGCATTCAGGTGTGTGTACAGTCATGGGTCATTAGAACCTCAGCTGAAGCCGTGTTTTCTTGCCATAGGTCAGAGCCATGTAAATAAAGTCTTGTCATAACAAAGGATTCAGCAGCCAGATGACATGACTATGCCCCCACTCCCTTGCCAGTTTCCAAGTGGGCATGGGGAGGATTCCGTTTTTTATGTTGACTCTAATTGGGGTCTGTCTTGCTGCACCACCCTGGTAAATGGTGATAAACAGTGGTGGCCGTAGCATCGTGGAGAAAAGAGTGAGGCTTGCAAACCCAGCCAAGCTCTCTTGGCTCCAATTTTATGCAAATTTGCCTAACAGAATGCAAATGATTTCTCAGTAATTCAGGACCCAGGGACACGAGCTCATCTGTTTTCAGTGGTGCGCCTGGGCGTTTTGGTGTAGTTACTTTGGAGGCAGGAGACATACGCAGTGGAGCATTGTTAAAGAAGGCTGGGAGGACCTGGCTTCCTCCACCAGCAGATACCATGTCTGGGATTGCATCGTGGAGCAGCAGCTTTTCCATCAGTGGCTACATACTGGCCATGCCCCACATGTCTCGGGGGGGTGGAGGGGAGAGGGCAGGAGAAGGTCAACACAGATGAATGCATTTTCAAAGTCTTTTATTTCTGCCCTTATCCCCAAAATGTTTCAGTGCCACAGTGCATATTACTTATTCATCACACACATAATGATTATTTATCGGCTACAAGCACTGCACTAGATGTTGAAAAGAAATTAGTATGTCCTCCTCAATGTGAAATGTGGCACTCTGTGGCTCTTCCACTGTTCAGCGTGATGGCTGGCCCCTGTGCATGCTGGGTGTGTGAATATGGTGAGTCTCATTCCAGATGTGTTAGTAAATCATGTGCCAAGTTTCAGACTCTTGGTATCAACAAATGCATTCAGAAATGTTTCCTCAGTAATTTTCTTACTAACTACATTTAAAAAGATGTTATTTTGGACATATAGGTTTAAATAGAATACATTCAGTGTGGCCACTGGAAAAATTACAGTGGTATGCATAACTGGTATTGAGTTTCTGGTGGGCAACACTGGTGGAGGACTTGAGCATCTTAGCATGCTATAGTCACTTTTTCAGTTTTGTGTTTGGGAGTTATATAGAAAGGTGGAAAAAACCCTTTCTTTTCCCACAGATGTGCTATAGTTTAGATGTTTTGCAGCATCCTGTATAACCCATGGCAGACTATGTCCTATCTATATTTACCCCATTGTCTGTCCATTGAAGTAGTCAGGCAGGCTCTGCCTTATCTTTATAGAGGAAGATGTGGTATGAGGGTGACTTGCCAATCTGTAGGATTGGAGTTGAGTTGGGAATGGAATTTCACTTTCACTTTCTATCTCTGTTGGATAGAAGATGGTTGGAAATATTCCAAAACTTCTCCAATGAACATTTTTATTTCTCTACCAAATACAAAGACAATAGAACACAGTCCATTCAGAAGTCTATGCCAGTTTACACTTAGCTAACATAAATCAGACAGCATATATATACACATATGCATATATGAAAACTAGTCTACTGCTGGCTAATATGACATGTTCATCCAAGGTTGAAACTGATACTCAGCATCAAGGGTACAACTCCTGTTGGTTTTGTAGGCCCATTAGGAAAGAGCCAGGTCATGTTAGCAGGCTCACTGTTACTATTAGCAGGTATTTTCTTCTGTTGGAAATTAGTGATTGTCATGTCAAGTTTTTGCCATTATAAAGCAAGGCTTAGAGGTTCTGATTGAGATTCAGTCATCCATGAGATAAAATGACAAAGCAAGTTCTCTGGAACTTAAAGCAATGCATTGTAACCAGAAAGTCATTTGACATGGGAGGTGCCTTAGACAGAGAAAGGTGCAGATCTGGGGAAGAGAAAGTCTCTCTGCCAAGGCAGGTGAACATGGCAGGTGAGAGGTGTGTAGTTATTGAGGGTACCAAGGACCAGGACATTGAGAGTGCCTTTCCAGCCTCACCAGCTCCATGCTGTTGAAGCACGTTACAGACTTTCTGTTTCTTTATCTTCAATTGAGGAAGTTGGGTTAGAGAGTCTCTCATTATCATTTTAAGTGCATGAGTTTTGAAGGCTAGAGAATCAACAAAAAGAATCCTAGCAAGTTTTCAATCACAGCAGAGAGCTTTTGGCTTTTACCGCCCTTCCTTCTGCCATCTAGCAGAGAGACGTGAGGTACACATGACTATTGGCTTGAACTGTGCACACGGCCCAATGGAACACAAATGTATGTAGAATGACTTTATGGCTGTGACCAAAACACAGCAGTTGCAGTATGAGGACTAAAAGCATGTTTCTCTGCCTGTTTTTCGGAGCTCACCCTGATCCTCTCCTGACATTTCTGAGTTCCAGTTATTTCTACCACGTCACTACTCCACTGTAACAATGGTTCTAACCCCCACATGTTATTGGTCTCCTGTAACACAGGTTCTAACCCCCACATGTCATTGGTCTCCTGCAACACAGGTTCTAACTCTCCCCACCCTGCCCCCACATTGATCATATACTTTAGGAAACACAGCTTGCTCTTTGTCTAAAACTATTTCTCCTACCCTCTACTTCCCATAGATTAAAGAGTTTTCCAGCCAGAGATGAATGGCAGAAGGGTTTTCCTATTCTTCCTTCTTAAACACAATCTTTTAATTGCTTTGCCTATGTTCAGGGCAACAAAAGCCCTTGGATCTTAAGGGTAGCTTTGTGTTGTGGAGAGAGCGTCGTCTGGGGGCACATTCCCTCAGTGAGGGCCGCGGTTATTTCTTCTGCCTCATTATACTTTGCTTAGCACTGAGAAGCCTGGCACGCTTTCTATGGGAATGAAGAGATTGGCAGAGCCACCCTAGACAGCAGCACCGCAAAACACTGTGGCAGAAGGTTTGGTCTACATACCAAGGCAGCCGGAGTATTAATTGCATTCTGTGATCACAGAAAAGGCGCTGAGTTATGCTCTTTGTGTTTTAAGAATGGCAGGTGTTTGCTTTGCTGTCTCTGTATACACTCCATCACATGGAGCAGAGAAGCCAGAGTTCAGAGAAATAAATAGATAAATGAAAGGCGTCAAAGTGAAGATCTCTGGTAGCCAGCTAGCTATTTAAAGGGACCCAAAGATGAACTGTTTCATGATTGGAACCTGGAAAGATCAGAAGTAGGGTGAGAAAATGTTTCTAGAAATTACCATAGTCTAATTAAAGCATATTCCATTTGGAAATCTAATTTCAAGTTGCCCGTTATCATTTGATCCCCTTCCCTTTTGTGTTAGAGTATATATAGCAGAAAAATGGTTTGCTGTTACTACATGTGTGTTTTTTCTATGGCTCCTGATAAAGACACCCTCCGAGTGTCCAGGGCATTCCAGATTCTTTATGTTGCCTTTCCCTGGAGCCTGTTGGTCTGTCTTTCAACTATGTACACGCTTCACAATCCACAGTCATGTATATACCACCCAGAATACCTTTTCTTCCTGACCAACCCTTCAATCTCTTCATCCATAGGGGCTGGTCCCTAAAGAATTCTGTGCGATTACTTAGCTTGCTTGGGAGAATAGATGTCAGCCACTGGGGATTCTCCTACCCTGGGTGCTGTTATTCTATGCAGCACTTCGAGGCTGAAGAGGGCAAGTATTGCTGCTGCTGCTACTGTAGAGGCTTTGATCTGACTTAATCGTGATTTAAGATGTTTAATGGCTCAGGAAAAGTTTCTTCTGGGCAGGGTGTTCCCTGCTGGAAGGGAGATTTGACTCCATATTAGATGGCATTCCCTGTCACTGCTGTTTGGAAATGTGGAGATGTTACTCTGAGACCCTGGCTGGGAGTGCTGCATGAAGGCTGACTCCATGCCCAGCTTGCACACTGCATGACTTTTCTGGACTGCCCTGTCAGAGCATGTCCTTCAGAGGGAGAGATCAGGGCTGCCAGGTCTTTGGATTGAAAGCTAGCTAAGATGACTTGTTCTCAACAACAGAAGAAAGAAACCCCAGATGCTTGCTTCACCCACGAGAGCCTCTAAATTTCTTCCCTAATGCTAAGAGTATGAAGATGCTTCAGCTAGTGAGTTCTATGCAACGGTTAACCTTCCTGACAGCCCTGCCCCCATGCCTCCTGTACCCGCAGGCTTTAAGTGAAATACTATACCTTTCCTCCGTGTTCTACCTCTTCTATTTTTGGTTGTGAGCCTAGCCTTTAATGGCTGAGTCATCTCTCCAGCCCTCTGTGTTGTATCTCATAGCTGAAGAACCCTCTTTGCCAGATGTGGGTCCGTTTATGGAGCACTTGGTCAACGTCACACACTACTGTTTTCCTTATGTGTGGAAGCTCCACCTCTTTATTACCACAATGCAACTCCTAATCTAAACTGCTCAGAATGGAAGCCCTTCTGACAGTGCTTTGATTTGATGTTTACCTTAACCTATTAAATGGGCAGTCTTAATTCCCAGAATGATGGTATATTTTACCATCTAGAATGGGCCGTGGGCTAAGCCTGCTCAGAAGTTTCTGGCCTTCTTGAACTGCGTTGGAGCTTCCTTTCTAAGCAAGTGTCTGTTTCCTAAACTGTCTTTTTTTAATTGTTATTTGTAATTATGTGTATGTGTATGTGTGTGTCTCTATGTCTGGGTATGGAGGCCAGAGGCATGGGATGACCCTGGAACTGGAGTTTCGGGAGCTGTGAATTGCTTGAAACTGAACTGGAGTCCCCTGTAAGGTCCATAGTCTTGTCTTAACTCTCCACAAGCCATCTTCTAAGAATGTCTTTGTCTATGAATATAAGGCCTCAAGAAAAGTCACAGCTGTATACCGGTTCTATCTCCACCTTCCTGATGAAAGAAACAGATACATCGAAAATATTCTTTCATCAAGTGTTTCCATTTTATTGCGAAAAACCAAGCAACAATATCCCAGAGAATGCTCATGTATCATAAGGGCCATGTTTGGTGGTGTAACAAGTAGTCAGTTACATAATTCCATGTAGCTTTACCTCTGAACTCTGCAGCATTCCTAGGTATACGTCTAAACCAGACTAGAGCTTCCTCCACTAAATAGCAAACTCCTAACAACATCTCTGCTTGGTTAACTTTCTCTGTATGATCCCAAGGGCAGGGCTGTGGATCTTGGTGACTCCTGGATTCCAGTGCTGGCGACATTCTCTTGGGGAGCAACAGGCACCTTCTGTGTAGGAAGATGCGGAGTAGATAATAGTTCCATGTATTCCATAATAGCAAGAAGACTGATAACTTTTTGAAAAAAATGTAGTTTTTTAAAAGTTGTTGCTTGTTTGTTTTTGCTTTCAACCTTGAACTTAAATCACCCCCAGTCAAAAGCCTAGTCTGTTCTGGGAACATTTTAGAAATTTACTGACATACAAGAGTGGAGACCAAGCATGCCTGCATGTCTCAAGGACTTGTATTGGAAGAAAATTAGCTTCCTCTTACCAAGGAACTCTTGTGAAAACCTTATCCATTTTTTTTTTGCTTTTTTTTTTTTTGCACTTTTCAATTGAGGCTAAATTAGGCCACAGGAAAAGGATGGTGTACCTTCAAGGAGCCAGTGGGGCTGGCTGTGTTCTTTCTATTCGTGGCAAACAGCTGTGGGTGCCGGGTGCAAAAGAGAGACTTTTGTTCCATGTGAAGGTCAGAAGGATGGCGTTGAGATCTCTCCACTGTGGAGCAGTTCAGTTTGCAGATGCAAGGAGCTTTATCTGCACCTCAGAGACATTTGAAATGTGTCTATAATGAGCTGGGAAAAGAGCCACCGGGATGAGGGAGGGACGGGGAAGTGCCCACCCTCACAGAACCGCTCTCTGCTCTTGTTTGTGTGTCCGTGCTGACTTGGGTTTCTTTTTTTTTCCATCGCCTTCTGTGAAACAGAGGCTCACCTTGGTTGTTTTTCTGTTCAGTGAAGCGCAACTTAGGTTTAGGAAAGGAGAGCTGTGCCTAGAGGCCATGTTCCCGCTTTCCATTATGCTGGCTCTCCCACACGAAGTTCCCACAGTGGGGTGGGCTCCTGGCTTTCCCACACAGCGTTGCTGCCACTGTCTTTATTGTGAGTGAGCTGAAGCGGTGCTTAGGAATTCTCTTTTTGCTATGAAAACTATGGGAAAGAAACTCATCTTCGTTCTGCTCAAAAGATATTTATTATTATTATTATTATTATTATTATTTATTGTTAAGAGGTGGGGGAACCACACATGGTACAGAGGAGTGTCCTTATGGCATGCAAGCAGAGGTGAGACGAAGGTTTTGTGGAGTTGGTTATCTCCTCCTTCCTTTTCATGGGTTCTGGTGATTGAAATCTGGCCATCAAGCTTACTCAGCATCAAGGGCCTTTATCTACCAAGCCATCTTGCTGGCCCCATCATGTCCATTTTTCTATAAGTTGAGTAAGTGACTTGGAAATTTCCTGCAAATCATCCTCCCTACTCCGCACATTTCCCCCCTGACTCTCTGTGAATGGCCTCCTCCTCTTCCATAGCGCCATTATCCTCTATTTGTGGCTTATTCTGCACACTGTAGTTCCTGCTCCCTCCTGGTGATCCTTCCTTTCTGGAGTTCTTGTTGGCAACCAGAGTTAAACATGCTATCCACCTCCTCAGCCCAGCACTAAACTCACCATCATCCCAAAATATCTTTCTTGGACTCAGCACCTTCTCTGCGTGTTACAGCTGTGTTCCTGATCTCCCACGCTCAACACTGGCCCATGTGTTTCTTTGGCTGCCTCTACAGGAGTCAGGAGGCCTCGTTGACATCCCTCGACACTTCTCTGCATCCACCCATTCCTCACTGTCTTACTGCAACCACCAGTCATGCGTGTGTCTTCATAAGCCCACTTCACTTGTTCTGCTTTATCTTGTGCCTTCAACTGATTTGGTAAAAATGCCTTGATTTTTTTTCAAAACTCTGTATCTCCTACAAGGTCAAGTCGGTATTACCCGTAGTGTGCTGCTCACACCTGCCTGCCTCCTGCATCATTTCATAACACCTGAAGTAGATCCAGCACCATTCCCTACGCCTCTGAGCCGGGTGGCCCTTTCTTGAACCTGTCCTGTCCCCTCTGTTTTGGAGAATTTTCCCCCCCCTTCTACTTGTATATCCCAGAACATTCTGCTTCTGTCCAAGTGTTCTAAAATTCCCATCCCTTCTGACGACTTGACATATGAAAGCGTGGGACTGGCTTCAAAATCTTTGCCTCAGGGACTTCCAACCTTTTTATGTCACCCTGCCAAGTGTGATCACATGCTGAGTGATATATGCAAATGCTTTCTATACTTTTCCTTCCACCTCCCCTAGGTGTGAAAGTGTTGGAGGCTGGGTCTCATGTGTTTGCACATCTATTACCATGCTTAAAATGCAGATTTGGACATTAAGCTCTCAGAGGTGTCTACTGAGTGAAGTACAGTGACTGCCAACTTTTACCTTATGTTTCCTTCCTTCCTTCCTCCCCCCCCCTCCCTCCCTTCCTTCTGCAGTTCTATACTGTAAGCCTACATGTGTCTTGCACTCTGCTAAGCATGTGAATTCATCCACTTGTACACTCACTAAAAGTGCACAGATATTTTTAAATCATCTTAAGACCCACCATATTTTCCACATAGTCTGCTTAGCTCCTAAAGAAATGCTAGGCAGTTATTTTAGATGCTGTCAGTGTTGTATCTCTGTAGCTTATATCTATGATCCAGCTTTGCTTCCAGAACATTGTGTCTTCTCTGTAGGTTTGGGTTCTAGTTTATGAGATTGTTATATATCCAGCGAGCAGCACTGGAGAATATTGAAAACTGTAGCCCAAGTTTCTTTGAAATATAGACAGTCTCCTGATTCCAACCCAAAATGCAGTATAGAAACATCAATCAATGTTTGTATTTCTTTGATGATTTACTTTATTACAAAATAAAATCACAGAACAAAACATCAGTGATTGTTACTGCCATCAATAAGAATGGAAAACAATTAGTTTTCAAAGTTTGACTTTTAATATTATTGACAAGGAGGAAAAAGATTTTGTATAGCTACATAAAATAGGGGAGAGTTAGTGGCAAGTGCATTAGTGGAGAACATGCTGAGAATCCTTCCTGACTCGGTATTGTTCTCCACATCAACTTTCAGACTTTGGATGAGTGTCAGTCACAAAACAAAGACTACATAGAATAGTCTTGTGTGCCATCCTCATGAAGGTCTCCGGAGTCACAGCTCTGTTCATCGGAGCTCCAGTGAGCCTATGTTTGTGGAAAGAGACTGCTTTCAATGCCAAAACCCAACAATTTTGTTTTCAAATTCCTCAAAACTAAAATAAGAAACCTTGGTGACATAAATGTTCCAAATTCAAAATATCCAGAAGTGAACTCATCAATTTCCTGTTTGAGCCTGCTCCTCCTTGTCTGTCTGTCTGGCTAATGACATCATCCATCCAGCAGGACAAAGCCTAAGCTCTTAAACGTTTTCCACTGTTGTTTTTGCGGCCAGATGGAGCTTTCCTGGATGAATTGTATGGTCCAGTTTGACACTGAGCATCTGGATGCTCAGTTCTTCACCCTTCCTCCTCATCTGAACCCCACTGTTAAAACCTCCCAGCTCCATCCCTGTTTCTTACTATCCTTTAATTGTTATGGCATTAACTCCTCATTTGTTTAGTTCCCTATGTCATCTATCGGCCTATTTATTCATTTATCTATTTATGTGTGTGCATGCCTGCCTGTGCAGTGCGTGTGTGTGCATGGTGTGTGTGTGTGTGTGTGTGTGTGTGTGTGTGTGTGTGTTGTGCATGTGCACATGAAGGCCAGAGACCAACCTTGCGTTTTGAGACAGAACCTCTCAACCTGGAGACTGCTGATTTGCCTAAGCTGACTAATGAATGGCAGGGGTCTGCCTGCACATCTCCAGAATTGAGACAACAAGTACACACTACAACGCTAGGCTTTTGAATATGAATTCTAGATCAATTTAGGCATTTGTGTCTGTATGGAAGCACTTTACCAACTGAGTAATCATCCTAACACCAGTCCTGGATTCTCAAAATTATTTTAAAATATCTACAGTCCAATGCACCATTTTTGTGACTCAGGAGAGGCAGCTTCTATGCCACTTCTTAAAGTCCTTCCTGTTGTCCTTGTGTGCTCACACTCTGTCCTGTGAGTTCTGGTCTCTGCTCTGCCCACCATGTTTTGTATTTCCCAGACCTGTGATGGGGATAGTAATGTCATAAACTAGCCTCCTCATCTTGGAATACCTGTCTCCCATCCACATATCCTTTTTGCCAGTTATCACATTTCTATTGTGTGCATTGGGAAATGCAGTTTCTCCAAGCTTAAGTTCCCTTAGTGGTATATAACCGTGCAAGAACATGAAATCAAGAACATAAAGAATTCTGACACTTTGTAAGGAGGTTGGTTCTTGAGGAAAATCTCCTTTAGCTCGCTAGTCAGGATGACTGGTGAAGACACCAGAAAAACAGTCCCTCTGGGGGGAAATGGTGGCTTACGACTAATTGCAAAGAAAAAAGATCCAGAAATGGGTAGGAGAGAAAGAGAGAAAAGGAAAGAGTCCTGTGAAGATGCTGTGGGGTGATGGTGTGCAATGTGTCTGTCATCCTTCCTCAGTGGCCTCAGGACACTGCCACTGTGCTGTATGTGGTACCTTTTGAATGATCCTTCATGTCAAGAAGAATGTCCGAAAAGCCAGACCTGTGATGGGGACAGTAATGTCATTCCTCTGGTCTATCAAGAGGGCAGGCACCATGAGACATTGCTCGCTCCTGGTGTGCCTGGTGGAGTTTGGGAACTAAGGAATTATTTATTGACTTCTTGCTATGTATCCTATGTCCTTTTGAAGTTCACCCTGAAACTGACCCGCTCTTTAGGCAGACTTCCTCTAGTCTTTTTGGCACCTCACTACTTCTAGTAGGCTCTGTCCTCGTCACATCCTGCTCCTGCCTCACCTGTAACCCAGCACAATCTCATTTCAGATACAGCCAACTCTCCTTCAATCAAAAATCAACATTCTTTCTGCATTTGTAAGAAGGACAGCAGGTTTTGAAATTGTTTATATTTTTAGTTTTGAGACAGAGTCCCAGGTAGCCAAAACTGGACTCAGACTCATTATGTAGCCAACAGCAAATGTGAACTTCTGATTCTCCTGCTACTTGCCTAGTTTATCTAGTGCTCAAATTGAACTCACAGACTTCTGCATGCCAGTTAAGGACTCTGCCAATCAGACTATATCCTGAGGCCTGCACAATAGGCTTGTAGTGTAACTAATCATACATGTCTCTAATGTCCCCTGAAGAGTGTAAATGGTGCTCAATTCATATCTGATGAAGAGAACTTTGTAAGTAGTCATGGCAACTCTGAGGACAGTGAGAGGAAAAGGGAGTTCCTCTTAAATGGTGCTCATCCTTGTACATGCCTATAGTTTTCACTTTACAGGGTTTCTCCACCTGTGAATGTTCCCAAATGACTGTCACGTGATCACAATTCTCATGGTGATGTTTTTATGAACACACAGTTAGAACCCAGGCTAGACAGGTGCAGAATTAGTGGGGGCACGGGACACCTGACTGACAGCTGATGGAGAAAAGGAGAGGTGAGAGAGGATGCTACCATTTCCAGGAGAGAACTCCAGCCCTCCGCACCCACTCCTCCATCACCCACAGAGTGTATGTGCGGTCAGGTTTAAGTGGCCAGCAGAAGGCTGGAACCGGAAGCCGTGCTCACAGAAGCTGAGTGAAGAGTACTTTTAGTGCTTCCACACCTACTCTGTGGTGAGAGCTCCCCTCTCCTGTGCCCACAGGAAAGCTCCCATCACCTTCACACCATCAGCATGCCCTGCACGAGTCCTGAGACGAGAGCAGATGGGCCTGGTTATGAAACTCAAGCTTGGCGTTCCATTCTTGTCGTAAGAAGCGTGCCACATGATTGACATATGTTCAACTTGTGGCCACTTAGAACATGTCTGGTGTGGTATCTCAGCAGTATTTACCCGTCTTGTATTTGCATATGTTCCCCTTTCTCAGATTCACAGGCTGTAGTCCCCGCTGCCTGGGGTCCAGCTCCCTCACAGGCCAGACATTCTTGTGGAGGTGTCAGAAGAATCCAAGGGCCCTTTCCATCCCTGCAAGCACAGGGCCATGGGTCATCCAGACAAAGGACCAGTGAGGACAAAGGTCCCATTGATGTTTTCTTCCCATGCATCTCGTCTCCAGGGTAATGGTCCTTAGTGGGAGTGACAACTTCTCATTCCCTATGAACAGAGCAAGTGCACACAGGACTGCTTCTTGAGTTTTATTATTCCTTTTAGGTGGACTCTTTCCTCCAGTTCCCCTGTCCCCACACTGCATCGCACAAACCCCCTCCCCAATCCTTCTTGCAATGTGGGTGAGTAGCTGTGGGTGGGACCCCAGTGGCTAGACATCTGCTCCCTGAGCTGCTCTGATCTTCTGACCAACAAGTCTGACACCTGGCATGTCTGGTTCTCACTTTCTGGCACCCATACTTGAGGGAAACCAATGGGAGCCAGGCCCTCCAGGACTGTCAATGGGGGGGGCATAGTTATATGGGTCCGACCTGGTCCTGGGGAGAGGCTAGCTTTGAATAAAACACCAATAACCCCTCAATATACTTACTGCATCCAAAAATTTATTCACAATGTTCTCATACCATTGTGTGTGTGTGTGTGTGTGTGTGTGTGTGTGTGTGTGTATGTTTGCATGCATATGTGTAACTAGAGGCCAGTGTTGGGTATCTTCCTCAACTGATCTACACATTATTATTTCAAACGGGGCCTCTCACTGAACTTGGAGTTTACCAGTGCAGAAGCAATACTAGTTAGCCTGCAAACTCTGGCCTCTTGTCTTTGCCTCCACAGTGCTAGGATTACAGATGTGTGCCATCACATTTGGGTTTGGGGTAGGTGTTTGCAATTAGAACTCAGGTCCTCATGCTTGTACAGCAGCTGTCTACTAAGAGAGCGAAGTCTGCAGCACCCCTCATGCCATTTGAAATAAGATACTCAAACTACTCCTGGATCCATCGAGTTGATGGTACTGTTTTAACATTCAAAGTTCAAAATAGTGAGCTGTTTAAAGTTCCCTGTTGCTCCCTGGGGATATGTAAGTATTGTTGCACAGTTTGCAGAGGTTGTATGGGGTAAATGTGTCCTGGGCCCTTGCACTGAAGCATATGAATATGGCCCAGAACACAGCCAGCCAAAGGCTGTCTTACTGTGACTCTTAGGAAGCCTCCTCGGATTCGTTGCAAGCCTGATCCTGGAGGTTTTATTGCATCAGCTCCCCTTGGAAGTCCCCTTGAAAGGGAGGAAGGCCTTATGAACTCCCACACAGCGTTCCTTCTTCTGTATCTAGGGGTCTGTGTTAAATCCACCAAACCCATGTTATAAATCCCGCATCTAGAACAATTTAGTCAAGACATCCAGGGACAGGGAGACCCAGAAACTGGTATTTTTAAAGTTCCATAAAAGGCTCCCCAGGCCATGGATTCCAATATCACGTTCATCAGAGCACTCAGTGGCACATCGATGCCCTTATGTTGTCCCAGTGCAGTTAGGCAGCCAACGCTAGACTCTGTTTGTCCCGAGGAGTTAGGCTCCTTATCTGGTACTTGGAGTCTGAGGTCAGATTTTCCTTTGTAACAAAGAGGCAAGTGCCAAGTTTATTTTAAAAGTGTTCTGGGTCTACCTAAAACTAGGGCATACAAACGTATCCTCACAATGTAATGTGTGTCTTTACTTCCTCCAAACCAAACCTTGGGTTTTAATTTGTACTCCTTAGGTTCGCCCCACACCCTCACTTGACAGAGACACCCGGGATGAGTGAGGCTCTGCTGAGACATTGCCTCAGATTGGCCTGTGGCATGTCTGTGGAGCATTTTCTTGATTAACGACTGATGTGGGCAGTGCCACCCCGTCAGATAAAACTGGATTGAACAAGAAAGCAGGCTGCTCAAGCTGGCAAGCAGCATTCCTCCATGGCCCCCATTCAGTTCCTGCCTTCAGTCTCTTGTCTGACTTCCTCAGGGATGGAATATTAGCTGAGTGTATGAGATAAGAAATAAACCCTTTTCTCCCTTAATTTCTTCAGTCAGTGTTTTATAACAGCAACGGAAAGAAAATTAGAACATATCCCATTATATAAAGGTTCCCTGTTGACTTATTAGGAATATATCTGAATTTTTAAAAATTGCAGTTATGTATGAGAAGGTATTTCACCAGTTTTAGCAACATGTCATCGGGAGGTAGGCTGGCCCTCCATAAGCTTCAGTGCTCTATACAGTGGGCACTGTGTCCCCTGCCAGGGTACAGTTCCCAGCTGACTGTGTGAAGCGATTATTTGTTTAGAACTTGAAAAGAGAGAAGCAGCTACAACAGATCTCTACGCAGCGAGCCATGAGAACATTTTAGGTTAGGAAGTAAGCAGCTAAGTCGTGGTTTGTTCTATGGTCAGAACAACAGAGTTTCACGGTCAGGGAAGTGTCTCTCTCCCAGACAGGAAAAGGTGAAGCGTTTGTGAAGAAGCCTAAAAACTCAGAAACCTTATCAGTTGAATTTTCCTGAGATTGGAAAGATCCATCTGAAGGCTAGTGACCAAAGACCCCCTAGAGGTGACACAGGGAGTAGCTTTGACTCAAAGGGATGGCCTCTACAGCTGGACAGATGACATTTGTTTGGCATTCAGTCCCTTTGCTGTCACGTTTATTACCGCTAGTTCCTAGTGGGAGTGCATGCCTGTTCCTAATTAGCCAAAAGGCAAGAAGAAGAAGAAAAAAATCAGTTGAATTTAAAACTAAAAGGGGAGAGAGAAAAATATGTCCTGAAAGTTTCATTAATTGCAAAATGATGCTAAATGGAACATTCAATAAAAATACTTCTCGGAACCAACAGTCTTCCTCAGAGAGGAGCCGTTAAAGCTGGGCTCAAAAGCAGAGTGAATCCTGGGAACAAAACCAAATGCCTGGGAATTGAGTTTCAGAAGAATTTTCGAGTTGGTCCTACTTAGTAATTTACAAAATGGGATGGAATCACTGAGTCGTATAAAATCTGTTCAGCTGACATGGGGCAATAAGTTCAGTATTCCATGAACTATGCTCAGTCCACTTGTCTATTGTTGTACTTTCTAGTGCCATTTATTAAGCCATTGGTTTCCAACTTTTGTAATATAGCTTTGGATAATGACAAGGACTCTCTGTCTTCCACAGAAGTTGCTAGTATATTATGGGAGAGCCTTGGTGCTGACTACTGTTTCAAGGAGCTAAAATTTGTAATGGTATTTGAAACACTGTTCAGACGTATGGTAAAGCCAACCTTGAAGATAAGATTTCCATCCCATTGAGATTATTTAAAAATTGGACTTCCACTCAGTGGGGGAAAAAGGAAACTAAATTCATCAAAGTTCTTCATTGCTTAAACTGTGGCTAAAGTTAGTATGTGTACAGAAAGCCAACTGCCTACAAATAAGCATTTTTGAAACTGGGCAGAAGTTCTGATAAGGTTAAATCCTGATCCTTTGCTAAATGAGAGAAGTAATTACTAGCTGCAATTCATGCATTGGAATTGCTGTTGAAGAAATATGAAGTAGCACTCAGGCATCATCAAAGGGTGACCTGTAAATTAACTTTCTAAATTATACAGGTCAAGAACTTGAGATAACAGTCCTGACTAAAATGAGTGACTGAGTCAATGCCCCTTTAATCAGTTACAGTCTCTACCTGATCAGCATTAAGCTTACCTTTGTTTGCAGGACTGTGGACTATGGCCAAATAGAACACCTACAAGTTTGATAATAGTAGCTACTACTATGAGACAATTATAGCTAATTTTACTGTACAATGTTACTCTTGATATGTATTTTTGAAGGATGAAATAACTAAGGAAAATTACTTATGGAATATCAGAAATATGATAACATGATAATGATAATAACAAAAATACCAATAATAATTAAACCACCAACAACCAAACAAATTATTAGTCTACAGGGGACACACTGTCTTTTGTGTGTTCTACACATTATAGTTAACTTTTCTGATCAGTGTAGGTACCTTAAAATAATGATTGCTATTCTTTTAAGTATTTTTAAGTCGTGATAGAGTTAATTAACACACAGTTTATCATTATAAGCATCTTTAGGTGTTCAGTGGCAGTCAGTGCTGCCCATCTACCTTCAAGTTGCTTTTCATCTTTCCACACAGGAGCTCAGCACCTATTTAGACAACTCAACGCTGTTCCCATTCCCCCTACCCCAGCTGCTAGCTGCTGGCAGCCCCCATGTGCCTCTATGAATATGACTAGTCTCAGTGACCCATGCGCAAGCCACCCTTGAGAATGTCTTCAAGGTTCATTCATGTTGTGGCATGTGTCAGTATTTCCTTCCTTAAAACCCAACAGTGTTCCACAGTCTGCACAGATCTCAGACTGTTACTCACTCACCTGGGTGGCTTCAGAGTTTTTGTTACTGTAAACAAGGCTTTGGTGAAGGTGCTCCGAGGATGATCTAGTCCCCATTCTCAGTCCTTTAGATTCTGTACCCAGAAGTGGGGTTTGTGGAGCATACGGTGATAGCATTTTTAACTCTTTGAGCTGCACCATGTTACATCCCCAGTGGCTCATAGGAGTGTTGGCTTCTCTGCTTCCTTGCCAGCCCTCATTACTTTCTGTTTGTTTGTGTATTTATTTTAGATTTCAAATAATGTTTATTTGAAAATGGTTCATTGACATACATAATGTTACGACTTACTAATGATGGAATCAAATTTGCATACTAATGCTTGTTTTTCCATAAAAAGCTACATTTTGATTCAGTATTTGGTACAGTAGGTCACAGCACTTTCAAAAATTTTACTGATATTTTGATTTTTCTTTTCTTTTCCTTTTTTTTGGGGGGGGGTTTGAGACAGTGTTTCTCTGTGTAGCTTTGGAGCCTGTCCTGGAACACTCTGTAGACCAGACTGGCCTAGAACTCACAGATATCTGTCTGCCTCTGCCTCCTGAGTGCTGGGATTAAAGCTTCTGCCATTACCACCCCGCCAAATATTTTGATTTGTCAATGCTGAGAATGCCACTTTTTATTCTTTTTTTTTAATACCAACATCCTGCTGGGTGTGGAGTGACATAATTGTGGCTCTGATTCATATTTTCCTAGTAATTAGTGATGTCAAACACCTTTTAACATGATAATTAACCATTTGTTTATCCTTTTTTGAGAAATTGTTACTCGGGTTTTGTTCATTTTTTTTTTAATCAGGTTCTTTATTTTGTCCTGTATTAGGAGTTCTTTATGTTCTTTGGTGTTAGTCCTTTACCAGCAATGTTGTTTGCATATTCTGTTTCTTGACACACAATGGGCCAGGTGTTCTGTTAAGTGCTTTGCTTGTAGGACCTCAATCTTTTCTGTAGCCTTGATAGGCAGATATTACCACTTATTTAACATGTGTGGAAAACAAGGCTGTGGAGCTTAAATATTCAAGATCAGAGCTGGGGTTGGAACTCAGGTGTGCTTTAATGCAAAGCCTCTAATCTCTTGCAGTGCATTTCAGATTTATAATTTTCCTCGGCTAATATTTTTAAATCAAAAGTATAACAAATGTAGCATGAGAGTATAAATAATAATAATTCCAGCAAGTTATTATTTTTGCTTGAGAATTTCATGCATGCATATAATGTGGTTCATCAAATCCTACCTATTCCTTCTCATCTATCTCCTCGTTTATCTCCCAACCACTTTCCCTCTGAACGTCTTGCGTCTTGTGCTCTGTTTTTAAACTCACTGAGGTCACTTAGTGATGACTGGGTAGCCTGTCAAGGATAACAGTCCTAGAGAAAACTCACTCTCCCTCCCCCAACAGCCACTCATTGCCAGTAGCTCCTCACAAGAGGTGATACTTCAGTGAGGCCCTTCCTCGTTCATACTGAGATCTTGCCTGCCTCAGCCTTGCCCAGGTCCTGTGCATTCGGTGTAGCTGTTACGAGTTTGTGTGTATAAGGGTCCTGTCATGGTCAACAAATACTGTTTTTGGTGCCGATATCCTCTCCTTGTGATCCCTAGAATCTTTCTGCTCTTCTGTGATGATCCCTGACCTTGGAGAGTGGGTATGAGGTAAATGTCCCATTTAGAGCTGAACATGCCACAGTCTCTTGTTCTTCCAGTGAATTATTTTAAAGAAAACACCTTGCAAGCATTATCTGTGTTAAAGAAATAACATTGCCAGCTCCCAGAACCCATCCATATGTCCCTTGACAATCATAGCCCCCTGCCTTTCACCAAAAGGAAAAATTACAGTAGCTTTTGTCGATAGCCAATTCCTTTCCTTGTCTTATAATTTGTCCCCTAAACATGATCGCATAAGTGACCTAAATAGTTGTGTTTATGATTTAACCTTATATATATGACATTAGTATTTATATTTGTGTGTTTGGTTTTTTCACAGTTAAGTTTGTGAATACTTGTGTGGTTGAATTTTTCACTTTCCTTCTTGAATTCTCTTGTGAAGTCCTATCTAGTATGTAACTCCATCCTGTATTTCTAGCTTCCATGTATAATGCTTCTGGGAACATTATGATTGCTGTCCTTTGGTACCTAATACATATATTTATGTTGTGTATCTGTCAAAGAGAGTTGTTATAGATATATTACCAAACACTTTTCCAAAATGGTTGTATCGGTTTACACTCCCACCAGCATGTATGAATTTGTTTTGTGTAAATTCCAGATTTAGAATTATTAGTTTCTTTTATTTTAGTCATTGTGAGTTTATTGTGATGCTAATTTATATTTCCTCAATTCCTAGTTAGCATCCTGACCTCCTTTTCAGGCTTATTGTTTATCTTCTTTTATGGTATACTTACTCACAACTCTTTCATGGTTTTGGACAGTTGTCTCTTTCTTTATGTTCTTCATCTATAAGAACTTTATGAATCCTATGTGTTGTAAAAATCTTTTCCCTGTCTGTGTCTTGCCTTTGTTATCATTTTGGGAGGAACCTTTTGATGAAAAAGACTTAATTTGAATGCAGTCTGATTTATCACCTTCTCATTTAATCCTTGTCTCTTATTTCCTACCCTAAAGTCATGAAGACTTTTCTCCAGTGTTAACTCCTAAAAGTTGTAGTGTTTGCCTGTCATGTTTATATTCATGAAATGCACCTGGAGTTGAGTTAGGTGAGTGTTTTGAACTGGGAGTGGGTCAGGTCATGTTTTCCTTTCTCATACATAGATATTCCATTGACTCAGCCACATCTCTAGAAGGGAAATATGTTTTTTCTAATTCTCTGACATGTTAGATTTGAAAGAAATTAAGTCTCTATGTGTGATGGGGGAATGGGGAAGGACTCTTTTCATAGAATTTCTTTTCTGTTCCATTAGTTTCTAAACCTACAAGTCACAGTGCCCCCCCTCAACTACATAATAAGTCTTGGTATCGTTAAAGGAAAAGTAACTTATGATGTATTCTAAAGATGTCAGGGAGGAGTTTGTTCAGTGGGAGGCCATTGATTGAAATAGGTACAGGGTCAGCAGCAATGGAATTTTGCAATGGGGGAGAGAAAATTGGCTAGATTCTGACTCCAAGGATACATGGTGATTTATAGCCAGGGAGCAGGGTGGGGTCAGTGCACAAAAAATAAATAAGAGACATCAGAGTTCTTGTTAGAGCCACTCAGGAGAATTCATGTTGAAGGCAGGCCAAGATGGTAAGATAATGAAGATGAAGGGGGGGGAGATAATAAGGACAGGAGGTTTTGATTTAATTGATTTAGTGGAATTCTCACTCAAACTTGGCTCTGTAGGACTGAGAAGGTAGAAGACCAGGGACTATTCAGAAAGAAGAATCAGTGAGATGCGGTTCCATTTTGGCCGAGAGAGCATCTTTGTTAGTGTGGAGTAAGTCCTTCACTACATCCTCCTTTCAAACATGCCTTAGCTGAACTTGGCCTTCTGGGTTTCCCTGTCACTTACAGTTTATCAAAACTGACAAAAAATTATTCCTTAAGATTTGAAGTTGAATAGCATTCCCTCCTCATGATTTGTGCATAAGATCCATTTGGAGGAAGCAGGAGAGGCAATGCCATAATTTATGAAAATAGAAAAGAATAGGAAAGACACGCCTTTGCCAGCAGCAGCCAGTATTTAGTGATTTCCAAATATGTGTGACCCTAGCTCAACACGACATTATTGAAGCTGGCTTTTTTCTATGTGGCTGTACCTTCCAGATTCAAACCACAGCCTTTGCGAATGGGGCCGAGAGGGCCAGCATGAGAACACTGTGCAGTGTGTCCGCACAGCTGGTTCCATGGACGCAATCATTTCTAAGTGTGCCATCTGCCCTTCACGAGTCTCTTTCTCCTTCAGTGTTGTTGCCCGGGGAAGGGAGATGCCAGAAAAGGTGGTGAGCAGAGAAAAGGTAGACTGTGAGCTGAGGATAGCTCATTCTGCTGCGGGTATCAGGGAGAGAGCTGGGTCCCTGCAAAGCCAAGCTCCTTTCAAGGACCAAATAATAGCCATTCGTTTGATTGCACCTTTATTCATCACTAGACGTCGGTAAGTAGCTTTCTGCGAGACTCTTTTCTGGTGCCAGGAAAGAAGAAGGGTCAAGTCCTTAGTCATACGGACCATGATGCTAGTCGTGGAGTCAATAACAAAAGTACAATAATGACTGCTAGGCAATGATACTCCTATATAAGAAAAAGGAGGATAACATTGTAGAAGGGAAGCAAGGAAGGGAGCTGTGGATGTCTGGAAGACAGAGGGCAAGTAGGAGGTCTCAGAGCAGAAGGTGGGGTGGTGGGAGGAGGATCAGAGGCTGTCCGCATCACCCATCCAAGTGCCTCTCAATGGCAGAGCACCCCCATGGTGTCCTTTTACAGTGCCCCATATCCGTCACAAGACAGATGTTAGCTGTCACCTCAAGCAGGTTTTAGCCACCATCTCCCCCTCCCCAGGACATACTCCCAATCTGTTTTGACTCCCCTTCCTGTAATAAATGACAGATTTATGCAAAGTGGCTAGAAGCAGTTTTACAGTTAAACTTCACACTCTGGGTATTTTGCCAAGAGATGTCCCCTGGAACATAGCCCCCTTCCAACATCCCAGAACCCTGTTGGATTTGCTGCCCTCTGCTTCAGGCTTTGCTCAGGCCTGTAGGCCCGCAGGTTAGAAATATTTCCTGTAACTGGAATCTTCTATGCTTGGCCTTACAGACATTGACAGACAATTGGATGAATCCTAAGCTGGAAACTGCAAACACTAAAAAGAAAACTGCACGCAATCAAGAATGCGTGCTGCCCCTCAGTGGGCAGCACATACACAAAACAGCAAGTCCTTTAGTCTTTGACAAGCGGCCAAGCCCATTGTCAGAATGGACTTCAGGAAAGGGTCAAGGCCTGATGTGTGTTTAGATGCAAAATGGTAATTCCGATTCCAAGATCTACCCTGTGGCCAACAACAGGTTTGGGAGTGTCAAGAAGAGTTGGGGTGGTGCTGCTATGACTCGCCATGGCTCACTGCAGGTGTGGTGGCAGTGAAGAGTGTTACTGTTGTAGTGACGTTTCTACTGTCATCCATCCTTCAACATGGCCTCATAGCTTAGTAGTCTTCAGAACATGCAAACTGTAGCAGTCACTAATTTCCCCGGGCTGGGGAGATGGCTCAACGGGTAAAGTGCTTGCCAAGAAGGACAAGTGTCCGAGTGTGGATTCCCGAGCATTGGCATCGAAAGCACCTCATTGCGTGCTGTAATCCCAGTATTGGGAGACTAGACAGGGTCCCTTGGGGACCCACTGGCTAGCATGACCAACATGCCTGATGTTCACTAAGTGATCTTTTGATGTTGGAGCAAATGGAAACTGTGTGTACCATAATGGCCAGATAAATAACTTCCCAAATAAATAAGTCATTTTCAAAAGATGAGTAGTGACTGAGGAGCCACACACAGCATTGGGAAAATGGAATCGGTTTCTGACCTTATGAGCTGACCTTATAAGCTACAGCACCACACCACTGTACTGTTCTCGCAAGGGTGTCTGATCTTTTACACTGAAAATTGATATTGTCATCTGCGAACATGCTGGCACACATTCTTAGCTCTCCTAAGATGCATATGGCCTGCAGGCACACCTGTTACAGCATGAGCAGAGTGAGACCTAGAATTTTCTGTTTAAAGATTAAAGTTTCATCTATAGTTCCTAATCTAGGCGATGCCTGAAAGGCTTGTCCTTTGGGGACACTTGGACGGGAGAGAGAAGGCTCAGCAAGCATGTTTCCTGCACGTTTTGGCTGCTGAGTGGCAAAGAGAAGAAAACCTTGTTGCAGCCACCATGCCATTCTTTTTGCTGAAGGCTGTTGAGAGGTTTCAGAAGACCTTTGTACATCCAGTGTGGGGAAAGTGTTACTTAAGGTTCAACTCCTAAGGTAGATGACATACACTCCTTCCCAGGAAGTTTAAAAAGACAACTTCTGCACGTAAGTATGTAGGAGTGATCAGCATCAGAGGCTAGGGAGGAAACCCTCCACTCCTTCACAGTGTCCAGGAGGATGGGGTAAGGACCACTTTGGAGTGAGGGTGGAAAGAGTGGGATGAAGATTTCATCGGCTCCTACTTAAGAGTTCCAGAGAGAGGAATCCCATCTAGCAGTGTAGGTTCCTTCTTCTCTTCCCATCTTTCCTCTTTGTTGCCTGGGATGCTCTAGAATCCCCAGGAAGCATTCAGTGCAGGACTTGTATCTTTTGGAAAATTTATTATTTGATTATGTATATGTGTGTAGTAGGTGTATGGGGTTGTGTGAGTTGAAAAACCCGAGGGGTCTGGAGTCCCACGTGGGTGTAAGTCATCCAACATGGCTGATGGGAATCAGACTCCAGTCTTCTGCAGGAGCAGAGCCTGGAATTAACCACTGAGCATCTCTTCAGCTTGAGAACACTGAGTTTTAGTCTTCTCATCTTCTACAAGCATAAAGGGTTTAATTAATTAGACTAAATCTTCCTATACTGTACAAGTAGAGCAAAGCATTGCATTTAGCCTATAAAGAGACACAATGGTTTGACAAATAAAACATAAAAGTACAAATAAAATTAAAATAGCTTATTCTTTAGAGAGAAAACATTGAGTCACATGAGTGTATTTAAAAAAATCCCCCATCAAAAAAAAATCTCTGTTGCTTCTCAGCCACCAGACATCGGAACAACCTATAGCCATTCCATCCGACACTTTAGACCTGAGTCTTCTTTGCTGTGAAGTGAGAGTTGACTAGGGACTGTGCGGTTCCTTCCAGCTCTAAGTGTCCATGGTTTATGATCAAGGCTGTGGTACTCTGACTTCTAGGAGACCTGGGTCAATACCTGGCACTCATGTGGCAGCTCATAGCCACCTGTAACTCCAGTCCCAGATGATCCAGTGCCTTCTTCTGACCTCCTTGGGTATCAGATATGCACATGATGTACAGACACAAATGTAGCCAAAGCTTTCAAACACATTGTGGTGGTTTCAATGAGAATGGCCCTCATAGGCTCACATGTTTGAATGTTTGATGCCCAGTTGGTGGAACTGTTTGGGAAGGATTAGGAGGTATGGCCACTAGAGGGTGGCTTTGAGGATTCAAATACTCAGCCATTGCCAATGTGCCTCTCTCTACTTCCTGTTTGTGGAGTGGATGTGAATTCCCAACTGCTCCAGTTGTCAAGCCTTTGTTCTGCCACAAAGGACTCTAAAACTCAGAAACCATAAGTCCAATTAAACACTTTATTTTGTAAGCTGACTTGATAATGGTATTTTGCCACATCAACAGAAAAACATTAATAGATAAAAATTGTTTGTGTAATCTTTCAGTAAATTTGAAATATACAATACGGCACTGTAAGGATAGTCATCATGCAGTGCAGTGATGTCTAAAACATATCCATCCAGTCTGAGACTTTGGTCTATTCCATCATCATCTTCCCAGTCGCTGGCCCCTTCTTGACCTTAGTGACCATGTTTTTACTTTCCATAGCTAGAAGGACAGCGTAAGCTACATATAATTGAGCTTGTTACACAGTCATTGCTATTCTATGTCTGACTAGTTTTACTTAGTATGGTTTCCTTTTTAAAAGTCATGTGAAATTCTGCCATGTATTTGTTTTTGTTATCTGTCTGTGCATGTAACTTGGGTTATTTTGTACCTTAACTATGATGAACAATACTGAAAAGAACATAGGAGTGCAAACATCTCTTTGTCATATGTTTTTCAGTTATGTTAAATATATGCTAAGAAGAGGGCTTGCTGGACCACCTAGCATTTTTTGTTTTAGGTTTTTGAGGAACCTTCATTTTATTTTCCAAAGTGACTATTCTAATGTATGTTTTCACCCACAGTGTGTTGAGGGTCGTTTTCCTCCACACCCTCATAGGTAGTTGTTATCATTTGTCTTTCAAACAGGAACCCCTCTAACATGTTTGTGTTTTTAATTCCAACCAATGTCCCTGATGATTAGAGATGCTGGATATCATTTCCATGCATCTATTGGCCATCTGCATCTCTTCTCAGAGATATCCATGTAAATCCTTTGCATGCTTTTAAAAAATGAAGTTATTTTCTTGCCATTGAGTTATTTGGGTCCCTGGTGTATTCTGAATAGCAGCCCCTCATCGGGTATATGATTTGCAAATATTTATCATGGTCAATTTATTTTCACTTGCCTTTGACCTTCACCACCCCAGCTGGAGAATATAAATCTTAGATGATAACTTGCTTTTCTTGACACATTTGTAAAGGACTCTTCTAAAGGAGTCTGTGGAGTTTTATGAGGGAGGAGCAGTTTTTTTGTACCCCAAGACTCAATCCAAGAAAGCTTTGGAAGTTCTCAGTCGCCTGACACAAGGCAAGGCCCAGGCTTTGTATTTGAGAAGTTCACATGATGTAATTTTCCATGTGCATTGGCTGATTAGTTTTCCTGGAAAAAAATCTAAGGGAAAAATGTATTCTGATTATGAAATAACCTGGCTCTTCACCTTGTACCGTCTCCATTTCTCTGTAATGTCTGCCTCTTAGAAGCTCTTCTTTTATGGAGAACAGTCTTGATGGCTGCTATTACTACGTGGTCAACCCCAAATGGTTGAAAACATATTCTTATTTGGTTCCTGTCTTTCCTGTGCTTTTAGGCTAGGTTGTAAACAAGCTATAATACAAAGAGATGTACAACAGAAGCCGCCTTGGAAAGAGAAATTGAATTTATACGCAGCTAGATAGGATAATTAGTTTTTATATTTAAAAATACCCTCCATCCAGAAGACTCAGCTGTCTCCAGTAGAGAACAGCATGAAGTCTGAATCCCAGTACCTTGAATAATTTCAAATAATGTAGTGGCAACTGTTAGCCGTGTATAAATTATGCACATAAATCTATATGTAAAAGCACAGAAAATATGCACACACATGACATATATGTGAATTTAAGTTCCACAGCTCAGATTGTGCTAATCCTGTATACTTAGAATTCTCAGGCTTAAGTGTTAGCGATACAGCATAAAAATAATCCAGTTGGACCTATGTCTGCCCCTT
The DNA here is from genome assembly GCF_017639785.1 of Mesocricetus auratus. Classification (NCBI taxonomy): domain Eukaryota; kingdom Metazoa; phylum Chordata; class Mammalia; order Rodentia; family Cricetidae; genus Mesocricetus; species Mesocricetus auratus. The sequence goes on along the minus strand of NW_024429266.1, from coordinate 78,197,343 downwards.
TTTCTTTCAGTAGTTATTTGGGGTTCAAAAATCAAACAAATAAGAACTTCACAGCTTCTGGAAAGCAACAACTGTAACTAGCGCATATGTTTTGACGAAGCTCATTCACCATAGAATGTATATTTAAAAGCTCGGCTTAGGAAGACAAAGAACACAAGAATGTCTCACCTTCAGCCTGACCTTCTCTGACAGCCAACTCTTAGCCCTCCATCTCTATCACTCTCAAGAGGCAGAGACCAGATGGTGGTTTTAGATCTTGAGGGTTTGGGGGAAGCAGGGCTTGCATAACCACTCTTGGGAGGGCATCCTGTCTGAGATGTGCTGTCTACCCAAAAACCAGGTCTGTGAGGACAGAGAGGAAGAGCATCTGTCAGCCGTTCTGAAGTCTCCCACATCTGGAGCCAGTCAATGGCTCCTTGCTTGGGGTTCAGCTCACAAGACCGCTGTCCTCTGACATCCTTGTTTGTGGAGAAAAGTTAGGAACAGGATGAACGTGAAGAGCAGAGCAAATGGGTTTGTTCCTCCTCTCTCTCCTTCATCCTTGAGGGAGGAGGACTCAGGAGAACGAGTCCCCCATGCGTGCTTGCAGATCATAAGCTTCATCAACTCAAAGACCTTGTCCAGGTTTTCTGCCTCCCCTCCTAAGTTTCTGTTCCACAAGTGAAGAAAAGAGGAGATTGTCATTAAAGCATGAACCTAAGGTCAGCTTTGCTTACAACATGTTCCAAGATCATGGCCAAAAACCTTTTGTAGAACTGAAATGCTAAATTGATTTGGTTTGAAATAACTGAGCTATTCATGGCCTAAGGATAGGAAAACTCTGTTGTCCAAAGGTGGTTTGTGGTGTATGGATGCATTTGCTTGCATGGAAAAGTGGGATAGATTTGGAACAGCGTTTGTGTTGTGGGGGCAGAACAAAGGAAACAGTGACACCCAAAGCTAGAAAAAGTCACATGGGCCAGTTTACCCATGCACTTCAGATCACCCCACTCAGAAACTATGTCTTCCAGCCGCTTGAAGCTTGCAGAGCCAGAACAAGTTCTGTTTCTTGTTCCCTACTATCTTATTCTTGTTTGCCATGAGCTCGTTTCAACTCCCGACTCTTGCTTACCAGTGTGACTCTGTGTTAATTAGGACATGTGTCTCTCTGTCATTCATCTGTGGAAGAGGCTAATGGTGAATTATGTCCTTTTAATTGATTTTTCTCCAAACAGTTATACTTCATTTATAATTACTATTTTCAGAGATTAATTTAAAATTTTTATTTACTTGTTTTATGTGTATGGACAACATGTGTCTGTGAACTGTGTGCATTCCTGGCATCCAAGGAGGCATTGGAACTGAAGTTATAGGCAGTCATAAACTGCCATGTAGATGCTGGAAATTAAACCCAGGTCCTCTGGAAAGCCATCTCTCCAGAACCCTCCTTTAAAGATTAATTATTATTGTTTTAAAAATTGTGTCTGTGTGTGGGTATGCACACATGAATGCAGGTGCCTGCAGAAGCCAGAGGCACCCGAGACCAGGAGTTTCAGGTGGTTGTGAGCCACCTGATGTGGGTGCTGGCGACTGAACTTGGTTCCTCTGCCGGAGCAGTGTACACTCGTAGTCACTGACCCGTCTCTCCAACCAACCAAGATTTCTTTATTGCTTTGCTTTGTTTTCTGTGTATGGATGTTGTGACTACATGCGTGTCTGTGTACTACCTGTGTGCCTGGTACCACAGAAGGCATTAGATCCCCCGGAACTGGAGTTATTGCTGGTTGTAAGTCATCATGTGGGTGCTGGGACGTTAGCCCGGGTCCTTTGCAAGAGCAACCAGTGCTTTTAACTGCTGGGCAATCTCTCCAGTCCCTTCATTTAATTTATAAGAACTCCAGACTTGGAAAGAGGAGAAAGCTTGTTCTTGTTATTTATGCTTTTAGTTAACTGTATTGTTTTTAAAGGAAAACCTCACTTTAAATGTTTAAGATATTCTTTCACTTTATGACATACTTGCAATGAACTTGCTTATTAGAAAACAATTCATTAGTTACTTTAGTTATTCTTAAATAAGTAATAGGTTCCTGAGTTCAATATGCAAAGGGTTGCAACATGAGTGTGGTGATACACACCTGTGATCCCTGTGCTCACAGAGCGGAGGCAGAGGGTTAAGAATTCGAAGACAGCTTGTTTCAATAAACAAATGATTAAAAAGTTCAAGTGGTTCCAGAGAACATCTAGTGAGGGCTTTTACCTAGTACTGTCACCAGAAAAAGTTCCCCCCCCAGGATTTGTGCAGTCAGGATCTTATGGCGCGCACACACACACACACACACACACACACACACACACACACACACTTTATGTATATAGAGATGGTAACTATAGCTGGATACACAGACACTTTATATGTAGAAAGATGAAAGGTATGGCTGGATACACCACACACACACACACACACACACACACACACACACACACACACACACACAGCTTTTCCCTTTTTGTGCGGAATATAGAGTCCTTTAAATTCATGTTAGAGTGCAGTACATTTCACTATAGCTCCCTCTGTTTCAAAGGGAAACTGTGTTAGCTGTTCCATGACTTATACCCAGTCCCTTCCTGATTGGCATTTAGGCTATTTCTACTTTGTGCTAGGATGAACATTAGTGCAGTGAACAGTGTTGTGTTGCCTTATTTTGTATAACTCTAGGAAAAAGATTCTCGATTTAGAATTGCTGTAGCCAAAAATGACTCCATTCGTCATTTTGATTGATTCTGTCAGTCAAACAGAATTTAACAACTTACAGTTCTGTCAGCAGCATGAATGGTCACCTATCTTTTTTTATATTTGTGAAAATAATAAGTGACGTATCTGTCTCAGCTTATGGCTAGTTTGCCTATTCTCTTATTCCAACTTGTACTGAATATAACAAACACGTAGTAAAAAGATATATTCTTGTAGTTAGAGACAAGCATATAGATATATTTCAAAGATCTTTTTGTTTTGTCCTCTACTTCCTTAAAACACCAGTAAATTATGTCTGCCTTCTACAAAGTTAGATAGTTTCTATATGGCTGTTTTACTACCAGTAAATAGACTGCCAATGTTGGACAATACTGCATATCCCCCTTCATATGATTACAAAAACATATTGCTGAAATCTGATTTCAACTGAAGTTTTTTTTAAATAATGCATTTCAGATTGACCTAATCAGGTTTTGATTTGTAAGGGTACATCACATGATATGTTCTGAGAGACGATAAGTCAATTAAACTCTGACATATGTTGCCTTTTACAAAAAGTACAGAGAAATCACATTTTGACTAACATGATAGAAAAAAGTTAGATAAAATGACTATCTTCTGGCTATTTGTCTTTGTATTGAGCATTAGATGAAAAGTATTGGTGGCTGGCTTTGTTTTTTGTTTCTCTGTGTGTGTGGTGTATACATGTTCTTGTGCATGGAGAGGCCTGAGGTTAACAGTGTGAGTTTTCCTCAGTAGATCTCTACCACATTCATTGGATTTGGGATTCTGTTTAGCTCAGCGCTCACTAACACAGTGAGTATACCTAGGCAGCTTGCTCCGGGAGTCCCTGTTCCCATCTTTTGAGGGCTGTGACAACAGGTGACAACTCTTCTCACCTAACGCTTATGTGGGTCCTGGGCCTCTGAACTCTGGCCCTCACACCTGTGTCATGAGCACATTATCCACTGAATCATCTCTCTAAGCCCTTTATACTTGAGTTCATCAGGATGATCTCATGCCCCTGTCAGAAGTTTGTAGTGAAGGGTGTCTTATATATGTTGGGCCTCTTTGTTCATATTCTTGGCTGCTCTGGCAGCAGTCACATGAGTCTGCATTGTTCATTTCTTGGTAGACTGAACTTTCTATCTCATACTCTTCAAATACAAGCCTGTCATTTACTTCACGAAAGGCTGACAACTCCGTGACTTAATTGACATTTCTTCCCCCACCCCTATGGACCTCCATCTATAATTTCTCCAGGTCATGAATAAAAGGGGGGCTTCTTGGGCAGACTGACAATATACTACATTTTAATAGTGGATATTTCCCTTAAGGATAAGTATACTGATCATTGTAGCAAGTCTGTGACTAATACATGGGTATCGTTTCTATTGCCTGATTAAAATATTCATGTATTTCCAAAATGAAATTTCCCTGTATATCCAATGACAATTTTACATTTTTGAACTATTCCACACTGTCAAGACATGCATTAAAAACCCTTTTGTGAAACAGGACTTAAACAATCTTAGTACCAGAAGGAGATTTGGAGATGAGCCTGTTAGCATAAAATTAATCCTGATTTTATAGGTGAGAAACTGAAGCTGAGAGGGGTTAGAGTCATCGACATGAGTAAGAAAACTGGTCTTATTGTTAAAATGGTTTCAGAGATCTTGCTTACGTGTGATTTTATTTTGTTTTTAATCCTGGAAAGGAAAAACGTATGTTCTTTTAGACATCAGTTCTGGGATCTTTAACCCCTTCTTGACAGTTCATCCTTAGGGAAAAATTGGTTTGTCGAAGATTCTCCAAAAACGCACAAAGCTAAAAAGCACCTCACCAGTCTGTAGGCAAGCGTGGTCTTCTGTCTTTAGCTGCTATCCTGGAAGTTAACCCCTCTCTAAAATAAGGGTGTCCGGCACCACCAGTGATCTAAAGCAGTCCTGTGCACTGCTACAATCAGCTCCAAGTGGCCCCTCCACTGCCCTCCCATTACCTTACACACTATCAGAGAATTCGTCTATAAAAGCATGTCTGATCTTGGAGTCCTCCTGCCTAAATTGTCCACCTATAGCAGAACTGCTGAACAGCCAGCCCAAAGGGCTACAGCCCAGCCATCTCAGGGTGTCCTTGGGTACAGGAGGGCATGCCCACTCCCTGACTGCTGCGCGTTCCAGTCCTGCTTCCCTTACCCCCTTGCTTCTCTTTCAATTCCTACTTAGCCTTTCAGAGACAGCTTCCCTGGCCGTCCACTTAATAAGCATGTGCACTTGTTCATTCTGTGCCTCATTCTAGGATGCTAAATACTGCCCCCTCCCCGTTCACCCGTCAGAACCCTGAGAAGGAAGGACATTATCCTGATTATACGCTTGTGAAAGCTGGAATCTAAGGTCACTCAGCCTTGAGGACTAGAAGTCATTTTCTACTTGTCACTTGAGTTCTGTCTGTGGCATGTGTATGTGTACATGTATATATGCACATACATGTATATACATATGTATAATTTATGCTCTAATAAGCATATATTATAAGATGTAATTGATACAGAATATGAGAATATCTCCCAGCTAATTCTCGCTAAAAGCATCTTTGTATAGCCTTCTTTCCACGGGTGCATACAAGCATATAGGATTTTATTTTTCCATTTGTAGTGACATTTCCAGTTTCCATCTTTCATTGGCTTTGTTTCCTTAATGGTATGCCTTGGGGCTTGTTCCATGTCAATATACTGAGAGCTTCCTCTTTTCTTTCATGCCTAAATAATAGGCCATGATAGTGATACACTGTAATTTATTTATTAGTGCCTTTTTTTTGGAAATTTAAATTGTTATCAAACTTTTGCTGGTACAAACAGTGTTCAAACAACAGGTTTCCTTCAGACGTAATTGCACACACTTTATGAATTTACTTGCAGAATAAAGTCCTGGAATTAGAATTATTTTGCATCCAAGGAGTATGTGCTTATGATTTTGATACATATTGATAATTTGTCCTTCATAGAGGATGCACCCATTCCTTCTTCCCAAAGGAACTAAGGAGGGAACCTCGTCCCTCACACCCATCTATTGTCTGCATATGAAAACATTCTGTGTCTGTTGTTCAGATGTGTTTAATATGCAGTTCTCTTACAGTGTCTCTCAATGTGTCTCTGAAGTACATGGAGTCTCTCTGTTAGCTGATTGTCCTTTGGACTTTTTTTTGGTATTGATTTATAGACATTCCTTACAGATTAAAGAAATTTGCCTTTTGTCTGTGATTTATGTTCCAAATAGTTCCTGGACTTGTCATTGGTCTTTTATCTTCGTTTATGGTGTTGTTTCCCATGCAGAAAATTGTTATTCTCGTGTAATCAGATTCATCAGGTTTCCTATTTTATGGCCCCTAGGGTTTGAGTCATCCTTAGACTGACCTTCTCCACTTAGACTATAAAATCTGTGTGAGATTTTTTTTTCAAGTAGAGAATCAGCCGAGTGTTGTAGCTCAGAAAACACAGTGGAGTCAGACTGACCCAGCTACCCTGGCTTCATCTTGAACTCATTCTGTAATTTTGGAAAATTTGATCATCAGTTGGTAATAGCTATATTCTAGGGTTGCAGGTTACTATGGAGATCAACTGTGACAATGTAGACAATGCCTGATACCTACTTGTGTTAGGATTCCTCTGCACTCATTGATTAATAGCTCCAGGAGAACAGAGAAGTTTCTTCTTTAGACTTTTCCTGATACCTTGGCTGACCCCTGTACCTACACCAGAGGAGCCCTCAGTACAGCAGAACCCTGCAGGTAGCGCTTGACTGCTCATTTAGTTTGCTTTGCTGTTTGAATGGAAAGGTGTTTGAATGGAGAGGAAAAGGCTGGAGTTCTGGCTGGAGCCACCTGAAGTGCCACAGGTCCTTCTCTTCCCCCAGTTGTGTCCCAGCCTTTTGAGGACCCTGGTGCCTTGAAGCATCTTGACCTCTGTTTGTTTCCATAGGCCACTACTTAGGATCCATTGAGCTGTCTCCTCCCTGCCTCTGTGCAGCCTGCTATGTGCTCATGGCTGCTCTTGTCATGCAAAGAGCGATGCCCTTGCTTTCCTGCTGTTGCATCTCAGCCTTATTCCCTTTCACATAGATGCCCAGTACATTCTCTTCCAAAGATGAGCTGGGAGAAGGGGTTTGTTTGTTGTATTGACTGTAAGAGCCCCAGATCTCTTGGCTTGTGTCTTGTTCCTGTTGACTATGTAGAAAAGAATTATTCATAGTAATGCTTTTTAGTGGATGATTGCCCTGAAAATTTCTTCTGGGCCATCTGTTGAGACTTATTAAAGTTTTAGGCACCATGATTTGAACTCCTGCAAAATGCTTCATAGTAACGACACCATTTAGAAACAGTGGGAATTTGAAGCCAGCTGAGAATGTGGCTGTTGTTCACCAATTTCTGTCTCTGTTGCTTTCTTCTGTTCTCCTGTCCCTCTTTAAATATTTTATTTCTGCATCCTTCCCCTTCCTTCCTTCCTTCCTTCCTTCCTTCCTTCCTTCCTCCCTCCCTCCCTCCCTCCCTCCCTCCCTCCCTCTTCCTTCCTTCCTTTCCCCTCTGTCTTTCTTTTTGTCTTTCTTAACAAAAATACCTTGAAATTCCAGAGGTAGAAGATGCAGCAGTGTAATGCAAAAGGTCACTTCATATTTAATTTTGTCACTACCTGTGTCTAATCTAAAGCATACTAGTCTAGTGCCAGGCATAGCATTTAGGGACAAACAAAGACGGCATATCATTGGAGAGGTAATTTTGCAATAGATGGTATTTAATGAATCCACAGCTGGTCAATGTACAGAGGATAAATAACTATGAAATGCTCAGTTCTAACAGGGACATCTATGTCATACGCCCAAAGCTCAAGGATCATTACAGAAGAGGAAATAGAAATATTATAAAATCCAGGAGTAGACATCTTCAGTAAAACACTGCGGAACACGACAAGGCCCCTGCATAGGCCAACACATCGCAACTGTGACTTTGTGCTCAAAACCTATGCAATACCAAGCCAGCCAAAATTAGAGCATTGATGGGGGAGGAGCTCGTGAAGTTCACCATTACTGAGGAGCTAATGCCAGCTGATGGCTGCTGGGGAAGGGAGAATCAGTGTTCCTTGGGGCAGTGGTGACTGAGGGGCTACCTACACTCCAGTAGATACACATATGGGTAGCACTAAGTAGCCTCCTTGGATTAAAAAACCAGAGCACATGAAGTTGAAAGGGAAAAGTGGGAGGTAGGGGAGGAGTTAGAGGAGAGAGGTTTAGAGGTGGATTAGATCAAAACAGATTACATGCTTGGATGACATTCCCAAACAGTAAAAAATAACTAGACAGATTAAAGTATTCTTCTGTTTTGTTAATTTGGCACATCTTTACTAGAGGCGAGTAGAATAGAAGCAGAAAGAATAAGGCAAGGCCTGTAACACACAAAGGGAGCTCCTACTGGGTGTCAAGCATTTCACTTGTATTATGATACATCATTCGTGAGAATCATACATGCACTTCGTTGCATATTTATAGTGATAAAATTGAGGTGAAGGGAAGTTGAGTGATCGGACATCGCTCAGTGTAGTCAGGCTAGGATTTGATGGGATGAACCTTGTTTGAGAACCTGGGGTCTCCCTTTGAATTGTGTCACCTTCTAGATACTTACAGTCCAGTAACGGGAAGCAGGGGAGGAAAAGAGATGTGACTGTTTCCAGTGGGAAGAGAAAAATGATGAGCATTTTAGGAAGAGAAACATATTGACACCCCTTAAATTTTCTTTCTGGCTGAGGTTTTCTGGCCTGTGTTCTGTACCACAGTTTAGTATGGTGGGTAAGAGGGAGGTGGAGTGGGGAAGAGAGAAGAGGGATCCGTTCCCAGAACCCCGCCCAGGCTCTCCTGGAGAAAGGATCACTTCTTGGGCTCTGACAGGCCTGTGCAGCTCCGGAACAGTTTGGGGGAGTCTGTTGTGAAGGAACAGTGCTTGCTGGGCACTGGCAAGAAGCCCAGTGAATGGAAGACTGCACTGGAGTGACGGGCCCAAGGGCTCGGCTGTTTCAAAGTGCCCAAGGCTCCTGAGATCCCATGCAGTGTTACTAGAATGTTCTGCGGCTCCAAAACCTCTCAAGCCTGGTTTCTAGGGGCTCCTGTGTGTTCTTCAGAATCTGTGGGCTCACTCCGCCCTGTCTGCCCATTACCTGACATTCAGTCAGGGTAGTAGATTTTCTTAGAGGCATGTCAGCCCCTCTGCGAAAGGTTTCTCATTTGTTTCTAGAAGGAACTGTTTTGCCCAACTTGAAATCTTGCTGTATTTCTTAATGTTTTGAAAACAAAATGTGCAGTGGGAGAATTCTGGCATTGTGACGATTGGATCCCTTTGTTCCCTGGCACAACAATCCTTCCTTTGTATTAAACATCTGAAAACAGGGGTTCTAAATAACATTTTCATATTCCCTGTTGAGATGGTTTCTACTCTCCTTTTTTAAATTTGGGAACAACAGTTAAGTCCTTGCTTTTCTACTGAATTTGGATGTACTTTCTTCAATGACAGAGACATCACTAGCTCAAGGCCTGAGATTGTCCTTGTGTAATGGTAGTGGGGTTTCCCTCCCTGTGAGACCTTCTTGTTGGTTTCCTTGGGCTACAGAGAGTAGCTCTCATCACAGTGAGATGAACAGCTGGTCAGAGCCAGGGTAGCTAATCTACTGGCTTGACCCTGAACTGAGTGGCTGAACTAGCTAGCTGCATAGAGACAAGATGGGCAGATAGACCAAAATAGCCTTACACCTTCCTCCTTTCCAGAAAGGCAGAAGGGCTGCACCAGAGGTCCAAGAAGACCTAATTTGGTCAGAAAATAAGCACTGACTCCAGTAGAGAGTGGAATCCTGACCCTGGAATGAGCTCGATATTTCTGGTTTTTTAAATTTCGTAGCAGTCACATTTATACATACTGGAGAGGTAGATAGGTCAGCCACACGATGACAACTAACTTGCTGTTAGTTAACACATACCCTTATGCTGAAAAATCCCTTCTTGTTGATTTTGTTTTCAACTTGGGCTCTTATTACAAAAGAAGTAAATGAATGCATTCTCATGTCTAGCAAACCCAGTATTATGAAAAACTAATTCTTCACAACAAAAGAGAACATTTTTATTTTTCAAGATACTAATAAGACCTTTCCTGCAAAGGTATAGTTAGTACCATAATGCAATATTATACTGTATAATGTAATAAATATAAATTATCCTCTAAGACCACTTTTGTTTCTTTGTAAAATTCAAAACTATTCCTTTTTCTTGTTCACTTGTCAAACACACATTGGTTGAGTTGTTCTAAGAGGCAAAGTTGCCTTGCCTGAGTGTCTTTTGGCCAGTGAGAGGAAGGGAAGCCATCACTTGGATTAACACTTCTTGTTCCTTATTCCTTTGGCAAACATTTGCATTGGGTTTAATCTCTGCCCATCGTCATTCTAGCTTTTCCAGTTGGGCACACGTGCTGTGATGTCTCTCTGGGCAGAGGGGACAATTATTTTGTCTTGTATACTTGATCATCAGGCTATCAACATCACTGGTCCTGAACTCTTGGGAAGCTGGTGGGCTAACAGGAGTTTCAGTGAGCCCTGGGCACTGGGTGGATTGGATTATTGGATTATTTTCTAAGTGGAAGAACTTTCTGTGCTTCCAGTATATTCAATTTGCCTTTGCACACTGAAATTGGAAAATCTCTTTCTGAACAGATGGCGCCTGTGCTAATACCCTCCCTCTAGAGCAGCCTGACAGTTCCCACCTGGGCTAGTGGTACCTTCCTGGTGAACCCATGAGCCTCCTGGGGGGCTTCCTGGATTTCCCAGCCTTTTTTTTTCTGTAAAGTGATTGCAGTACAAAGTAGCTTTACATCTTATGGGCAGTTTCCTCTACAATACCATTCTTAGCAGAGAGGCATTTCTGCCTGGTTTTGTCCTCCCTACCCCATGCTGTCATGTTTGGTTTTATTTGTAACTTTGTTTCTTGCATAGACATTTTATTTCTTTCTTTCCATGAGCTCTCGCTGTGTGCCCCAAGGAGGACGTTTTGGATCATTTGGCTGTACCTTTCCCTAGTTTGTTACACAATCAGAGTTCTCAGTCTATAAACCCAGGTGTTGAGAAGTTGAGTTCTGTCCTATTCCTGAGTACAAAAGAATTGTTCCACCTTGCTGTCTGTTATTGACCTGTGTTGGCATCCACCAGAACGGGCATCCCCTGACAGTGGTGCCCTGCTGGGTCAAAAGCTCTACAGACTAGTAAGTACTCAAATCTCCCTGGGTAAAATAATGCCTTGAAGTCTTAAATTATATGCCTCCAACAATTTACATAATAGATGAAGAATTTGGAGATCCAAGGAGTATTAGAATGTTTTGGGTTTTGTTGCTAGGGAACTCTGCCTCAGACTTCAAATGATATATTTCTCTGTTGTTCTCTCTCTCTCTCTCTCTCTCTCTCTCTCTCTCTCTCTCTCTCTCTCTCTCTCTCTCTCTCTCTCTCTCTCTCTGAAAACAAATGAGCTCTTTCATGTTTGGGACCATTGTGGAAGTCTTAGTAGGTTTATCCAGTGGACAACTTAACTAAGCGTACTTTGTTTATGGTGGTGTAATAGGACCAAAGAAAAACAGATGAGAAATGGCCAGGCATTTCCAAAGCACGACTACAGCATCAGGTTCCTGAAACATCTGAGTTCCAGCGTTTGGTCTTCATCACAATACTCTGAGAGGTTATTTTTCTTCTTTTTTAAATAGAGAAAGGTGAGGAGGCCAGCTGTATGGAAGGGTAACAGACAACTAGCTACCAGATGTGTGTGACTGAATACAGCTTTAACTGGATCTTCAATCTCTCCTGTGTGAGAGACTACATGGGAAAATTCTGTTAAAGGTCACACAACCAAAACGGAGTCATTTTATTCTTTCTGTTCAGTAGAGCTTCAGACAGACAGTGGAACTTTGAACCGTGACTCTATTTGCCATTGGAATAATTGCCACCTGACTTGGAAGTTCTTTGCCAGGGTGACCTAGTCCCTACAATGTGGAGTGGAAGACTCCGACTGAGTCTGGCCCATTGATAAGCCAGTAAGATAATCACTAGGAGGGTGGATGGCTGAAAGGATTGGGGAACCCGAGGGGAGCATACAAAGAAAGACAGAGAGTTCCCCCTAGGTGAAGGCAGCAGTCTGGAGTCTACATACAGTTCCCCCTAGGTGAGGGCAGCAGTCTAGAGTCTACAGCCCATAAAATGCTGCCTCTGTGTTCTGCTTCCTGCATGTTCCTCTGTGATCCCCAGAGGCATTTCATTCAGGTTTCCCCCACCTGGCAATGCATCAGTGCCAGAAACTGGCAAGGGGCACCCCTGCTGCCCCCAGGCTGTGTGCAAACACTTCTCAGCAGAGCCCCTTCTCCTGTATGTCTCCCAGAAGCTGGTTCTTTCCATAGGCCACACAATAGCAGGCTTTCCTGTGCTAACACTGCCCTTGCACAGCCATCCGCAGGCTGTGAGAGGTGACAGCATTTTGCCATAACTCTCTGAGCAGCTGGGTTCAATGAGAGCATTCTTCTTAGAGGCATAATGGGCAAGAAGAGACTGCTGACAGCCAGTAGAGTCACAGCCTCTCACTACTATAGAATGAAGACCCTTCACCCTGGCCATGGCAGACCATTAGAGGGGTTTTTTGTGTATTTGGTAAATATGATGAGCAAACGTCTATGAGGAAGCCCTTTCGTGAGGTTTTCTGATAATGGATGCTAAATGATTGAGTTTTTGGCTGGGCCATGTTTTCCATTTTCAATCTATTAAAGGAATTCACTAGTGATGAGTCCTCTGCTGTTCTCTGTGTTCATTATAGTATATTCCTAGTCATCCAAGTCAGTATAGAAAATCATCCATGATACAAACCAAGAAAAGGCCCCAGGGTAACTTGTATATGATTTTGAGCTGGAGCCTGCAGGCATGTGAATGCCCATGTACACAAGTAGCCCACTGCGAGGTCCAGTCAATGCTCCCTCCTTCCTCCCTGCTTTGTGAAGACAGGGGCAGGGTCTGGAGGACTGTTATGTCTACGGTGCATGTTCAGGCACAGGTGGGGGGACCAGGGTAGCTGACGGAGGACATGACCATCAACCCTCACAGAGTACTTAGGTGATAACTGGCCAGTTTCATTCTGATAATAGCACATGGGCATTTTATGGGTGCTTTTCTAAAGTTCAAAGGAATACCTATGTGTGATTAAAACACCAACCTGGAAGACTTTTAATAAGATAAGTAAATAACTACCCTGCCTCACCTGGCACCTTTCAAGCCCACTGCCCTTAGATACCCTTTGCCTTGCTAGACCTGTTTGTAGTGCTTTGGGTAGGTGCCTTCACCTCTGTAAATGGCACAAGGCTACCCTTCACGCTCATCTTCCAGGGATGCTATAACTAAGTGCATTGGGTGCACAGTACGGAAAAACAGGCATTTGGTCTCCTGGAGGCTGGAAGTCCACAGTCAAGAGTGAACAAAGCCATAAGGCCCCAGAAAGGACCCTCCCATGCCCCCTTCAGCTTCTCCTGGTGATCTGTTCACCCTTCCCATTCTGGTTGCTTGTCCTTCAAGTCTCTGTCTTCTTAACTTAAAAAAAATTGTTGGTGAGTGGGGTATTGGTGGCGCACGCCTTTAATTCCAGCACTCTGAGGCAGAGGCAGGCAGATCTCTGTGAGTTCGAGGCCAGCCCAGTCTACAAGAGTGAATTCCAGGATAGCCTTCAAAACAATACAGAGAAACCCTGTCTCGAAAACCAAAAAAAAAATTGTTGGTGTAACTATGTATACATGTTTGTGTGTGTGTATTGCACAGGTGTGTGTGTTTACATGCATGTGGAGGACAGAGGTCAAGGTCAGGTGTCTCTCTCAATTGTTCTTCACCTTCATTTTGAGACACAGTCTCAGTAAACTTGTGTCCACCTTCTGGGCGCTAGAGTGACAAACGAATGCACTCATGCCCAGTTTTGTACACGGGTGCCAGGGATCAGAACTCAGGGCCTCATACTTTCACAGCAAGCACTTTACCCACTGAGCCATGCCTCCAGCCCTGGGTCTCAGTCTTGAAATGGTGTTTCCTTTCTCTTGTAAGGACCCAGTCATACTAAATTAGAACATTGCACTTAACATCCGCAAGGCCTTCCAAATCAAGTCAAGTACTTAGGTTTCATACACTTTAAAATATCTTTTTTGGGGGTTTGTAGTCAAAGCATGACACCACTGTTTATCATCCCACAACCACTTGACCGTGTTGTCTTCCATTTAAGGTAAACGGGTTTCTCTCCCTCATTCTGTCCCATCTTTCCAAGCCTTCCATTGCTTCACTTCCTTCAATACAAATCCTTGTAACCTCATTCCTCATTCAATTGCCAGTGCAGAGCATACTCCATTAAAAACACAAGCGCATATGTTTCTCTGTCCTCCCCCACCCCCAGTCCCTGCCGGGCAATGCCACACTGGGTAACACCTGTAGTTGTCCTGTCTATATGGTTCCCGCCTCTATCGTTAGTCCTTCAGTGCAGAATCACTTACTGTTTGTCTGTGGGTAAAATATAGAATTTGAAGACCGATAAGGTTTTCTTCACACATTACTTAGGTAATTGCCACGGCATCGCTGAAGGGCAGTTAGCTGTTGTCTTCCCGTGTTCTTTACAGAGGAGAAACCCAGGCTAGTGAACTGAGAAAAGGAAGCCAAGATTCCTTCCTACAAGCTGTAGCCCCCAACCAGGCTGACAAATGGTGCCTCTCAATTGATGTTCTCAGCTTTAAGGAATTGTATACTGAGCCATTTCAGGTTTCCTTCTGCCGTGTGTTTGTCTTTAAGACCTGACTTTGAATGACACAAGTGTGACTTTCTGACTGGAAGCATTCAAAAGTGTGTTCTATAAGGTGGTAGTGGTGGTGATAGCATTTGAGTCTTGTGACACAAGCCGGTCCCTGCCAGGGAGGAAGGGGCATCCGGGCTGTGGCATCACCAAGCTCTGTCATTCAGCCAGGAGTATTGGTTTACACTGAGTGGCCTGCTTTCCTTTCACCTTTCACTGGTGACGGGTAACGTGTACCTCAGCACAGGTCTGGTTCTAATTCACGAAGGCGGAAAAAGTGACCAGTGCTAAGCCTTACTCATCTGTTCAGTTCTTTAGGGCTCAGCCCTTCTGTGAGAAACGGTGAGACTATGACACGGCCTTCCAGGCTCTTCCCTCTGTGTGTTGTCTCCCACGTTTGCCTTTGTTCAGGTTAAGCTTGCAACCCCACGGCCTTTGAGTCAGTGCACCCAGCAACTGGGTTCCATCAGACGTCCAGACCCAGGTATAGGCAGAGCCCGTGTTGGTAGCTTTCTTTACATTTCACCTCTGCCTCATTCCCCTTCGCACCTCGCCTTTATGTTCTTTTCAGGTCAGTTGTCGTGGGGCTCTGGGGAACACACGGCCAGTGAACTGCTTTGAAATCCAGTCCTTCGTGTGACAAACAAGGGCAGGACCCTCCACATTCAGTGCCTCCCCTGTGACTCAGAGTTTGGATGCATGTATTAATTTAGAATGCAAACATTTAGAGGTTTTACTAAGTTCTGACTGTAAAAAGCCATGACCCCAATTCTGAGGAGCACCCTTCAAAGGAAGCTGGTTTCCACTGAAGCATGCCCTGGCTTTTGTTCAGTCATGTCATACATGGCCATTGTTGTAAACCAGAAAAGCCGGCAGGCAGGCATCCCTTTACCTCCCAGGCAAACATTCTTCACTGTTGGGAGTTCATCAAAGACGCTTTCTGTCACGCCGAGGCTGTCCAAGCGAGCTGTGACTCCTGAAAGTAAAACCCGTGGTGACAAAACTCCAGTGAGCTCTCTGTGGGTGGGAATAAACAGTGACTTCGTATGTACTCAAAGCACAAGAGACACAGGTGGGGCCTGATCCTGACTGGAGAATGCTTGGCAGAAAAGGAAGCCACAGTAGTTTTTGGAACTTGAAGCCGTAAGAGTTTCTTTCCTTCTTCTTCTTTTTTTTCTTTTCTGGTTAGTTCCTCATAGCCACAAGTATGTATATTATTCCCATCTTGCCCACAATTTACTGAGAATCATCTTTCTAATATGCTTGGGAATCCCAAATTAAAAAAAAAAGATTCATTTTCCTAAAATCGGACAAGACTTTTTAACTCTAGCAATTAAATCATTCTTATCTAGACTGTAAAAGGAATTAAGAAAGCCTCTAATGTTCATCTCAAATAGTTTCCCTTTACTAAAATGTATACTGCCAATGTCTCAAGTTCTCATGGAGAGATTTTTGCCCTGATGTTTGGAGACAGGAGTCAGAAACCTTGTAAAGACTCTCTGGGGCCTAGGCTACCCCTCAATATGTGTTGTAGTGTTAGGATCAGGCATTGTGTGATTTTTTTTCTGAATGTCACAATGCACCCTTCTGGAAGGCTGTGGAAGGATGATGGAGTGCTTTGGCCCTGCTTTGTAGCCCTGCATGGCAGGTGGTCCTGCAGTGACAGGAATTGGTATAGACGGAGCCGTTGCCAGAACTCAGACCACAGTTCTGCTCTTTGCTGACTGGAGTCTTCAGGGGTGTGCTGTTCTCATTTACATAGTGTGAGGTGAAACAGTGTCTTCCTCCTGTGGAGTAGTGCCTGGTACATAATAAATGCTGGGGGTGCATAATGAGGAAACACACCCAAACTTGAATGCATCCTGGAAATAATTGTAACTGCTATTGAAATGTGGCCTTGTTTAGAGTTAGGTCTGTTGTGGGTCCATTCTCTTACAAGGTGACATGGAAGCTGGCTGGAGGGTGCCTGCTTTGCCTGGTCCTCTTATTTTCTGGGACTCTCCTTTCTATTCTAGTTGGAACCTGACATTTGTATCTCTGCAGAATTTCTCCCATGCAGAGCTGACACAGAACTGACTCTATAATATTTATTTGCATACAAAAGTAAAATACCATTAAGGTTAAAAAAAATTCCTTTTTGAAGACAGGGTCAATGTAGCTCAGGCTAGCCTTAAACTTAATATATAGCCAAGAATGTCCACCAGAATCTACTGATTCCACCTCCCAAATGCTGGCATTATAGGTATGCACCATCATGCCAGGTTAAATTAAAACACCATTTTGTTAAGAGTTTTGAGATATGAAGACATGTGCAGAAAGTGAGTAAATAAAGGGAAATTTTAATGTTAATAAGGAAGCAATAGATCAAGCAATGCTGCCTTTTGGTGTGTTTTCAGGTAACTTAAAAGCAACTTCTCAATTTAATAAACTATGACATGAATATTTAAAATTTAAAAAGTTGTGTAAGGATATTCACTTCTCTATTATACCTCGTAATCTTTGTGAGTAAAATCTCAGTGATATCTTTGAGACACTCAGAACATCAGCATCTTGTGTATCTGAGTAAAATGCTGCTTCAAACATGTCCCTGGTGACTTACTGTGGTTTTACCTTCTGGATGGTAAACCTAACCCTGGAGTTCACTCTCCAAGACTGACAAAACATTATGTTTTGACAACCCCATATCTAATACCCTTTTGGCACTAATCATTCTTTACTACTTTGGGTTCTAAGTGGCTGACTTTTAAATGATGAAGTTATAAAGTTTTCCCTCTATATGTATTGAAAACTCATGGTATCTTAACGTCTGGCTTCATGTTAATTACTGTAATGCACAATGTACAATCACTCCACTCTTCAAAGTTAGCCATGCCACTCTTAGTCATGCTCAAAGTGCCTAAAGAAGTCTGAGCTTTCAGGTTTGCGGTCTAGAAAGATTGATATGAAGAAGCGCAGGCCTTTAATCCCAGCACTTGGGAGGCAGAGGCAGGAAGACCTCTGTGAATTCAAGGCCAGCCTGGTCTACAGAGCAAGTACCAGGACAGGCTCCAAAACTACAGAAAAACCCTGCCTCAAAAAACCAAAAAACAAAACAAAACAAAACAAAAACCACACACACACACACAAAAACCCAAAACAACAAAAAACCCGTGGTTTGTCAATTGGCTATCCTCAGATGATGGTTCCATTTTCCGGTAAGACTATACTTTTGATATCTGTACTTGCATAGGGTAAAAATAGACTATAACCACCGTCAGCATTGTATCATTCACCAGATTTTCTCGTATTGTATAAGTAACCAAAAATAATTTACATTTAATCAGAAAAGTCAATAATCTTTCACATTAAATGTCTTGAATAACTTTGCAGATACATTGTTTATGATGATCAGCAATACTATAATTTAGCTCCCACTACTGCATGGATGATTCAGGTTTCCTTACTGGTACAAATTCAGTACTGTTCCCAGAATACTTTGATCTTCCTTGCAGTGGTACTCATACACTGCTGCCAGCTTCAAATATTCAGGATCCTAATTTAACCCAGCAGTATTTGTTCTAGAGTCAAACAGCTCTTGGTTCAAACCCTGGCCCAGCTACTTAGTTGTTTTGTGGTTTGACATGAAAAGCTGTTGTTAATGAGTTAAGTGAGGGAATGTTCATAATTGATGGATGCTTCGTTAACTTTTGTTTCCCCATCTCTTTCCTTCTGGGACCACTGCTCCAATTCCTGCCTTCAAAGAAAACAGCAGGTCCTTGAAGTTACTATTGTACACAGTGAGCCAAACATTGTTTTGATGTCAGACGCCTGTTCCTCCACTGTATGCTTTGGTTAACTACCCTTTGTTGAACTTGAGGTTGACCTTTAGTGTGTGATTATTTCTAAGAGCACTTTGAGGTCTGACCTTCTGAGAAGCTGTGATGTTATGAAGCCATGAGTTAAAAAGCAGGAGACTAATGAGAGGGCCGAGTGGGTAGTGTCTGTCACAGTAATATGAATAAAGAATCAGCTGGACTTAGTGGTACATTCAGTAAAATGATTAGACACGAAAGAGAAGCTGCTCTAACTCTTAATGCCATGTATGCCCTTTATAACACACTAGCTACCTAGACACTTGCAAGCATTCATTGCAAAAGATTTCTGAAAAACTCTTCGAAATGCTGATTTGACAGGTTTCTTGGCTGCATTACCAAGTCTTTGACATGCTCTCATGTACAGTGATTATGACATGAATGTAGCAATAGTATGAGGAGTTTCGAAAATATATCATACTAGGGAGAGAACCTTAGTTTGTCCCCAACTAGCATCTTGTCAGACTTGTAGGATTATTTTATGGAAATAGTGTACAAAATTCTACCCTGTTGTCATAACCCAGAACATGGATGCCATTTGAGTCAACCCAACTGAATATGCAGAGTCTTAAGGGCTTGGAGGAGTCTGGAGATGAATGAGAAAAGCCATCTTTTCAACAAGTGTGGGAAGTCGCCATCAAATGTTATACTGCTTATGTGACCAAGGGCTGGGATACACTGTGGAAGCTGCATCTTACCAGATTATTGATTCAGTACTGGTTAAGGGAGTATCCTGCAGGCACAAATCCCAGGTTCTGCCGTAGATGTGTTTATTCCCTGTCTTGCTGCATAGCTCTTGTAGTCAGGATTCCATTTATTACAGTGAAACTCTGTAGATGAAAGAAACGTGTGATACCCAGCTGTGGGTGCTTCCATTGAACTATTCCTAAGTTCTTTGAGCCCACGGTCATCTGACCACTGCCTTTAAACTTCAGGTCAAAATAAAATGGAAGGGAAGTGTCTGGAAAATTAAACTATAGAGTCAGGCAGCCCTCTTCTTTATGAGGGATGTGGTATCCCAGTGTTGGTTGAAGCTGATCATTGTGTTTAATTGCATTTGATGACATAAGGGCTAGCGGCCTGGTGACAGACTTCACTAGGGAAGGCCACTTCCTCCATTGGTCAGGTTTCAGGATTTTCCCCCATTGTACCTTTCTGCCTGTAGGCCTTCAGAAGTGTTCTGACAGGTTGAGCAGTAATTTTGCTCGTGTTGTGAGCAGCATTTCTCTGACCTTTTGTTATTTACTGAAACAGTCCACCCTGTTTTCTTTTAAGAGAAGCATGAAGTGAAGGGGAGTCAGTCAGAACATGCTGACTTTGGGTCAGGAGACTCACTTCCAGGATGCTTGGCTCATCCCTACTTTTCAAGTCTTGGGGTTGCTGGCCTCTGTGTTTCTTATTCTTATGATTTTTAAGGAGTCTTCTGGAGAATTTTTTTCCTCACTAGAGCAGATGCATGGGAGGCCAATAATTGTTTAAATATTACACCAAACTTAAAAACTCTTCAAGCTATTAGGATGCCATACAACATGGTGGGGTATCTAAACCTCACCTTGTATAGGCAGTGATATGACATGTGTTCCGGGGTGGACATCTAAGCCCTGGACAGCTCAGTGACTTGGTGATGGGGCAGTCCTCACTCTCAACCCTATGAATCTGGGTGGAGAGAGTGATAACACTGTCCAAGACAGGTTGAATAGGCCATGCTGTGTCTTAGAAGCCATTTCCCTCCTATTCCCTTGCTTCCCTATGCTCAGAATGTATCTGTTTTCTCTTGCCCCATTGCAGGGCACAGTGTCCCCATTACAAGATGGCTTATAAGATAAAGAAGCATCAAAATTGGAGTATATATTTAAGGATGAAAAACTGTGTCTCGTGCATTGTTACAGGATTCTTCCTGCCAGCCTGGTCCCAGAGCTGCGTCAACCCCAAATAGCACACAGAGACTCTATTAGTTACAATGCTGTCGGCCAATGTCCAGGGCTCCATATTGGCTAGTTCTGTCTTAAGTATTAAACCATTACTACTAATATATATATATATATATATTTCCATAAGGACTTATCTTTCTGAGGACACCATCCTGATGGGTCCTCTCTTCCTGGGATCACATGATGACGCTCTACCCTTGACTACATTTCCCAGAATCCTCCTCAACTCCTAGTCCCACCTATCTTGCTTCCCTATTGGCCAACAGTGCTTTATTTGTCAACCAATAAGACAAACACATACACAGAAGGACTTCCCCCATCAGTGTATATTTTGTAGCTGCCTGCTTCCTGCTTTCCACTCTTCTACCTACTCTGTCTTTATTGCTTACCATCTTTCTAGTTGAGACAGAAACATTCAACATGGATCACTTCTTTTTGTTGGGAATCTTACAGGAGATGAACTCAGCTACTCACCTTGAGGATACCATTTAAATTGTCATGTTCATTCTCTTAGTCAAAGAAAATGAGCAACACCTCAAGCTTGAGGATGATTAATTGATGCTATGTGTGAATTCATAATCATTAGTTTGTTTGAGCATTGCCATTGGCTAACACTGATGATGGCTTTGGAGGTGTTCCTTTTATCCTTTCCATCATTCAGCCAACAAATCCCAGTCTGTTGTCAGTCCTGGGGACCAGTGATGAGGCAGTGACAAAATGCTTGTGGTACTCAAATCAGAATACAGAGATCCAGACAATTCTACATAAAATGAATACTAAGGTCTGGATAGACCGAATAGATGATGGGGGAAAGTCAGGGAAGGGAGAGACCAGCTTAGATTGCAGTCTATAAACTCTGAGCTTACTTTGGCATGCGACTCGGATGAGGAACCAACCATGAACAGTCCTGGGATAAGCTTGGAGACAAGAGGAAGGACAAAGCCTTGACTAAATTAGACTGCTCTTTCCTCCCTGTCTCTTACAGAATGACCTCTGTATATGTTTTCCACTTGGGGCTCCGACCTGATTATTCCTTCACCCTCTATGTCATTGAGAACACTCACACAGCATCAGATACTGTTGTTAGCACGCAGGTGGAGAGGCAGGGATGCTGCTGAGCCCAAGATGGACCTTTCTGGAACCCAGTTAGGACTTGCCACTCTGTCTCCATAACTCTCATTTTCAAAGAGCCTACATTTTGCAAGTCTAAATGTAATTTGACTTTATTTCTTAGAGAAATATCTTAGAAAACACTTAAAAATCGTGTGACAGACTTAAGAGGTGGCTAAGCAGTTACGAGTGCCTGCTGCATTTTCATAGGATGCAAGTTCAATTCCTAGTAGTCACAATCATGTAACTCAAAACTGTTTGTAACTCCAGGAGATCAGACACCTCCAGCCTCCTTGGATACTTGCATTTGTGCATAGATTCACACGCACGCACACACACACACACACACATGCACAATTAAAATAATAAAAATAAATATATTTTAAATTTTTTAAAAATCATGTGACTAGTAGAAAGCAATATAGAGCTCCAGATGCCATCAAGTCAGGTTGAGCAAGGTACTGCCACACATACAGCAGCATCTCTGCAGCCATTTTTCAGAAACTTAAAATGTCTTTCATTTGTAAATAGTTGTAACTCCCGAGAAGGTGCAAAGATGATATAAGAGAGTCCCACGTGTCCCCTTTCCTGCTTCCTCTGTGGTGATATCTTGGTAAATTGGGACACATAGGATCATGTATGTAACACATGTACTACCATACCAACACCAGGAAAATGAAAGGTATTTAGATTCCAGTTGGCTCTCTCTCTCTCTCTCTCTCTCTCTCTCTCTCTCTCTCTCTCTCTCTCTCTCTCTCTCTCTCTCTGTGTGTGTGTGTGTGTGTGTGCGCGCGCGCTTTACTCCATATCTAGGTTCCTGTAACCACCACGGCCATCAGGATACAGAGCTGTTTCATCGCTGGCAAGAGCTCCCTTGTCTATTGGCAGTGCTATGTATGAGCAATAGCAGCATATCTTAGCCTCCTTCTAGTCTGGACTGTGTTTTGGATCATTCTGTAGGGAAAGGACTCTGAGCTTTACTGCAGCATGTGGCTGCCATGGAATCTACTTGGTTGACACAGAAATGCAGTTCCTTGCTATAATTTATACAGAGATATGTGTGAGCCCAGAACAAAAAAGAAACAAAGAAAAGACTTTGATCTGGGCTGAGAAGATAGCCCATTCAGAATAGTGCACTCAAGGTCACAAGTTAACCCAGCGTTGAGTAGGCCAAGAGAGGCTGATCCTCAAGGCTTGATGGTCAGTCTCCCTAGGCAAATTGGTGAGTTTTAGACCAATGATAGGCCCTGTATCAAAGGGTGGATAGCGCCTAAGGAGTGACTCAGTTGATCTGTGTCCCCCACATGCGTGTGCACAATATACACACTGACAGATAACTACACTTGTCCTGCAAGCATACCCATGTGTACATTCACCTGCATATATGTGCACTACTCCCCCCACCCCCACCAAAACCGAACAGGTTTGAGTTGGCTCAAGTTGCTATGTGGCCTCAATAGTTGACTCCTGAGAGGAACCAAATACTTTATGGTACACAGAACTTGAAGGTTTCATGATTTTGGTGGGGGCATTTACTGCAGTGTCTCCAGAAAGTGAGGGAGAAAGCAAGTATGCCAGGAAGGGGTTAACAGGTACCTTGAAGAGGGGGCACATTTCTTACAGAAGTCAGAAGAAATGATAAAAAAAAACACCCCTTTGTGTGTGGAAGCAGGAAACCCTCAGGACGTGAGTTAGCAGTGAGAGCCCAAGGTGCAGGCTGAAATGGAAACATGCTATAAACAGAGTGAGGAGACAACAGACTTAAGGAAAAACATCTGTCTCTGGATCTGACATCCAAAAGCCACATCTGTGGCCTAGGATCAGTCTTGCAATGCTTAAAAGAGGAACGTGGAGGGCCCTGCAAGGAGGGATGCGAGTTCTCCAATGCCCGAAGCAGGCCCTGCAAGGTCAAATACAGGCTCTCCTCTCCAACGCCCGATGCAGGCCCTGCAAGGAGGGATGCAAGCTCTCCAAGGCCCTATGCAGGTTCTGCAAGTTTCTCTTTCTCTTTGTTTCCTCAAGATTCTCTGTGTTCTGCCCAGAATGCTGCCAGGGATGGATGAAATGAACCCGTTTTGCCCTGTTTCTGAAGTAACAATACTTAGAAGTTAACTTTAGAATGATGTATGGAAAAGGTATTTCACCTGTTTTGTTCTAAAAAAAAAACCAACCAAACAAAAAACACTTTTTATTCAAGATGTTTACTTTGCCAAATGAAGCTTCTGGAAATCTCAAGATAGACTTTTGAAACATTTCCTATTTCAGACAAGTATTAGTGTTGAAGAACTGGCTAAGTGGATGAAATGTTTGCCACATGAGTGTGAGGACAAGAGTTTTGACCCCCCCCCCAGAAACATGTAATACTGGGCATGGGAACATGTGTCTGTAATTCTAGCACTCCTGGGTGAGCTGAAGGGAAGCAAGAGAATTCCTCAAAGTCTGTGGGCTAGCCTGGCCTACAGAGAAGTAAACAGGAGACCCTGACTCAAGGTGAAGACTGGCACCTGAGGTTGTCCTCTGACACCCACATGCACGCTTGCACACGCAGGCACACATGCGTGAGTGTGCACGAGGATTCCCCCCACACACACACACACGTGGGGAGATATGGGGGGTGTGCATAGGTACGGGGCATGTAATTTGGAAGCTAAAAGTAGATCATGTTCTCATGAAGCCCCAGGGGAAATGAAGGGCATCTATTTCAGTACCAGCACAAGTGTGTTACTCAGGCCCTTGACTTTCTCATTATGCTTCCTCTTTATGCCATCGAATCCTGGCACATACCGTAGGAGGCTCGATCAAAGGAAGCACATCAAGTGTGCTCGGTAGATATGTCAGTTCTCTATCGTCACAGAAGAGAATAAGGAGTAGAGCTTACCTGCCACCTCTGGGTATCCTTCTTCCCCACAATCTTTATGGTGCACTGTGAATACTTCTTCTGTGACTTTCTCATGTCACCTGAAGACTACCATAACTGATGTGGAACTTAGCCTAGGATACTGTAAATAATAGCTTGGGAAACTTCATTCTATCCTTATTACTCCCTTTCATTCTTCACTCCATAAACTTCTCTCTTTAACTTATCTCTGTCTTGCAACAAATACTGCAATAAGAATCTTATGTGCATGGTCACATACATTTGAGCAATTTGAAATTTTACCCAATATAAACTAAGCCTCTACTAATAATAGTACTTTGGTTACAGGATGTATACCCTTGTTTTGTGGTGAGGAGGGAGTGTTTAAATATTGGATCCCTGGTAATCAGTAGTTTGAGTAGACAGGTAGAAAATTCAGCAAACAGTGAAAAGAAACAATAGGCGGTGACCCTGGACTTACTGCTAGGGAAAGCAAGGTAGGATGGCCCACTGAGAAAATGTCCATCTGGTCTCTGCCCAGAGTGCATGGCTCAGTCCTCTTGCAGTTGCCGCTGGAGAGACATTATAGGCTCTCAGCATTTGATCAAGTCAATTGGGGCCTAAATCATATGCCTGATTTATTTTCAATAACATGTGTTTTCTTCCCTCCCTCCCTCCCTCACTCCCTCCCTCCCTCCCTCCCTCCCTTCCTCCCTCCCTTCCTTCTTCTTCTTTTCTTTTTCTAGGCAGGGTTTCTTTGTGTAGCTCTGGCTGTCATGGGACTCTGTAGACCAGACTGGCCTCAGACTCACAGAGATCCACCTGCCTCTGCCTCTGCCTCTGCCTCTGCCTCCTGGGTGCTGTGGTTAAAGGCCGCAGCCACCACCAACACTGACTGTATTTCCTCTTCTTGTAATGTAAAGGTGTTAAGTTACATCAAAGACACTTATCCCTTGAGTTACACAAGCTGAATGTGGTAGATGTGGGCTCTGGTGTTGGGACTATATTGCGTCTCTCCTTCTCTCCTCCTTCTCCTCTCCCTCATCCCTTTCTTTTCTTTCTGTTTTCCTTCTCTCAATTCCCAATTTATGATTCTTCTGCCTCTACCTTCCTTTGGAGTGCTGAGATGGCCAGTATTGGCCAACATACCCAACCACTTCCATTTTCTTAATAGATTCCTTCTGTTTTGTTTTGTTTTGTTTTGTTTTAAACCTGGTCTGATGTTGAAGAGAAACTTGCTGCAAGGGGAGGGCTCAGATTGCACAGTTCTTTCTTGGAAGAACTATCTAGAACTGCTTGATCATAATCTGGAGATGGTAGGTGGATTTTAGTCAGACTACCTGAGAATAATCAGATAAAAAAGCATCTCCTGGATGCTCACTTTGTGTGTGTGTGTGTGTGTATGAGTTGTTTATATGTCTCGGTATACCACAGAAGAGACTAGTTGTATCTTCCTAAAACAAGGAGGTAGCCTTAGGACTTTGCATCTTTTTAGTAGCCACGCAATTAAAATGACCAGATAGTGAACCAAAGATACATGATGGGCCAGATTCCTTCCATCCGTCCAGGTGGTCAGCTGGGGACATCTTACCTTTCCTGGATACTCATGGCATCCTTTAGTATCTGTGTTTGCGGAGCATCTGATATTATTTAATCTTCTTTGAGGTGGAGATCTTCTCTATGGGGTTGTCAAACCAAAGAGTACTTCTTTGTTAAGATCCTTGGGAAGGGCTTAACAGTCAAACCAGAGACCAGATGACCTGGTGGAAGGTAGAATGGGAGAGTTAGCTGGGGAAGTGTCAAATTCACCATGAACTAGCCCCAGATGCAGTGACTTCTGAGGTCCAGTCCAATCCACTGTCGCAAAAATGATGGTGTAGATGGCAGAACTACTGCCTTTATTCTTTGAGATGAGAATTATTCCTTAAGCATACGGTACACAAATTTACCAACATGAAATATGTTTGACAGGATAACTAATTTCTATGTGTGTTTTGCTTTGTTTCACTAAATTTATTGCTATGAGGGTCCTGAACAACCATTTGCCATTTATATTTTCTGAAAGCTAATTATTGAGAAATATAGGTACCATAAAAATTCAGTATTCTGGGATTATGGAAAGAGAGACAACATGGATCAGAGTCAGAAAACTGGTGTGTTGGCCAAATTTTGCTCACCGGGTTTTTTTTTTGTGTGTGTGTGTATAAAAACTGTATATTATATACAATGACTGGTTTCATTATGATATTTTTGTGATGATATACATTATATTTTAATCATATTCATTCCCATTGCCATTTCTTGACCCTGTCTGCTTACTGATATTTTTTTCTTTCCAGCTATTTCCCCCTTTACTTTCGTGTCTTTTCGTGTAACGTAATGCATTTAATGGGGGATATTTACAGATGCATGGGTGAGAGTTGTTTGCAGGAGCATGGGCAATTTACCAGTGGCTACACAACAGAAAATGTCTCTGCCAACCAATATTAACTGCCCATTGGCCTCAGGGAGAAGTGGGGCTTCATGAATCCCTCCCTACCTTATGACAGGAAGTTGATGGGCCCAATCTTGAGGTGGTCCTGCGCAGGTGATCATAGCTGCCATGCGCTCAAGTTCTCAATGGCTGGGTCATAGCTAGAAAACAACATTCCACAGCAACTTTTCTCTTTGCCTCTTACCACGCCCTCTTCTGCGATGTTCCCTGATTCTTGAAGGGAATGAAAAGCATGTCCTGCTTATGACTTGGTAGTCAGCAGTCACTTATTCTCAGCACTCTGACCGATTATGAGTCCCTGACAGTACTGCTACCCACGGCTAAAACAGTCTTCCTTGACCAAAGTTGGCAGAACAATAAGGCATCCACATAAATATAAATGTTCTCAACCTTCCTAGTACTACGGCCCCTTCCTACAGTTCCTCTTGTTGTGGTGACCCCAGCCATAAATTTATTTTCGTTGCTAATTCATAACTGTAATTTTGCTGTTGTTATGAATGATAACGTAAATGTCTAATATGCAGGATATCTGATATGTGACCCCTGTGAAAGGGTTGTTCAGCCCCCCCAGAGGGGTCATGACCCACAGATTTAGAGAACCACTGATTCAGAGGGCAGTTTGATGGGCACATCCTCATGTCCACTTGGAAAACAACAGCATGCATAGCTTACCCACTAGTACCTGTGACCTCCATAGCCATAGGCATTTGACCATTGTAATAACATGTGAATTCCATCCTGTAGAGCAGGCCTCCAAGTCAACTGAAGAGCAGTTGTCACACCCCCAGCCCCCAAAGGGCTTTCTACTATTGTACTAGGGGACGCATCTTTCTTAGCATATTGGAATTGTAGTATTCAGGGTTTTCACTGACTAAGACTCAGCAGTTGCTTTTGTATATAAAGCTTTATTGGAACATAGCTATCTATGCTCATTTGTTTATGTCTTCTTTCTCACTGTAACTGCAGTGATAGATAATTATGATAGAGACCATATGGCTTGGAACATTTACTATCTGATCCTTTACTAAAAATATTCAACAGTTTCATGAAATTATTCACTCATTCATTTATTCATTATTTTATTGGTCTCTGACTCTGTTAATGACACTGGGTAGTGTAAAGATGAATGAAGTTATCTCTGATACCCGAGGACCTACAGGCTAACAAAGAAAGTCAGTCATCATCTGACAAGGCAGAGTGTAGTATGTACTATCAAGAAGAAATAACCAAGTTGTTGTGGTAGCTCAGAGATGGTGAGGGGAAGAAATTGAGCTATGCACAGATATTGCTTCCATAACTGTGGCTCTCAGTAATTTCCCAATAGGAACTTCATGAGAAATAAAAGTCATTTCTTTTATGGAGTTTTATAAATTGTAGTATTCAAAGGGTGGAAATGATTTCAGATATTACTTTGTGTGCAAAGGCCTTTATCTGAATGCAAGCTTCCTGTCACTATGGAGATAATCATACTTATAGAAATGTTGAAGGTTTGAAGGAAGGCTGCAGATAGAAGGAATCCATTTTCACTTTTTACTGATTGTTCATTCACCAAAATAAAAATAAATGCCATAGGTCTCAAAAGATTTTGAAGGAGAACCACTCAAACATCCAAGGAGGTCTTACAGACAAGAAACAATTATGGACTACTAGCCATGCAATCGTGTGAGTCAATGGCAATCGCAGCTCTTACTTGTCAGAAGTCATGGAGTCTAAGTGTAAGTGAGCTTTTGGTAACTCCTCTTGGCTTGCTGAAACCCTCTAAGGGTTCATCCACCTACTCCAGGGGAGAATCCCTGAATGCAAAGAACCTTGTCCAGATTGAGACTGTTGAGATTAGGGTCTACCTTTTTAAAACCTGCTTGAGGATATATGCCTTTTTGTATATAATGCTTAGTTTGCCTGACTCTTCCCTTTCCTCCTTCCTTGAGATAGGGAACAAATATCCCAAGCTGGCCTCAACTCACTATACAGTTGAGGATGATCATGAACATCTGATCCTCCCGCCTCCAAAATGCTGGGAATCCAGGTATATAACACCACACTCAGTTTATATGATTGATACCGGCTATCAAATCCAAGACTTTGTATATGCCAGGCAACACGCTGCCAACCGAGGGACAGCCTGGCTCTCACTGTGTGCTTTTGAAAGACTTAACTAACACTAGACAGACACCATGTATTCAAACTTAGGTGGCTGATTTGGCAAAGACGTCTAGAATTTCAGGTACTTTTAAAAGTGAGTTTCCTTCAGTTCCACTTGCAGCAGGATATCAAAATTGTTGGCTAAAGTCCAGCCTTTCATTCTTTATATTCCTAACACCAAAGGAACCAGAGCTAATGCGATGCAGTCTTGATTTAGGATGCAACTCGGAAGTACTACCATGCAGAGCATAATACTGGGATAGATTAAGTGAGTGCATTTAGTGAGAAAGCGACCGGAAGAAACTATCAGATACCCAATATAACAGAAATGCTTTAAGAAGTACCAAGTCCAAGAAGTTCAAGTTCCTCCCAGCCTGAGACCCCTGCAGTTAGCCATCTAACAGCACTGCCTGGGAGCCCCTGCCTCCTCTCACAGAGAAACAGAGAGTAGCTTGGCCCCAGCCCTTTCCCAAAGCCTCTCCAAAGCCTGGTTGCCAAGAGAGCAGAAGTTCCTCAGATAGAGAGCAGAGGAGGAGGACACAGCCGTCTTTGCATGGAAAGCACACGTCAGGGCATTTACTGACAAGTAGGTATAATTACTGCATCCACATATGAGGGCTGCATTATATCAAAACTGTCTAAATAAACAGAGACTCCACTGTCTCCCTCAAGCCCCACCGGGTACTTATGAATGGGATTGCTTCCTCATTTTCTTCTAATGTCAGCAGCAGGGAAGTCGGAGAGCACTGCCTCTTAAATGAGGGAAGAAGACTAAAAACGCACGTGTTTGCACCCGGCGCTGCAATAACCCCGTAGACTGGCTTTCTCATTCACTCTCCCCTTGCCGGGGTCGCCTGCCCCCTTCTAGTCCCTGTGGGAGTTGTCCCAAGTTTTGATTTCCAAGGATCACTTTTGAAGATCGGGCAATGCTTAGGTGATATTGAATTACTGATTACCCTCTGGTTTTGTTTCCACTGGAGGCTTTCTGGACAGCCACTGATGTGTCCCATTTAAAGCCCTCGGTGGCATGAACTCTCTGGGTTTCTGCCCACACCACTGCATTCCTGGGATGCCATTCACAGGGCCTTAGCAGATCATCTGACAGTGCCTGTGAGGTCAACTCACTTCATACATAATGAGACGCTCACTGCCACCAGAAAGCCTTTTTGCTCCATCTCTCCTTGGGCAGGCATACATTTTTCCACCGCCCCGGTTCCTTGGTGAGGAGCCTCTGAGTCCCCACTTAGTTTCACATGATTTAGTGCTGAGCAGGGTAGGAAAGTGATTGCATCCTCTACTGGGCCCCACAGAACAGTCACCACCCACACTGTTTATTCAGACTGGGATCTTGGCCATGTGGGGTTTAAGCCAGAAGAAAAGGGGAAAAAGAAAACCAACCCTGGAATGAACGCTCTTGAAACAGTATTCAGGATGGAAATGCGGCCAAGGGTTCTTTTTAAAAATCTATTTAAAATCAATTAGTGGGATGGCAGCTTCATGTACAGTGGATTGTTAGCAAAAGCTGGTTGTCTCTGTTCTCACTCAGGGTTTGGGCTTGGGGTAGACGCACTGACATTAGAATCAGCCCTCTGTTTTGCCCCAAAGTCTGATGCTAGTACCAAACTATGTGTGGGCAGTTGGGTAACCCTGACCTTTGACCAGCTTTCCATAAGAGAACAAGGAGAGAGGTGTGAGGAGGAGAGAGCGATGTAAACAAGCCTGCTGGGCAGTCCCAGAGTTTCCCTTGGGGGAAGAGACTCCAAGGAGGCTGAGGCCAAAGTGAAGAGTAGGAGACAGCAAGGGGAGGATCACAGGCCTGGGGAGGAAGGGCAGATCACAGGCCTGGGGAGGAGCCTCCACGAGGCTCCTTGTCCATCTGTCTCTAGGCAGGACTGCAAAAAATTATCGCAGACGTGGGAGATTGTATCGTAGTTTTACAGATCGCAAGAGGAGATTCCGGAACCTCCCTTGGTTACCCACCCTGCTATTTAGCAGTTCCTCCAGCCAGGAAATTCTTTTTTATTTGCAGCCTCAAATGTGCACAGGGTACGGCTTCGGGAGAAGCCCCGGGTCCGGACCACTCCCACAGCATGTTTACTCCTCTGATGGGATGGAGCCCATTACTGGCTTCTCCTTTAAAACTGCAGGGGCTTAGATCTCCTTCTAGAACAGTCTATAGGTGACCCAAGACGGAACAAGGCAGAAGGGAGGCTAGGGGCCTGAGGAATGGCATTGATGAGTATTAAACAGGTAATGGACACTACTTCTGGGCACTTGGTGTATTTCCCGAACTACAGAACAAAGTGAAAAGCCAGAGAGTGAGCGTTCGACAATGTGCACACGAGAGGCTGAAGCTCCTGCAGGCTTTAAAAGAAAAGGAAAAAGAATCACCAACTGGTGCCAGAGAGATGGCCCAGTGTTTAAGAGCACTGACTACTTGTCCAGAGGACCGGGTTCAATTCCCAGCACCCACATGGCAGCTCACAACTGTCTGTAAGTCCAGTTTCAGGGAATCTGAAGCCCTCACGCAGACATACATGCAGGCAAAACAGTGATGCACATAAAATTAAAAACACCTCTTCCCAAAAATAAAAAGCCCCCCCCCCCAACATAGAGGCTGGGATTTCACTGGACTCCAGATGGATTCTTTCCCTAGTGTTCAGTACAAAGAGCCAGGTCAGGAAGGGGCTGAGCTGGAGTGCTTGCCTATCATGACAAGGCTCTGGCTTCTCTCACCAGTAAACCAAGTGCACCCTGTGCTTGTAATCCTAGCATTTCCAAGGTAGTGGGAGGACCAGTTATTCAAGGTCATCCTCAGCTACATCGTGAGTTTCAGAGTTGTCAGTGATGCAAAGAATGAAAACAAGGGGTCTGGAGAGGACTCAGCAAGTGTATGGTGCACTCCCAGTTGCCAGCATCCAGTACCACTAGCTGTACTTTAGCCCCAGATGATCTAACGCCCTCTTCTGGCCTTTGCAAGCACCACACACACACATGTAGCATATACTCATAAATGCACATCCAGATAAATGAAAGTCTAAAGAAAACAAATAAACAACTAAGAGCTTAAGAACCAGAGAAGGTAAGAGACCCAGCACAGGCAAGACCCAGTAAGATGTCACTGCAGAGGGGTAAGATGTCACTGCAGAGGGGTAAGATGTCACTCCTGTCCTTGATTCTACTGACTGAAAGCTGCTCTTCTCACTTCCCTGTCCTCGTCCTCCTCCTCAGCTGATGTGTAGTTAAGACTCCACTTCTCCACAGTGCGTTACAGACCCATTGAAAAGACATCAGATGACCCGAGCAGCTGGTCAGTTCCCTTTTTATTGGATTATGTCATTGCTTTTCCTTAGGCAGAGATTTGTCTTCTCCACCCAGCGCCCCAGTGTACTTGCCTCAAGTAGCAGTTCCCGGTGTTAAATGAATGAATGACTCAGTGGGTGACATGGTGTTCCTACTGTGATGAGTGAGGCTCTGAGCACTCAAATAGTAAACTGCATGCCCACTGTGGGGGGTCACAGGCCTTCAGCTTCATCCCCTGCCATTTGGTACAGTGTTCATGATGATCGTGTCCTGTGTCCCTCCACAGTTCGAGGAGTCTCCAGGCATGGTCGGGGGAGATGTTGTCATTGGGTCAGCAGCACCCAACTGAGATGGCTATTGGCAATATCTTCTGGGCCCTCTGAAACACAGAAAGATAGAGGAGAAGGGCAGGTGAATATCATATACACACAACCTCTTAAAACATAACCTTCAATCCCAGCACCAGGGAGGCGAAGTAAGGCAGATCTCTGTGAGTTCAAGGCTATCCTGGTCTACAGAGTGAGTTCCAGGACAGCCAGGGCTACACAGAGAAATCATGTCTCAAAAAACCAAACCAAACAGAGCACCCACAGCTCATTTAATAAATATATTTTTTTCTCCTTTTTTTTTTTCTTTTTGGTAGCCCTGTCTGGCCTGGAACTCACTAGTAAGCTCAGACTGGCCTCAAACTCTCACAGTTCTCCTGCCTCATCCTCCCTAGTGCTGGGATTACAGTTGTACACCCACCACACCAAGTTTCAGCCACAGTTTATAAAAGATTTGAAGAGAAACCAACTCTTAAGTCTTCCTCTGTATTGCCTCTGATGATGTCCTACCCTACTTCTCTCAAAAAGGATCCATTCAGCCCTGTGGTGTTAGTTTCTGATGACATTCTCCTATTCAGTTACACATTGTAGTGATGCCTAGTACTGCTCTCTGACTTTAAAATGCACAGTTATATTCTCACGAGATAATTTTACTGTGACTTGCATTATCACTTGAAATACTATATTTAAAATTTAACCTAAATTATGATATCTTGTTCCTTTAACTTCTGTATTGCTGTAGATTGAATATTTGTATTACTGTCAAATTCAGATGTTGAGTCCTAACTCCATTGTGGTACCATTAGGAGGAGGGACTTTTATGAGGAGGAGAGGCCATAATGGGAGTGGTGCTAAATGGACAGGATTAGTGACTTTATAAAGGATATTCTTGAGATCTTGCTCACTCCTTCTGGGTGCATCATGACGAGGAGGCTGTGAGTGGGAAAACCAAGCCCCAGTGAACTTGCCAGCACCTTGGTCTTGGATTCTCAGCCTCCAGAGCCGGGAAATAAATGGCTATTGTTTTGTAGAAGCCCTCCCAACAGTCTCTTCCTATGAGTGTGCCACAGTGCATCCATTCACTCATTGTGAGGCTTTAGAGGGTTTCTGGAATTTTGTTTTGTAGGTCGTGATTGTCCTGAGCTTCTCTGGATGCATTTCCAAGTGGGCATGTTGAGTTCTCAGACGTAGAAGGGGATGGGATTCCCAAGTCTTCAAGTAAAGATGTAAGAAACTTTGCAGCTGCCAGAGCCTTCTCACTGCACCCGGCTCTCGTGTCTTTTGAAACTCTTGGTATGGCCAGGTTCTGAGGTTTGCTGATCTGTTGGGTTACAGGGCATCTTGCCATAGTTCTGATTTCTTTTTATTTTCTTGAGTTTGGAAGAAAATTTCCCCATAGTTTTGTTCTTTGGTGCCTGTTTTTTGTAGTACTTATTTGTGGATTTACTCTGGGGGCAAGAATAGTGGATTATTTTTTGTTTTCTTGCAGTTGACCAAATGTTCACTATCCATTATGGGTACTTACAAGAAATGTCTACCTCCTGCCAGTATGTTGCCTTTAAATGTTACTTTTGGTTTCCAGCATTTTTTGTCACATAAGAAAGCTGGAAATCAGTTATGTTATTTTTTTGCTTTATGTTTTTGTACATCTGTGTAATTCTCTAGTCTAAATTTATTTTAAGTTGAAGGCATGTTCTTTTTCTAAATGTTTTAAAGTTCACTGGTTCTATTAGGGTTTGAAGCTTATTTGGGGGGAATTGTGTTAGAGATGGTTTTCTCCTCATATGGATTAACAATTGCCCCACCTGCTAAAAACCTTTTTCAGTTTTGTGTTATTACCTCTCACATATGAAGACCTCTCTCTCTCTCTCTCAGGTTTAGTCATCTGTGTCTGAACTATACCCTCTTAATTAGAAAATATATGTACGCATCAATATCTTAGTCCCTATCTTGTTGTTTCCTGGTCCTGCCTTCTGATCTTCTCACATTTCCCCTCCTGTTTCCCATCTATTTGTCGTTTTGCAGTGCTTTTAGATAATTTCTCTAATTTCAATTTCTAACCCACCTATATGGTTTTCATTTCTGTAATCTTAAATTTCCTCTTTTCATCTATAAATAGGTTTTTTAACACATTCTGTTCTGTTTTCAGAATGTGTGAGCTTTTGTAATTAGTTTTCTTTTTGCAAGTTTCTTTTTCCTCTGTATTGCTGTCTGCCTGTATCTTGAGTTCGAGCTGTCATCTAGAAGCCTTCCTGGTATGTCTTGGCTACCTGCTCAATTTTAAGAAGTAAGAATTACAGAACTTATTAGAAACTTTGAGGCTGCCCAAGGAGAATGTCAACTTTGAGCATTGCTGTAGAATGATATGTTGATGCAATTTGCTTGTGGAACTCATGATGTCAGCCCTGAAGACTCTTTGGGGGGTACCCAGGAAATGCTCTGATTGTTGAGAAAGTCTATACGGTCAACACCTATCTGCCCCAGTGTTGGGCATGGAAGGGGGCAACAGGCCTGCAAGGATAAGCCTTCAGCAGGTGTATGTCTGTTTGGTGTGATGTGGGACATCTTGCTGCCTAGGAACCCTCTCTTCAGAAGCCAAACCTCTGACATCACTATATGGGATAAGTAGATGTGGCTAAGAATATAGTCTACAGACCTAGGGACCTAATTAGTCCTCAAACAGCATTCTTCTCGTCTTTTGGTGGCCCTTTTCTCCTCTCCCAGCTGTAGCTGCAGAGTTGACTAGCGATACTTCGGAGCCTGGTACATGCCGGGTCATCCCAACCCCCTAACTCCTGTCTCAGGACTCTGCTTCTTTTGGCCTGTTAGCAGTATGGTCACTTATCCATCTTTTCTATCTTCTAAAATCTTGTTATCGTCACTCTTCAATGGACCCAGGTATTTCTGGCTTGCAGCATGTGGGACTCATTCACTGCCTGAATCTCAGGATGGCTCTGAATGCAGCCCAAGGCAAAATCATAATCTTATTTAGAACATTGTGAGCTTCTTTGAAGTTTCCTTTTGTAACTTGACTGCATGGCTCACAAGCGTGCACTTCACAGACGGCAACACTGGGTTACAATGTCAAAGGCTTGGTATGTCGGTTAGGCTTTGCAGAGGACCGCCTTCCTGAGCTTTAGTAACATATAAAGTGTAAGCAATAGGACATAAAATGTGTTCAGTTCTTCACTTCTTCCTGGAACTTACAGGTTAAATTTGGATTTCTTACACTGCTGTCTACTTCCCACTTCTTGGAATATGCCTTTTAAATGCTGCCCTGGTGTGTTCTAATTTCATATTAATTTCCACAAAGAACATTGTGTGTGTGTGTGTCTGTGTGTAAGTGAATACCTTGGGTCAACTTGACACAAGTTAAAATCATTTGAGAAGAGGGAACCTCAATTGAGAAAATGCTCCCACCAGATTTCCCTTTGGGGCAAACCTGCGGTACACTTTCTAGATCAATGATTGATATGGTTAGGATCAATCTACTGTGGCCAGTGCCACCCCTGTCAGTGGCCCTGAGTACTATGAGAGAGCAGGGGGAGCAAGCCAAGTGGAGAAAGCCAGTGAGCAGTGTCCCAGAGCCTCAGCACCAGCTCCTTCCTGCCTCCAGGACTCTGCCTGGAGTTCTTGCCTGACTTCCCTGCTAGACCCTGCTTCCCAAGTTGCTTCTGGTCATGCTGTTTAATTTCAGCAATAGAAACCCTAAGATAGTGGAGAATATATGGAATTTACAGGAGATTGGGTATCAATGACTCTAGGTGAAAATTAACATTGAAGCAGAGACAGGAAGACAATAAAGCACAGACTCACTATAAAAAATGGATTTCTTTTCTTCAAATCTGTATTCTAACTCCCTGTGTCTATTTTGTGTTGTTTCTCCGCTTTCTAAGCCTTCCCCCAAGTCACTTCTAAGAATTCTATTTCCTTCTTTTTCAAATCTACTTATTTTCTTTCTCTTATTTGACCCTATTGTTTTAGTATCATTCTTGGTTTTTCTTTGATCACTGTAACAACATTAAGCACAATTGTATGCAATGCTGTTTTGTAGCCCTTTCTCAATTGTGCTATTTCCAATTCTTAAGATGCAACTTTTTAAGCTTTTCTTTAATTGACTGGCCTTCATAGTAGTGCTCCCCTGTCCCTTCACGTGTGTGTGTGCGCGCGTGTGTGCGTGTGTGCACTTGCGCACGTGCACACACGCATGCATGTATGTATGGCAATGTGTGTGTGTCAGTAAGTGCACTTGTGTGAGAGTATGTGTGTGGTGCATGTGTGTCTCTCTGTGTGTGCATGTGTGTATGCATATATGTGTGTAGAGATGTATGCTTGCATGCACACACATGCAGGTATATTGACAAGTGCATTTTCACAGAGATTTGTTTTTTATGGGTGTCTTGCCAGTTTTGAGTTATGAAGTCTTTTTGCTTGCTTGCTTGTTTTGAGACATAGTCTCACTATCCAGTGTTGGTAGCCTTAAACTGAAGGTGTAGTCCAGTCTTCAAATTTCCAGTACACTTGCTTTAGCCTTCCAAGTGTGCTGCCATGCCCAGCTCTACATTGTGAAAATGTCACTACCTAGTGAACACACATTTGTTATCTCTGGAGACTTAGGGATTTTTTTAGTATCCTAGAGTTGTGTTTACATTAATTTCTTGCCATGGTATCCTCAGAAAGCATGAATTGGGACACTGTAACATCATGTGGTTTACTTTGGGGACTTTTCCAAAAGTGTGCCAAGCCATGGAAATTACTGTACACCTATGGCTTTTTCTACTGTTTATCTCTGGACTAGTGGGCAATGTTTTTACTTCTTTTTCATGGGTGCTTTTGAGGGTTTGTAGGAGGGGCTGAATTAGGTCCTCCTACTTCATATAGGAACAAGATCATCTTCCCGCTTGGGCATCAGAGTGCAGGCACCATCCCTGAGTCTCAGTGGGTAGTTGTGTTGGTTACCATGGAGTCAACTTCATCCCCTTCCCTTCCTCCCTTCCTTTACTTCAGGCTTATTCTGTGACATTTTCTTAAGAATTTCACTTCTTTGCTGCGGGAAGGGAGCCATACAATCAATCCTGTGTTTGCCACTTAGTTGGGAATAAATAATACTCAAGTCTACCTTTGAACTAAGCCTGTTGCTTCTTGGTCTTTTGCTTAACATCAAGTGAGATAAACCTAGAGCATACTACACATAGCCTGGAATTGATTCTAAGAAATCCAGACTGTTAGAGGTAAAGCTTCTCTAGGGGCTGTGGAGATGGCTCACAGTTAAAGTGCTTGCTGTGCAAGCAGGAGAACCCAAATATGAATTCTCAGTGTTCACATAAAATCCAAGAATGGGGGCATCACACTCATGAAACCCCTGAGCTAGGGGACTAGAGAAAGAACGATTTTCTGGAACCAAAATGGTTGCGTAAAAAGTCTTTCTCAAAAGCAAAGAAAAAAAGTAGAGAAAGACACCTGATGTTGGCCTCTGAAACCCCCCCACAGCCACCACACACACACACACACACACACATACACACACACACACACACACACACACACACACACACACACACACACACGGTGGGGATGGAACATCTCTCCTACCATCCCACCCCTCCACAGCCAGTTAGCAGGAAGCTGGGATGAATTAGAACGATGGCCACTGGTTTTTACCACATCACAGGAACACTGCTATACAGCCACCAGCTCTTGGCTGGTTGTCCAGTCTCTTGGATCTGATGGTTGTTGAGCCTGAAATCACTGTGACATTTTGGGAAAACCACAGACTCTTTGTATTTTGTTTTTATTTTTCTCTTCTGCCATATATGGTAATACTACTTATAGAGTCCTTTATTGCAATCCCAAATTTTTTCTCCTTTTAAATGAGATGGGATGGGTTGTGGGCATGTGTGTGGGAGGGGCGGGGGTGGGGGTGGGGGGTGTCCATGCCCATATAGTGGTCTGAGATTGAAAGTGTGTCCTCTATCACTTTCTTGTTTTTCCTTCCTTCCTTCCTTCCTTCTTCCCCCCTCCCTTTTTCTTTTCTATTTGAGACAATCTCTAACCGAACCTGGAAGTTGTTATTTGGGATAAACTGATGACCAGCAAGTCCCTGGGATCCACCTGTTTCTGCCCACCCCTGACTCTTCCCCCAAGTCCTGGGTACAGGCTCACACTGTCCCGCCTGGTTTTCACATGGTTTCTGAGATTAGAAGTTAGCTTCTTGTGTTTGCACAAGCATGTTATCCACCGAGTCATCTCCATCAATACCTCCACTCTCCCCCCATAGGAAAACATCCCTCCCCTCCCCTTTCCTTCATTCTCTTTTCCTTTCCTCTTTCCCCTCCAGTTTAGTGCCGTGGAAGCCACGGCGCCGTTCTTTCTGCTTCTGACTGCTTTGGAGTTGCTCACTTGAGCTACGTACCTACTGCCATGATGTCCAGCCCTGAATCATTCCTGTGCTTGTGCCTTAGCTCCACACTGAAACCGAAAGGGCTAGGTCTGCAGAGCCACAACATACTTAGTGTCACCACTTCCCCTGTGTTCTTTACCAGATGAGCTGACGAAGAAATAGCCCAGAGGAAATATATTCTCTTAGACAGCACCGGCTTGGTGCCAGGAAGCTGGAATTCTGGCCCTTTGCTGCTCTATGTGTCCTGAGCAGACCACTGTCCCTTGTGTGGAAGAGCCCCTTGGGTCCGATGGCATGGAAGATGCAGTGCTCATGCAATCTGCCACTCAAACTGGGCCTGTCCTGAGGGTAGAGGGGGCACTGTTGAAAGCTGTGCAGGAACAACAGGTGTGCACTGGGACTTGCCTGACAAGCCAGGACATATGGCCACCTTATGTTACAGATCACCTTGAGAGCTGCAGGGAAATTTGCACAGCTGCTCTCGAGATACTGATCTTTGAAACAAAAATTATTGTCCATACAAAGGCTTTCCTCCACTGGCTTAACTTCACAGGTAATAAAATATTGAGGTTTTTTTTCAGATGTTCTTGTTTTCTCAGCTACGTTTGTGGCTCTGATCTCCTGCTATAAGTGAAGTTAAAGTAGGTAGAAGATCTGAGGATTAGGACTGATGAATGACATATGTCTTAATTTTTGTATAAGCCCTCTGTGTCCCAGAGGGAACAAGTATCCTTGGTTTCCAGAGTTCTATGCTTTCATGGGCTCCAACTCCCAGTATACTCAGCAAGGTGGGAAGGCCTGTGAATGCCGATATACAGAGAGTACTATGTCTTCATAACAATGGGTCCCTAGCATCGGTTTAGCACTGTGGAATAGGGTTTCAGTAGGCACAGGACAAACCCATTGCCTCCTAGTTCCCTTGCCCCTGGAACTCCTGCTAGCATGTTCTGGCATGGTAATCGTGGATGCCTATTCATGGACGCTTGTTGACTGTATATTCTGCATAAAACTTGGAAGACTATATTGGCTGGTGAAATCATCATGGGGCTGATAGCTCCTTGGTGTTTGTGTTTGTGTCCGTGGAGAGCTGTCTTGGTTGGAACACCATATTGGAAAGCAAAGGAAAGTGGCTAGGAATTGATGGTCCCGAAGTAGCTCCAGAATGGCAAGTGGAAAGTTACGGAAGTGCAATGATCAACATTACTTGGCTGAGTTAACGGCATTTGAGCTGGGTTTGAAAAGTAGGCCTTTTCTCTATGGCCAATGCGGCATACGGCCATCTCACACAGTAGGAATGGCGTGAAGTAAACCTAGAGTGAAATTGTGTGGGGGACCTAGGAGAGTCTAGTAAGCACAAAAGACAGACATCTCTCAGTGGTGAATGTGGAACTCACCGTTGTGTTATATAGACTGATATTGTATAAAACTCAACTGAGTGTAGTGACATCAACTGAGTTGCTATGAGACCAGAGCAGGGAGACCAGGTCTGAAAAGGCCTGATGTTAGGAGAGAAAAATGAGAATAAAAAGATGAGCCAAATATGAGATTCAGAGTTGCAGCTGATTAGATAGAAGGCATAAGCAGATAGGACTCTAATAGAAGAGCAAAGGGCCAAATGTAGGGTATTGAGGAAGAGATGAGTACCACTGGCATCCTTAATGTCTGGGGAGGCTTGTGAAAGAACCGCAACATGGCTTTGCAAAGAAGGTTCTCAGTGGACAGTGAGTTGGAAGGAAGGAGGGGAAGAAAAGAAAAAAGGAGGTGGAGCTTTGCCTTCTGTTCCTTCTCTACAGCTAGGGGTGGAGCTTCACCTTCTGTTCCTTCTCTACAGCTGGTAGACACTGGTGCGCAGAGCTGATGGGATGACTGGTTGTCTGTCTCTTGCTAATTGAGCAAACATGAAGAATGAAAAATATGTAGACGTTATTGGTGTCAGACAGAGAAAAAGCTTTCAGCTGCATGAGAAGGAAGAGTAAGGAGCGGGTTGGTGAGGAAACTGGGCCTTGATGGTAGGAGTGTTGTTCCACGGCAGGAACAGACATTCCATCACAGGGAAAAAGAGGGGCTCCTGGACAGGGGACGTGGTTCCCTGTGTGAGGAGAAATGCCCTGGATAGGGTCCTCAGGCCATCAGCCTACCCCCTCACCAGCCTACATGGAGAATCCCGTTTCTCTATAAAAAATGACCTTTCATTCTTTTCCAACTGTTGGAAATTGCAGCTAAGTGTGCTTAGAAGAAGCCAAGTCACACCATATTTTTCTGAGGGATACCCTCAAATTAACTACTGTAAACAATTTTATTACGTGTATGTATTTGTGTGCATGCGTGTGTGTGTGTGTGTGTGTGTGTGTGTGTGTGTGTGTGTGTGTGTGTAAAACAACTTGCATGAGTCCAGTTTCACCTTCCACCATGAGACAACTGAGATCAAACTCAAGGTGTCAGTGTCAGTGGCAAGGGCTTTTTACCCTCTGAGCCATCTCCAAACCCTTCAAGTAATTCTAGTCAATTCTTTTATTGGAAGCTCTGCTCAGAACGTAGTCTTGCAAAAAATGCCTTTTGTTTTCTTTGCCTCGGCCTTTGATTGTTTAATGAATGTTTCAGTTTCGTGATGGCATGCTGTTTAGAAAGCATTGCATCAGTGGCATTGCTGAGATGATTTGCCTCAGTTGTGTGACATCAGCTTCCAGAATGTCAGCAAACAGAAACGGTTCAGTTAGTGAGCCACCTTGGCTGGTGCATCTGAGAGAAAGAGGGCTGGTGGCTGGCATGGCGTCTCATCTTGAGTCAGAATCCGGAAGGTGGGAGGTTCTTTGACGCCTCCTCCCTCCACCTTCTTCAGTGTAGCACCGAGATCCTTTCTCTGCCGACTTCTAAGGAAAGGGAGGAGGGGTTCCCAGAATGTGCAAACTGCTAGAAAAAGAGCAAACCACAACGGAATCAAAGTGTTTATGCTAATTTCTCCTAATGTTGATTATAAACCTGCTGTGTTGACTGTAACATGCAATGAGTCAAGGCAGAAGTTCCCCGGGAACAGTTTTGCATGATCTATACGTCCCATTGTTTGTCCTAAGCAAAGCTTTCCATAAGCGTTTGTGGGAACAAAATATCTCACATCATAAGTATAGGCTTCTATAGTTTCTGCCACATATTGTCTTTTCCCTTGGCTGTTACACTCACCCTCCATGTAGGTTCCAAGAAGGGGGTACGTTTAAAGCCTGGGTATTAAGAATGGGTCAGTGTCTAAAACCTCTATAGTGTGTCCTCGCTTTTTTTTTAATCCAATCGTGCAACCTTGACATTTCCTGAGTGTGTTTATATAGGCACCAGCAAAACTGCACAGAGGGCTACTAGGGCTTGTCAGTTCTTCAACCATGCCTCACTCATTTATTCTGTTCCTTAGAGGACATTTAAGACTCACAAAATCCCTTTTGCTTTGCATGGTCTCTGTCAGAGTTCTCATCGGTGCCTCTGCTCCATGTTGGGCTTAACCCCCCTTTCTGAGAGCCACTGTGGGTTAACGTCTGAAGGCACTCCAGTGTGCTTTACAAAATGAGCAAAATAGAGAAAACAAGTAAGAAATATCCCGGCATTTTGCCCTTAGTAAGTTTTTTTTTTTGGTTTGTTTTTTACTTAAATAATACTAACAATTGGTGTGGCTATAAATATTTCAAATGTGCATACAAGAATAACACAAAATGCCTTCATTTGTTTGTTTATTTATTTATTTATTTATTTATTATGTATACAGTATTCTGCCTGCATGTATGTCTTCAGGCCAGAAGAGAGCATCAGATCTCATTATAGATGGTTGTGAGCCACCATGTGGTTGCTGGGAATTGAACTCAGGGCCTTTGGAAGAGCAGTCAGTGCTCTTAACCCCTGAGCCATCTCTCCAACCCCCCACAAAAATTCTTTAAAGGATCCCACCACCTGAAAAGAAACCACTGACATTGTTGGGGCGCACTGCGCTCACCCTCTCATGTGTGTTCGGTCTACGCCCATCGTTTTCCTCAAGTGACCTCACTGCTCGCAAGTGGGTTTCATAGTCTTCAAGTCTTCACCATCTTACATGCTCTGCTTCTTTCCCTCTTTGCTCCTACTCCCCCCCGTCCCGGCTGCTCGTGTTTGAGACACATCCTTCAGTGCCTTACATAGCTCACACAACCACACCAAATACTTTTAGGTCCATGCACACATGTGTCATAATTTCTGTTGTCATTTTAGAAAAATCAGATTGCATACTCCCTTTCTACACTTTTTCTCTTTCTCACTTTACAGCACAATATCGAAACCCCTCTGCTCTCTCTTTTACACTGTCACCTTTGATTCCTGGCTGTCATGGATATTTGTTTTTATTCGATGTCAATGTGAATTTTTTAAGGGTTGGAGAGATGGTTCAACTGGTTAATGCATGAAGACCGGGTTCATATCCCCAGCACCTACAATGAAGCTAGGGATAGAGCTGCCTATCAGGACCCAGTTCTGGGAAAGAGATAGGAGGGATCTAAAGGACTTGCTGGCCTGACAGTCTATCTAATCAATGCGTTTCTTCAGGTTTAGAGAGACACTGTCACAAAACTTAAGGTGGAGAATAATTGAGGAAGACTCTGTATGTCAACCTCTGGCCCCCAAGTTCATTCATACACACATTCATGCATTCATATGTATGCACACAAAAACACCCATCACACACACACACACACACACACACACACACACACACACACACACACACACACACACACACAAGAGATGGCCCAGCCAGGCTGCTCTTGCAGAGGACTTGGTTCTGGTTCTCAGCATTCACATCAGATCACTCACAACTGCCTATACTCTGAAACCCTACACCCTCTTCTGGGTTCTGTGGGCACCTGCCCTCATGTAGTTCACATACATACACTCTCGGGCACATGCACATAAAGTAGTATATTATGTGTATATATGGAAGTTTTGGTGACCTAAATACATTGGAGTTTAAGATGCTATAGAAATATTAATGGATGATAACAATGCTGCAGGTTAGATGTACTGACCAGGTGATATAATTGGATCATATAAGTCAGTAAGACTAGATGAGACTCTGATCAAACAGCTGATCAAATTACTTGAAAAAAGAATCAGAAATGTAGACTTATAAGTGAACTCAGATAGATCCGTTTAACTCACCGATGAGAAAAAATAGTATTAAGTGAAATAAGAAATAAATTTCCCCTCTCGTGTGTGTGTGTGTGTGTGTGTGTGTGTGTGTGTGGCTTGATCAAAGACAGCATATCCTTCTGAATGGGTGTAGATACTTTTAGGCTGTGTTCTAAATGGTATGTCAACTGGCAGTCTCTCTAGCACGTGTCAATTCCTCTTCCTGGTTCCTGCCAGGAGCAGAAGCCTTTTGATTGCAGGAGAGGAAGACTCTCAGATCCCTTGGAAATATGAGCATCCAGATAGACAAGGGGCCACACCACATCCTCCGAATGCCATATTCGAGAGAAGTCACTAAGAGATGACCACAGTTGACTATACAGTGTTCTGGGGAAATGTTATTTATAGATATGTACCCTAGGGCCTGAAGTATAATTTTATTTTTAGTGTGATTTAAAAAGAAAAAAAAACACCCTGATGTTATTTGGTTCCTGAGGTACTAGAAATTTCCCTCTAAACTTGAATTTGCCCCTTTGGAGT
This sequence comes from Mesocricetus auratus, assembly GCF_017639785.1. NCBI lineage: Eukaryota > Metazoa > Chordata > Mammalia > Rodentia > Cricetidae > Mesocricetus > Mesocricetus auratus. The sequence continues at coordinate 78,152,652 of NW_024429266.1, read as the reverse complement.
TCTTGTCACAAATCCTTGGCTTTGTTCCGACAGCTCTGGAACGTGCAGCTCTGACTTTAACCACCCAGATGTCCAGGTGCTGCTCTCGGTACTGCCCCTGCGCTCTCCTCTCTGCATGTCCTCCTCCATGTCACTAGCTGTCTGGTACTTCTGAGATCTCCCTTCCAACACATATTTTCCATCAGCCTGGTCACCTCTCTCTTTCCTCTGTCCCCTCTTCCTCCTCCCATAACCCTCAGCTTTCCAACTCAACGAAGTTTGGTTCTCGTGTCATTACCTCTGAGATCTCGTGCCTGGGACTGTTGCCCCACCTGTCCATATCACTCTGGAAGCAGCCCCCATGGCTGGTCTTAGCTCTTTTCACCCCTACTTTTTCTGTTGACAGACTTTCCGCCTGACAGAACTGCTTTGCCCCCAGCTCCCTTTAATAATTTTTTTCTAATATCGTTCTGAGACCTTGAGGTCTCTGAAGGTCAGAGACACCCCCCCACACTGTGAGATAGGCCATGCAGATTCTGTCACCAAGAGGCCTCTCAATAATCTGTCTTGTGAAAGAATGTCTTCAGTCAGGGCTTAGCAGACGCGAATCCCAGGGTGACAGCAGGTCCCAGAGCAGAGCGACCAGCAGATGGGGAATGTGGAAGCTACTTCATCAAGCATCAGGCTGTTCTCAGTGTAAAAGTCTTGCTCCTTAATTCTGAGTTGACTGACATCTTGGACGAGACAGTCTGAGCATCGTTTTGGTACGCATGTGGTTTAATGTGTACAACCCGTCTTGAACACAGTAGCCTTGTGGTTTATCGTTTACCGAGAATTGCTTCTTTTTTCTTCCTTTTCTAAGAAAAGCCTAGGCTCCTGAACTGAGACCTTTCTTGAGAGTTCGTCAGCAGTGGGTATTGTGTGGGTACCTAGTGCTGTTAAGATCAAACAATCACCCAGCCCAGGTGATTTGGTCACCAATCATTGACTGCAGTTGTATTGAGTACATGATGCCAGAATGAGATATTTGTCAATAAAGGCATCCATGTAGCTGCCACTCCCTGCTACTGTAAGAAATTTGCCTGTTGTCACTTTTTTTTTTTTTGAGAACCTGAAAGCAACCTTTGCAGTGCAGGAGGGAAGCAGCATATGCACCCAGCGGGCCAGTTAGCTGCTGTCTGCTTTCCCTAAAGGAGCATTCCTGACTGAGAGAGCAGAGGCATTCACAAAGGTGAACTTTCTCTGAGTCCTTTCTCTCCCCTCCTTCCCACAGTTCATTCTCATGGAAAGGTAGAAACCTTTATTTGGAAAAGGTCTGAATTTTGATCAAAACACACCGAGCACGGGTTCCTAGGTAGTTTGTGACCTGTAACCAGGAGAGTCATGATTTCAGAATTCTAAAGTGGGACAGACATCCTGTTTCATGTGGCTGTTTGGGCATCATTGCTTTCTTCTTTTGGGTGAACTCTGTTTTTGTTTGTTTGTTTTTAATTAAATGCAGTTTTTAGGCACTGGAAGTTCTCTCTGCTAACAGACCATCATGAGAAATGTCATATTCTACAACCGTATGGGCTAGGACCCTTCTCCCCCATAGAGGAAAGAGAGGAGTAACAGGGTCACCCTTCTAACAAAACCTGAATGCAATCTAGTATAGCCTTGGGCAGGAAAGTCATGGAGCACCTGATTTCACGATGAGACAGCCTCACTCCAGCACTGCTGTCAAGGTGTGGCTCCAAGATGCTGGTAAAGGGGTTACCAGCTGTGTTAAGACAGTGACTGCGTGCAGTCTAGCACTGGGCCAAATGCCATGCAGTGTAGCATCTTGGAGGAAGAGAGCTGAGAAGAACTGTCTCACCAAAAAAAATGTAAATGATTAAAGGATTGCTCTCCAAACCCCACTGTTCCCTCAAGGAAATCTGGTCAAGGTTGAAAAGTGTAAACTTAAAATATAGGCATCAACACTGCCAATGAGTGATGCCACCTAATGACTTTGTGGGCTCAGAAAATCTCTATTTGAGTCAAGAGACAATGAGGCCAGCTGTCGTCAGCGGCTGTCTAGGGAGGACTTTGGAAAGAGCGTGAAATGGTGACTGGATAGATTAAAGGCAGCGAGAGAGGATAGGCTTGGTCCGTGGGATCAGGTGAGATGAGAGGAGAGACGCCAAGGTGTGGACGTGGGTCAGGGAACAGTCAAAGCCTGAGGATGGAGCCTGCAGGGAGGAACCAGTGCTTGGAACAGGGCAGAGTGCGAAGCCCTGGACCAGCTGAGTGGAGCCCTGCGAACCACGCCCGGCAAGACTGAAAGGCTGCACTCAGAGAGGCTGGAAGGAAAGCAGAGCACGGGCAAGATAAGCTCATTCTTAGACATATGACTGAGCTGAACACAGATAAAAAAACGATTATCTTTTAATCCACTGTCTTTCAATAGATCCTTTGAGCCTCATTCATAAAAGCAATACAGATTTAAATTAATATCCTTTCTCACGGAAGTTTAGATATAGACTCATGGCTGGATATACTACTTCCCATTAAAGGTTTCAGTAAGACATTTGGAAACTGTATTATGGGGCTAAAATTTTAAATCACTGATAAGACAATCCTCAGTGCTAATACACTAGCTATTTTCTAAAGAACCGCAGACTCTTTCTTCCTCAGGCCTGATGCCATCACTACTCACTTGGTCCAGATCCTAGCAACAGGATGAGCCCCACTGTCAGCCCTCCGAGGCCCTAGAGCATTCACTTTGTGCTATTCTGCTTCTCCTGTCTACCATTCACATAGTTCAGGACATCCTAGCACTTAATTCCTGTCCCTTCTACTGCCCGTGAGTCCCCAAACACTCCCCAGTTCGAAATAGTGGTTTTAAAACTGTGTCACTTTCTTAATTTCTTTCTTGTGTGTATGGTGTACGTATGTGTGTATATACATTTTTTTGCATGAGTGGGTATGCTAATGCATGCATTGTGTATCTGTGTCTGTGGAGACCTGATGATATCAGGAATTACCCATGAGTGCTCTACTAACTTAGTTATTGAAGCAGTTGGTCAATCAAAACCAAAGCTTAGTTTAACTTGGTTATTACAGCAGTTGGTCGATCAAAACCAAAGCTTAGTTATGTGCCTAGGCTTGGTAGTTAGTTTGACATTGGAATCCCTGTGTCTGCCTCTCAAGGCTGAGGTTACAGGTGATCCGCCAGCCCACCTAGTATTTAAACGGACTTCCGTAGATCCAAGTTCTGTTCCTTCTGTTTGCATGGTGTGATGGTTGAATAAGAATGGGTCTTGCAGGCTCATCTGTTTGAATACTCGGTCTCTGGTTGGTGGAAAGATTAGAAGCCGTACGTAGTTGTTGGAGGAGATATGCCATTAGGGGTGGACGCTGAGGTTTCACAAGCTCATGCCATTTCCTGTTAGCTCTCTCTGCTTCCTACTTGCTGACCAAGATGTACGATCTCATGCCCACTGCTATGCTGTCTGCCTTGAAAGTCATGGACTATAGCCCCCTGAAACTGTAGGCCCCAGATTAAATGTTTCCTAATACATAGCAAATGTGCTAACTGCTAAGCTGTCTCCCCAGACCTCTGGATCTGTTCATCGCCCTGCAGGTGTGTTACCTCTGTTTATAAAGTTTCTTAAGCTGTGTTATTGTGTTCTGAGCTTACAGCTTTCCACATCTGGCCCATCCTCCCAGTGCCTGTTAGGCACTCCAGAGATCTGTGTCAAGCATGCCAATAAAGCTCGTGTCTGGGGAGGAATTTCAGGGCCATTTCAGGGGACATCCAGTGTGCCACTGTACTTCTGTACAGGGCCTGGAAGCAGGAGAAAGTCTCTCTCCTATGCTAGACCTTCTTGCTTCTCTCACAGTGCTTCTTGCTGAACAGCCACCTCTGCTGAACAGGCCTGCTCTTCTGCCTTGCCTTTGCTGGAGGAAGGCCGTAAAGGAGTCACACCAGGCAGAGCAAGGCCGTGTGGGAGCCACCGTAGTCAGAGGAGGGCTATAGAGGAGTCACACCAGGCAACACAAGTCCCTTTGGAGATCAAGTGGCCTCTCAAGTTTAACTCCCTTTTGTGTCTATTCCCGTAGATGCTGGAGGTCCACACAGCCACAGTGGTTGCCTACATGTTATTCAGGCCAAACTTTCCCTGCAACTTTTGTATTCCCTGCCTGAGAACTTCCACAGCTACTGTTACAAGGAAAAAAAGGCCCACTTTCCTCCATCTGCGAACTATAGACTCCTCAAAGTGGCCTTCCCTCTCTCCAGCCTTTTTGGCTTCAAATCCTCTTCCCCTCCCCCAACACCATCCCCAGAAGGGCACATTCTCCTTATTTTTGCTTGAGCCTGTGCTTCCTTGAGCCTGGTTTTTCTCTTTGGCTCCCTTCTCTGGATTTCTGAGGTGCCTGTTTTTAGCACAAATATACCATGTTCCCTTGTAAAACGTTTTTCCTTCACTGTAGCCTTTAGCAGCCAAGGAAATGACCAAAATGTGTGGATGGATTAATTTCCCAGTGTTAGGTTGGGAGAGAGTGTCTTTCTATGGATAGGCTGTTAACAGTCTTCATAAACAAAAGATTGTCTTGTTTATACCTTTCTTTAGAGTCAGCATTTCTTAAATCTGCTTAAGGTGAAATAAGTGCTTTTTGTTTAAGGAAATCATATGGGAAACACAGAAATATGAAATGTTCGCTTTGTTTAATGTATAAGTCTATTCCATGACAGGTGGGCTCTGAAAGTGCACAAATAAAACAAAATTGCTTGGCTCAAACCTATCACAGAAGGAACAGGAGCCAGGTGGTGGGGCCAGGAGCAGATGGGCAATATTTACTTAGAGCTTCATATTTTTTTCTTGCTAAGTGTCCCCCTGATCAAATACCTTCCTTCAGATATCAAATAAACCCCAGCATGTCTTTGAATAGACTTTTACTACAAAGATATATTTCTACACCCAGTTTTCTCCTTTTTCCATAGTCAGGGGTAGAAAAACCATATGGTGCACATAGAGTATGGAGTCTGGGCTACCCTAAACATTCCAAGTCTCTTTCCAGACTTTTCTTTGAAGTTTCCAAATTTCACAGTCAAAATTAAAATAGCATAAAAGTTAAATTGAAGCTAGTATGAGTTCCAGGAGTTTTATTCTATACCAAACAAAAAGGTGCCAACTCTGAGGGCCTGTGTGAAACTGGTACCATCAAGTGAGAGCTTGACTGTCAGCTTCTCAAGCCACCTCAAGCCACCGCAGCCCTCTGTTCCAGGCAGTCTAGACAGTTCAGAGACACTTTTGTCTTCAGGAAGTACCGTGGTCAACCATCTCCAGAGAATCATGTCTCAGAACCACAGCACCAACCTCTGACCATCTTTGAATTCTCCTCTCCCTGGGCTTGCCCACTATGGCTCTGATGTTTGCTTTCTTCCTATTGCTCAGACTGCTGCATTTATGTTTTCTCCAATAAACATTTATGAAGCTTATAGGGAGAAGACAAGTGACCCATCTCTTTTGAGACAATCCGGAATGCAGTGTTAGTTTCTGCTCTTTCTTGTAAATATTGTCTTCAGCATGTCTATAACACTTAGCAATTGCCCCTCACTGTCCAGATACAATATCAATGCTGCGTGATGCTATTTCTTGGTGTGGTGCAAAGACTGAGTCCTCCATCAAGACAGAAGTATAGTTTCAACTATTCAGGTGCCCCAGACTTCCTTCTCAAAGGAGTTCCTACCTTCACAGGGTAGACAGTAGACTATGGTAGGACTGTAAGACCTACTAGGAAAGACACACCTTCAAAGGAAGTGGAGGTTTCCAGTGAGAGTTGTCAAGCCCTTGAGAAGGTTTACGCTGAAAGCTGTGGTCTCCCTTTCCTAGAAGAGCTGAAGTCAATACAAGGCAAGTGTTGACTTCTGCTGAGGTAGGATGGAGCCTTCAGCTCAGCATGTACAACACTCCACTTACTCTTCCTGCTTAAGTTTGCCTTTCTCCACGTTCCAGTCCACAAGAGTCAGTTTGTAGCTTCACAGAAATAATAAGACAGACATCTTTTTTCTAGACTCCCTTTTTATTTATTTTTTTAAATAAAGACTCTGTTTTGGATTTTTCCTTTCATGGCATTCAGATTTAACTTTTGAATGTCTCCCCCCACCTCCCCTGGTAGTTTGAACTGTGCGGAAGGCTCACCTCTTTCCTGGAAATTTGTGTGTATCTGCAGCATGAGTGTTGCAGAAGCAACCAAGCTGTGGATTTTCTGGGACTCAGCAGTGTTCTGAGGAAACTCCTTTGAGTGGTATCAGAATTTTTTATTTTCTTATTTGTATTGGAGCATGCATACTGCACTTATGTGCTGGTATCTCCTATCATGCAGGTCCTAGAGATTGAATGTGGGTTTTGAAAGGTTAACAGCCCTTAAATGAGAACGTACTTGCCCTGCATAGCGCTTGTTGGTTGCTGAAGAGGCTGAGATGTGTTTCCTGCTCCAAATGTGCTTACAATCCCGCATAGAAGAGACATATTCAAATAACCTCATTGCTATGAGGAAATGTGGTCCTGTCTCACAGGATGCCATGAGATGAAGGACAACTTCTATGTAGAATTTTGATTGTGGGTTGAAATGCTGCCCTTCCGTGTTACAGCATTTCTCCCTTGCTTCATCTTTGTCACTTTTAAACATTGTCTCTGGGTGCTGAATGGATTCTCATGCTTGACATGCTGGAGCAATTTAGAAAGTTATTTTCTGGTAAGTTAATCCACCCAGCCTCGATTTATCCAGTTTGTCGTTCTCTTTCTCCATTGATGCAGATCGTCACATTTAGTTTCTTAAGTATATTTCCAGCATCTCTTTGTGCAAATATATATATTTTTCTGTTCCTTCTTACACAAAACAATGCTCTCTTTATTATTCACATAGCTTGTTAATTTAACAGTGCATATACTAGGGATAAATACGGGCTCCACTGCCAGCAGCCCCACAGACTGCCCAAGTCCCCAACTGACATCCACCTTCAGGGAGCCTAATTTAGTCTTATACAGGTTCCCCAGCTGTCAGTCTGGAGTCAGTGAGCTCCCACTTGCTCAGGTCAACTGTTTCTGTGGGTTTCCCCAACATGGTCTTGGCCCCTATGCTCATCACTCCTCCCCTCTCTACAACTGGAATCCAGGAGTTGGACTCAGAGCTTAGCTGTGAATCTCTGCATCTGCTTCCATCAGCTACTGGATGAAGGCTCTCTTGTGGCATTTAAGGTAGACACCAATCTCACTAGAGGAGTAACTGTGTATTCTTGATACAGGATGCCCCTTTTTTTTCTTCATGGTTAGTATGTTGCCATCATAGTTGTGTCGGTTAACTACTCTATAATGGCTTCAGCAACAGCTGTTTTATTGCTTCCTAGTTTTGTGGGTCAGCTGTTTGGAATGGGGTCATCCGGTGGTTTTCCTGCAGGCCTTGCCAGAATTCACTTGTGTGAATACCATCATAGGGCTATGTAACTCTTCTAAACCTCCTTCCACGGTTGCTGGTAGACTGGTACAGCACCTGCCATCAATTCTTTCTCCAAGTTCACATGAAGCACTTCCCATGGGCCCAGAAACAAAAACGGGTTGTGCCCTAATGTGGACGTACTGAGAAACCTTCTGCTACCCTTATATTTCTAACTTCTCATCAGCAAAAACAGAGTTACCTCGGAGTCAAAGGACAAAGGAATACAGAATGAGCAATTCCCTGGGAGTCATTAACTAGCTCCCCACTGCAACGGGTGCAGTTAACCACTCCTGTTCACGGACACCTGGCTACTTCAGTCTCTTGCTGATGCAAATACTTCTCAGTGGATAGCTTTGTCCATAATTCAGCTCATATGTGAGCATGACAAATCACCAGGATGGGATTGCTGGGTTAAAGGGCAAATATATTCAGAGTTATCTGTGTATTCTGTTTCTGTGGTAATGCTTCCCTGGTAGTTTTGAGCCTGTGTTTTCTGTCACTGATTTTAGGAACTTTGAAACCATGAGAAGAGTTTAAAATGAATTAATTAAAATCTTATCTTTAGTGAGTGAGTGTGTGTATTTAGGTGTGTGCACGCTCATATGTGCACAAGTATGCATTTAAAGGCTTGATGATTTTCATGACCTGTCCCAGACAGTGTGTTATAGCCAGGACATATACCTAACAAGCTGTGACAAACATCCCCTAATGGAATCTCCCATTAGTGGAAAATTGTGTTTCTTATCTGGCGTAGCTTCAGAAGATGCCCATTTGCTTGACTTGCTCATTGGCACATTTATACATTACTGGTAGTACTGTGTGATTGTTCCTCAAGGGGCTATTTTTTTATTGGATGTAGTTTATTTCTGATTTCTGAATACTGGAGGACATCCTGGAGTCTTGTTTTGCATATGATCTTGTGTTTATTAGATCTCAGGCCATCGAGATATCCAGAAATGAGCTCAACCTGGATTATAGGAAGATTTCTAACAGTTATATAAAAGCCAACATTCTTCAGGAACTTGGGAAACCAGTTCCCACCTGCCCAGAGGAGTCATTTCCCTTACCTCTGGCAGAAGAGACTTATGGCTCCATTGACATATACTTGTGGCTGCATATGAAAGCCCATTCATGCTTCCAGGCTCCCTCACTTCCAAGTCACAAATACTTGTTATACATTTCAAAGTCCCAGTAGTACCCTAACCCTTCTCACCTCTTCAGCTGCCCTAAACTCCCTCCAGCTCGTGGACCACCCTCCTCTCATCTACTTACCCTCCCTATACTCCAATGTTCTTCTCCCCCCCTCTCTCTCCTGTGATCTCTCTCTTCTCTGCTCCCCTACTATTCTCCCTTCTCCTGAAGATAACCCTGGCCATGTCCAGCCTGCTTCCTTTTCTCTTGCTCTCTGTTATAATAAAAGTCTTAACCACAGAACCCAGCAGTCATGCTGGCAGTTTCTGTACTGCGTCCCTTGCAAACAGTGTCTCAGATGAGACCCCCACCCCATCAGCAGTAAATCTTGAGAGAGGAATTCTGCCTGAGTCCGTGTGCTTGCTTTAGGCCTTCAGGAAGGAGGCATTGTTTTTAAATAAAACCTTGTTGTGGCCTTCTTGCTGCAGACATGAAAAGCACACTGTTTTCCCTCTTCTTTAATCCACTCTCAGACGTTTTCATAGGCACTTGGTCACAGCAAAGCAGGCTCGTGTACAAACCGCCCACTCTCTGAAGTATGATTGATTAGCAAAGCTGTTCTGCTCAAGGGCAGCCTGTTTGCCTGAGCCTGGATGCTGACAGGTCCGACAGGCACAGATTTTAAAACAGGTCGCTTGTCCAGGCTGTAGGCTGTGGGCCAAGATGCTGGTTCCTGAGGGAGAAGAGGAGGGAGGGAAAGGACTCAGTTTGGGGAGCAGAGGAAACTCTATGAATGTGGATCTAGAAAGAAAAAAAAGCAACTCAGCATACCCACCCCTCACTGCAAGGTCATCAGCATACCCACCCCTCACTGCAAGGTCATCGGCATACCCATGCCTTACCAGCTGGTTACTGGTGTTCAGTGTTGAGAAAACTCTGGCTGCAGAGAAGATGCAAAGAAAAGTGAAGATAGGGAAATGCTGTGCAAATAGGCACGAGCCCCATTTGACTAGGGATCTCCAAACATCAAAGAGAGGCATACATTTAGAGAGAAACTTGAGCCCGAATCAAAGTAGCTACGATGGAAGTTTGGAAATACAGCCAAGAAATGGCACGATAAACAGGAAGAGGCATGGATGGGATCGTGTCTCTGCTTGTTCGTTTGTTGCATGGCATCTAGCAGAGTGTCTTTTACAGGGCAGAGCTGTGTTAATATTTAGTCAGAAAATGACGGGGATGAAAGCAACTTAGAAATCATTTTGTCCAGGTCTCACTATTCCACACACAAATAAACTGATGCTCAGGCAATTTAGTAACAGTCTCAGGGTGTTTTCTCAAGGCACTGTGAGGTTCTGAACCCTCATGGAGTTAGCTTTTTATAAATTTATGATGTCAATGTTTGTATGATTGAGTGAGTGAGTATGCTGTGGTTTTAGTGCCCCCCAAATGCCCATGTTGGTTGCCAGCCTGTGGCGCTATTGGGAGATGGTGGAACCATTAGGATTTGGGGCATAGCAGGAGGAGGTTAGGTCACTGGAGGGTGTGACCTTAAATAGATATCGGGTCCCAATGCATCCTTTCTATTTCTTTGTTTCCTGGTCACCATAGGTGAACAGACTTCCCTTCACATGGTGCATTGTGATGCCACAGTCCCACAGAAATAGGCCAAGGGGCTATGAACCAAAATAAACCTTCCCTCCTTCTTAGCTGATTTATTTCTGGTATTTGTCATAATAGCAAGAAACTATCTAATAAATAAATTAGTTTCTTTTCTTTTTTGGTTATGTAGCACTAGTTGACCTTGAACTCACAGAGATCCACCTACCTCTGCCTCCATAGTCCTGGGATTAAAGGCGTGCACCACCACATTCGGCCTTTAATTTCCTGCGTAATGAAACTTTATATAACAGTATGTGTGATAGTCTATTTAATTCAGTTACAGATTAGTCATTGGTCTCCCCAGGTATATCTTTGGGGAGGTTTGTGAGGATGGTCATTGTCTTTTGAAAGACTTTCAGGAATTAGAGTAAGTTTCAAGGCCATGTTCCAGAGTCTTAAATGTCAGCAGTGGCTGCAAATGTGGGCTCTTCTCATGACGATGCAAGCAGCCTGAGGAAGAAATTCTGCACGAGGCTGACGGTGGTCTCTAGTATGCTGCAGTCAAGTGGGGGTCAGTGTAGCAGAGTGACCAAAAGCTCACATAGAAAGAGTGCTTCTTACCTCTCAAAGAACCTCCTCTCTGTGGCACACCTGCTCGCTGTGCAGGTAGTACAGAAGATGCCCAGACAGGCACACCTTGCAGCAAGCTCCATAGAGTCGTATGAACACTATCCCATGACCATCCTATCCCTGTCATTTTCAGCCTTTGACTATCATACTACCTACAAGGATAAGGATGCATTTTTGTGAGTCCCTTCAAAAATTCATTGGGCAGAATTAATTGTCCTCAATCAATTCTGACTCATGACAAGAGTGTCTATAATCTTACTTTCCTCTACAAGGTGTCAAGGGTCAGATAATATCCCTTTGGGCACAGAACTCAATTACAATTCTACTTGTCACAGAGAACATTTTAGAAACCCATTTTTTTTTGGTATGTTCACCCGTGCCTCCTGTTTGGTTTCCTATGTCATAAAGAAAGACCTGTATGGGACTAATAGCTGGGATTCTAATGCAGCGTGGGTTCAGTTTCACTGTTGGTGTGAGGAGCTGTGTGGCTCTAGCTCTAAGAATACCGGTAGTGGTATCTGCTTACATTCTAGGAATTTAAGGAGGTGAGGTTTCTACAGAAGGAAATCACCCAACATATCTGTGAGGCTCTCTGAAGGGTGAAGACAAAAATAAAGTCCAACAAACAAAACAGGAAGCGTCTGAAAACATAAGGTGTGTGTTCCTCAGACACTGAGGATCCTTGAAAGCTTAAGGGCAGTTCTGCCTGCTTCATGGGTATGTGTGTGTGTGTGTGTGTGTAGAGTGTGTGTGTTTGTGTGTGTGGAGTGTGGGTGTATGTAGAGTGTGTGTGGAGGTTATGTGTGGAGGTTTGTGTATAGTGTGGGTGTAGTAGAGTGTGTGGGGGTTGTATATAGTGTAGGAATAGGTAGAGTGTGTGTATGTAAAGTGTATGTGGAGTGTGTGTGTGTGGAATGTGGAGGTGTGTGTGTAGAGTGTGGGTGTATGTAGTGTGTGTGTGGTGGAGTATGGGGGCGTGTATGTGAATTGTGGGAGGTGTTCAGTGTTGTGTATGTGCCGTGTGGAGGTGGGTGGAGTCTAGGAGTGTGTAGAGTGTAGAGGAGTGTAAGTGTGTGTGTGTGTGTGTGTGTGTGTGTGTGTGGTGTGGAGGAGTGTGTGTAGTGTAGTGTAGTGTAACAGATATAAGTATGTGGCTGTTTTGCCTTGTTTGATCGTTTGTCAGTGTGCAGGTTTCTTGATATGACCATGTCTCTAAACTACTTGCAGTATCCCAGTTCTCTCCTTCAACCTGCCACTACTTTGCTGAGCTACACAAGGAAATATAAATTTCTATGAAATAAAGACCAAATAACCTACAAAGCTCCAATGGACCCTACCTTGAAACAATATCATAATATTAAACACATAGACAATTTCCATAGAGACTCCCACCCCGGACTGAGGAAGACAGGTCTGTTTACCTGGAGGCTTTGGCTGGCTTAATAGTTCTCTACCCTCCTTCCGCTCTTGCCAACAAGAGGATGCTTTTTCAGACTGTGTGCCTCTCCATATCTAACTAAGAATGGTTTTCACTCGCATTTGAAATACTTGGTGATGACTGGGCAGAGATAAGAATAGGAGACTGAATTGCATTATCTTACAAAACGTTTTCCTTCTGTTCTTCCTTCCACCTCTCCCTCCCCTTTCCCTTTCTCTGATATCCTTACTGTAAAGATACAAAAAGCCAACTGTAGCCGTGTCTAACACCTCCAGATGTTATTCCATTAAAGAAGCTGCCACTCCTGGAATTTTACTTCTGAAAACTCGGTGGTTGGCATCAGGCTGCAGGCAACCACAACAGGTGACACAGAGACCCCTTATGAGCTCTTGAGTCACACTTGGGACTCGCCAGGGAAATCCTTTCCCTCTGTTCAAACCAGAAGGCAGAAGCTGGAAGACTCTGTGAGAAGTGGGGAGGTCTGCTGAAAATTCCAGCTCAGGAGGTGCAGCTGAGAACATCCCACCTGAGATGGGAAGAGCGCTAAGGTCATGTTCTAGTCACTGAGCATTCTCCAGGGCTCAAGCCCTTGGTACAGATTGGAATCTGTTCCAATCCACGAGTGTTTGACCACCATGTGTCAACAAGCCATGGCTTTCTTGATGTTTTTAGGAAAACATAATTTTGTCTCACCCATGCATAAATCATTTCATTTTCCATTCTAAGAAATCAAAATATGGACAGAAGATAAATTTGAAGAAAATTGGCCACTTCTGGTGGTTAGATGCAATCAAAGATATATAATCCTGTTTGCTAATACTGACATTTCTTATACATATCTATAATTCTAAAGGTAAAATTAGGTGCAGTGCAAAATTGGGATACAAGTAATATGAGAAATTCAAGCCAAAGCAGCCACACAGTCGGGATACTCAGAGCTGTGAGAACCCTTGGGTGGTTCCTAGCCCTTGGCCTTCATGGTAGGCTTCTTTTTTAATTAAAGATTAAATATATTTAAAATTTTTAATTTATTTTTACCTAACAAATATAAAGCTTGTATAGAGGCTTTGGTACTTCATCCCATGTGATAAAGGGTGTGCTGTGTCTTCTTACTGCCTGAGTTAACTCAGCATATTAACCGCACACAGTGAGCAATTCTCATTAATTTTCCATACACTCGCTTGACTTTGATCTTCCCATTTCAAAGCCAAGAAGACCATCCAGCCAGGGAGAGAAATGATCACACTGTGTGTCCTTTTCTCCAGTGTGGGCAGCCTTTTAGTCAGGAAGCCCCATTGGGTAACCCAGTGACTCAGTAACACACGCGGACTCCCCGCCCCTTCATCAATATTTAATTAATATTGATTCTTTGCTTAGCTTCGTCTCGTTTCAGAACCTTTGCAGATGAATTTCTTCACAAATGAGCCTTTTCAAGTATATATTTGAAATATCTTTAAGCCTTAGAGGGCAGTTTTAAAACAAGTTGTGCATTGATTTCCTCTGACTCCAACATGCTTCTTGAGTGATTTTCCTGAAAGATTCTTTGGCTCATAGAACACACAAAGCAAACCTTGACTCGAGGTGGTCGAGGTTATAGGGATCTAGGTAATATGGTATTTGTTCTCATGGATTTCAGTTTCACTAAAGGATATCAGACACTCCAACAAATAGGCCAGAGAGAAAATTACACAGCACTGATTCTTGCATACCTACAGGTAGGTTGGATTACAGTTTTATTGAACGCTAATGAACTCTCACTGCTCTCCCGCATAGAATTATAAAAAGGTCTTTACTTTCTAGGGTTATAATTATGGTGACGGAATTTTTCCATACCAAAAATTAAAACCAATGGCCTGACAAAGGATTCTTGTGCCATTTCTAGGTGTGAGACCACCCATAGTTTGACTTTGAAAAGCTGGCATTTTCAGGCAGGCCTCATAAAAGTAGAGATTCGTTAAATAGGCATGTTTTCAGACTTTTCATTAAAAGCCTATAGTGCAAGCAGTATTTTATTTTGTGTCTGAATCAACACATTATTTCCTAAAGCACTCTTTTATAGCCTTAAGGTATGTGTTAGCCTATTCATAAAAACAAAGCAGAACAAAACATAGTGCTGCGTAGAGTAATAACACCTACCATTATCCAGGTGGGATAGAAGGGTCCCAAGTGGCCTACTCCAGGCCTTTAATTTTCCTTTTGAAGATAAAAGTTCCTTATTTCACTTTCAAGGTTCAAGGTTTTTTGAGCTATGCAAGTGATTGCCATTGAGGCGTGCCAGATGTGTACAGTTGTGAGCAGTCACTCTTGAAAAGAGGGGAAGGAGTGACTTTTTCTTCCTTATTTTCCCCCCTACTATCATCTGTGGTTTCTACACGTGTAATTTTTGTTTTCAGACCATCAAAATCATGGGGATGGATACTGGCCAGATTGCTATAGCCTAGTCAGGAGTTCTTGAACTGGGGAGGACTAGGCAAATGTTGATGATTTAAAGATGCTGAGACCAGGGCCTGCTTGACCAAACACTAAATGACTTACCCAAAGCCACACAGTGTCTTGGTGGGCAAGCTTGCTAGATGACACAAGCTGTGACGTTGTCCTCTTGTTCAGAGTCACTCTAGTATATTCTCAACTCTGTTGGGGACAGCCCCACAATATGATTACATCATTCTAAACCCTGTGCTTGATGCCTGGACCAACCTAAATTGAAAAGTTTGGAAACCTAATGTCTTCGACCAGTGACTTCTTCAGCGAGGTGACTCCAGGTGCCAGGGCTTTTCAAGGCTAGCTGTAAGCTAGGCTGAAGTTGAGTTCAAGGAAAGTCTCAAGTATATTATTCTGTCCTAGAACCACCTCCTTGGAGCCCTACTTCTATCCGAGTATAGAGCTGATACATTTCTCTTTTTAGTAGACAGTATCCATCGTTTATCTTACAAGAGGGCTGCATTTATGAATTGCTTATCTGAGTCTACTTTCTGAATGTATTCCTTCCATTAAAACATACCAGCTGTTGGGTCGTAGTGATGGATCAATGGTTTAGATGCTTATTGCTTTTCTGAAGTTCAGTTCCCAACACCTACATCAAGGCAGCTAACAACCACCTGTAATTCCATCATCTGACACCCTCTTCTGGCCTCCATAGACACACACACATGTGGCATATGTGCACATGCGCACGCTCACACACACACACACACACACACACACACACAGATACACAAAGTTAAGCTAAAAACAAGTCTTAAGAAAATAAATACCCGGCTATCCACTCAAGTAACATCCAAATTCTGCTTCATTCCAATGACATTGTTTTGTTTTAACATTTATTTAACCTATTCAGTGTGTATGTGTATATATGTATGTGCATGTGCACACATGTGTGTACCATAACATGCATGTGGAGGTTTGAGGACAACCTATGAAAGTCAGTTTTCACCTTCTACCTTGTGGATCCCAGGATTGAACTCAGATCATTGGGCTTGACAGCACATTCCCCCAGCAGCCGAATCATGGCTATTTATTGAGTATGTGCTTTCCTGGCTGTTGGAGATACTGAATGCAGTGATCAGCAAAAAAAAAAAAAAACCTCCAAAGGCGTATATGCCACCACGTTTTATTGACAAATATGTCACTTTTTTGGCCATTTTATACTATATTAGTAGGACTTTTAAATCCTATTTCAAAATACCTTACAGAAACAACTTAGAGGGCAAAGGCTGTCTTGTTGTACTTTCAGAATGTTGGGTACTCTGAAAGTACATGAAAGTCCGAGGGGGGGCGGCTGCAGAACATGGCAGCTCACCTCATAGCAGTCAGGAAGCTGCTAGACTTATTCTCCTTCTTCCATCAGGGTCCCTAGCCTATGGAATAGTCATTTATAATTAAAGTGAGTCTTTCACACTTAGCTAATCCTTTCTAGAAATCCCTCAAAGAAGAATGCTAGTGAAGAGGTGTGTTTTCTAAATCTCCTAGGTGCCTCCCAACCCAGTTAAGTTGGCAACCACACTCACACTGTTATGATCACAGCTTTGTTTCATTCTTTTAACCCCAATGAAAGCAGAGACCATTCAGTGTGAACTTCTCTGAGGACTCAGAACCTAGATACACATAGAGCATGTGGACATTGAATCTATAGCTGTGAGAGGATGAAAACACTTGAGTTACAAGAGATTTAAAGTTTCTACTACATTTCTAGATTATTTTAAGAATGAAGAAGAAATAAAACCAGGCCATTTTTAATTTTTATTTCCACATTTTACTTTGAGGCATTTAGGTAATTCTAATTGGTCAAAGGTTAATCGTGTACAACAGCCAAGCTAAATAAACCCAGTGTGTTGCTCTTTTCAAACATGTTTTGTTGCCCAACGTCTTATTTGCTGGCAGCATTTCAGAGTCCCACATAATGTATCATAAACCATTAGGATGTATCCTAAACCATAGGCCAACTTTAAGTCTCAGCAAGCACTGGTCATGGGTGATACCCACAACGAATGAGTTCAGCATAAAACCCACCTCACATGCTCACATGGAGTGAGTGGCATTTCACACATACAAGAAGCACATTTTCATGAGAGGAGGTTGGAGACAGTGTTGGATACAAATATTCTATTCTTGAAAAGACTGGAACATCACACACACACACAAACAAAATTCTGGCTAGAAAATGGGATGTGCTTGAATATAGGTTTGTGGCAGCAGATGACTTAGAATTATGAAGACATGGACTCTCCAGGGTAGTGTCTTTTGCTTACATGGGCAGACCTATTACTTCTGGGCCATGGAGATGATCTCCTAGGGTTTAGCCTTCAGTAAAGAAGGGAGGATCTTTCCCTTTTTACAGGGGTTAAGATGTAGATTCTGACAAGTGGTGTCCATCCAGGTGTGGATGCCAGTGGAGAATGCCTGGACTGGACATCCTAATCTAACTTATCAGGGGTGAGGTAGATGTGACTGCTCTTCACAAGCTTTTCTTCCAAAAACTTCCCTTTTTCAAATAGAGGAGAGACTGGTTTCATATTATTAAATCACAGAGAATAGATCGTGGCATAAAAGTCACTTTTTAAGTTTGCATTCTAAGCCAGCTACTTATTTGCTTTAATTTTGATGATGTAACTGTTAACTTGGAAATTATTATGAAGAGTGGAATTAACAGTCTTACACTTGATTCCGTTTAGGGTGCATGGTGAGAAATGGCTCCTTTTCACACATTATCCTGGGAGAAAACATCTGTGCCTTTGCCCAGCTCCACAGTAATACTGAGCTCAGCAGGAGGACCTGTAGTGGTGGGAGTCACCTAAGACACAGCAGAACCCCAACTTAACTGCAAACCAGTTAGTACTCAGTTTAACGAAGACTGAGGTGTTCTGACCAACCCAACATTCTGTCTAACCTCAGCTATCCAGTAGACCCCTTCTCTATGACCAATCTTTATAGAACTCAAATTTTATAAATATACTTGGATATGCTCTGTACTATGCTCAACAATCTTTTTTATCAATGTAAATGTGGTTCTCAACCTATGAGTTGTGACCTCTTTGTGGGTCAAATAGCCCTGTCATAGGGGTCTCCTTAGACCATCGGAAAACACAGATATTGCATTGTGATTCCTAACAGTAGCAAAATCAGTTTCGAAGTAGTAGCAAATATAATTTTATGGTTGGGGTCACCACAACATGAGGAACTGTATTAAAGGACTGCAGCATTAGGAAGGCTGAGAACCACTGAATTAAAAGATCTTTGATGATCTCACCAAGTTCCTGGGCCATTTTCAAGAGTTGCAGGCATCTACGAAATGGCTGCTGATCAGGAATAGGGACTGATTATAGACTGGCTGGTAGTCACTGACTGTAAGTGGCACTTTGCTGGGTGTAGGAGTATGTGTGTGTGGGGGGGGATACCAGGTCTTCTTTCCCAGGTACCAGCAGGCCATCCTCTCACAGACTCAAAATGAGACAATGTGTGTGGAAGGCTGAGCCCAACCAGGAGAGAAACATTTGCTGAATACAGGAACTTCAATCCACTCATCTGGGATCACTTGGGCTTAGTCTCACTTTTTTTTTTCTTTTTGGAGTAGAGTCTTACTTCCCACAGTCCTCAGAGTCTCAGTGACAGACACCTGTTGTCCCTAACTCAGGACAGTAGAAATGTTTGGCTTTTGGCAGTGCTTACAATTTCGATATTTATTTACTTTTATGTGTGTATGTGTATGACATGTGTGCACACGTTCGTGTGTGAGAGCATATGTGTGCCACAATACTTGTTTAGAGGTCTTAGGATGTCCTCAGGCATCTGTCTTTACCTCCTGTGTCTCTTGTTCACCTCTGTGCTGTGTACTCCAGGCTAGCTTGTCCTTGAACTTTTGGGGACTCTCCTGTCTTCACCACCCACTCCAGCCGGAAAGGTGCTGAGATTACAATCATGCGCCCCTGTGCTCAGCTTTTACATGGGAATCTAAGCTCAGGCTGCTCAACTTGCATGACAAATGTTATCACCCATGTGCCGTCTCTTGCTTATGGTTTTTAATGGAGTGTCTACAGAAGATAACTCAAGCCACTTTTGTTAACAAAGAATTAATGTCACAGAGAGACTTTGCCAGTCAGTTATACTGTGACTGCAGACCATAGCCTCTGGGATAAGTCTGGGAAGACAGATAAGAGGCAGATATGAAAAACTTCAGTGACTTCCCTTCATAAACTATTAATGGGGATATTTAAAATGTTTTTGTGATGCATTTTTATCTCAGTTTTGAAAATATAAAATCCACATATATTTGACATTCAGTAATTCTTCCTGAATGTGTTTAAGACTATCATTGAATTTTGTTTTCTCAACAAAGACAAAACAAGCTAGGGAAACTGGAAATACTTGTGTGGGAGACTGGTTCAGTTGACAAATTGATGTTAATAATAGGATGTGTTATATATACATACACTCACATATATAGAGAGACACATATATATGCACATGTTACTCACATGTGTAAACTCACACAGAATGATGCCTGTGATTTGTGATCTGGAAAAAATTTAGACACAGGTGTATAAACATCATCTTCTGGAAAGATGTAGATATACTATCTGGTTATATAGATTCTGAGTATTGTAAATTAAAAATAATATTGAACAATGAATGAGAATCATGATCATGTACACATTGCTTACAGTAAAGTGCGCATGATTAAATTATGTACGTTTGGACCGTCAGATTAGCGAAATAGTTTCCAGTTTTCACCTTAATTTGCTAATTCAAACATTTATTCCTATCACCCATATAAGTAAACATCAATATATCTTACCCACTCAATAATTTCTAAATGAATGCTTGTCCTGTTTTGCCAGCAATGCTGATCATAACAGCGATCACCCTGGTCTCTATGCACCAGACACTTGTTCCAGTGGATTGACTTGTAGAATGTGCTGGAACTACACAGCCAGGGGAGTCTGGAGCTAATTCCCACACGGGTTCTGTTTCCATACTTCATCAGCCTGAGATAAAGCCTTAGTCAGTTTTTCAGCATCTGTTTTCTGATTGAGACAGATCATTTCAACATGAAGAGTTACCAGAAAATGCTCAGGATTATTTGCCATTATTGCTGCTTTTTAGCTTGTTCCAGTCACCGCTGTTAACTGTCCCATACTTGACACTCACCTAAATGCTTGATCATGGGCATGGAGAACTTTCCAGACACTTCCTGGGCATATTTGTTTACCTCCGTTGGAGTTCTCATGGTGTGAACACTAGCTTTGTTTGTGAGGCTAGGTGGAGCTTGCCATCTGAAAATTGCCCTGGCTTTCAGGGTAGGACCGGGTTCAGCTGAGCAATGCTGAACCATTGTTTATTTTCATGAGATAAAGAACAAAGACAAACAAAAGAGCAAAGACTACTTTCAGAAATGGTCAAGTGATGTAATTTTTATTAGTTGAACTAATGCTAGATGTGGCCTGGTTGTGATTTAAGAGATTTCTATTGTTCCACAGGGTGGGTACACCCAGGGTGGTTGGGTAGCAGTTCCAGAAATGATCCTAGGAAGTCATTCCATGCCTCGTCATTCCTGCTCTGCTGGCATCCCTCCTTCTGCTGGTACTGAGGCAGGACTCTTTGCAAGTTCTTTCTGATTTTCTCAACTGAGTAGGTTAAGCAGACTCGGCCAAAAGGCAAACAAAAATAAAGTAGGTACCCACCTCATGTTTAGCAATGGCTTTTTGGAGAAAATGATAACTAATCTGTGTCTTGGAGCAGAAGGGACAAAGGCACCTGGTTCCCTAGAATGGGGGGCAGTGTGTGAGGGCAGAAGCACAGAGCAAGGTGTTTCTGTGCAGCTGTGAGTCTCTGGAATGGTCTTTCTTTTATTTGGGGTTATTGACCACAGATAGCTTAGTTACCGGCTCATCCTATTAGGTGTGCTGGAATAAAAACATTTCTGGAATAAATAGTTTTGCTCCCAAACATATCCCAATGTATTAATGATACTGTGCGTGTCTATTAACCCTTTTTTAAGGTCTCCCTCATCTGTTCATACCTGCCCCCTTTTCCTAAATTCACACTAGTGAATGACACACCTGAACAAGGGAATCCTTAGAGGCTCATGTGAAATAGAATGACAACTACTATTTTTGAAACAGATAGTTAGTATAATTCCCATTTTGCAAAAACAGGTAAATGCTTAGGGCTAGAGTTTCTGTTTTCAGTAATGAAAAGGGATATTCATAGAAGAAGACAAAAGAAGACAGAAGGAGGCCCCTGCCATAGGCTAAACAGTTTGGCTGTTTTTATTTATCACCGACAAAAGCCCCAAATGACAAATCTTCCTTCAATCCTCTTCATGTATCCTAAGGCATTCTACTGAATCTTGGACTCTGTTACTTATTGACAGGGTAAACCTAGTTTTTCAGTTTATGAACACACAGTTCAGGAGTCCCATGTGTTCTCTAGGAAACCTTTCCTAGGAAAGATCTTTCTCTAGATGCATTTTTTTTTTGCCTGTGAAAACTGAAATGGTGAAGATGGAATTTGGAGACCCATATGTCCCAGAACACCAGTCTCTGTAAAAAAAAAAAAAAGAGAGAAAGAAAAAGAAAGGACAAACATTCAGTTTTTGGAAAGTAAAATAGCAGGTCAACAATAATGTATGAGGACTGAGGAGATCACTCAGTGGGTGAGAACACTTGCACACAAGCATGAGGAGCTGAGTTTTTGGTCCCCAGTACCCGGGTAAAAATGGGGTGTGGCAGCGTGTATTTATAAACTCGGTGTTGGGTGAGGCAGAGACAGATGGATCCTCAGAGCTCTCTGGACATCCAATCTGTTGCCTCACTTCAGGTTCGGCGAGATACCCCATCTCACAAAACAAGATGGAGGGAGACAAGGAAATAAACAGATACAGACCCCTGGCTTTCACACATAAGAAAGCATGCCTACACACATACATACACACATGTACAATGTATATGCAAACAAAATAACATGATTAATATTCAATAATGGGCGTAATCATATCATGCACTGAATGGATTAGCTAGAACATCAACAGCAAAGTACAGCTCTTTCTATTGTTAGCCCACTCCCTCTAATTATAAATGAAAGGCAGTCAGTGCCATAGAGTCAAAAGCTAGATAGAAAGTGAGAGCCCTGTAGTAAACGGTAGGCAGGGCAGAGTGTATTAGACACAATGTGTATAATAAAGATGATAAATCTGCATGAGTGTAGCTGTGCTGAAATGTGTATAAAGACTTTCAACTGCACAGAAGTAAGCAAAGCATAAATAGATAGCATGCTCAGGCAAAGAGAAATCGAGTGCTATTTTAGCACTTGGGCTAGTGATAATTTATTGTTCAGCCTCTCCCGTTGAGTCAGTGTTTATGCAGTGCTATATATTAACTGAGACCAAAATAGTCTGTGCACATCACAGTCTTGGATAGATTACTGAGAGATCAGCAGAAGCTGCATCAAACAACCACTCCCCACCAGAAATGGATTTATAATATTTAAAACATTCATCCTAAAAACCCAAGCTGTTTTGACAATTTTTTGTCTGTTAGTCAGTATGGTTCAAATAGAGGTGGTGTGGCATATGTCACAGAAAAAGATGGTTCAGTGACTTAGAAGGCAAAGTGAAGGTGGAGATTATGGTTTATGGGCTGGACTGGTCCCTAAGCCATATGCCCCTCAGCCAGGGGCGTTAATGAGGACACCTGCCTCTTAGAGCTGGCGTGAAGATGAAATGAGTTCACTGTGTGTGAGATGGGGTACGTTCCGGATGATGTGGCCAGAGACACGAGAAAGCATTTAGTTATCACTTGTCGGGGCTCATACTAACTCCGTAGGCCTGGGAAGTGACTAGATGAGCTACCTACCCGGCCTTTCTAATCACAGAATCAGAGCGAAGGCCTGCAGAGACTGGACCAGACTCGAGATGATGTCACGGACATGCTCCGAAGACCGCCTTAGTTAGGTGGTGGGATGGTTACGTTTATCATGTTGGTTGGGTTTAGAATGAGCCAGAAGACGGTGCAGTGAGCAGTGTATGTATGAGGCTATTTCTAGAGAGGATTAACTCACTGTGTGGAGTCCCCAGACTGTGGTTCAGGTCAAATGGGACAGAGGGAGGAGAGGAGAACTCCAGTCACGTGCTGATATTTCTCTCTCACCTTTCTCGGTTTCTGCTATCCTGTGACACACTCTCCCTGTGAGGGACTGGCACCTTGGAAATAGTGAACCACTTGATCACAGCAATACAAAAATAGTCAAGATGGGCAGCTAATGTTTCTCCAACGTGTCTCTTTCTTGGCTCTGACTGACAGTGACACGTCTGCATCTGTGTGGTCCTGAAGACAGTTGGCACTTGTGGGGGCAGGGCCCTAGTCGAAGCTCCTTGCTCTGTGGAGTGGAGTGGGATTGCTCTACCGCAAGCTGTCTCTGGAAGAATCACAGTACGAGGGGAGCATGGTTATCCTCGCTAAAGTAAATTACGCTGCTTAATGTACACAAGAGATGGGACATGAAGAGAGCAAAGGCTTTCTCTCCAGGCGAGTGTTTACTGCTGAGACTGTGTGGTTACAGACGTCTAAATGCCTTTCACAGGCACGTCTGTCCACGGCCCCCACACCATGCTATGCAGAGAGTGCAGCTGTGACGAGTCCTATTAACTCCTGCCACGTAGGCAGTGGTCTCGAAGCCACCCCTCACCTCCAGTCATCTCTTCCAGAGTCAGTTTACTCCTTGGTTGTTTTGAGACTTTTCTCACTAGAAGCTGCTTTAGCCCTGTGAGGTACAAGTCTAAGCTATTGGCCACATCCCAGGCCCTATCTGAAGCTGTCTCTCATGAAGACAACCTGTCCCCACACCACAGCCTGAGTGGGGCCTGTATACCTAGCCAGCTCTTTCTGTGTTCCCTTGGC
This sequence comes from Mesocricetus auratus, assembly GCF_017639785.1. Taxonomy (NCBI): domain Eukaryota; kingdom Metazoa; phylum Chordata; class Mammalia; order Rodentia; family Cricetidae; genus Mesocricetus; species Mesocricetus auratus. The sequence goes on along the minus strand of NW_024429266.1, from coordinate 78,129,018 downwards.
CTTCTCTTGGTAACAGTCCAGCTCATGTGATTGTTTCCTGCAGTCTAGGACAAATCTTTCAACAATGGCCCCAACAGGAGAGCCTAGGAGGGACAGACACATTGCCTCTGTCCTTCTTTTCCTTGTTCTTGACCAAGGGTAGGTTGGGAGAGTTTAGTTCCTGACTTCTCTGATGGCTTACCCTGGGAGTAAGTGGCTTCCACCTTCCACACTGCAATCTGCCTTTTTTTAAATCCATCTTCAGCATTCCATGGCCCACAGCAAGTAGCAGGTCCCACCTTCAGTGTGATGAGTGTTTATTCACTTAAGAGTCTGCAGAACCTCAACTCTTCTGCAAGTATCACATTTCCAGCCATTTATAGATGCCTCCAGGTAGCTTAGGAAGCCTGCTCTCAAGCCACATCTCCCGTGGTAGCCATGGTCTACATTATATAAGGAATCCTTTTGCAGTGAGTTGTCCTTGTCTGCAGGCAAATGCCCCAAGTAGGCACATGAGTTTTACTGCACTGTGCAATGTTTCCTTAAGGAGAGCAATGTGAAGCAAAGTTCTATGCAAAATTTTCTGTCCTTCTCAGGCCGTGAGTGTTGTGTGAGCAATAAAACTTGGGAGCTGGTGCAGAATGAGCCAATGAAGTTAGTTTTATAGTCTGGTTTATGGTATGGGTCTCGCTGGGAGAGTGGTGTTTGCACAGCCACTCCTTGTTTCAGACTATTCAATGGCTAGGCCAGCTGTAATGGCTGCTCCCCTCCATTGTGCCCACCGTGGCATCCCCTGATCCCAAGAGGGCAATGTACGTTCTCCCGGAGTCCCTTAGCACAGGCCAGCCTAGGACCTGTTTTACCCACCAGGTGTTAGCAACTCTTGCTCCTTGCAGTCAGATGGTCATAGCTGCATGGTTTTGGTTTGTTTGTTTTTTCCCCTGTGTGTGGGTGATGTGGCTGCACTGTCTCTGGCACTACCCTGGGCATCTTTGCAGTATCCTGATTATGTAAGTGTGCTGATGGCCAGCCTCTTTGTTAATCTGAACGTGCCCTGGTGAATCTCCTTCTGCAGGCTGTAGCTGATAGGTGTGGTATGACAGCTCCCACCTTCATCTGTACAGTAAAACTACTCCAGAGTTTCAAAAGCTCTTGATGCCCAAGCCACAGCCCAAACCAGTTTATCAGTCTCCCTGGGCATGTGATGCAGACCCCACTGAATGATTTCATGGTTAGCAATACCTGGTATCCTTGCTGTACAAGAGAGATGTTGGGGGACAGGGCACGGTAGGAGGAAAATAATAAAATCAGAAAGCAGAGAACAGAGGCCAGAACTGGCCAGGTATGCAGGAGTCGGAGTGTATCCGACAGCTGCTGGGTGTACCCAGGAAAAGAGTCCCCTGTCCCGACTCAGAATCCAGACGCCCCTGGAGGAAGGATGGGGCCCTTGCAGAATCTTCTGAAGGCATTTGATCTTTTGAAACATTGCAAGGACTACTTCCTAGCAGCCCTAATTTAGGACTCATTTGGGTTTCTCCCAATGCTGGTTTCTCTTAAAAACAAAGCAAAACAAAACAAAAAACCAAAAAAAGGAAACCCAAAAAACAAAACAGGTTTATCGCAAGGATTTGGTAGGGTGGTGAGGATATGTTAGGCATTCTGCAAATAGCAGCTTAAAAATGAAGAAATACACACTGCTGTTTCAGTAAAAATCCCACCACTCCCATCAGATGTTTCTCTCCACTGGCCCAAAGGTAGCAATTCTGAGACACTGGTTTAGGAGAACAGCTTTTTTTTTAAAGCCCAACATGCATTGTCTTCTCTCCACGTTCCCTGCTGATTCTGAGATCCTCAGCAGACGAGGACCACAAGGGCGGGGGACCTCAAGCTGAGCACACACGTTTATATAGCTGGAGGATCCATTGCCCTCTGCTCTCTCTGCTGCTCTTTCTCTTTCTAACGATGCCAGGCATTTGGTCCACCTCAGCCACGACAAGGAGGGTCACGTGAGACGGGCTGGGGACAGCAGCCACCCAGTAAGGTAATTTTAACAAGGTTCGACCTTTCATTTACAAGTCAAACTGAGATGAACTCTAAACGTGGCATCTTCTAAATTAGTAACCACACTAAAGGAGGCGACTGTGTTTGTACTTCTGAGTGTAGAGGCAGAAATAAGTTGTCCCCTCCCTTTCCGTACTCAGTCTGAAAGCCCATAGTAATCAGCTGTTCCTAACGGAACAGCACCTTCTCAGCTCCTGTTTGCGTCGGAAAGCATGAGAAGTCCCTTGGATAGCAGGGAACTAAGGGGACTGCTCATTGACGTGCTATGGGAATGCTGGTCTGCAGGAGCCCACAGACCCATGGGTGGGTGGACTGCTTATTCTTTTTGCTATAGCTATAAAAAGAAAAAAGATGAATCTGCCTGCAGCTACAGCAGGAACCACAGGAGTTGAGAGTTGGGGAAACTCCACCCCTAGTAGGGGGCAAAGGGTGTTATTGGAGAGGCAGTCACCCGGAGCATTGTAGCTTCGGTCCTCATGCTACTCCAGGCCGAGTTCCCACCAAGGACAGCCTCTGCTGGCTGGCAGGGAACCTCTCCTGTTGCTGTGGTGGGCCTGGGAAAGTAGAAAACACCATGGAGACTAAGCCTGGGGTGCAGTGGGCAGACAGCCCTGGCCTCCTCCTCTCTCTAGGATTGATGTGACCACAGGAGGGCCTGTAGAGTCAGAGCTGGAGCCCTTTATCCTACTTCACAAAGGAGCAGGAGCATTCCTATCGCAATTTTTGCTTGAGAACAAGAATTCCTAGCAACACCAAGAGCTGCTCTTGATGGAATTCTGACCTCTCTCTTCCCTGCTCTTAGCTGTTTGACTGGGGTCCCATGCTGTGATGGATTCAGAAAGCAGCTTTACCGAGTGATACTGATCTTCCTACTATTAAGACTCATTTTTCAGAGCCTGTCTACGGCTCCTAAAATATCTGCCAGGGATCTTTAAGGAATTTGGAGAGAAGAAGGGGAGAAGAAAAAAAGGAGTGTGCCTAAATGATAACACAGACTTCCACAGGCTTATTTAACGGGGACCTTTTGTGAATGAATGAGATTCATCCCAGCACCATTTTGGCACATGCCAAGATGCAGAAATCTCGGTGAGAAAGGAAACAGGAAACTAAATGATTGGTCAAGCAGAGCTTAAGGACAGCAACGAAATCTAACATCTCCTTCGCTGTGTGTTCCCTCATGCGCTAAGCTCATCTTCACAAAAGCCCTCGCCAAGGAGCCAGGTACTGTATTTGTCTCCCACCCTGGAAATGAGCTAGACCTGACTTGACGGGACTCTGTTGACTTAAGACTAGTTCTTTGCTCCTGGGTGATTGAGTCAGTGAGGGGCTGTTCCAATTCTCCCTAGAGTTGCAGCCAGTACGGGCGGAGCCAACTGTATGTAGTCCAGCCTCCTTATCTTTTGGCCATATCAGGGGTCAGAGACATCGACAGAGACCGAGGTTGTGTCAAACCAGGAACCCAGACATCGGTCCCAGCAGCAGCCCAGGTCTAGACATCAACCTGGCCCCAGGTAGCAATTAAGCCACTCATCTCAGCCTGTTCCCTCTCTCTCTGTCTCTCTCTGTCTCTCTGTCTCTGTCTCTGTCTCTCTCTCTCTCTCTCTCTCTCTCTCTCTCATCTTCAGATATGTCTCTGTCCCCAGGACGCGAACTACACCATCTCTCTCTCTCTCCTCCAGCCAGAACAATGACTCTTGCAATGAAAACTTTCAAGTAAAGATATATGGACAAAGGGTTTTGCTCTGTGACTGACTGTGTCTCACTGTAGCTTTCATAATGAGATTTTTATTTTTTCCTTTGTCCTTGAATTTTGTTTTATTGGGAAGGGGGTGTTTCAGGGGCGGATGGCAGATGTGAAGGGACAGGGAAATGAGTGGGCCCAAGATGCTTGACGTGAAAGACACGTTGAATAAATAAAAAGAAAGTGTAAAGAAGAAACTTTAAGAAGACTAGTTCTTCAACCCACCCAAAGACCACTGCTGATATTCACAAAGAGTGTGACCGAGATCTGTGCTGAAGCAGTTGGGGCCTTCCTCCTGCACCCCAGAATGAGCTTCTGTGGGCACCACACTGTAGGTTACAACTGATCCAGTCTCTCCCTCCGTTTAGGAGAAAACCCGGGAGGGGTTCTGCTTGTTCCAGCCATAGACAGCACCATAGAGCTGGAGCAAACCAGCAACCTGTGATTCTAGAGGGACCCAGGCTGCCCTTTTGAAAGCCAGGGGAGCTCTATGGGTCTGAAAACCTGGGGCTGCAGCCAACCACAGCAGCCTGCATGGAAGGCATTACAAACTGTGCTTTTCTGCCCATGCCTTGGCAACTCTTCCTATTCTCTTACCCCTACTTCAGGACCCTTCATGGGCACTGCTAGGCTCTCTGGCGTCTGTCACCCTCGCCTGCTCTCCAAGGCACTACTTTTGTGTGTTACGGGCTGGAGGGCAGGCGACACCACCACTGCATCTGTGCCGGGCTTCGGGGAAGTCTGCACAGAGATTACAAAACGGGCTGAAGGATGGAAGTGGAGGCAAGCAAGAGGACCCTGCTGGACTTTAAGATTATTTTAAAACTCTGTTGGTGCTTTTCCACTTTAATTGAATCAGATCCCATGACTTTTGTGATCCCCAAATCCTCCATAAATTCTCTGCAACCAGCTCCCTGACTCCCACCCTCGAAGGCCCCCTCTTCTCCCCTGCCTGGGAACCTGCCCTTTAAATTTGACATGGCTGGGATTTTAATCGCTCCTCAAAGGCACAGTGACAATTTCACAACAAAGTGGGAGGGGGGAGTTTTGTTTTCTGCTCTGATTAAGAGAGCAACTGTTCTCTCTTTGTCCCCCAGGGCCAACTCTTGGCACCAGGCTGGGGAGACCTCGAACTTAGTGTTGCAACATCCGTCAGATGCAATGAGTCTGGGGCCCTCGAAGGTGAACTGCAGATGTTTGAATAAAACTCTACAATATTGTCTAGAAGATTCTCAGCCCTTGTTTTATGTCTTTTCTTCCTGGCAGAGAAACCAGGAAGCTTTCCTTTCCCAGGATCCCAGGCAGGTAATTTTTTTAAACCCAAACTAGACTTTAATCTGATGCAAATGCTCCTTCTTTGCTTCGAGAACCTTCGCCCACATCCACAAACTGTTTCCACCTTGCACATTAGAGACGTGACTGCAGAATTCCCCTCCTCCAAGGCACATTTCCAACTCTGGTTATAATTTAGGATCATTTTCACTTCTCAACAGTACTTATAGACCTTTACACCACAGAACACCTTCCTGTCATGTGACTAGCCATGACCAGGCAGTGGCCAATCTTTTGAGGATGACAATTGGCAGCACTCTTATTCAGTGCCATCATTTATTCATTAGTTTTTATGTGTATGTGTGTTTTGCCTGCATGCATGTAACTAGATTATGTTTATGCCCAGTGCCACGGAGGCCAGGACCCCTGGGACTGGAATTTACAGATAGTTATGAGCTTGAACTGTGACTAGTTAATAATTTCTCCCACAACCAAGCTGGGGTGGCTCTTGGTCTCTGATAATTTATCACAATGGATCTTGGCCAGGGTGTTGCTCACTCCCTGGGACCTTGCATTTAAGGAAGTGACTGATGACCAAGTGACTTCCTGTTGAACATGGCTTACACTCCCATGCTGGCTGTCTTGGTGATGCCCTTCTTGGTAGAAGGTGTGATTGAGTTGATTCTTTGACCTGAAGATGAGACAGGGAGCACTTTCCCAACACCTTCCCTAGTTATTGGAGTGAATCAGATGTGGCTTAGAAGCTAACAGGGCCCTAACTCCATTCCCTAAAAGGCCTTTGTTACTTTCTTCTTGCTCCAGATTTGGGGCTCTGTGTTTTCTGGTGGTCCCTAAAAATGTTAAAGCCAAAACAATTAAAAGGAATATGTCTAACTTACTAAATTGTCTTTGTTATACATCAACAAATACTTATTTGATAATAATTATGCTAGGTACTCTGACACTGGGGAAGTAAGAGTCAATTTAAATCATGGACAAATATTCTAATTAAAGGAATCAGTCATCATTAAAAACAGGGAGGCTGCTGAGATGTGAGTGGGTCTCCCGGAAGTTTGATGGCTGGTCTCTGTGGCAGTATGAAGGGGGAGGGATCTCTAAGAGGTAGAGTATAGAGGAAGGCACTTACACCATTGCAAGCACTGTCCTTCAAAGATCCTAATGAAACTCACTCCAGGAGTAAGCTAGTTCTTGTGAGAGTGGGTTGTTATAAAAACAGTGAAACTGGTCTCTCTCTGGTCTCTGACTTGCTCATTTGCCATGTTATTGTCCCCTCTCATATGTGCCACAACCAATGTAATGCCACTCACCCTACACCCCTTACCAGAGGAAAAACTGAAGAGGGTGTGCAATCATGAACTCAAGAACCTCTTTTCTTCAAGAGTGTCCATTTGGGGGTGTTTCATCCTAGCAACAGAGAGCAGTGATGTAGACGGCTACGATGACAAGTACCCAGGTGACCCAAGAGGGACATCCTCACAGACTAACATAGATTTGGCTGAAGTTAATCTCATGGAAGGCATTCAGAGTACTATAGTGGAAGTCTTGACATAGCACCCTATAGGAGACTTGTCTCTTTAGTCAAAGGTTTTGTGTTTTAAGAATTCCTTCTGTTGTTCTCATTTTGTAGAGTTGAATCACATAAATTGCACGAAGGCTTGGTTTAGACTTTTGCATAGTCAGCCCTTCCCGTGGTCTTAGGAATGCCATTTTTAAAACATTCTGCCAAAGGGAACCCAGCAACTTAAGAGGACTACAACTGCTCATATGCACTTAGTCACACACCTGCTCCTCACTTACTCATTCTCTCATTGTCCACTAACTCATTCACCCATTGTTCTGTTTCTTCATTCATTCACTCATGAACTAGTGAAGGTTTTAGGAACAAGCCAATGGCACACTGGAGGCTGCCAAGCGGATGAGCATCTGACCTTGAATCCACAGCATGGGTTTGTAGTTCTCTAGTGCTGCCCAGGTGCCCAACCGTATGCACTGGCTTGCCTGTGCTTTCTTCCTCCTGCCTAGTGCAGCCCTAGTGCCCAAAATGAGTGGAGAGAGAATGAGAGACATACTAGTTTCTCAAGCCAGGTCTCATCTTTGTAGAAAACACTTGACTAGTCTGCAAATGAATTGACTCACAGGTTCCCAAACACTAATTTCCACCCTGCCCCTGCTTCCCATCTTAATGAAGTCCTAGCCTGTCAGGGGCCTGTGCAGAATGCTGACTGGGGTACACTGAATGGATCTTCTGGGAGAATGCACAACCAAGTGTATGGGCAGGAGCTTGAGTTGAGAGTATTGCTTGGATTTATCTTTGCTCGAAATCCATAATGTTCATCTTCCTCACCATCATCTCAAGTAAACATTTCTCCTCAGCGTAGGGTAGCATAGGGTTGTCATCATAGTGAAGTTGTTCTGAGAAGGGCAGAAAGTTCGAGGCCAGAAGGCGTCCATCCCGGGGCTGCCATGACTCCTTTTTTGTTCTTATGATTTATTTCTATACATATGAGTGTTTTGTCTGCATGTATCTAAGTGTACTGTGTACATGCCTGGTGCCAGAAGGATGCCAGCATATGGGTGCCAGGAACTGAACCTGGGTCCTCTGAAATAACATCAAGTGCTCTTAACTGCTGAGTCATCTCTCCAGCCCCAAGGCTGCTGTGACTTTTAAAGGGTGTCTAAGCAGACCATCTCTGGAATCCTAATAGCTTTACTGCCTGATGTAGTTGGGGCTCTGAATTGTATTTTGGCTATCAGGGTAGTGGGAAGAAGAAGCAGCAGGGGTTACAAAACCCTAAGCTTGAATCCCATGCCCACCCAACACCAGCTGCTTGGACAAGACCACCTGTCACCCTCCCTCACCTTAGCATTGCTGCTTCTGCCCATGGGTGACACAAGGCCACCAGCCTACCCTGGGCTGGCATGCTTGGTGTGCCAGCTGTTGTTGCAGTACGTGTCTGGAGGCATGCCATGATGGTTTTTAAATGTTTTGAGTATGACTCTTGGAAATAATATACATAAAGGAGTTTATAGATGAAACAACACACCATTAGGTGTTTGCATAACTGCCACCTCCAAGTCAGACTGAAAGTGTGTCTCCTATATATATTTTTGTCAACTAACAAATGAAGTTCTCAAATATGCTTATATGTTCAAAGCTCAGTAAAGGATAGATAATACCATATTATTTCTCATCACTACTGATATTTGGCATCCTGAGCATCTAGAGAATGAACTGTATCTGGACTAAAGAACCACACATGGTGGCCTTGTGAAGGAACTTTTAGCAAAATACAAGTGTCATGACAGATATCCCTCAGACTCACTGTGGGTTGGTTGGGATGACACGCACCAGTGTTTTTAAAGGTGTGTTGTATGGTTCTTAGAACAATTTCATGAAAACCAGTGTTTGGGTGCAGACAACAGAGATGCATTTGCATTGAGGAAGGACCACAGGTCCTCTTTTGGCTGCTCATGATGGGAGCATGAATGTCTTCATTCTTCAGTTGAGTCTCAGGGAAGAAAAGCCTTGGGGTATGAAATGACAGGAAACCCAGACACATGCAGAAGAGTAGGGGGTGAAAACAAAAGCAAGCCCAGACATCCATGCATTGCCTGCTAGAAGTGCCACTTCTGTTTCTCAGTGAGCAGTGATTCAGATTCATGGTCTCAGCGTGGTCCCTTAGCATTTAGTAAATAATTGCTGACCTAGAAAATAAGGAGTGACCTAATTTCTATCTCTAGAAGGACATCTAACTCATCTATCTCTTCTAGACCTCAAAGTATTATCCATAAAGTGGGGATCAAAATAATCCTTATTTCATAGATTTACATGATTATATATAAATTACAGGAATCACATGATTATATATAAATACAAATCTATGTACATTTATGAATATATTGACATAATGTTAATAAACTTATAATATATCTTTTGAGAAAAAATGGCATACCTCTATCCCAGAAAAATTCATAAGCCTACGATACTTAGCATAATATTGTTAAGAGAATTTATGGGTTACCTTAAACCAATAAAGAATTCTTTTATCCAAGAGGAAAGCCCTTTCTATGATAAAATCCCATGTTTATTTTTTCACTTCAAAGGAAGTGCCAACCAACTCTAACCACAGTCAGTATTCTCTAGTAAATGGTTCTTCGTGCTTGGCAGTCCCTAAGACTTCTAAGCTCAGTTATGTCAAGAATATTCCAGATGAGAAAAAGTCTGGTGCAAACAAGAGATCCTATATGATTTTTGTAAATCTTAGTAATGGGATTGGATTTATAACATTAGGGAAATGACTATGTGATCAGATAACAACACATTCCTAAGCTTAGCTCCACACAAGGGTTAAGTTGTCATTCCTCACTTGTGTGGGGTAGAAATGTACCTTTCTCTTAAACTGTGTCTGACTCGATCTATTTAGAGCAACCAAAATAGGAGGGAGACTGCACGGGTCCTGAAATTCACTTCCTGTCTGTTTTCCATACTCTGCGCCAGATCTCGGGACTATAGCTTTTTAAACATGTCATTTATTTTTATTTTAGTTTAAATGTCCCATTCAAAAGCACGAGGGGAAAACATTCTTAGCCCCACTGAGAAAACAAACATGTTTAAACAAATGTTCAGGTAGAGTTGGCGTTTTCTGACATGGCTGTATTTTAATAGCGAGCTCGGGAAAATACACCTTGAAAACCGTTTTTTTTTTTCTCCTTCATCTTCATGCTTCAGTCTTTTGGAATAAAACAAAGACAATTAAAAGATCGTGGCTTTTATATTAGACCCTTTTGTTGTTCTCAGTGGTTATTCCAAAGTAGGCAATGTAATGCCACTGTTGTTTTGTTTCAGTTTTTAATCACTGTTCATAGACACCCTATGCGGAGTGGATGGAAATGCAGAGGGCAGTGTGTTATAGTGTAGCCTCTTTTTCTCTGTGCATAACACACTCACCTATCATGGAGTGGTGACTGCACCTTGGCCCAGTAGCTGTGGCGATTAGTCAGTCTGATAGTCGGTCTATGGTAAAAGGGGGAGGAAATGGTCTTAGAATCCACACCTGGGACTCTAGCCACTACTCCCTGCCCCCTGCAAAGCTACCAGTGGTCTTGGGAGGTGCTAGAGGGTATATAAGAAGTGGAAGGTGATCTTGAAAAGGGAACTCCATCACGGTATAAGACTTTGTGGTGATGTAGCTGTTTGGGGGTCACCCATGCTCCTGAAGTAACCCCTCAACCATGATCTGTACGAGTAACCCCAATAAATTCATTGCTTTGCCAATCTGGACTTCAGTGGGATGCTACTTTGGCCTGCCATTGGTGCCCTGCTTGGGGTGATCAGAGGTCTGTTCGTGTACAGAAAAAGTGCATGCCACATGTACAGAGGAGCAAAGGTCAGCTGTGAGAGAGAATGGATCCTGACTAGAGACCCGCTAGTTCCCCTAGGCATAGATGTTTTCCTGCTCTCAAGTCCTTTTTAGTTCAATTTTGGTCATTGTAAGCTCATTTTTTCCTATTGTCACCTTTGACTCCTCAAAGATTCAAGGTAGGAAAATAGACTTTGATTAAAAAACAAGACCTATCTCATGAGTTCTTCAAGTCAGTGTTATTCTTGCTCACAAGCAGCTGAAGTGAGGAGTAATGTGAGAGAACACTTTCATCCAGTGAATGAATTAATGCTGGAAGGATCGGGGAAGCAACTGCCACACCACTGCTCTACCTATCTCTAGAGTTCTCTCCAGCAACGCTTTCTTTCTCATGGTTTTGCCGTGTGGGCTTTGGTAGCCCAGTGTGCACTGCATTTTGTGAGTCAGCTTGGGTAATCTGTACCTTCTGTTTATTTCTAAGCCAGGCATGTATCAAGTGGACCCTTCATCCCTAACAAATGCGCTTTTATCTACTATGACATGAGGCATGGTGCCTTGCAGAGTTGACCCGTTTTCTTCTGCAAGGCTCTCCATTTCCCTTTACCCTTTGTTTGGCAAGGTCGTGTTGCAGGTTCTTGTAACAGAATCTTAGAAGACTAAATGTTATAATTGGTCCGTTATCATCACTTACATCCCTTCTCATCTACATCTGCCTCCTGCCTGAACCTTTAGGGCATCAGTCGCTAAGCATTTTTCTTACACTTCATCTGAATTTATCGGTATCTCCCTGCCTCTCTGCCTCTAGAAGTGAATTGCCCTCGTTCACGCTGTGCTAGTGGAACCGAAGGGTGGGCACTTGGAATATGTCTACCAGCTGTATAAATCCCTCTCATTTCCTAGAAGGTTTAGGGTCAGATCATAGAAGTAAAGGTTTGGAATCTCTTCTTTTTACCTATTAAACTGGCTCAGGACTGAAGCTCCAAATGTTTATGGTGAACTCTGACATCGCCAGGTGAGAAACGCACATCTCACATGGCTTGTGAGTACTTAGGCAAAGGTTTACGTCTCATTCATTATAGAATAAAACATTAATAATTACTATGAGAAAACTCCATCCAAACCCAGTTTATAATTGTAACATAATTTCAAATACAAGTCTTTTTCCAGCCGTCTACAAGTGTCTATTTACTAAATATCCTAGTGAGAGGATGTTTTCTTGGAGTCTCTGGCAGAAGGCCTCACCTTAGTATAATTACCTTCCTGGTAGTTGGCAGCCAGACACCAAAACAGCAGGAGGAGGACATGTACCATGAGCTCCGCAGGTGTCAGTGAACATCTAGCTAATAAATTCATTGTCTCTTTGTTTACACTCTCATCCTACTTGTAACTCCTCATATACACTCTGAAGTTGAGGCTGAGGATTCACCTCTGAAATCCTTAGGATTAGAAACATTTCAGATACTTTTGGATTTTGGAATGTTTACATACTCATAATTACATACCTTGTGTATTTGGCATAATTCTTAAGGTAAGATTCATCCTTGCTTCATATGCAGCTTATCCATATGACCTGAAGATAATTTCATATGTTGACTATGACCCATCCAATGAGGTCAAGGCCAGTGGTGTCTTTTTGATGCTCAAATGCTCCTGGATTTAGGGTAGTGTAGATTTGAGGTCTTCACACATTCAACTTGCACTCAGAAATGACATTATAAAGGTTGTATGTGACCCCAAAATTTGAATACTCAATTATAAAGAGAAATGGAGAAGGTAAATAAGGAAAGAAGGTAGAACAGGAAAACTAAAATATGACCAGCCTACTAGCCATGTGTCAGAATGACCTATGAACTCCCAATACCAGCTCAGTATTCTGAACTGGGTCTTTTCTTCCTGAATGACAGAAAAGAAAATGTCAGGGTAAGCTAAAAACTAGCACCCCAGCTATTTCTTGTTAACATTCACTACTTGCTATATACCAGATACCATTCAAACTTCTCTGCTGTATCCCCTGTAAAACTGGGGTTCCCAGAGGCTGCCTTGTCTGTGTGGTGTTGACTAGTTTAATGATTTATTCATTCGTCATTATGAATACTCTGTTATGAAAGCTAATAGAATATTGACCATGAATATTCACTCTGATAAGCACATTACATTCAGGAATTCATTTAATCCTTGTAAGGACCTAGTACGCTATATGCTATCGCTATCCCATTTTATAGATGAAGGAAATTAAGGCCCAGAAATATCAAGTAAATTGTCCACAATCACACAGTGATAATGCGTTGGCTTCAGTACCAGACTTGCTCTCACACAGTAGCCACTGATGCAGTGGTCCTAATGGAGATGCTGATTATGTTAGTTTACATGGAGCATCTTGGTTCTTTTCCTAAATAAAAAAGTCAAATGCAACCAAGCAGTGGTAGTACTTATGCCTTCAATCCCAGCACCTGGGAGGCAAAGTCAGGTGGATCTCTTTGAGTTTGAGGTCAATCTGAGCTACAGAGCTAGTTGCAAGACAGCTAAGGCTACACAAAGAAACCCTGTCTCAACACTCCTACACCCACTACCACCAAAAAAGAAATTTCAAACTATGTAATGAAGCATCTTATTGATTTGGGGCTCTTGATGCCAGTTATGGGTGACTATAAGCCTGATATACCTCTTGGTATACAGTTGGCATCTCTAATAGAATTATAGCCAGTGGCAACAGTGATGTGTAATCATAGAAATGCATGCTCTAAGGCTGACATTCCAGATTGTGATGGGGAGTCAGGCCCAGTATTAAATTGTCCATGGCTCAATAGGATTTAACTGTTCTTGGCAATGCAGGGGGAGAAAGATACATGGGAGCTTTTGAAATGACTAGGGTAGGCAGGCCCCTCCACTCTTCAGCAATCACCCAGCCATCCCATACAGGTGAGAACAACCCTGTAGTCAAAGACCCCAAGAAGGAATTCTGGTGTCCCCATCACCTTGGTAAATGTCATTTGATAGCTGGTAGCAAGGCTTTACCTAAGAAGAGAAGCCTGTCTTTAAAAGGAAGGTTATGTATTCAAGACAAATAGGTAGGTGGATGGATGGATGGATGGATAGGTAGGTAGATAGATGATAGATGGATAGATAGGTAGATAGATGATAGATGGATAGATAGATAGATAGATAGATAGATAGATAGATTTAAATGATTAGACAATAATGGACAGAGGGGGAAAGTAGATGGCCATGACAGCCGGCTGAACATTTTCAATGGGGCATATTTATTGAAGCCTCTAAAACCCACTCAAAACAGACACCACTTCCATCACATCCCCCTCACACATATTTTCCACATTCCACTGCTCTAACACCTTATCATGTTGCCACATTCAAATCTGTAGCTGTTGCTGTCCCCCGTTTAAGTGTGAGAAGGCAAGGATATGTCTTCTCCTTGTGTAGTCTCAACACTAAGCTGTCCAGCATTTGTAGGTGCTCCCTAGCAGGAAGAATAGAAGGAGGGAGGGATGGACAATAAACTCCTAAGAGATACTGCTCTCATGGGTGATGCCTACTAATATGAGTACAGCTCCCATGATCTGAAGGTTATTGTGTGGCCCCAGCCTGCTGCAGTGAACTGTCCTATTTAAACACTACTGTCTTATTTAAACACCTTCATTTGCCAGTGTTTCATTATTATCAGAACATGTATTATTATCCCACATTCTTACAGACCCTGGCCATTCACCTCAGTCAGAGTAACTTCCATACTGCATCCCCAGGTGTGAACCCTTCCAGCTTTCAAATCTCACCCCTTGGTTATCAGTTCCTCCTTCCACAATATATCCTTTCCTCAAATTCAGGGAGGCCTTTCTTCTCCTGATGTCTCTTTTCCCCTGTCAACTGTCTTTGTCTGGGACACTGAACATGTATAAAGTCCTGAGGACTTTCAGTGACCACAGCTCTCCTCCTGGGAAGACAGCCAGCAAACAGCTCCTGACATGGAGGGCCAGGCTTAGGGCCCTGGGGCCTGCAGCCCTGACCATCAGCAAATGGGGATCTAACACCTGGTTTAACAAGAAGTCAATGGACTTGTCCTAGGCTAGAGAGCACAGCTTAAAATGATATGATCAAGCCCTTATGCCCATCTGGGGCACTGATTTCAACACCATGTTGGATTGTTTCTAGTACTGTCTATTTTCAACACTGCCATGAGGCATGTTTGTTACTTGGATGTTCCCCTTGGCTTGAGTGTTTGTAATGTCCTCTCTACCACGAGGTCTTTGAGGACAGAGTCTTGACTAATCCTTTTTTGTCACTCACTCCATATCTGGGCCATTGACATTCAGTAAATGACTTTTGAACTGGTGAACATAAAATGCCTGGGCTTTTAACCTAAACCTTCAGAGATTTTGGACTTGACCCTGACTGGAGTGATAAGGATATAAAGAACAGGAAAGCTGGGACCTGGCGGGATGTGTGTTCTGATGGAGACACACACAGCAGCAGATTAGAAAATCAGTGACTATATTGTAAATATCTACTTCAACAAGGAGATGGGGCTGTTGTATACAGCCAAACAAGGAGGTTGTTTAGCTAACTTCCATGGGGGGAGTCTCTGTAGGATAGCATTTTAGGCTGTAAGCACCTGGGTGGAGGACAGTAAGATGGACATTTTCTTCATATGCCGCCAACATCTGCATGTTGACCAGGGGAAGATTTGCCATTCCCATGGGTCTGAAACATTGGGTCCTTACATGGCTGTGCTTATGTTAGACACTACACTTTCACTTAGGATTTTCTCCACTCCCTACAGCCCTTTGCCTTGATCCTAATTCTCCCCTTGGTGTTTTTCATGTGTAGCATAAGAGAGATCTGGGATCAGAGTAATCTCTCCACACCACTGACATGTAGATTCAATACTGAGCAGGGCAACAGGGCCAGGAACAGCTGCTGGCTAGGTATTGTTGGAAAGATGAAAACAGAAGGTCCTTTGTCTGGAAGGTGGGAAGATCTTCTGTGAGGTGCCCAAGAGATGGAGATGAAGGGATCTAACAACAGTGAAACCAGAGACAAAGACATGAAAGGGGAGAGTGTCTGGCCTAGGAAGAGACACATAAACCACAGAGTTACACCAAGTGATGTCCACCTGAACTAAACATTCCACCATTGGTGTCCCCTCCTCAGGACTATATGTGCCCCCCTTCCCAGGAGAGTTACGTGTTGCCCAGCTTTGTACAGTCAAGCCGACTCTAGCTTTCCGATAATGGTTTCTAACCTAACTGAATTAATGGAAGTAGGTGCTATAGCCTCTCTTGTCAATCTAGCCAGTGGACTATGAACGTTTTGATCACCTTGAACATTATAAGGTTGCCCCGCCCCCAGTCCAGCATTGCTGTTTTGACACGGAGTCTGTTTCTCCTCAAAGGTTTTCTAATGCATGAGGTGGCTTTTCAGTCATCAGGAAGAAGGCATGCTGCATATAGAGCCTGGATTCAATAAAACCAGATTTTTCAAAAACAGCTATTAGCATCTTCTGCTACAGACACTGGTCTGGGCAGAGCTTTTTATTTTATTGAATCCAGCTGAATAGCTTGACTGCATTAATAATGGGGCTTCATTTCCAACCACTGCCTCCCAGTCTTTTCCCCTAAAAGCCTTATGGTTAGCTTAAGCAACTGCTAATACATGAATAATTGTTGGTGGCATCATTTCCTGCCATGATTTTACCACTGGGATGAGGTTTTTTTTTCCTTGTTCATAATCTAAAGTTCTACATGTGTGGCTGAATATAATCATTTTTAAAGTATAGTAAAAAGGTCTCACTGCAGTCATGGTTTGAGTTGCATTCAGTCTCTTTACATTGAGAAATTAAGGATTTGGAAAGATCACGTTAGATGTGTAGTCATTTGTCTGAAAAGAGACCTTCTAAAGATCCTGCCCAAATCGTTGAATCCTGCATCTTTGCTGAGAACAGATAGGTAGCACTAACTCTGCATGCCCAGGGTGGACAGTCAGATTCTTTTTAACCCTGTACATTTCAAAGGAAAGTCTATTCACTTGGATCTCACGATGCTTTGCTTCTTTGGAGAGACAGAAATAGATTCACCCTGGGTTTCCTATCACAGGCCTTGAGTTTGAGTGACGATGTCTTTTGGATTTGTAACTCTGACGGGTGTTCTTCTAGAAAACAGACTCTTTGCTGCTGTGAGTAGAAGCAGAAAACACCCCCTGGAAAACAGCAGTATAGAACAGCAGCAACAAGCACAGGCTGGGGTCCAGATTCCCCAAGTGGGTTCCAGCAGGCACTTTCTTCTTTGTGACTTTAGATAAAGTGCTAACTGTGCCTCAGTTTCCTCCTGCGTGGAATAGGGGTATTACAGCACCTGCTTTGTTGGGTGAGCATACAGATCGATGGATTGATATTTATGAAATGTTTGTATGCAGTGCTATTGCCTGTTTTTTGTCATTTGGTTGAATAGTCAATACATTTATTCCTCCACTTAGTTTCTACGAGGATTAAACAGAAAAGTTTGCCTTTTGGATGGCAGGGAATCAGATTTAACAGAGGGCTACCACTTGACAATGACCTTGTCCTTCTGGCAAAAATCAAGTATTTAACTTGATCTGAAGCTTGATTTGACCATTGACTGCTGTGAGTTCATGGAGAAGTAAAGTATGGGATCCCTATACTGCCAAACAACAACAAAATACCCTTGAAATCAAGCATGAGCATATCGAGTAGCAACAAAATGAGAGCAGACACAGTAAAGCACTGGGGAGGGTGGGCAGAGATAAGTATCCAAGACAGCTTGACTGGTTGGGTAAGGAACGCCACATAGTGGGTTTTCAGGTGGAGTAGGCTGGATGCGCTGAGGAGATGGATTAAGAATTAGGTTCTGAGGGTCACAGGGTACCAGAAGGATGACGGTGTGGAGATCAGTGAAGAAGTGGGAAGTGAGGTTTGGGGGAGCAGAGGTGGAGGAATGGACGGGGTATCAAAGCTCTGGGGCTGAAGGTTCCTCTGTCCCCAGTAAGGGTTCAGGTGAAGATGCTGCTCTGGCATTCACTTGAGATAAACTGCAGGATTGACCTAGAAAACAAGGAGAAAAGGGCCAGAGAGTCTTCACGAAGCAGGCAAATGAGGTAGGATCTGCTTCAATAGAGAACAGGAAGTGAGAAAGAGGTAGGAAATACTCTAGAGTGCTTGGCAGCTGTGTCCTTGCATGTCCTCCTCCAACAGCCAGTCTCCAGATCTGGGCCTGATGCCATGCTCTCATGAAAGAAGACTAAGGACAAATTAGGAGATACAATCATTGGGATACACCTGAACTACCCAACGTGACAGTGGACCTCAGGAATGGGCTTTGGATGAAAATGAAGGAGCATTCATTGGTGGCTTGGTTTTGGGTATGGGGTTCTATACCAACTCTCTCCCATTAGAGCTACATTTTCGCTAGTGCAAAAATAGACAGTACTTAATTTTTATGTTCATGTATCCTCATCCTTTTAGATTTGGGGGAATTTTCTAAAGGTATCCATGGCTACTACAGCTAAATGTCTTTCCTATCTTCTGTCATTGAGTGATGTCCTTTGCTTCCTCTTCTGGGAGCTTTCCAAGCTCTGAGTGTAGAGCTGGCAGGCCTGAGCGGCTCTTCTCTGCCATTGCTCCCTCCTGCTCAGAGAAGGAACATAAACAGCATGTGTGAAGGGGAATCTGTGTTCTAAGAATTGTCCCAGTTTACACATCTATACTCAGCCAGTACTGTGGGTCACATGTACCAACCAGCGAAACAGGATGAGTCACTTTTCAATTACTCATACAGAAACATGTTTCTGAAATCCAGCGCTGTTGCCTGGAGCCTCTCATGCCAGCTGTGTGTGACACATTTCAGGTGGGGAGAAAGGGCCCCTATGCTGAGCAGTGGAGTTCAATATATGGGCTTTAATCTGCAAGACTCCCCCCAACAACCTTTGACAACAGTCCAGTAAGCCTTCTACACCTAAACGTGGCATGCGTCAATTGACCAGGAGATCGGGTTGGGGGAGGGGCAGAGAGAAGGTCCTCTGAAAGCATCTAGAAGCAGCGTCATGGCTTAAGCCTAAGAACACTTAACCTATTACAAAGAGGATAGAATCCTATCTCTGGGGCAGTGGGTGTGGTGCTGCATGACTGCAATCCCCTCAATTTAGGGGAATTTGGAGTTCAAGAACAGCAAGATCCCAGGAAAGATGTAAAAGTCACAAACTAAACAAAAAGAAAACGTAAATGTCAAAGGCTGCAACTGCAGTCCAACTGTTGGGCAACTAAAGTTTTGACAGAAAATATATTCACAAATCTGGACTACAAGAGACAACCAGCAAGCCAAAGGTAGTGCTCACCAAAGTGGTCCAAGGGAGGGATTTCACCAAATGCAAATGAACAGAGAACAATATATGTTCTCTGAAAATAACCGTTACGCTCTGAGCTGGGGAGGGTGTGAGGCAGGGAGGTGACCTTTTCAGGGGTTGAAAGTTGTAAACTTTTCAACCACATTGTTTTGGTTGCTGGGTGAAAGGATTGCCCTGGGTACCACTTTGGAAAAGAGACTTTGACAAAACTACTTCCTGCATAATATTTGGTGACATATTCCATTTGGGTTTTGCTCCAAAGATATACACTTTAGATGTCTGTGATTTATCTCGACCTTTTATGAGAAACTAATGTCAAGGAGTCTGGAGGTGCCTAGCTCCCACTTTGAGAGCAGTTCAGTGATGACAAGAGGATAGAAAGAAGTTTGGACACTAGACTCAGAATACCCTCACTATACTCCAAAGGTAGTACATATGGTCTAAGTTTTCCTCCCAGCCCTGCCCCAACCTGCTGACAGACCACAGGGACAGCAGCAGCCTGCCTAAATGGAGAAATGCAGGTCGTGGGGAACAGCCTGAAAGCGTCCATTTCCCCACATCCCAGTGGCTACCCTGGGCCAGACATCCCCTGAAGGGATCCTCTGAAATCTGGGAAACAGGAAGTGCTAAGAACAGTTCTTATGTGCCTGATCATGTGAACCTTCAGCGTTGCAGCAGACTTTTGGAAGAGGTCTCAGAGTTGTACTTCAGCCTTCCTGGACAGACAGGCTTCGCTCCCGTGAGAACATGGCCAACCTGACTATTCAGCCTCAGCTTCCCGATTTCTGAACATGTAAACCCCATGCTCAAACCAGTAAAGAAAGCCACCCATCCCAGGTGGTGGCCAGGTGCCAGAGGGGCTGCTGAGAAGGGACCGGGTCCCTTCAGTCTTGTTTGCACACATCTTTACTGCCTTTTTTTATACTGTTTGTGTAGATGATTAATAATTAGCCACCTCCTACCTCTTCCATCCCACCTCTAAAAGCACATTTGACTTTGATAATTTCCACTCAAAAGTATTTGGATGCAAATAATTTTAGGACTCAACGGCTTTGAGGAATTTCCTTTCCCTTCCTTCCTTCCTTCCTTCCTTCCTTCCTTCCTTCCTTCCTTCCTTTCTTCCTTCCTTCCTTCCTTCTAGGAGGATTGAAATGTTCCACATCTTGATAGGAGAGTGGGTTCCTGGGTTGTACATGGCTGTCAGAATTCATCAAAATACAATGTAGGTTGTTTTCATTTTGCTCAAAGTGTATACTTAAGTGAAAGTTTTTAAGACAAAATAGGTTGAGTTTGAAAAATAGAAAAAATGGACAGGAGGTAAATAACCCCATTTAAAATAATTTGAAGGGGAAAAATTGGCCAGCAAACATTGAATAATGATATGTTTTTATGTGCAGACCATGCCCATTGCATGGAAAGTCTCTTGGAAGGTGAGCATCAGCACAGCTTCCTAGCAGTGGCTGCGCATGTGCATTCATACAGTCTTGTGGGTTCTGTATCATTTTGTCCTTTCTTATCTGGCTTATTTCCTCATTCAGATGGACTTTTATTCCTATTTTGTTAGTACAACTCCCCACAGTACCTACATCCCTGTAAAAGGAGAATGTCCAATAAATGTCCAATTGGCAATTGGGATGAACCAATTCCCTTCTCTCTGGAACATTCTATAGAAATTAGGCATTGAACATTGGCTTGCAAGGCATTTGTAAAAGTGGAAAATGAAAGGAGATGGATCCGTACTGGCATTCATTTGAGAAAATTCCCAGCTATCTCTGCTTCTGAAAAAAAATCTTCTCATTTCACATTTACTTTGGAAAAGTAAAATATGCAATCAATATGCAGTTGTGTTTGTTTTAAAATAAGAAAATGGCACCAAAGACTATGGAAGCAGTAATGATGGTAAAAAGCAGTGCTCTCTCTCTCTCTCTCTCTCTCTCTCTCTCTCTCTCTCTCTCTCTCTCTCTCTCCCCCCCTCTCCCTCTCCCTCACTTTCTTCCACCGCCCTACCCCCAGACAAACCAGAAAACCAGGGGTGGAAATTCCTACAAGCTGCCTGGATGTGTGCGCTTTTGCACATTTAGATGCTGGTACCTGCTATTCTGTGGTTGGCTGTTGTTCTCTGACAAGTCAGTCTCTGTCATGTTCTCATCTTGAAACTAGAGAGGAAGGGAATGGAAGGCTGAATTGCTAATATCAGAGCCTCTGGAAATTCCCCTTTTATGCTACACAAGTCTTTAAAAATAGCTCTCTTTCAGTCTTTCAGTTGTGTTCCTGTGATTTGGGTAACAATCGGTGTGCCCAGCCCTACTTCTGGCTGACCCTATTTACCTAAGTACATCCCTGCTGACTTTAGGATACCAGCTGAAGATGGAGGAAGAGGGATAGCTTGAAATGTCTTCTTAGGAGAAAAGACCCAGGACAAGGATTTTTTTTGCTTGTTTTTGATGTCTTTTGTTATTTTAATAAGCATAACCCGGGCATCACTCTATACTCATGATTTTCAGTAACTAAGTTATTTATATAGTATGTTTTATAAGAGAAATTTGTAAGGTAAATTTCACATGAATTAACAGCCCAGCCCGACTTAAATGTGTAGACAGACAAGAACTTCTGTAAATGCCTATTGACATTTTATGTGTTAATATGTACAATGAGTTCCAGGAACAGAGAGCTTAACTGAAGCTGTCTTCAGGTCAACAGAATGAGAGGTTGTTTTTAAAGAAATGCTTCCCTACTTATTACCACTATGATAGGAAGAGCCATATGGAGGAGGGCACAGGTCTGGGACCTCAGGGTGGATCTTGGAGACTTCTCTGGTCGGGCAGGGCCCCTGGAGGAAGGACCTCTCACACTGTCCACAGCCTGGCTGGCTGCTGATTAGATGTAAGAGAGTCTGTGGCAGACAGTCCCCAGCCTGTGGACTGAGGGACTCTGCTAATTATCCAGGGCTCTGCTTGGGGTTGGCAGGCCAGGTTAACAGTATCAGGTTCTTTCTGAGTTGGCAGCCAGAACCTGGCTAAATGCCTCCAGTGTGGGGCTGCTCTGCGCAGTTTCTTATTAAGTGCATCTCCAGGCATCAGGCTAGACAAGAAAAATACCTCTCATGGACACCGCACCCCCACTGTCTCCTCACTGCTCCAGCATCCTCAGTCTAGCCTGGGAAACCTAGCTGGAGACTCACCCAGGAGCAGAGTGGCCTCCAGGCTGGGGGAGGGGGGGAGGGGGCGGGCCCAGTCAACTTCCAAGGTTCTGGGCCAGGTGAGTTTAAAGCTACACAAAGTTTTTCATAAGAAATGTTTTGACTTTTGAGTTTCTTCTCCCTGCTGCAATAAGCCCTGTAAATGTTTGTTTTTGTTCTAATTTTGGCTTAAGAAAAAAGAATGTTTGGGTACAGCGTAAAAGTTTTCTCATATCCAGACTGGAAACTCCCTAGTTGCTCTGAAACCGGACGGGCTGAGAGTATTCGTTTCTCTGTCAATAAACAGTGCGTGCCCGGTCTAGACTTGAACTCAGCCAGGTAGAACACTGGGCCTAGGCTTATGTCAGGGTTTCAGGAGGGCTGAGAAGCCCGAGTTTAAGAGCAAACCTTCCTCTCACCATTCTTTTTTGATCTTCTAAGGGGGACCACACCATGTTCCCTTCATGGTGTTTTGATAGCGTATGACATAAACACAGGTGTGGCCTCTACACGGTGCACAGTGATACAATGAGAACAAGCAAGACAGGACGAAGCCGGCTGGAGCTTAAGGTGGAAGCCGAAAACAGCCAGTGCTGATTTCCACTGACAGCGCTGTCAAGAAAGGGACGTACAGGTGTCTCTCCCAAGGTCCCCATTCAATAGCCTCTGGTGTGGCTTTATGTGAAGGGTTTGCATGAAGTAGGCCATCATGTCACAGAAATTCCTAGTGACAAATTCTCTAAGGATAACCTCTACACCCCTCCCAGGAGCATGTCCCTGGTCCCTGGTTTAGATGGAAGGCGAATATTGGGTGACTTCACTTAGATTAAGGTATTGTGACAGATTTGGACCTGGCTTTGCCTCTGACTGTCATGTCACTTCTTTGGGGCTTAAAGTCCTGAGAGACTGACCATATTCTTTCTGGTTCTCAGCCTAGAAACCTAACCCCAAATGGTACTAAATTCCTCAGGGGAAAAATATTTGTCAAACCCACAATTAACTGAATTGTTTATTTGTGCAGAGGCTGTCTTGTTTAGTGCCAGGGCATGAAGGAGGGTGGCTCCAGATTTGTGTTCATATTCTGGCTCTTACTCACTGCACACCAGCTCAGCACAGACAAAATGGAGGGAAAGAGAGGGAAGGAAAAAAATGGGAGGCAGGGTTTAGGTGTCTACTGAGGCTGCCTCTGCTCATATGGGAGGTCTACTTTGAGTGTGGAGTCACCTTAGTAGTTATGAGGTTCATGAGATTGTAGTTTCTGGGCCCTTAAACCTAGACTTCGGAAGAGAATCTTGGATTTCTTGGAGACACTTGTGTTACTGTCCATGTGAACATTTATTGGATGTGTACTGGAAGGGCAGATGGAAAATGGATGGAACAACTTGGAGCATTAGTAGAAGTCCTACCAGTCCCAATGGGTATAACTTTGCCTCCTAAGAGACATTTTAAAATTTGTGTGTGTGTATCTTTTTTAAAGATTTATTTATTATATATAGAGTATTCTGCCTGCATGCCTGAAGAGGGCACCAGATCTCATTATAGACGGTCGTGAACCACCATGTGGTTGCTGGGAATTGAACTCAGGACTTCTGGAAGAGTAGCCAGTAATCTTAATATCTGAGCCATTTCTCCAGCCCCCAACTGTCTACTTTTTTAAAGACAGGGTATATCAGTTTCCTGGAGTTCACCAAATAGGCTACATAGACTGGCCAATTCACCCTTGGGATGGGCCTATCTCTAACTCCCCAACACTGGGATTATAAGCCTGTGCTCTAGTGTTCTAGCTTTTGAAAATATAAATTCTAGGGAACAAACTCAAATCGCAAAGCTTGAATAACAAGCACTTTACTGACTGAGCCATCTCCTCAGCCCTGGAGACATGTTTGGTTGTCACTGCTAGGCAAGAGTTTGTGTTGGTGTTTAGTGGGTCAAAGCCAAGAATACTGCTGAACACAGAGGACAGTCTTCCCTCTCTCCTAATTGAAGAGTCATCTGACTCGGAATGCCACTGATGCAAGTCCTAAGCATGGCAGTATCACTGGGCTGATACACATGGAAAAGTTATTTGAAATTTTCCCCCTGGAACAGTCTGCTGACACTTGACACTGCTTCTCCATGGCTGGAGGAGAATGGTGTCAACTCTTGCCCTGTTCACCTCTCTATCCTTAGTAGTTTGATACCTTCTCAGCTTTGCTTTGGCTTCTCAACAAGCCTTGTGAACCTTGGCTCGTTCTTGAAGGCTAAGGTGGCTACTGATCTTACTTGAGAAACTTCCTCAAGCAATAGAGAAGAATCCCAGGGGGTCTAATGCCCAGGGCAATAAGACCCTGAACTCAGGGCAAAGGCAACAATGACTTGCAATTTACAGAGTACTCAAGTGACTGTCCCATCCTTCTCCCTTCCTAACATCTGACCAAACCATCCTTCTCTCTTCCTAGCCTCTGCCATTTACTCAGAATAGATAGCAGTATTTCTTGGTCCCCTTGTTGACCTTGCTCCCATCCCCCTTACCTATTGCTGCTCTTCCTCCCCCATACCAAAAGGGGGTAGCAGAGAGCAGTAGGCTATTCTCATGCATGCTAACCACCTTTTAGCCATTTCCTCCCCTGACCCTAGCAGGCTGACCTCTAAATACCTCTCTTTTCCACGGAACTCAACATCACTCAGAGTACAACATGCTTACATGGAAATCCTGTTTGATTCCCTTGAGACCCTCTAACACGACACATCTATTGCAAGGTTTCTTAACTCTAAGTAAGGCAGTTGGCTATCACTGAGGCACAAGTTATAGTGTGGCCTAGTCTAGTACTTTTCTCAGAGTCTATTTAATTTTCTGTTGTCATTGATAGAGTAACCACAGTGCCACTTGGCTCCTGTCTAGTAGGTGCCGATTCCCTTGGGATACTCGACTTGTGACATTCTTACCTGTGTGTCATTGGCTTATCTCTGGAGGGTGTACTGAGGGTCAGATGTTCTGTAGCTTGACTGAGGTAAAGCTGTGATGTGGTGAATGTGGAATTCAGCTCAGCATCCCAGGTATAACGTCCCGGTAGTCTTGAGCTTCTTTTAAAATGTATAGCATATCCATTTTCCTTGAGCACAGCACGTTTGCTATGGACCTATTTAAATAGCTTTAGTCTGTGCTCATTCAGCCATTGTGTAAGCACCTTGCTAGGTACCAGGCCCTGTTAGTACTCAGAAAAGCAGACAAGCAAATGCAGAGGACACAGGCAGGCAGCTGGCATGTCGCATGCTTCCTTAAGACACTGGGTGAGGCCACGCAGGGAAAGACCACTCAATGTGATGGGAGGCAGGGACTTGGTCAGAAAGCTTGTGAGCTGAGTCTAGAATGGGGAGGTACCAAGGGAAAAGTGGCAACTCAGCTGAAGAATGGCGTCAGTGGATGACACCGGGGATCATATTGAATGTAAGGTACATAGAGAGGCTAAGCATAATCACACTTGGAAAGCTGAGACAGGAGCATTGCTGCAAGTTAGAGGACAGCCTTAGCTTGGAGTGGTGGGTGACACCTATTTCAGCTGTACTGGGAGGCAGGCTGGCCAAGTGATAATGATTCATTATTTTCTTTCTTCAGTCTGTTTCCTCCCCTTTGATAATTGTACCTTTAACCAAGAATGCAGAGGCAGGTATACCCCTAGGAATGCCAAGTTTAAGATCAAATTTTACTGGTTTCTCACTTTGCCTCTTCATCCCTCTCTTTCCCCTTCTCCTCTCCTTCCTCCCCTCTCCCCTTCCCTCCTTCCCTCCCTCTGTAGAGTAGAAAGGTAGACACAGAGTCAAAGGCCAAGTAAAATAGTTTCTCAGTGGAGTGGGAGCTAGCAGACAGTGGAATGTTTGTGCTGCATTTTGGAGAGTTAATGAAGCAATCTTTCATTTTAGAACTTTCTTAACAGGAATATTTTAAAATTTTTGAGTACCTCAAATTGGACAAACAAGGTGTTGCCAAGGGGCAGCTCTGCTAAGTGAGCAATGACCACATCAAAGCACCTATTGGGTGACGTGTACAGATTCTGTGCTCAGAACAGTTGCACTGGTTTGGTGTCAGACGCATGTTTCTAAGCACTTAAACCTTATTTTCTCTTAGACAAACAAACAACCTGATATCTATTTATAGCTATTGGTTGGGGTGGGGGCTGTCACTTGCAAGCAAGATGAGGTAATCAGAACATGAAGGTGAGGTTTCACAAGTTGGCTGCAAACACAGTCTGTTTTGATTACAGACTCAGGGCCCCCTATCCAAGCTACTGCTTGAAGTTCTGAATTAGTATTTCTCCTGATTGTCATCCAAACTACCCTGCCAACTTCTGTAGATTCCCTATGTAAGCACAAACCATGTTGGCTGCTTCCGGCAGGAAGGAACCGTGCCTTGACATTGGCCAGTGGGCCCCTTTAGCCATTTTCTAGCTCACTTATTCAAGGACTCTGTGCAGTACTCAGCCCCCGTCTAACAGAAAGCCAGTGTTTAGTGGGCATTTGTTTTCAACTTGCTTGTGTTTGAACATTTATATTTCTAACAGTGCTAATCTCCAAGGGACTCAAATCACATTAAGAGCTTTATCTGGGACTGCTAAGGAAATTAGCATGTATCCACATGACTGGGAACTATGAGAAATTGGGGTGGACTGACAGAAATTTAATAAATGCTAACTTCCATTTCAATTATCTTTTCCATGAGAATTTGTTTGGAAACTCACAAAGTCAGGTCAGACCATTAGCATTCCCTGTGCCAACAGGTACCCCTGCCCCTCCACACAGCTCCCCTGCTGAACGGCCTGGCCCTCTTCAGGACCCTTACAGCTGTGTCTGGAACACTTGCGCAAGCAGGCTGCTTTTCCTTGTTACCTCGCCCTCCTGACTTCACACACCCTCGTCTCTCACCAGAGGGTGAATGGTTATTTCCCCTCGTGTCCACCCTGGAGATCGGTTCGTGTAAGCCATGCCACCAGATGAGTGTTAGTCGGTGGAGCCCGGATGGTGTGGGAAGGTGGAGACGATAACTTAGGGCCACATACTCCCCGTCAACGTGGGGATGGGAGTTTTGGGGGGGAAATCTAGAGTTTAATTTGACTAATCTATGTGGCTAATTTATAGAAAATGCACAAGCAGGGGAAAATCCTTGGCAATTCAAGAGACAGAAGGGAAGCAGGGGCTGCCCCCCATCCCCCCCCCCCATTGCATTACAGAAGAGGAAACCGAGATGACTGAAGAAGTCATTTATGGAAACTGCAATGAGAGCTCAGTGTAGTCAGGATGAAAAGCAGCCCCTTTTGCATGGTTAGGAAACTCAGAGTGTTGCCTGTCAAGCTGAAAAGGGGCAGGCTGACAGGGCAGGCAGGGGAGTCAGCCCCTCCCACCCCCTACCTGTATAACTCTTCAGAAGCATCACATTTTGAGTTCCAATCTTTCCCAGAAGAACTTTTTAAAATGTGAGGCCTAAGCTTCAGAGCCACTCCCCCGCCCCGCCCCACATTTAATCATTTTTGTGTGTTGGGGTGACTTTGTTGCTCATGTGCCATAGAGGAGGTCAGAACACAGCTTGTGTGAATTGGTTCTCTCCTTCCACCACGTGGGCCCCAGGGATAGAACTCAGGCCTCAGGCTCACAGCAAGCTCCTGTACCTGCTGAGCCATCTTGCTGACCCAAATGCAACTTCTTCTAGGAATTTTTACTTACGTCTATTTCTTTAACCTCACATGGAGACTGTAGGTGAGTGAGGCCCCCACAGCTCACTAGAAGGCTCAGCAGGTCCTGAAATTCATGGTGGACTTGGGAGAGGAAGCAAAGAGAAGGGTGACGCATGAAGGCCCTACCTGGTAGTGATGGTTTCGTGGGTCAGGGAGGAACCTAACTCCAGAACTGAATGATGGAAACAAAGAGAAATGTTAAGAGAAAGGAATGCAAACTAAGAAATAATGAACAAAACAACAAAGATGGACATTGCAAATGGCAGAGGAAAAGTCACCACACTGCCCAGTGGACAGAAAATTGCGTTTTCTCCTGCTTTGGGCCTTACTGGGTACATAGCATTCCTTGTATCGTCTTCCTCTTACTTTATCCTTTTTTTTTACTCTACAACAGTGCTCTCCTTTCTGCAAGGCCATTCTTAACGTGGTCCCCTCAACAGCAGAGAGCGGAGTCATGTCGCCATGCCTTCCAGGCTGACCCAAGCAAACGGTAGACTCTATCTGCACACAGGAAACCTCTCTCCCTAAAGCTGACACCCTGTGTCACGGGAGCACTTTCCAGACAGCACTCAGTTAGGCCTTGGGCTGCATTCCAAAGAGTAACTAGATAAAATGCTGGGAGTTAGACATGCTAGCCACGTTTCCCCTCCCTCCTTAGTGTCCACACACCAGGCCTTGATCATAACTGTGATTTTTCATGCCTGAAAGGAAAATTGGAGATCCCATCAAGAAAAGGCTTTTAGGAGAAGGCTGAATTACTAATACACAGTTGTCTGGAGCTCATTGTTATCCTATAAATGATTCCGGTTCATTTTCACATGGCTTGAGGTGGCAGATGACTTGATAGTAAGTCTGAAGGGTGACACAGGCAGAAACAAGCATAATTTTTGCAATATCATCCAACATTTAGAATAGAAGGGAGTGTTCTTTTTCTTCAAACAGATAGAGAGGTTATAAGCAATACATCTCTGTCCTCAAGGTATCCACAATAACTCCACTCCAGACATTTACCTGGAAGTTATGTTTAGGGAAACCATGTGACAGAGTGACCTACGGAACAGAGATAATATCAAGACTTTGAGTTCAGTTCTTGGTCCCCTACTGACATGTGTGTTCAGGAGAGACACATTCTTGTTCGTCTGTAAAACGGACAGAAGAACCAGAGTGGTAGCTTACTTCTGAGTTGTTGGGAAGGTCACTCCGCTGACAGAGTTGACCGTACTTTACCAACTTTAGCATGGCCTGGGTCTGTTTCTATTTATAACAAATACCTCCATAACCACAGGAAGGAGATGGGTAGTGCTTTATCTTCGGTGTCCGTCCACTTTTTATTCAGTGGTCATTTTGGAGTCCTATGTTCTAGTCAACAGGCCTGAGGACTAGGAGCTCTGTTGCTACTTGGTAGGATAGGAATGCATCATCGTGGGGTTTGCTCCAAGTCCAGTGCCAAATGCCAAGTTGGGGTAATGAAAACCAATATGTTAGATAAGGTGGTGTACACCTTTAATACCCCCAGCACTGGAGACGCAGAGTTAGGCAAATTTTTTGTGAGTTCAAGACCATTCTGGTCTACATAGTGATTTCCAAGCCAGTCAGGGCTACATAGTGAAACCCTGTAGAAAATAAAAATAAAAAAGTAAAATGAATGTCCAGGAGCCAGAAAGATTAAGGAAAGCTAATTTCTAAAATAACAAGTCTTGTTTTGTTTTAGTTTAGTTTTTTTGTTTGTTTGTTTTTGAGACAGAATTTCTCTGTGTAGCTTTTTAGACCAGGCTGACCTCAAACTCACAGAGATCTTCCTGCCTTTGCCTCCTAAGTGCTGGAATTAGAGGCATGTACCAACACTGATTAGCTTACCAAGTTTTTTCTTCTATTCTCTTTTCATTTATGTGGTACTAATAATTTTTAAAATTAGATTTTCCTCTGGGCGTTTCACACTAAAAATGGTACAGTTTCTCATCCTTCGTAATTGGATTTCTTTTTTATTTTCTTTTACTGTGACTTTCATATCACAGACACTTTTTTCCTGGAATGTTAAAAGTATACATCATCCAGCTAAAAGGGAAAAATACTGTCTTAATAAAATGGAAAAGGGGAGGGGTGTAGATCATCCCCCTTTTGGTTCCAGAGTAGCAGAGCCTGGCTTGTTTGCTCTACATGGGCACCAAGAAAACACAAGATTTAGCATTTTTGTTTCTTTCTTTATCAACCACAAATTCCTCTTAGTTGCCCTGTAATTACAACACCAATACTTAGCTCTGTGACGGCTGAGGTCTATAGAGCAAGCCTCTGGTGGACTGAATGGGGACCACAGGCTCAGCATCATGTCAGACTTCCATTGTCAGATGGGGCCCATGGTGCCTGGCATAGCATGCATTACATGACACCATTTGTGGGGCTGCCAAGAGGAGAGGCTTCAGGTACAGCCTAAGTTCTACGTTGGTTTCCACTGCCAGGTTCCTCTTATCTGGAAGAGGAATGGAGTCCCAAGAAGGCAGGACTCGGCATTTCTTGGGTCTAAAGAGATCTTATTCATTCCAGGTAGCCAGTGTTTTACTCTTTTAAACAAGTGAGCGGTGGAGAATTGCTATCTGTTAAAGTCAGAAAAGATCCAAATAGAAAATACATGGGAAAAATCAAAATGGAGAAACAAACTTTGGCAGCTAAAA
Organism: Mesocricetus auratus; assembly: GCF_017639785.1. NCBI lineage: Eukaryota > Metazoa > Chordata > Mammalia > Rodentia > Cricetidae > Mesocricetus > Mesocricetus auratus. The sequence goes on along the minus strand of NW_024429266.1, from coordinate 78,098,665 downwards.
CTTGAGGGAATGGAAAAACAAGTCAAGATACAGCCAGAGGAGAAGACGAGAAAGGGGTGAAGTGTAGAGATACGAGGTGTAAAAGGGGTTCCCATGTGAGTGCTGTTGGACTGGGAAGGCCAAGGCAGGAGACCTCAGAGTGCTTTTATCCATCCTCCTTGGTGTCCTGCACACCTGGCTGTTGGGTCAAGAACAGCCCACAGAGGAGGGTTGAAGTCCCATGTGCAGACGTGGAGTGGGACTCGTGGGCATTGTCTGCTTACCAGTGTGTTTGGACCCAAACCCAGCTTCCCATCTTCCTCCTCAATCGGGTGTGTTAGAGAGCTTTCGCTGAACATGCTCTCTTGCACATGCGACTCCAGAAGTGACTTGTTGGGTCCCATTGCTTGAATCACAGATGGCTACACAAAAGTTCAGCCTTCCAGAAACAAGCCGAAAGGACTAATCTGCGTGAACATAGATGAGGTCTTGTGAAATGCTGCATGCCTAGGGTCTTAGTGATTTAAAGGCCTTTGTGTAACAATGAAAAATACAGAACAGAGTTGCAGCAGAACAGACTTCCTCATCTGGGACTGCATCTGCAGAGGGAGGCTGCTGGCTGAGTTACAGACTGGATAACCAGGGGTGTGTCAGGACTGTGGCGAGCTATGAGCCCTCCTCGTGCTTTGTCCTTGGCCCTTGTAGTGTGGAAGTTATCACTGCTCACTCACAGTGCAGACACAATCCCTTTTCATTCTTCAGAACGGCTGAACAGGTCCCCGGATAGGAATAAAAATCCAGTTGTCACTTCTAAACAAATCTCAGGTGGGGTTTGTTTCTGTGACTCAGGGAAATTTTATTCTCCTTCACATTCCAGAATTCCCTGTGAAGCAGCCCTGTGATGGGGCAGGCTTTCCCTGAGTTACACAGAAAGAATTTCTCCTTCGGGATTGGAGTCTGTCTCATACAGCGTAAACACGCTTGAGGTGGGTGATACACTCGGTATCAGCCTACAGGGCCAGACCACAGACTCCGAGAGCCCAGAGTGCACCACACACAGGCCCATGAGATCTAGTGCATGCACAGGAGGAGGCCCTGTGATTTCCCATGGTCACAGGGTCTGTTTTCTGACAATGCAGCCTCAAGGAACTGCCCCTGCCTGCATGCTCCAGTTGGTTTTGGGACCTGCCCCAGGGCAATCTGAACCCCCCAATCAATCCTTGAACATCCTCAGCTTTTTCCACATGAATTTTTTCCCTTCAGTTCTGGAGACTGAACCCAGGACCTCATGCATGCTAGGCCAAGCTAGCCTTTAGTTGTTTGCCCAGCTCTCTTTGAAATCCTCGCGGTCCGTGTCCTTAACGTCCTACACACCCCTCCCTGACTCATCTTAAAAACCCCTCAATGCGTTCACTCTGTCTTCTTTTGTCACTCGTGAGCACCTCTATTTTCATGGTTTCACTTGTTGTGTGTCTCCCTGAGGACTGGGTCATACGTAATTTTTGCCTCCAACAGGAGAAGCAAAGTAAAGCTGAAGAAACACATGTATGGGCTTGTGTGGCCTTAAATTGAAATCTCGCTGTACCATGGGCCAAGTTGAGGGACCTTTCTGATGTCTCTTGTTTCGTTTATGAAAGCTACCCTAAGGGGCCTGGCGCAGTGGCTGGCTCTCACTCCTCTGATTAGTGTCTGGCCAGAAGCACACACTACACAACCCGCTCTGTTGAGTGGTCACACTCCCTTCAGGTTGCCTGCCTCAGATTCCAAAGACAGATCAGAGGGAATAGAACCAGGGCCTCCCTGCCACCGAGAAAAGCCTCCACCAAACAGGAATGTGTGAAGTTCGCGCCGATCTTGTTAGGAAAATTATGTTGCATATGGATCCGAAATTAGCCAAGGTGCTCCTTGGTAAAAATAGCAATTTTCTAGACCTAGTCCCCCCACCCAAAGCCTTCACCTACCCAAACTTGAACTTCTTATGCCCTTAGGGAGAAGCTCTCTTGAGTTGGCATTTGTGGAGTAATTGATTTGTGTGGTGAGTGAGCATGGTTGTCCGGCTCATTGCCATACAAAGCTGTGGTCCCTGGCTTCCCCGAAGCACTTACACTTTGCCGTGCACAAAGGCAGCTAGTAAATATTGCTTCGTTGGCTTCGGCATCAGAGCTTCTGTGCGTGGGGTTACTGGAAAGTCGTCAGTAGAAACTCGGTGTCACCCTCTGACACACCAGTCCAGCTCAAAAACTTTCAGACATGCCGTGTGGGTCAGGAATCACCGGGGCACATGGGCCCAGAGACATGACAACTCTCATTTTTAGTCCAGTCAGCAAATATATGCAGACTTTTGCAGGCATTGCCTAGCAGGTCAGAGACAGTCACCTTGGAAGTTAAGTGCCCAGGGGCACTTCCCACTCAAAGTACCCAGTACCAAGAACGTTGGTGGGCTGTGGACAGTAGGTAGACCCGTGCGATTTCCTGACTTTGCTCATGTCCACAACAGACTCGCTTCATTGTAGGACAGTGGCCTTACATCAGGTCAGCTAGCTGTCAATGTGCCCCGGAGGTTCTGCCCATGGAGGCTCTCTCAGCCACCCCCCCCCCCATTCCTCCATCCCTCTCTCTCCCTCTCCATATATGGCCATCTAGTTCTGGTACCAGACACACTGACTGAGACCCTCTCAGTAAGCATTTATTTGGACAAGCAGCCTCGCCAGCTTATCTCATCCCTGTGTTAATGAGGTTGAATCCAGAACTCTAGCCTTGACCCTGTTCAGCTTTCGCATGCTCCGTTACTAACGGCTGTGGTCAGCGACAGAGACTGCATTTTCCTTGAGATAGAGCGGTTGTCTTTTCTGGGCTCAGGAGGGCCATCTGAGGAAGGAAGAGGCCTGTCAAAGAGCCAGGCAGTGTGCCTTGAAGCGCATCTGGTTTTATTCATGCAGAGTCTTTCCAGGTGAAGTGGGCTAAATCGTAAGCTACAAACCGAAAGCAAAATTTCCTGAGCACACCCACTTGGAGCACACTGAGAGTTCACCATCGTGTATCAGGCCCTGCTTGAGACGGGAAGATGTAATCGCTCTTCTTTTACTGATGGCTGAACTGATGGTGTGGCTAGGAAACCTCTGCTCTCCCATGGGTTGCTCTGAGGACACCTCAGTCATTGTGACTGTTGCAGAGTGAATATTTCGCTAATGGTTCCCTGGGCTGCAGAGTAGGGAGCTAGGAACAGGTTGAGACTCTTATGCTTAAGGGTGCTTGGGGGTGGGATATTAGTAGGCGGTGGGCTTTCAGTAGAGTGTGGAACTTATTTATCCAGACCAAAACCAGGAGGGATTCACTCTGTGGAGGTCAAAGCTGGTCTTCCACAGATGCTAGAATTTGCTGTAGGTCATCCAGGCAAGCGCTTGAGCCAATATGGCATGGAACTTCTAGGAAACATGCCCAGTCTTAGAAGGAACTTGTCAGGCCAGGCATGGCCAGAAGCTGCCAGTGCCCAGCAGGTGTCACCTATCAGAATGTCTTCTCCTTTGTGTTCCTTACTCCAACATGGCCTGCTCCAGGGTCAGCTCATTTTCAGCAAATCCCCATTAGGAGACACAGGTTCTCTGTACTCTCCTCCGATCAGCTTCCGTCAACACTTACTGATTTAAACAAGTGAAAAATCAAACATTTGGCTCCCAACTCTGGTCTTCCTGTTTAAGGGATGGCGAGCCCCTCTCTTCCCCACCCCCCACCCCCCACCCCCCCAACCCCCACTTCACAGTGGTGTACTGATGACAGCGATTAGGCCAAGTCTCAGAACTTAGTAAGCATGTGCTTTCAGTTCCCATTTGTGGCATATTTTCATGAATTAACCCTTTTGTGACACGCGGGGGCATGCCACATGTTCGCAGGCCACATGGCAGGCACAGTGGGGCACTGTGTGTGTGGCCCAAGTAATGACCCACAGGACAAGTGTGCTCAGCTGCCATTGGTCCTGTAGAGCATCAGTGCTTATGTTCACTCTCATGTACAGAGTGGACACTGGGGCAGGTGGGATGATGACAAGAGGTGAGTGTGTGAGTGACCACACAGTAGCCACAGACCCAAAGAAAGAGAGTGGTGGGTCTGTGTCAGTGCTAAACTGCATGGAGAATCCCATCTGGCACCCAGGACAAGCAGAGCCTTACCCCTTTCTCCCAATCTGAGACACACTGGCATCTAATTAAAATTGGCCAGGCACAGTGGCGAATGCTTGTAGTCACAGCTACCAGGATGCTGATGTGGGAGAATCACTCAAACCCAACTTGAGACCAACTGGGCAAGAAACATGGGATATGGGGAGCCTGGGAAGGGCTTCTGAAGCAAATAACTAGCCTATGTTTATAAAGGCAGAGAGCTCGGAGGCACAGGGAAACACCAGAGCCAAGGCACCCTCTCCCATGCTGGAGAGAAGAGGGCCACAGAGCAGAGGCCTAGAAGAGGGACCTGAGCTCAGGAAGTCCTGAGGCCTCCTGGGGCCTATGGAAGCAGAGTACAGTTGAGATGGACCACTCTGAGAGGAATCCAGAGGTTGCCATCTGCAACAGTGATGCTAATGTGTGTCCTGGTATGCACAAGCACATCCCAAGCTATAACCCCAAGGATGCATGAGAAAGAGAGGACAGGACCAGGACAGCACATGCCAGGATAGCGCAGCAGTTTACAGAGGAAGGAACGGAAGGCCTGCAGGAATGTGAGCCTCAGCCCTCATAGCATGGGATGCTCAGCTGGCCTGAGTCCTCACCCAGAGAAACTCTTCTGAATGGTCCTACCACTGTTTGGTTTTAAAGGATAATTGTGGGGGGAGACATCCATAGCAAAAGGAGCCTCACTTCACCAGCCCAAATGCCTGTTGAGAGCACTCTCAGTCATTCTGTCTAGTTCCATAGGATGTAACACTGCTAATCTTCCCCTTTGTGGATTGCAAGAAATATAGTTATTTTTACTTATATTAGTTCACATACCACAAAATACCACATATTATGATCAATTCGTTGTTATTTAGAATATTTAAGGGTTTACAATTATCACTACTACCTAATTCCCAAACTTTTTTACCCATTGACAGTTGCTCCATAACCCTCCCTCTCCCCAACTCCTGTGTATTCATCTGATTTCTGTCTCTAAAACTTGCCTATTTGGGGCATTTCATGTGAGTAGAATTGTACTGCGTTTAAAGCTTTATACTAGGCTTTTCTCATGTAGTTTTGTTTCCAGGTTCACCCAGCCTGTAGTATATTCTGGTGCCTCATCCCTTTTATGGATGAATAATATTCCATTGTCCATTTATCATTTAGCAGACAGTTGGATTACTTCTGCTCTTTGGCTGTTCCAAATAGCACTGATGTGAATATTCATGCACTAGTTCTTATATGAGCATGTGTTTTCAGTTATGCTGATCATATACTATGAGTTATACCATTGGTTTGTGCAGTAGCTCTATGTAAGCTTTCAAAGAACCACCCAACTGTTTTGTACCATGGCTGTACCTTTTCACATCCCCACTGCCACTGTGTGAAGGCTCCAGTACTCTGTATCCTAACCAACGCTTGTCACTGTCCATCTAAAAATCACAGCCATCTCGTTGGTCTGAAGTACCAGTTATGTAGTTTCAATTGCATTTCCCTAATAACTAACGCTCTTAAATATATTTTCATGCCCTTATTGGTCATATCAGGATCATTTAGCAAAAATGTCCATTCAAATTCTTTGTCTAGCTATCTTTTTATTACCTAATTGCAGTAAGATTGTTTTGCACAACATACTTTCTTAAACAATACAATATCATAAACTGATAATCTCCCCCAAATAATAACATGTCATAAATCTAAAACTGGAAATGATTAACCAGCAGGGCTCTGGCCGGAGGGAGAAAGTGGAATGAGGAACGCGAGGTAGAGAAACTCTTGCAAGGCCAAAGCCCTAGGAGACAGGTTGCTGAGGCCAGTGGTGTGAGGCCCCCAAGAAAAGACGCTGCTCTGGGCTAAGTGTAAAACAGTCCCCACAAAGTCATCTGTCTGCACACCACCAGCTGGTGGTGCTGTTTGGGGAGATTTAAAGCCTATAAGAGGCGGGGCTTATCAGGATTGGGTGCCTAGGGGTGGACCCAACCATGCTCCTCACCCTAGTCTCTCGGCTTCCGGTCTATCAGGATGTTAGCAAGCAACTTCACACGCATTCCATCACGATGTACAGCACCCTCAAGTCATGGGTCAAAATAAATCCTTCCTCTCTTATAGCCAGGACATTTAGCACCCTGACAAGAAAAGTAACTGTTACCAGAGCCCCCTGCCCAGGCTCTGCAGGCAAACCATGAAGGAGTGCCACAGAAAGAGTGTGTTCCCTCCTGACCTGGACACTGCAGGATCAGTCTGCCTACATTCACAAAAGGCTTTCAATGGCCCGAGAAAGCTCAGGCCCATTAAAGCTATGCCGTGTTTAGAATATTACCAAGAAATTATAGGACAGGGACAGGTTCACAAAGTCATGTTTGGTGACTAAATGAACAAGCAAGCTTAAGATGAGATGCCAAGACTGGGTACCGATGGAGCCTCCAGTCTCTTTTGTTGTGAACCTGGTGAATAGAAGGGTGTAGTTGTTGACCTATACCCATTCGCGTGTGTGTCTTTTGAAGTGTGGGACTGATCACGATTCCCTGTGCAGGAGGACTAGGCAGCTCTCCTTGCAAGGTTTGCATAGCTGGTGTGCATCAGGAGCCTGTATCTGTGCTCGGTTTCCAGCTCGCATCTTTCACCCAGGCAGGGCAGGTGGTCAGCGGGCCAAGGAACCCTCCAAGTGCTATCTGGGCCTCTGGCCATCTCTGGGTGTGGGTCTCCTGTACAGCTGAACATGGCTGAGTAGCCTTTGACCAGCCTTCTGGCTGCATAACCTCAAGAGCATTCACAGACATAACTTTGTAAGTTACTTTCAAACTGTTCTGCTCAAGATACAAAGCGGCCTTCAGGTTTGTCATCTCACACCCTCTTTGGCTCCTGAGACCCACCACCTCATTTGCATCCTAGCTAAATTTTCATAACAAAATATACCCCAAAGTTCCCTGGCCTAACCCAGTGCAGTAGGGCGAGTTTTATTTTTGGTGTATTAGGGCTTCTCATCTCCCGTCATTTGTCCAGCAGGTTTCTAGCTACAACCAAATGATCCTTCGATTAGGTCTCCTTGCATGTATGTCTTTGGCCTGTGCTTCAAAGAGCCCGGCCCTCTGGGCCCAGAGCCTCTCCAAGATTGGCCTGCACTGGCTGGGCAATGGGTCTCACGAGCGTGTCCCTCTGCCACTCTGAGGCCAGGCAGCTGTGTGGCCTTCAGTTAGATGCTCGTAGGCTGTTTTTCCCTTTCTGCTCCCCTCAAATCTGAAACCAGTATTTTGGGAGGATAGGGGAGGCTCAGGAGACACAGGGAGCAGATACCAGCATGCTACTGACAAAGGCGCCTTTTGCCACAGAGGGGACCCTCAGGGCCCATTCAGCACAACGCTCTGCAGAGGAAATCCTGCCCAGCCGAGCGATAAGGGGGAAATGGAGTCACTTCCTCACCAGCTGCTTCACTCAGGTAGAAACGGCCCTCACTTCCTTGTGAGTGCAAGCTTCTGCTTTTGCTCAGAGCCAAGCCTGGTGTCAAGACAATCACAGCTTCCTTGTCCTCACAGAGAGCTTCCGGCTCTGCTGATGCCTTGTGTTCTTTCCGCCCTTCGCCTCCCACTCTCAACTGGCATCCTCTTGAGCCCAGAGGTTTAATGACAGCAAACAGATGATGTTGCGTGTGAGCCTCCTGCCGCCTTAGAAGCAGCATCTACAGTTCAGAACCACCCAGCATCCTTGTGTCTGCCTGAAACACCCCTTGATCTTGGTCTTCTCCCTTGTTTTGGGTAACAGACGCTAGTACAGCCAGCTTCAAGGTCCTGGATTGTTGTGCATTTATTTCTAGAGAGCATTTTTATAAGTGTATCTTTCCAGTGTGGGTATGGCATGACAGGTCTCCCCAACAGAGGGTAAGTGTACAAAGAATAATAAAAAACCCAGAGACAGATATTAGGGTTCAAGCTGAAGATCAGAAAAGCAAAGCAGCCAACCACTAGAGAGTTCTTACCTCTACCAAGGCTCAGACCAAAGGGGGGTGGGGTGGGTGATCCTGTCCTCAGAGTGACTGCAGACTGCAATGCTCTCCACCAAACCTCAGACTGCACTGAGCTCCTGCTTATATTCCTCTCTAGTGCTGGGATTAAAGGTGTGTCATCCCAAGTGCTGGGATCAAAGGTGTGAGCTCTGTTTCTCTTTTAGACTGATTCACTCTCATGTAGCCCAGGGTGGCCTTGAACTCACATAGATCCATCTGCCCCCGTCTCCTGAGTGCTGAGATTGAAGGTGTTGCCACTATGGCCTGTCCTCTATGGCTAACGAGTGACTTAGGTATATGGCTAACTAGTGGTTTAGTATGTGTGTGACTAACTAGAGGCTTAGCTCTTAGCTAGGCATGTGGCTCACTAGTGGTTTAGTTCTGCACTCTTATCTTCAGGCCAGCTTTATTAGATTATAAACAAAATGTCCCTACATGTAAGCGGTCAGCTGCTGCCCGGGATGCCTCCCTCATGAAGGTTCACAGTGAAGGTGAGAGAGCATGATGCAATGCCTAGCACCCAAACAGCACAGAAGCTGACCAGCAAGGTCCCACGAGGGTGATGTGCTGCACCCTGGGAAGAGACTGGGTGAGCATCAGGGCCTGTGGGAAGAAGCTGCTGCAAAGAACAGCAAGTTTTCTTTAAGTTGGTCCTTTATTTGGTCTTCAAGTGTTCCTTCTCTTAAATATGTCCATTGGATTATGCTCGGAAATCCTGCTATATAATGAAAGAAATCAACTTCTGCTTCCATGTGTATTTGTCAAATGGCTAGTAGGCGACAGACCCCTAACTCCAGGAATCCAGAGAGAACTCAGACACAGACCTGCAGCTCCAGGTGCTAATGGTTGGATGAGACAAACACAGAAACAGGCGATATACATGCCATAGGTGACAAGGCGATTACTTGGCTGATTGTTGAGGAAAGCTGTGTGTAGAAAAAGTTTCTTCTACCTGGAACTGACTTGTGAACCAACCATGTTTCTAATATAAATTTAAACTTAAAAACTTTATTATTATTTAATAATAATAAAGACTATTAAAAAAAAAAAGAAAAACGTTCTTCAGGTCTCTGGATGAGCAAGGCTCCATTGAAAGGCAGAGGAAACCAAAAAGAACCAGGCTGGGCCAGAGCCTGGAAGCCTGGGACTTGAAGAATCTGGTCTCAGAGGATAAGCATGGAGGTGACAGGTGTGTAACTAGATGGATCATTCTGGCTACAATAGGCAAACATTTCATGGCAGAGCACAAGACTGGAGGAAGAGAGCAGTAATTGGGAGAGGAGGTAATGGAGACAGATCGGGTGGTGATCACCAGTGCTGTAGACGCCACCCTCCTTACCCTTCTACCTCTCCTGTGCAGTGTTTCCTAACCTGTGTGTGTTTCTGCTCTGGAGCCCATTTCACCCACGCACACAACGGAAGCACTATGGTACTGGCACCCGTGTAGACAACTTCAAGCTCTGCATACCAGAAGCTACTGTTGAAATTCCCAGCTCAGCATTCCACAATGGCTCATAGGTTTCTCTAGCAGGGTTAATCTCCAAAAGGATGGAGCCTCTCCTGCTGGAAGAGGAGAGTCTAGCTTGGCGCCTCTCCTTTCTCTCACCCCCACTCCTCAGCTACAGTGTCTTGGGGTCAGCTGCCAGATAGACTGCTTACACTCAGTCTTTGTCTCTGGGTCTGTTGGGGGGGGGACCCAACCTAACAGTACAGTTCTTTCAAGCCAGTGCCACGTGCACTCTGATGGCAGGAAGAGGGGGTGGACTTGGTAGAGGGGATGATGCTGGCCTCCACACAGGGCAATTCCTGCGGGACATGTTAAAATGCAACTGGAGGGTTAGAGATGACCGAGCTGGCAAAGTGCCTGCTGCACAGCATGAGGGTCTAAATCTGAGTCACTAGCACCCACATAAAACCTAGGACGACATCAGGCACCTGTAATCCCAGCACCAGAGAGACAGAGACCCGAAGGTTCCTTGAGTTCACCAGTCACCCAGCTCAGCCATATTGTTGGGCTTTTAGGTTCGGTGTCTCAAAAAATAAGACAGAAAGCAACTGAAGAAGACATCCAATGTTAACTTCTGGCTTTCACATGCATGTGTACCTGAACACATGCATACATACATATATACATTCATATATACTCCATATAAACATATACATATAACAAACAAGTATGTATGTGCACCCACATGCAAATATGCACACCCCATATGAACATATATATCCAACACACACAGGTGTGTATGTCCACCTGTGTGCATACATGCATACCCTATATGAACATCCAACACTCACAAGAAAGCTACTGGAACATGAATCTGGCAGTTTGAATGAGAAAAGGAAGGAATATAATAACTTTGGACCTTTATCACAGGGTGGTATTTAAGATGGGGACAAGAAAGAGGATTGACACAGAGAAAGGCAGTGATCCAGGCAGAAGCCAGAGGCATCAAACACATACCTGGACCATCCGAGGAGGAGGTGTCATGGAGGGTACAGCAAGGGGACTCTTCAGGAAGCAGGAGGAGCCCCCAAAGGATGTGGAGCACAGACGATTGGCAATGGCCGTGTGTAGTGGTACCTGACAAGCTTGGTGCACCTAACCACACAGCAGGCGTGACTGCCACGAGGTGGTCTCAGAGGCACAGGACAGGAATAAATATGACTCTAGTGAGATGAATGTGGGAAGAGAACCAAAGAAAGGGCTTGGCAGCTTGTCTGGAAGGAGAGAGAGAAGATTCCTGTCCAGGTGGGTCATGCCTCAGCACAGACATTGTGAGAAAAAATCATGTTTGCATGCCAAGGAAAAGCGGCCAAAGGAAGGGTCAAGCTGAAATGGTGCTGAGGAATGGGGACAGTTGGTGGAGGAAGGTTCCAGAAGCCAGGGGAGATGGTGGAATCAGGCTCAAGGGTTAAGATTAGTGACCTCAAGCAAGCTCTTGTGGTAGTGTGTGCTCGTTGGTCCCGATCTACTCAGAAAGGGGTGGCATTAGGTGCTGGGAGGAAAGCAGCCCGCACAGGAAAAGGAATGGCTGCTGGGGACAGTCACGGGACAGACAGCTGACGAAGCTCAGGGAAGTGCCCAGTGATTTGGAAGCTGAGAGTCAGCGCTCAGTCAGTGGCGTGTTTTTGGGGCAGAAGTTCAGCTGAGGCACAGTGTGAGTGGAGTTGAGCCTCGGGGGGAAAAGCGCATGAGCATGGGTGTGTTCACATGCTTGCACACGAGTGTGTATGTGTTATGATACACTAGCATGTTTCCAAGTGTATTTCCATTCTGTGGACCCAATATATGGATGTACTGATCTTGTTTTCAGACATCCAAATTATTTGGGGGTCTTTCTTTAAATGCAACTTGTGGATGTTGTTCATTTTTCAAGGTAACTAACTCCAGAGTGATAATTAAAGAAATGGTAACATTTTTAAGTCCTTTGATAAGCACTCTCAGATTCCAAGAGTCTCCTCATTCACCCTTGCCTGGGGTCAAAGCCTGCACAAGGCTCCTTGGAATGCCCAACCCCAGACAGTCCAGCCATACCCTTCTTGGCTCGTGATATTATTTAAATGTTATGCATCTTTGCCAACCAGCTCAGTTTGAGTTTTCCAAGCTTCTTTTCTCTTAGCCTAAATGCTGTTTCTTAGAAGATTCTGAGTGGGAGAAGGAAAATTTGGAGGGTAAGTGGCCTCTAGAGGGATGTACGAGAGAGACTGAGAATGGGGACTTGGGGACAGGCTGACAGATACCCCACAGTACAGTGTAGAGCAATGGGAACACTTGTAGCTCTGTCTGCTCTGTGTGTTCCAACTCTGAGTTGGGTACTTTGCCCCGTCGGTAACTCTGGGTGAAGGCAGACTAAGGCTAGCTATGGCCTCTGAGTTTGAAATCCACACAGAACCAGATTGGGACTCCCCTCCCCCGAATCTGAGGTGGGGACCAACACAGGGCAGAAAGACCTTCCCAGACCTGTGAGCAACCCTAACCCTGCAGATACGGTGCAGGAAACCTTGCCAGCCTTGACAAGAGCAAGGACCCTGTGTCTACTGCATGTGGACAGGATTTAGCCAGGATCATGTGTCAAAGGCCTGGGTTTCCTTTCCTACCTTTGTGGCTTTTTTCCAGAAAATATCTATTTTATTTTAAATCATGTGTATTTGGGTATGGGGATGTGCACATGAGTATAAACCCCACAGAAGCCATAGGCATTGATCCCCCTAAGTGTTGGGAACTGAACTTGGGTCCTCTGCAAGAGTAGAAAATGTTCTTAACCCCTGAGCCATTGCTCCCGCCCCTTTGTTGTTTTTAATACATAAAAATGAGCAAATATGTATTTTTAAGATGGCTTTCAAACTTAAATAATGACGAGCTATTTACATAGACATCAGAAACCTCCCTAATCGGGATGTTTGAGAAATCAAGAGACTCTCTAGAAATGGCTTTTTAGAGGTTGGGTCCCCTTGCATGTTGGAATGACAGAGGGCAGGGATTAGGGATCACGTGCAACCCCCAGGTATCAAGTGATTCACCACCACCCTGTTCTACGATCCCAGGGACTAGTTAGTAATCTGCATAGGACAAGGGGGACATCGCTACTGCCACTTCCGTCTTCAGAGCTAAACCTGGCTCCTTAGGGAGCTGCGCAGCAGTGTCCACGCAGGAGCAAGCAGGCATAACCACAGAGAGCAGAAGCAGGCAGAGCTGGTGCAGAGCTACCACAGGCCAACATGGGGGCAGACAACAATGTTATCAGTGTTTTTGTCCCCCTCCTGGACCACACGGACACATGAATTTAAGTAACATGTCACTCTTCGTAGCCACCAGTTGTAAGGCTATGGCTGAGGTAAATGAGGTTCAGGCCTGGATACTTTGCTTAAGATCACAAACTGATAGATTTTCAGAGCTGGGGCGGCGAGGTGTCACCCAGATCCTTCTGCAAGTTCAGAGGCCGTCCTAGGTCCTAGACCTTGGGGCTTCAAACCCTGCCCCCATTCTTTGGGCCAGGAGGGACTGATTTAGCACACCTCACTCTCAGAAGGTTTTTTTTTTTTAAACTGCACTTGAGAAATGACCCCTGGGATGCTCTCTGAAGCTGTTTGTGAAAAGGGGTGGAGCCTACCCAGCTCCAGAAAGGGAGGGGTCTGGGGACACATTGCTTCAGTCCTCTAGCACTGTGTACCTCCAGAATCGTCTCTGCTTCTGTCACTTCCCCCAGATGGCTGTATGACCAGGAAGGTCACATGACCAATAGTTTGATTTGTTTTAGATTTTGCCAAAGAAAAGTGAAGGACTTCAAAGAGCAGCCTGACCCTGTCAGTGGAAGACTGAATTTAAAAACAGCCCAGGAAAGATGCCCTGAAGAACGAGGGTGTCTTTGCCCGGGCCTTTAGGGCTCACAATCTCATGGCTATTAAGGAGATGGGAGGGGACCACTGGACGGGACAGCTGTCCTTTCTTCTACCTCCACCAGTCAGGTGGTCCCCCTCGTGTACAGGGAAGGCTGCTTCTTCTCGAATCCTCATTGTGGAACCTCAACTGTGACTGAGAGAACCGTGCTATGTTTCATTTGTGCTATTTGCTGTCTTTTCTGAAACTCAAACTTAGACATTTTCAACAATGGATGTATAAGAGAAATCATTTGCGCCCCCTCCTGGCAAAAATTAATCTAGCCCCTCCAGCGATGCCCAACATCTGCTTGTGGGCCAGCAACTCAGCCCTTTGCTAGTTGGGGCCAACACCACTCATGTTTGTCCGGGCTGTTTGTTCTTCTGTGGCCCTGGGTCTGAGTGGCCTGTAAACTGGAACATCTCAGCGTTGGTGCCGTTGGTATTTGGATCTGAGTCGTTCTAACAAATAAAGGTTGTTCAAGCCTTCCTGGATGTTGACGTCCCTGACATGTGCCCACTACATACCAATAGCAACTTTGCTCCAAGTAATGAGGACCAAATATTTTCAGACATCACCAACTGTCCCCTGGGGGACAGGATGGTCCTTTACATGAACCACTGCCCTAAACTGCAGTCAACTTTGCAAACAATGCCATTGGTCAGAAGGCCACTATGAGGTGGCAAGGACACTTCGGCGCAAACCTGTCATGATTGTTGGTAACAACTTTGATGCATTGTGTCAACAAGGTTCTAGGAACCTATTATTTTTTTAGAATGAGTGGCTAAGCATCTTGTATAAAAAACTTGTGTCATAATATTTCTTTTAATTCCTAAAGTTTGAAACACAATAAAAATTTGTCTGTAAAGTGCAGGATACCATGCACTCATGAAAAAAAATCCATGCAAATACATAGTTCACAATGGAGCAGTTCCCCTCATCATGCCTTTACCCTCCCCCTTAAGGATACTTCGGGATCCTCAGAGGTGGTTACGCACAGAAGGAACGGGTTGATAAGCTTGCGGGTGAGGTAGGTCAGACTCACAACAGTGTAAGGCCTGAGGAAATGTCCCAGCTGGCAAAGTGCTGGCCACACCAGCGTAAGGAACTGCTTTTAGTCCCGCAGCATTGTGTGAAGCTAGACGTGGGGGGCACACATGCAGAGTCCCAGGGTCAGGGGGGACACAGCGAAGGGCGTTGGCTTGGGTCTGGGTTCCGAACCTGACACGACCATGCATGTACTGCACACGTTCCTTAACCTTCTGTGAGTCTTGGAGGTTCACATCACCTCTTCCTCAGTAGGGTTTTAAAAAGCAAATTCCTAGAAGTGAGCGGGGCCGGCCGTCTGGTCAGTTATGCTGAGCCTTGTCACTCCCTCGCAGCTGTCCCGTGACAGACAGCCCCTGTTCCAACAGTCAGGCGAGATTTTCATCTGCTGAACAGGAAGAACTAAAATGATCTTGTAAGATTGGTGTGAATATGTAAAACAATGCATGCAGAGGCATCTAGAACAGTGCCTAGGATACAGTATGAACACAGTGAAATCCTGTGGGAGATATTGCTTTATCGTTTTATTTTTTATGAATGGCTGTGCTAGCAAACAAACAAACAAACAAACAAAAACCTGCCAATTTTTCCAAGCTCTTACTGTACAAAGCTCTTGTGAAACAGGGCTCGCCCCCAGTAACTGTCATAGAGGGCAATGAATAAGAAAGTGTTCCTATGACAGTTACTGGGGGTGAGCCCTGTTTCACAAGAGCTTTGTTCAGTAAGAACTTCTAGTCTGCTTTACATATTCTACACTGTAGAGTCGAGGAGCACCTGGCGTGTAGACAGGGTACCAGGAAACACTTCTTGACCGAGGAAGCAGCTTTCCAGTCATCACCTCCCCCAAAGAGTAGGTTTGCATCCCCCTCTAACTTCGGGGATTCCCTGGCATGTTGGAGGCACAGGGTACTGTCCCTGCCCTGTTGGTGGAGAGGCCTTCTGAGTTCTCTTGGTGGCTAATGTCCTTTCTTTGTCTTTCTTTCTCTCTCCCACTACAGGACGCATTTGTGGAACTGTACGGCCCCAGCGTAAGGCCTCTGTTTGATTTCTCCTGGCTGTCTCTGAAGACCCTGCTCAGCCTGGCCCTGGTGGGGGCCTGCATCACTCTGGGTGCCTACCTGGGCCACAAGTGAGGTTCACCGACCTGCTCCCCAAAATATGCAAAAGGTTCACTAAAGCAGTAGAAACAGTATGCATTGTCAACAATGTACCATGAGACAAAGTTGTGATCTTTTTTTTAAAGATGAACACACACCACACACATACACCACACACACACACACACACACACACACACACACACACACACACACACACACACACACACACACCATGCACACACACACATATTCAGGCAAACGGTCGAATCAGCTATTTACTGCCAAAGGGAAATATCATTTATTTTTTACATTATTTAGGAAAAAAGAGATTTATTTATTTAAGACAGTTCCATTGAAACTCCAGGCTTTGAAAACCCTACCACGAACTGCCAAGCATCGCTTTGTGGCTCCACCTGCTGGACTATGCCAATGGATTCCAATCTGTTTTCCATATTGGCCAAACTGGCCCACCATCGAAAGAGCAAATGGCCAGGCCCCTGACTGCTGGGAAGCCTGTACTCTGGCTGCTGGGAGCCGGGGAGGAGGCCTCCACGGGATCTGTATAAACTGGCCGTGGGGGCTCAGATACTGTAGGGAGAAGACACCTACAAAGTCTGCTCCTCCTTGGGCTGGAGAGGGGACTTTGTATATGACTCACATGGTACACACCCAGTCAGAGGACAAAGGCTGGGGACTTCAGATGGACTTGGTACCCACTGAGACGTCCCCACTGAAAGACACTGATGGGAAAATGCCCTTAAACCATAGGAAATTATTTTTTTAAGCTACCAATTGTGCCGAGAAGCATTTTAGCAGTTTATACAGTATCATCCAGTACCTTAAACCCTGACTGTAGATATTCATATATTTTGGATACACCCACCCCTCCTCCAATGCTCACTCTGAGTCTCAAACAGAAGCTTCTGGATTCGAGGAAGTGGACGTGTGGTGACTTCTTCAGCATCAGGAAGAATGGGGGTCATCCAGAATGTCAGGCGGCCACAAGTGCCTGCTTTTAGGAGACCGACACCTGCAGAACCTACCCTGTGACCCGGTGAGGCCTCAGCCTGACTGAGCCTTGGCCCTCAACAATCTCCTCATGGGGGATGGAACAGAGCGGTTGGTCTCTGAATGTCTGGAAGCTGACAGAGCTCGGAATTGCACAGTCAGAAAGAGCAATAGTGAGACTCACTCTGGGGCCTGCTGCATCTGGAGCATGAGCGCAATGACTCTTCTTAAGATACTTGCCGCTGTAGAGAGAGAAGGCAGGCTCAGTGCCAGAGGTGTGGTGAGGACATCATCACCCCAGAAAGGAAGCCTGTGGCCCTGGACACACCCACATGTACCTGTTAGCAGTGGTTTGTCATGTTTAAGAAAAGGCTTTAAATTACTTTGGGGAGGGTCACAAATCCTGAAGGAAGCGCTGAAGTGAGGTACAAGGATTCAACAGCCGGCCTGTGTCTGTAAAACATTATCTCGCCCTTGCAGTTTGGTTTCATTTGAAAACCTGAGAGAGGGAGAGGAAAAAAAAAGTTTCGGGTATGTATGGAATGTAGAGATTATCTGTACATCCTGAGGGGTGGGAGGTTAGTTTGTATAGAGGAATAACAAAAGAAGTGAAATCTCCAGCTAATGAAAAGGGAAACATCTTTTCCCCAGAGTTCAGCATTAGTGTGGAGACATTTGTGGAGTTACTCTGTGGCATTATCACACTCTGTATCGTTCATCTGTATTAACTTCGGAATGTACTTCATTAGATGTTTATTGCTGTGGTTGATATTTCAAAAGCTGCTTTCAAAAAGAATACATGCATCTCAGCATTGTTTAGGTTGTATTTAGTTAGGACCTCTAGAATTTTTGTTAGCAAGACAAACAAAAAGGGTAATTTTTCTGTCTGAGATATTTGTCTCTTGATTCTTCATAAGCATTTCTGAGAAGGTAGGCTAAACCTGAGAGGCAAGAGGGGCCTGAGAGAGCCTGGATCTCATCACTCCCCTCAGTAGCTTTGTCCGGACTCACCTCTCTGCCTCTATAGACACCCCCCACCCTGCCCCGCCCCCGCCCCCGCCCCCCTGCCGTGCTTATAGTGATGGATATAGCTGCTGTTCACTTGACCTTGTTTCTTCAAGGTTTACTTGTCCCTGGATGATTCAGCATTGAACTCAAGTTACCTAGGATTACATGCATGTTTGGTTAAACCCAGGAGGTTCATTGAGTTGGAAATCCAGATGGGAAGAGAGCAAAGGGTTAGAAGCCGGCTATGGCGATGGGGCGGCCTTCAGAAAGGTGCTTTGCATGGCCTGTTCGAACACAGAGGCATCAGGAGTCCTCTTAGTCCTTCCCCTGGGCCTGTCTCCCTGAAATGCAGAGCTACCTTGCTTCATTGAGAGGGCAGGGAAGTCAGACCTCCCCAGTAGGTCTTGGAGAACAAGGAGGTCAGAACTTTTCAAGTTATCTTAATTTTTAAGCAAAATATTATCCTATGAAAGGTTTACATTCTCCACATGGTGAATATGGAATAAGAAACCTGTGCTGCTATCCTGCCAAGATCGTTGTAATGGAGTCAGTTTGCAGTACATGCCAACTGGCGGGGCTCCTTCAAGCTGCTTTAGAACTAACGATGAAGAACACGGACATTTTTAATATAAAACCTGCTTCTTGTTTGGTTTTGTTGTTATTGTTCAAACTGGGATTTGTAGAGTATTTGAAAAATGTATATACATATATATATTAAAAGAAAGGAAAAGGTCATAGGATTCCTTCAGGTGTGGGATTTTGTTTTCTGATTTGAATAGCAAATTCACCCAGTCACTGGACCCCAGTATTGAGACCCCAGCCACAGCATTGTGGCTGTTCTTGCTCTAAGAGTAGTTGATGGTGCATTTTTCTTGTTAAAAACATGTTAGAAGAAAAGAGTGTATATAGAAGCCTTGACTAGACTTTTTTTTCCTCCTTTTTTTAAAAATAGTCTGTTATTTTGCATTAAGGCAACAGAGAGCTATCCCCATTCATTTCATATTAAGAAGGGTTTCACACCCGAATCTCGACTCCTCTGTAAGCTTTGGAATTTTCTCTACATCCTAGTCAAGCAGACAGAACTTACACACTTCCCAAACCATGCTGAAAGGGTTAGAGAAAGTTCATGAGAAGAGCGCCCTGATGCTTTCCATTGCTCCAGGAGCCTCACCCAGGCACTCTGGAAGAGAGATGGAAAAAGCAGAGATGCCCATCCCCAGTGACTTTTCAGGGCCTGAACATGTGTGTAGACTTGAGCTTTCCATGGCAGCCACAGTTAAAGAAATACTTTCATGTAGTTCAACTAACATCATCCATCCTGCCCAGATCTCTTGTCTCTGCATGTTTGGGTGTGGCCTTCAGTCATACATACTTTCTTTTCCACTGGCAAATATTTATTACATCTAAAAGCCTTGCTGTGTCTGAGGGAAGGGATAGCAGGGTTCAGGAAGTATTTATAAATCCACAGGGATTATAATAATCAAGACTGAATGTAGATAATGGGGTAATACTCACACAGCTAGTTTTCACACTGAACAGAATGGGCAGAATTGTGAATCATCTATATTGGTAATCAAACCTAGACTAAAACAACGCTTAAATGTGAACTTCAGTTCTAACTGGGCTTTGAAGGTGATGGGTTTCTTTATACTTTCTTATCACTTATGGTTAGAAATGCACACCTACTCTATCAGGAAAAAAATAACAGGAAAAGGTTGAAATACAAGCCAATCTAAGGAAATTAGGGAGCCGCTGAAGTTCTAGTCTAATCTTATTCTATGGTGTCTATTGCAGCCCAGACAAATATGGTTACACACTTCTTTAAGAAATACAATTCTACATTGTCAGGCTCGTGAAGGCTCTAATCAGATCTGTATTGTTGCCCAATTTGGATCTTTCAGGGATTTTTCTATGTCATTATTATTATAGGGACAAAGGACATTTGTTATGAGGTGGGAGGGAAGAAGAATTCTTATACAAGTGGAACATTGCCCAGACTGGACCAGGGTATGATGGTCTTCTGCAAGATCAGAACTGTGGGGGATGAGGGACTTTTATAGGGGTTGATGTTATGTTCCTCTAAAGGCTTTTTGCAAGAAGTGGGGATCGTTTTTAAGCTCTATGGTACATTTAGATCCCAAGGACACTGACATAGTTCAAAGTCTGGCTTAATATAGCCATGCAGTAGCATATGTTTCAACTTGGATATGGCTAGTGAGTGTTTAAACAGTCAGTTTGACATTTCAACCAATGGGATACTTAAACAACAACCTTCCAGTTGGTAGGGACATCTGTTTCTCAATGTTTATTATACACAATGTAGGAAAAAAATTAAATAAGATGGAATTAAGTAAAACATTGTGAGGCTGAATTAGGTAAAGGATTGTAGCTGTCCCTTAGCCTTACCCAGGGAATCCTTCATTCCTCCATCTACAGACACCTGGTATGGAGGACAAATGGTATGTTACACTTCATCATGGATAGCCAAGAAAAATAACCTAAAGCCAGTCAGTTCTTTGTGCTCCAAATTCAGTACAGAAGACAAAACAAACAAAAAGATAACAATAACAACAAAAAGAACAGTCATGGGAGATGGAAAAGCCAGCTTATCAGAAATCCTGGGAATGTTATTGTGCTGGACAGGTGGCGAAACAGCAATGCCTCCACCTTCCCACTTGGGGAACCTGCACTGGGGTCCTCCAGATGGTTCATTTCATTAAATTCTTCCCTCTAAGACAACAATCTGAAGGATTGATGGCAGAGTGTTTCATTGGAGAGAGTGGTTGTTTATTATAATATCTTCTTAACTTTTCAACCAAGCTTTGCTTTGGCTTCAGTTATATTGGGGTTATTTTTAAGTAAAGTAAGTGTACAAATATACGTGTTTTGTATTGAAAGCTTTGTTATTAAGATTTTCATACTTCTATCCACGGGCTGCTTTTAAGGTTGATACTCTTCTGCGTGGTTGATGCCTAAAGCACTGTACATACAAGAAAATATATAAGTGTACTTTGCATAGTTAAGGTAAAGTAAGTCTCCAGTTGGCTACCATTAAATATAATGGCACTTTGTTTGTGTTATTGGAAAATGTTACATTGCCATTAACTCCCCTTGTCTGTCTGAAGAAAAATAAAGTACAGCGTGCAGCATCAGTTGTCCTGTTGAACTGTTTATAACATGCTAACATGGTGTGCCTGGCATTCATCATTATCAAAGGTGACTTTGGAAATCCTTCTTAGCAAGCCACGAGGACCATCATGAACACAGTCTAATAAAGTCCTTGGAGACCACGCTGAGGGATTGCCTTACCAGAAAAATCACCTTAGAAGGAATACTTTTTGTTTCTTGGTTGCTAGTTGCCTGGAACGGTTCAGGATAGAGCAGCCATGAATTCTATTGCCTGAAAGAATTCATTTTGCTATTTGGCGAGTTCTTTCATATGGATGGGAATTCCAACCTCTATTCCTGTCCTGTTTTCATTGCTGTCAGTGTAATAAAATATTCTGACAAAAAGTAATTTAGGAAAGAAAGGGTTTATTTGAGATCACAATTCCAAGTTATAGTCCATATTAGCAGAAAACTGAAAGTCATAAGAACTTAAAACAGCTAGTCACACCCCACTCACAGTCAAGGGCAGGGGACTGCATATGTGCATGCTGGTGCTCAGCTCAGTTTCTTCACTCTTACCCAGTTCAAGCCTCTGCCTAGGGAGTGGTGCTGCCCACAGTGGGCTAGACCTTCTAACATCAGTGAACTTAAGAGAATCCCACGTAGATATGCCCGTAGACCAACCCAGTGTAGACAATCCCTCATAGAGACTCTTCCCAGTTATTTGTTTTTTGTTTTTTTTTTGTTTGTTTGTTTGTTTGTTTTTTGGTTTTATAAGACAGGGTTTCCTCTGTATTGTTTTGGAGGCTGTCAGTCCAGCCTGGCCTCGAACTCACAGAGATCCGCCTGCCTCTGCCTCCCTAGTGCTGGGATTAAAGGCGTGTGCCACCACCGCCTGCTCTTTCCAGTTCTTTATGGATTGTGTCAAGTTGACAATTAAAGCTATCCATCATCATTCCACAATATGATATGCTATGTGAAAAGGTGAGAAACTGAAAGCTAAAGTTAATGAGACAAAACCAACACTTGCTTGGGAGTATATAAACCCTTAAGTTACAAGCGATTCAGTGTTTCTTATGTTTGGGTCTAATATCCTAAGCCTCAATATCACAAGTCTCTGCCTTTCAACAAACTATCTATAAGTTGATAACTCCATCCCACATCTTCGTCTTGAGCTCAAAACATATGTATTCAACTAAATATTCAGCATCTCCTCTTGATTAATCTGTAAATGTGTCGGTTTCAATACGGTTCAAGCAGAATTCTGATCTGAGCCAGCAGAATAGGCAACCAGTGATAACGGCCTGTAGCTTTATGATGAATGGAGATTTAAAAAAAGAAACAGAGCAGGGCAGTGGTGGTGCACGTTTTTAATCCCAGCACTCAAGGGAGGCAGAGACAGGAGGATCTCTGTGAGTTTGAGGCCAGCCTGGTCTACAGAGCAAGTTCCAGGACAACCAAGACTATACAGAGAAACCCTATCTCAGAGAGAGAGAGACAGAGACAGAGACAGAGACAGAGACAGAGAGAAGCATGACCAGTGGCTTGCTGTAGTAGTGTTTTATTATAATGATTATAATGTCATCCTCTTTAAATTTTATTAAATCCATAAAGTAGGTGTTATTATCACCAACTTTTATTGGTATAAATTAATATTTACAATATTGAAGCTAAAGAGGTCTATAAGCTAAGGTAGATAAAAGTTAGGCTGCAATAACAAAAAAAACTTAAAAATAAAAAGAAGATATATGCACAACTAAATGCAATGATTTCACATTATGGTGAGTAAAGCCCAAAGTATAGCCCAAAACTAAGATTAAAGAAAACTGACTACCTACAACAGGTAAGAGGAGTACAGAAGTTACTGTCAAAGCAATGTCATTTTAGACCTCATCTCAGTTAGGGTTTCTGTTGCTGTGAAGAGACACCATGACCACGGCAACTCTTATAAAGGAAAATATTTACTGGGCTGGCTTACAGTTCCAGAGGTTCAGTCCATTATCTTCATGGTGGGACATGGCAGCGTGCAGGCAGACGTGGTGCTGGAGAAGAGTCTGAGGGCTATACATCTTGATCTGCAATCAACGGGAAGTGAATTGTGTCACTAGGCACAGCTTAAGCATAGGAGACCTCAAAGCCCACCCCTATATTGGCATACTTCCTCCAACAAGGCCACACCTACTCCAACCAAGCCACACCTCCTAAGAGTGCCACTCCCTACGGGGGACATTTTCTTTCAAAGCACCTCAGACCTCAATAAAGAAATCAGGTCAGGGAGACACCACACAGAGAAAGTCCTCTAGGGAGGATGTGTTCCTGAGCATGCCAGCTGAAGGTCACAGTTCAAAAGGGGAAAATGGCCATCACATACTGAGGCATGATCAAATACAGATCATAAAGCATGTATTCAAAAGGTTAAAAATGACAGATATGGATACTTGGATACTCAGCTTGAGTCACAAAGATAGCACCTTTGGCTCTCTTCGGCTGTCATCCTTAGCTAAAATAGGAAAAGACATTTCAAAGATGCATGTGTTTGTTCTGAAAACTGCCTGCCTCTTTAGCAGTCAGCATGCAGTGTGGATGCAATGGCCCTTAGGAGCCTCTGTCTTCCATCAGTGATCCAAATCTGGCCTCTTTCTATCTTGTTGTTTATCACCTTCAACAGAGACTTACACACAAGCATCGTAGCCTTTCAAGGCTTCTAAAAACCATAGGGGAAAGTTTTCATCCCTTCTCAGTGTCTGATCCCCAAATATAGAGAAAGTAGGAAGTAGGTTTTGTTCCTTCACATTGAAAAGACGAAGCTTTGTTAGGATGTACTTTATAACAGTAAAACGAACAAACAAAAACAACCCCCCCCCAAAAAGCCATCTTAGCCTGTGCGGTTGTCTTGCTTCTATTTCTTTGTCCAGCTCTCCAAGTGTGTGCCATCTGAAGAATTGGCAAGATCTTTGTGTGTGTCCTTGGTAAGGTAACAGAATAGGTCAGACAACACTTGCTACTCCCTTATTCTCTTTCCTATGAAAGTAGACCCTGATTTCTTCTTGTTACGTTTCTTGCTTTATAATTTGCAGTATAAAGGAAAAAGAGTTGAAGTTTTGTTACTCTTACCTGTTGAGTATAAAATCAATGCCATGATTTAAAGCCAGCTTTAACGAAATACTTTGAATTTGAAGCAAACTTTAATTAAATACTGGCCAGGTTGTCAGACACTGGCCAGGCCCATGCCAGGGTTCCCAGGAAATGGCACTGAGTCACCTTTTGTGTGTTTCCCATCAGGTCCAAATCAAGGGCAAGCATATATCCTGACACCCTTCCTGTCTGCATACATCCCACATGAATCCAGTCAAGGGGCAAACATATATCCTGACGTATGTCCTACGTCCATACCCTCCTGCTCACATGTAATCAAGCACATCATTTGCAGATGTACCAAACGAGAAGGGCAAACAGGAACTTATTTTTAACTGTCTTAACTGCAAACAGCAGTCTTAACCTGCAAGGTATATTGTTCCTGTTTTGGTCTTCCATTAACTTGCAAGATATATAGTTAATGTTCCTGGTTTATTTTCAGAGTTTCTTCCTTCCCATGTTTTTTGTAAATACTCCTCCCCCATGCGTGTGCATGTGTGTATGATAGTGTTTATTACTGTGGATCAGTATACATGTGTGTGTGTGTGTGTGTGTGTGTGTATACTGTTGCAAATACATTTCAGAACATCATTTTGTTGTTTGCTATCTTTTAAAGTGAGTGCAGCCGATTCCCCTTTTCACCTTATTTATCAATAATCTGCATCCTTGGAAACATCATCTTTAGCCTATACTACTTAACATCTCAGCCTTCACTGTCGCCCAAAGCCCCGACTTAATGCAGTGTTTTCGCGTTTTGTCTTTTCTTATCCACAGGACAATGTATCTCTGACATGATTTAAATGACAGAATTCTTTCAGGTTCTCCAACAGCTCCTCCATAAAGGTAGAAAAGGAACCTCAAGGGGAACCATCAGAAGTTCTGAAAGTCTCACCAGGTGTTGTGGCACACACCTTTAGTCCAGGCAGACAGAGCTCTGTGAGTTTGAGGCCAGACCTCCAGAGCACCAAGGGCTGTATACATAGTGACACTGTGTCTCAAAATAGACAAACAAACACTACAAGACCCCCAATACCTTGCTTTTCCCTCCTTGCATACTGGCAAGTCTCTCTGCATAGTTTTACAGGTGCTGTATGAGAACAGGGGACTTGAGAGATGATGGATGCTTTACTATTCTCAGTAGTCACAGATGCCAGAATGATTCGCCTTATTAACCAGGATCCATACACCCCAATTTTTACAGACCAATGTCAAGAGAGGTAGGTGACACCTGCAGACACGATTGTAACACAGGACAGGAATTGTGACCTTATTTTAGACAATAAACCTGACTGCCTGTTGGAAGGGAAACACTAGCCCTGTCTTCTGAGGTTGTTCCCTGGACGCAGTGTGAGGCCAGGGGCAGTCAGTTCTTTGCTTGAAGCATGAACAGGAACAGAGGAAGGCACAGAAAATGTCTCTCTACAGTAACACAGAATAAACACGCCAGGTCATCAAATGCTTACAACACAGGCTTTGCCCCTCAAAGTTAAATGCCCCAGCTACAGTCTCAGCCCTGTGTCATCCCCAATCTCTGCTGCATGTGACACTAGGAGTTCATTATTCCAGTGTATGTATGTACATACAGACATACACACACTCACACACACACACACACACACACACACACACACACACGCACGCACGCACGCACGCACACACGCGTGCATCCATGCACATGCTTTTTTAATGCCAAGGCACTAGACTGAAGGTTCCAACCCTAACTGTATTTATCAGGGCTTGCAGTCTCTGGAGCTGAGTGTGTAGTAGAGTTCTTGGATAGTATGCATAAGACCCTTGGTTCAGTCCCCAACACCACACAAACAAACAATGATGGTACATGTCTGTTACAACAGCACTCAAGATATGCAGTCAAGAGAGTCACAAGGTCAAGGACAACCTCAGTTACACAGCAAGTTCAAGGCCAGCATGAGCTGCCTCAAACAAACAAACAAGCAACCAAGCAAACAAACAAACAAATCCTAATGGCTAGGACTCAACCTACTTTTGCAAGTTGTGATAAACAACCTATTGGGCCAATATCTCTTTCAACGGTTTATACAAATTGTGACCCTAATCCCCATCCAAAGAGTTGCCTACAGGCTGCTGATCATCTAGTTCACCCACCTCCCATTCATGGCACCAGAATGTTTGCTAACAACTCTTCTGTGGCCATTCCGGGGTCAATGTCAACATATAACCTCTGTCCAAGACCAGGTCCTGGCTCAGCTCATCCTCGCCATCATTTCCCCAGTTCCCCATACCAAATACCATGGTCAAACCAATGTACACTCTGCTCATTTTGTGGGTTAATGAATAAAGTCTGCCATTCAATACATTTGTCAAATGCTGTTCTACTTGAAGAAGGCCTAGGCTAGATTCCAGGCACCTGGAATTGTGAAGAGCATGGCCTTCCACACAGGAACACTCATGCTAGTGCCCTGGCACCTTTAATGAGTGTTTATCTCAAACCATTTAATGGGTTCATGGTGTTAAGGAAAGACTTGCTACTTAGATTTCTAAGTATCTTTTAACTTGGGTTGTATGGGGGTCACTGCCCACAGGTAAACCATACTCATGTCTTCCTCTGGTCGAGCCTTGGACAATGGGCTCTCCACCATGTGCTTGTAGATTTTTCCATCAGTCTTTGTCATCCAGAGAAATGGCTCCCCTCCATCTCATAGTCACAAGCAGAGCTGTGGAAGCAGCACAACTTGGGACTAAAACAGTGTGGTCTTTGATCCTCTACCCCAAGAGGATAGTCATTGCTCAGACCCATGTGGAAGCTCTTAGCTGGAGAACAACAAGAAAAAATAAAGACGGATAAAATATTTATAGAAAAATGATTTTTCACAAGCAGACATTGGTTCTAAAAAGCTTTTAGAAATATAATTATTGTCTCCTTCTTGGGTCTTTCTGTTTTTAATATGAAACACTTTAAAGCCCTGGTTTGATTTCCAGGAAGCAATAATCCATTGTTGCCTTGGGTGGTGTTTAGGAAAGAAACTAGGTCTCAGAAGAGAAAAAGTTTCCATTGAAATTGCTCCTGGGGCTTCTTCAGTGTTCTTGCATAATAAGGTTCCTGTCCCAGGGGCAGAGCCAGCCAAACATCTTTCCTTTGGCACCTCCCAAAGAGTCCCCATCCTACAGGGGACACAGCTGGATGCTTGGCCTCATGCACACTCACCTACCTAGTGACTGTGTCATTCCAACCCGAAGAGACAGCTCTGGGCCAGCACTGCCCAACAAAAATAACATGTGAGCCCCATGTGTGATTTTTAACTTTGCAGCAGTCATATTAAATTTTTAAACATAATTCTGTGGATTTAAGCTTCACGATGTATCTTACTAAATCCACTGCATCACATTCACCTATAGGAAATCTAAACATTAGTGAGATGGCTCATACTCTTTTCTTACAATGTCTTTGAAATTGCTGTGGACCCAAGAGTATCAGCTCCTGAGGAGCTCACTGGCCTCATGCAGCCGGTGTCTGCCATCTTGGAAAGCAAAGTGCTAGCTCTGGCTAGATAGTTTATAGCTCACACCGAGTAACATGGCCATGACATGTCTCCTTCACCATGCTACTCAGGTGTATTTTGGCTAGTTAAGTTGCTGAAGTGGGAACGCAAAGTCTTACCTCCATTCACCCCTGTTTGCCAAGCATTCAAATAGAAACTAAGTCTAATTCTTCCCAACAGATGGACTATTAGTCTAAACTGCATCCAGTGAAGGTCTGATACCATGTCAGGGTTTAGTAGGAACCTGCTAAGTGTGTGACTTAAGCCAAAGAATTTGCCTCCTCAATTACTCCTTTCTCACAAGTTCAGCAGTGTACAATGGTTATCATACTGTGCCCAACCAGCCTCATGGGATGATGATGTAAAGAAGATAAAAGTCATGACTGTTAAGACATTAGGGTAACACATAAAACAGAAACCAACATTATTTGCTATTCCAAACTACTAAAAGCTGTGCAGCTCCAGAAAACAATCACCACGCAATCGCTACTAAGATAGAGCAAAGACTCAAATGAAGGAATGAAGAACAAATTCCTGCAACTTCCCAGTGTCAACAATTTTCTTAACCAGTACCAAACCTTGACTTGTCATTTTTATTTACAGGCAAGAGAGACAGAGAGGAGGTGAGAATGATGAATGATCCCCCAGGATAATAAACAACTGTGGTCCTTGGAGCCAGGTACACATCACGGGAATGTGGCTTGATATTACCCAGCAATAAACTCAGTTGTGATCTTGACAATGGCTCTGCAGAGAGCCTTGCATGTGGACCTTATTTTCCAAGATCAACAGTTTGAGGCATCCACAGAGAGCTCCTGCAATATTGCCACCTGGTAACCACTGGGCTATTTCCTCGAACTAATAGCTTTTAGATTAGTGACATTAGCTCCTAACATTCCCTAGGACACCACTTAAAGCTTACCTTCTTTTAAATGAGGTTTGAGGGCATGGGAATTGGGACACGTGTTATCTTTGTCCTTAAATCATTTGCTCCCAAGTGTTCCCTGAAAACAGAATCCCATCTGCCTTCACTAATTACTTACTTTATGTTCCACCAGTTATGCCACACCAACTTCAAGTTCAGCTAGAACTCAGTCACTATTCATTTCATCACACCACACTCTGCCCTGCTCCATGAGAAGCCACGAGAAGCCATGTACTCTATAAGACAGGAGTCAAGGAGAGTGTCCCGGGTGTTTTGAGACTACAAATGTTACTCTGACTTTGTCGCACAAGACAAAGACTGCCTGAGTCAAATAGCATAAAACATATTCTTGTCTCCAAATCCAGTCTTACTAGCTGCACAGTATATAGAAATAAAGGCAGGCCACCCAAATGAGAGCTAGTTGAGGGATGTTTATTCAGGGCTTACCATACACAGTGAGGGAACCTATCACTTGCTTTCACTGAGGAAGAAAGAGGCAGAAGCAAGTAGAAGAATGACTGTGCTTTGAAATGGGACAAAGGCAAAACTTTGGGCTACACTGATCAGAGAGGGATAGCCTGGGGAAGCTGGGGTTGATTGAACTGGAAGCAGGGCTCCTTCTCATGTGATCAGTGGAGGAGATGACTGGCTTTCCTTGTTGGGTCCTAAACTGGAAATGGATGGGTAGTAAGGGAGCTGTCGGTTGGCTTCCCAATCTCACCATTTAGAATTGGTTACTATAGGTGCCATTGCATGGTTTCCTGAATTGTTGCCAGGGTGGTGGTCTAACTTCCTGTAAGTCGGCTGTCTGGCAAGCCAGCTAGAGTCCTGGGCTGGCCACTGTGAATAATGGTTGGCATCTTTGACGGGTTGCTGTTGACTATAGGTCAGGAGTCTATTTTTATTCGTGGTCTGGTTCGTGTCTATTTGTTTGTCTCATAGGTATAAAACAAAGCCAGTGAGGACGAATAGGAAATTATCAAAATAGGTATGAAACAAAGCCAGTGAGGACGAATAGGAAATTATCAAAATAGGCTACCAGACTTATGCAACATCCTGCCAGCCACCCAGCAGTCTATTAATGACATCCTTTGTGTCCTTCTCACCCATTTCACAGCCACACAGTTTTGTGGATCTTTCGTGTCTACTGCCACGTTATCTAAGAAAGGACCTCCAGTGCATAGCCCATTCTACAAAAGGTACCCAGGAGGTGGCTATGCAGAACAGAAGCATAGCAATCAGTGGAGCATCTGCATTGGGACTCAGCAGGTTATCTGAGGGGAACCCAGGATGCCAGGAGTTTTCCGAGTTAAGGGCTAAGAAGCATCTCCTTGGGGTGCAACCACCCTGAAATGCATTACCCTAAACCCTTGAGGCATTGTATCCAATTCCAGTGTGGATTGTAGGCTTTATGTCAGAGTTGAGATCCAACTGGGCTCTAATAATGTAGTTTCTAATAGCACAGGATAAAAACCATCGACTGTTTACTTGGAACTAGAGCACTGTAGACACTGTGCTAAGCACTTTAGCTCCATGTCTCCTATGATCTGCCATAACACTTCTGTGTTGGAGGCACCATTATTGATGGACTCTGTGGACACAGTTGGGGTCAAATCAAGTTGCCAATAGAGCCACGTCTCTTCTGTAGGCGCTAGAGGAGAACTGATTACAGGCCTTTTCTATTCTTACTAGCTGTCCGCATTCCCTGGTTCATAGTCTCTTCCCTGAGTTCCTTCATGCTTCACCCCCAATGTTCAGTCTCACCCCGTGCTCCTGCTTACCTTTCAAAAGACCCCTGTGACTAGGTTCCACCAGCCTGGATGATTCAAAACAACCCAAATCAGGACCCTCAACTCTTGCATTTGTAAAATCCACTTCGCTTTGTAAAGTAGCATGTTCTCCAGTTCTGGAGATCGCAGTGTGGGCATCTTTTATCCAGCCTACTGCAGTAGGTTATCAGATAGGAGTTCTAAGAAGGGAACTTGTTTTTCATGGTGCCTCGTAGACAGCAGTACTGACTCTGAGGTCTGTTAGGAAAGGCAACTCTCAGAAGCAGTTTCTAAGTCCCTTCCATTTTAGGACTTTTGAAAGGCATCCCTTGTCCTTCACTCCCATCTGACTTCTGCAAGCAAGGACAGTAATCAGCCTTCCCATTCACTGTGAATTCTGGCCCCTTTGATGCCTGGCACAAGGCTCTGTACACATCCCAGACAGGATCAGGGGAGAGAGATACTGATCATAACTCTTGGCTCTAAGAAAAGCCATGTTCATGGAGAATGTTGAAAACGTCTGCAATCACCAGCCTACAGCCTACTTCTGGCTGTAAAGCTGACAGGCCAAGCCCCTGGTCACACTGGGTCCAAGTACCCAGGACACAGCCTATCTGTTATCCTTACGGAACTGAGCCCATCATGTTGGTAGCATGATGCTATCCCTCTCATGATCACAGGTAGTAAAAAACAAAGCCCTGTTTCTTGGGCTCCAGAAATAAATCAAGACTTTTTTCCTTGTAAGTTTCCACAGCCTAGTAAAACTAGGATAATAATTTAGAAAGAACTAGATATACCCTGATAAGCCTCCAAACAAGGAGACAGTATTTTTATACTTTAAGATCACTGTTATAGGACACTATTTTTCTTGGAAAAATCATGTATATAGTTGACACTGTTTTACTTTTAAAAATCAAGTATATATTTGATGCTAAAATTTTGTTTCAAAAGCAAAACTGAAATAAAGCATTAGAAAAGGAACCCAAAAGGTAAACATATGCAAATGTATTTCCCCTGAGTCCTCAGATGTCCTTGGAAAAGTTACTTGATCCTTACAGGCCTCTGCCTCTTAAAATTCTATATTCAAGGTAGCACACAGTCCAGCCACATTTTCTATCACGACAAAAGGTCCAGTATCTGCACTCGCTGCTGGGGCGACACTGGCCACACACAGCTACTGAGAATTTGAAAGTGGCTCGTGTGAGTGACGAGTGGGATTTTATGTGTTGATTTTGTTCAGGTTTAGAAGTCCGTACACAGCAGTTACTTTCCTTGTTGCCGGCAGAGCACCTGGTTGGGAGGAAAGGCTTGGTGTAGCTAATGGTTTTCAGAGGCTTCCGTCCACTAAAGCTGAGGGGGCATGGCAGCAGGAGCAGCTGGATTTGCAGCAGAGGGGAGTGAAGCGGTGTGATTCATACAGTGCTGATAACATCCAAAGGCCTGGCCCCAGGAACCTGCTTCCATCAGCCGGGCCACTTCATTCAAAATGCCAGCCTGTGCACGCTTCAGATTCAAACCATAGCTCCATACATGCTCAGTGGTCATGTACTGAACTAGTTGAAGGGGGTCCTTTCCCAAAGAAACGGGAAGAAACATAGAGGTATGCACCCATGGGCACTTCAAGCTGAGAAGACAAGGGGGCTCCTGTGGGGCCTGGGAAACTCACAGCTGCTTTATGATCATCAGGGCTGTGCATGCATGTGTGTATGTGTGCATTCATGCATGTGTGCATGCATGCATGTGTGTGTATGTTCATATAGTCTCAGGTGTGTGTGTGTGCGCGCGTGCACGTGCGCGTGTCTGTGTGTGTGTGTGTGTGTGTGTGTGTGTGTGTGTGTGTGTGTGTGGGCATACACACGTATGCATGAACAGATGGAGACCAGAAGACAATCTGTAGTTGCCGTTCCTCAGCTATCGGCTGTCTTGTTCTAGTTTTTGAGACAGGCTCTCTTGATGCCTTGGAACTCACCAAGTGACTAGGCTGGCTAGCTGGTGAACCTTGGGGACCTGCCTAGCTCTACCTCCCCAGCACTGGGATTACAAACCTATGCTGCCATGCCCGTTTTTCCAAATGGAACTCAGATCCTAGCAAGCACTTTGCTACCTATGTTGTGTCTGCCTACCTAGAAGGGCTTCTTAGAATCCAAAGGAGACCGGAGTAGAAAAGAGAATGCCCTCAGGTACAGGGAACAGCAGCCAGAACTCAGCCAAGAGAACAGAGCGGCCTCTTCCATGCGGCCTTGGCTTTCCTGGATGTTCTTGGTCTCACTCCAGACAGCTGCAGACACCAACGACTCAGCAGCTGGGGAGAACTCAGTCCAGTTAGATAAGAGTGCTGGCTGCCTGCCGCCAATCAATCAGGGAGCTTTTAAGATGGAAGTGTATGAAATATGTATTAAATTTAAAAAAAAAAGAAAGATTGAATGCAATGAAGTTTGCAACTTAGAAACACTCCAGAGAGGAGAGCCCAGCCTCTCTCACAAGGACTGCTTGGAAGCCTCACCCCAGGTAGACTGACACACATCTACCTAAGGGGTCAGTCAGGCCCTCCGGGTGATACCCCTTTTGTGGGGGAGGGGTGGGAAAGGTCGGAAATTTGGTACTCATTTAGACTCCCCCTGAGTGAATTTCCTTTCTGTAAGAAGCAAGAAAAACACTCACTTGTGCCATTGTGTTTCGTACAATCACGTGCCTTCAAACTGCCATATTCGAACTCTTTTAGGAGGCTCTGCAGAGCAAGGTGACCGTGCTTAACATAACCTTGTAGGCTTCGGTTTCATACAGGCCAGCAAAAAACATGGAGCTGTGTAATGCTATACGGCTCCAGGACTTGCGCAGATTGAGTCTCAATTAAAATGTTTGTTTACTTATCTGTTAATCTCATTATTTTCTTTAAATTTGCTTCTCAGTGAGAGTTCAGAATCCACTGCTCAACCATTTCTGAAATATGACCAAAATGGAAACCTGGAGAAAGAGAACGCCATTCAGCTGGGGAATGGAATACACAGAGGCCCAAACGAATGTCTTCAAGTACCTCTTCCCTAATAGCAAACCATTTTCTACAGAGAATGCACAAAGGAGTAACTTTTTAGAATTTTACTAGTGATTTTATCATGGTAAAGTAAGCCACAATCCCAAAGAGAATTCTCCCTGTTATTGCTAGAAATGCATAGAGCCTGTATTTATTTTCAGCAGAGTTTGGTATCATTTTTATTATTGCTCTTCACAAAAAGCAAAACAGAAACCACCTGAGCCTCTAAGAGGTAGATCAGATTTTATCTCCCCCTTCCCCTTTCCAAAAGCAGAAACCACACAGAGTGATTTGCTCTGGGGTCAGGCAGCCTGTTAGTGGCTGGGCTGGGGATAGAGGTTCTGGTCTCTCGTTGTCTATTCTACTGAATTGTCCCTGGAGTTGGGTCCTCAAGCCCTCCCTGGAGACAGCCGGGAGGCAGTATGTACCTGGTAACTATGCCGACAGACAGCCTTTCTCCCTAATACTCCCAGTTGCACCAGGTGGAGTCCCTGTGGCTCTGGCTGCCTCGACACCACTGGGACTTGAAAGGAGGTCCTTCTGGTCCCATTGTAACTAAAACCCCTTGGATGGAGTCCAAGATCCTTCTTGTTCTGAAGCGTCTTCTATAACAAATAAGCCACATTATGTTTGCTGTGATCTGGTCATGTTCCTTGGGCTAGTGTCTTCCCCAGGACACTGAGAATAGCTCTCTTGTGTCTGTCAGAATATATATGTAGTTGAGAGTTGTGAGCCTCAGGGCCAGCTTCACACTGTGCTCATGATGGTTAGAGCAGGGCCACTCGTCAACAGGCCCTGCCAGTGGGTAGAGGGGACATCTTCAGAAGGGTTCCTCAGTGGCAGGTACTGGAGAGAGAGAGCACAGCTGCCCCAGAGTGGGGGGTGTGCGAAGCAAGAACAGGAAATCAAAGGCAACGAGAAAACTCAAGCTAAGAGGTGAGCTGTGCCTCACACTTCTGAGCTGGCGTATGACACACGTCACTCATCCAGAACTGGTTACAGCGATGCTACACAGAGAGCCCTGTAGGTGCCAGCTGCACTGGAAGCAGCCAGCAGAGACTCATCTGTCAAGACGATGTGAGAAGCACCACACATTACATTTCCCTCTTCAGAATCATGGAGGCATGTCAGTGGCCATGCAGAGGTACCCAGTACAGAGCCCTGGCCTCAATGTAGCGCATCCCTGGGCACACAGGGAAGAAGAGGGCTATGGAGACAATAATCATAGGTGCCTTCTGCCATTCGATGTGTGATTTCCCTTTGATAAATGTATCTCATTTGATAACAAATACCGTTGACATGAAATGTTTATATCGTTTCGGGAGTCCCCAGAGACCTCTCAGCCACCATCTCCATTAGCTCCTGCTCTGTCCGGAGTCCTCCCAAAACTTGTGCAGTGTTTCTGGGGTCAGTGGGACTGAGGTCACTCCCACCCAAAGAAGTCCCTGCATTCTGATCCTTTATAAGCAATGTGATTTCTATGGTCTGAATATCTGCCTATGTCTGAAAAGGAATTCACGTTTATATGTCCTAAAATCCCAAGGCAGGGAGATGAGACCTTGAAGATTTTGGGTAGTGATTGGAACATAAGGATGGTGATCTCATAATTCAGATTAATGCCCATGGGTTATTTTACATAAATTTATTGTGCATGTGTATGAGAGAGAGAGAGAGAGAGAGAGAGAGAGAGAGAGAGAGAGAGAGAGAGAGAGAGAGAGAGAGAGAGAGAGAGAGAGAGAGAGACTCGTCTTCAGTCCCAGCACTCAAGAGGCAGAGGCAGAGGCAGGCAGATCTCTGTGAATTGGATGCTAGCCTGGTAGATAGCTGATGGGCTGGAGAGATGGCTCAGTGGTTAAGCGCATTGAATGCAATTTCAGAGGTCCTGAGTTCAATTCCCAGAAACCACATGGTGGCTCACAACCATCTGTAATGAGATCTGGTGCCCTCTTCTGTCATGCAAACCTACATAATAAATAAATAAGTCTTTTTAAAAAAGATAGCTGACATAGTTCAGTGGTTTATCACTTTTAGCACTTGCCTGGCATGAACAAGGTTCTAGGTCCAACCCCCAGTGCTGTAAGAGAAGGAAAAAACGAGAAGGAGGCAAGCAGGAAGAGAAGAAAGAACTGAGTCTCCTGAGCTGCCTAGCCATCCTGCAGGAAGGCCACAGTGAGAAGATGCCTCTGGGGACCGGATACAAGGGTACCAGGTGGGTATCTACTGGAGTCGCCAGAACCATGAGAAATAGATTGTTATTATTTTTTATGACATTTTGATTCTACAGACCAAATCAAGGATTTTTTTGTTTAATTCCTGTTTTATCAAAAAGACTGGTCTTTATGAACACGATGCTAAGAGAATTCCTGAGCCAGGTTCTCATCTGTATGAGATGTTTATTTCCTGTTCCCTTCCAAGTTCCCAGTCCTCCACCTCTGCTTCCCAGGACCATATGCCATCCCTTCTCAGTGACCCCCTTTAATCCCCTAAAGTAATCCATCTGGTCTTGCTAGTGTTGAACCCTCTCCTCCCAGTCTCTCGAGCACTCTCTCTCGCTCTTCCCCCTCCTCTGACACCCAACAGTTTTCATCACTTCCCCATTTCAGTCTTGGACACCATCCTCCTTCCAGTCCTGTCCCTAAGTGCAGACAACTCCGCAGTTCACGCTGGAATGCTGGGGAACTGAGGCTTGGATTCCTTACCTGTCTGTCCGCACCTCTTCATTGTGCCTTAGTTAATTAGAAATGGAGATTGTCCTTGACTCCTGCTTCCATGCCATTGGACGATCCTCTTAGTCAACAAATGCTCATCTACTTGATCTTGACAAGGTACTACGATGGCTCAAATAGGCCTCCTTGGGAACGCTCCAGTCAGTGCCCTTGGTGCACTGAGAGCCTTGGTGTGGAATGGAAAAGCCAAGCAGGAGGGAGCAAAGAGCAGGGGACGGGACAGTGAGAGGTATTTGTTTTCTTCACAGCTCCATAGTGGGGATGGGTCTCCAGGAATCTCATACGAGTCACCAGTGAACTCCTCCATTATCAACACTCACTCTCTTGCTTGGTTTGTGTCTCGGTTTTAGTTCTTGGCGTCATTCACTTCAAATTAAACTGCTGACCCAAAGGACAGTTTTCTCTGTCACAAAAGACAGTTTCGAATTATTGATAAGCAACTGGTGGTGACTGGGAGGAAAGAAGAGATGGGTGGTAAGACAGAGAGATGATCAGTTGAGGGGGTCTGGGAATTAGACATGCATAGCAGAGCCAAAGAGGTCATCCTGAGAGTTCCGCCCTGGGCCACACCTGTTCAAATTCAGCAACAGCAGCACATCTGAGAGGCTGTCCCCACCAGGATGGGTAAGGGTGAAGCCCTGAGGCCACCAGCCTCCCAGCCGAGCACCGTCTAGGAAGTACAGCTTTCTCAGAGAGGACATAGGTGAAGTGGAAAACTCCAAATCAGACAGAGACACTGGGGCCTCACCCATGGCTCTCAGCTGGGGTGTGTGACAGCCTGGAGAAGTAGGAGTTCAGCGCCACTTTGTACACGTGTATTTGATGGCGTTCTGGTCCCCAAGATTTTATTCAGCCTGGGGCTTCTACGTCTTTGGCCAAGCCTCAGGATCTGCCAAATGCAATTCTGTTAGGATCTTGGTACTTTTTCTAGTTTTGCCCTGTTGTTTGTGAGGTCTCAATAAGGCTGCCAGAAGCTCAGGCCCTGGACCCTCCTGGCCTACAGAACCTTAGCCACGGAGTCCGTGCCTTTCTTTCCGTCACTAATCTGGCCCCACGTCTGAGAATCAAAGATCAGACAGCAAGAAGCCATGAAGCCTCCAAGATGCTCATGCCCACCCTGCCCTCAAGCCCAGAGACGCAAGATCAGCACTGTGAACATTGCAGCATTGTGTACAGTGACCCATTGTGCTGTGGCACACGTGCAAGTGTGACACTTGGCATCCTCTCCTCGCTGTCTTCTCTGCTCTGCCTGCTCAGCCTCTCTTGGCTACTCGTAGGTTTGCCTGCCTTTCCGGTTCTTTGTCTTTGTTCTTACGTTAGGCCTATCCTGTGTCTGTAGTTCTGACTTCCCGGATCTGGGAATTTAAAGGAGAAATGTATTGTTACCTACACTGGATGCTTCTGCTGCTGCCCTAGGATCCCTCAAATCCTCATCCTCAGGAGAGGCTGAAGTAACAAGATTACCATCACTCAAGGTCGAAGGCTGAATTAGAAACTGTAGCAGAGGTTAAATGCCAGTCCAGTGACTGCACAGGGTTAAGAGCAGCCAGCTGTCATTGGAGACAGGGTGGCTTTTGTAAGAGAGAAGACAGACTGATCTTATAGGGGGAGTTTCACATCCAGGTCGGGGACCTGACTGAAGAGTTGAGCATTGTGACTTTAGGGACACAGCTGTCACAGAAAATATATTTTCCTTCTGTGAGCAGAAGGATTCACGAACCTGATGGTCATGCCCTGGTTTCAGTGCCCCAGAGCTCATCTGCCCGTCACAAATGGGAGTGGCCTTGACTTAGTGGGCACCCAACCCTGACAAGAGTGTGCGACCACTCTGTCTGCACATCTGAGCCATGAAAAGAAGCCAGGCTGATGCCTGCAGGACTAAAGGGGAACATCAGCCGCTGCTCTCCCCTCCACAGAAACCAAAGCCTAATTAAAACCAACCTGAGCACTAAAAATAGGATAGGGAGAGGAGGAGATGAGGCAGAAATGAAATCCGTTTCTGACCATAGTGGCGGGAAAGTCATGTCTCTTCCCTAGGTTGACAACAAAGTGGTTGGTTGTGCAACCTGTGGGCCTTAGCACCGTGCTTCTTATCTGGGTGGCAGTTAAACTGACAGCAGAGGTCTCCCCACAGTGGAGCTGAAATAGCCCAGACCCAGAGCCAGGTCTGGCGCAGGTTATGTACTTAGAAGGAACCAGCTCCTGCAACAGTTCCTGCAGTAGACCCTTCCCTGGCCAGATTAAGAGGTCCTGGAACTGAACATACATGGTACTGTGGGTATCATAGTGGCAGCAGTGACCACACACACACCTTGAGGATCCACTTTGTCCTCTGCTTTCCAGGGAGAATGGAAAGCTGAGTTAATAAGTTAAGTAGTTGGGGGCTCATCATACCTTTGGAAGATAAGGAAAGCTAGCCACCGGTGAAAAGCACTATCCTTGGTCAGAAATCTGGAGATATCTTTGAAAAGCAATGCTTATTGTGGTCGGGGTGCTTAGAGACAAGGTCTGTGCCCACTGGCCTGTCCTACCCACTCGACAAGGGGCCACGACTGTATATTGGAGGTTATTTGACCATACAGACCATCCATCCCTGGTCCTTCTCATGGATTCCAACATCCCAAGCTGAACTGAGGCTGCAGCTCTCCTGACTATTGGCTTCCTTCCCCTGAACATTCAGAAGATGGCAGTGCCTGCTGGAATGCATTTGATAATTGAGCTCTTGTAAGGTCCTGGGTTTCATTCCTCACACGCACCTCCTCCAAATCATAAGATTGAGAATTCCTGAAAGAGCTGGTTTTCATTTTTATGATGACTTCTTCTAAAACTTTTTAAATGACTTCTTTTAAAATTCTTTTACTTAAACATTTTAAATTACATGTATGCGTGTGGTGTAGAAGTATATGCAACCTCTCCTGTGGGCAGAGTTACAATGGCTGTGAGCGACCTGACATTGGTACTGGGAACCCAACCTGAGTCCTCTATAAGAACAAGAAGTGTTAGCCACTGAGCCGTCTCTTTAGACCCAGAATCACCTCCTGAATGTTACTACTCTGCCATCTCCTCCTCCTTATTCTCTTCTGCCACCCCCTCGTCTTCCTTCTGTCTTTAGCTCCCCTTCTTTCTCTTCCACTTCAAGTATCAAATTCCTTCAAAATGTTTACTCTGGGTTCTATTCTTATTTGTGGTTTTGAGAGGTATAGCATTTCTAGATATCCCAGTTTGGCTTTGAATTCATGATCCTCCTGCCTCTAACTCCCCGCTGTTAGGATACCTAGGTGTGTGCCACCATACCCACCCTTAAAACACTGTGGTGTCCTTGCTCACCTGACACCGTAAGGATGTCTTCCTTGCTGTTTGCTAACCTAGAGTTGACCTTGCCCTAGCTTTTTACACAGTGTCTAGCTATGGCCTGCATCCTTTGGTTACCAGGACCGAACTCAATCACCAAGATTAACTTCTCAGCTCAATGAAAAATTATGGATCTGGACCCAACTGTGTCTTAGAGCAATGCTGACTGAGGTTCTGGTCTAGATTCTGCCTGTCAGGCTGCCCCTGGACTATATCTCCTCATCTGTAAAGTGACTAGAAGATCTCTCTGTCCTTACCAACTACATCCTTGGTATCAGTTGGCTTCAGGCCCTGAACTCAATGATTACAGCCCCCTCATGAGTGCATCATTGACCTTCCTGTCTCAGGCTTGATTGTCCTGTAGGTGAAAGCTATGGTTAAGCTGGTGACCGCAGGCCGAGTAGCACCCTCCTCTGCAGATGGGGGAGCTGGCTTCAGCTGAGGAGAGAGAGCTTACCTGATGGGTGACCACTGGATGATTTTCACTTCTGTGAAACAGACCTCTGCTATTGCTTGGCCCAGAAGCCTGTCACATCTCAGAGCCACCAGTGTCACGAGCCGGTTGTGGAAAGTGGAAATGGGCAGGATGTGGTTTGAACTGACAAAAGTGGAGCAACTCACTCATCTCTGGGGGTTGTCAGGGATACTGGGGTTGGGGAGAGGCTGTGCTTACTGTGCAGCCAGCTGGCCATTCTCAGTCTAGGGCAGCCCAGCCACGTTCTTCCTACTAGGATGGTACCAACATGGACAACTATCACACACCCAACCACCAAGAGACAGCAGCAAAGTGACAGTGTTTCTCCTTTCAATAGAAAATCCTTTGTATCAAAATAGAGCTGTGTTCATAGTCATAGTTTTAGATAAAAATTTTAAATGGGACTATTGTTGTGAGCTTAGAAGGTGATAAGATTGTCTAGAGCAGAGCCATTGTGAGCATGCTAATCTCAGAAGTCAGGTGGGATAGGGCCTGACTAGCACTTGGATGGAAGGATGTAACAAAGGAAGCTTCAGAATCTCAAGACCTTTGATGCTTGGGCCAAAGCTATTAAATACTTCTTCTGGACTACAAACTCAGAAACAAAAGTCTGGTCCTCCACAGCCAGGCTGCACTATGCTATCACAACAGTCACTATAGCTGTGATTTGGACCTTCCTCTAAGGATCCAAGCCATGTGAGAGGCTTACCATGTGCCCCATAGCATGGCCTCTGGCCGGCCTATGGAGACAGCCAACAAGTAACAGATAAATGAGCAGTTGCTTTTAAACAATGTGAGCGGCCATGAGTCTACCAGCACACTGCTTGGTTTTTGTCAACTTGGCAAAATCTAGACACAGCAAGAAAGAGGAAATCATAGTTGAGAAAATGCTTCCATAAGATTGGCTTGTAGGCATTTTCCTAATTAATGATTGATGTGTGAGCCCAGCCCACTGGGAACAGGGTTACCCATGGTGGGTGAGCTCAAAATATATAAGAGGATAGGCTGAGCAAGCCATGGCGGCCAGGCAAGCAAGCAGTGTTCATGGACTCTGCTTCAGCTACTGCGTCTAGGTCCCTGCCTTGGGCTTCTGCCCTGACTTCCCTTCAAGCTGGTTTTCTCCTCCAGCTGTTTTTGGTCAGAAACATAACTAAGAGAAGCAGGCTAACTAAAAATTTAACTACTGAATTCTCTGGGCCATTACAAGTCTTGGGCCAGGGTAGGAGGGTGGGGGGAGTCTATCCTGCCTTTGTAAGCCTGTTGGATTAAAAGCTCTCTGCATGTCCTGCAAAAGAAGCAGGCTGGTGTGCAAAGACAGGAGGCGCACGATTAACTGCTGTCCACATTTCTTAGAACCACAGAGATGGCTGCACGTCATCCCTTTACATCCCAGAGCCACACCCATGGCTAAACACAGCTGCCCTGTGTAGCCTCTACCAGGACTGTCCTTGGCGTGCTTGTCATCATCTGATGTCTTTGTTGAGAAGAATAGCTCATACAAGGAACCATCCTAGTGTCCCAGCTGATTAGCTGGTTTTGCTGCGTCTTGGTAGGGTCCCTTCTGACCGATGTGGGAGAAGCCACATGGTACATCTGGGCCCCAGCATCCTCAGGTCTGAAAGCAAGGTGATGACCCAAAATACCTCATCATGGGTGGTCAGGGGAATGACATCATTGGTGAAACTGCTCACACAGAGCTGGGTATGGAGTAAGCACCCAAAAGAAGGCAGCTCATTTTTTAAGGCTCTTTCAACAGCATAATAGTCTTTAAATCATGCACTCTTATCCTGTTTTTTCCTGGCATAAACATGATCCTGCACAGCCAACTTTGTTTAATGTTTGCCTGGCTTCCTTCCCTCTGTTTTCTGTCTCTGGGGAGGACAGGAGAGGAAGGACATCCACTTTCACAAACACTCCTCTGAGTGCCTCGGTGTAACATGCAGCACTGCACTGAGCTGACTTTATTTTAGCATACATGAGAATTTAATGCGTAAAACAGTTTTTAACTGCACATCAGTGAGGAAGGGAAAGCCTCTCAAGAAATGGAACCGGTGTTATCTGGCTAGTTATTTAGGGAAATGTGAGTCTATAAAACAAACAAACAAAACCCAACATTTACCCTACAGTCAAAACTTCTAGATGGATCAGAAAGTACTGTGTTACATGCATAAGCTTCAGCACGAGGAGCTGTGTTTGGCCATGGGTGTGGCCTTGAATTTTTGGTGAACTGGGCTATCTAACCATAAGAGTAATAGAAATCACAGAGATCTGACCTCATAAAATTAAAGTGCATGAAAAATCACAAATGAATAAAATCAAAGGGCAAATTTCAACCTGGTTTCAACTTATTCCACTGGGTTCTCTATTGTTTTATTCACTTTAAAGAGTTCTGTGTGCAAGAAGGAACTAGCACTTTGGCTCTAGCAAATATCATATACCACCTCTCTACTTGTTTGTGGTATTATTTTTTGTCTCACAGAAGCTTGGAAGCTCTTTGCAGTTAAATTCCTAAGTCTAACAAATTAATTATAAGGTGACTTCACTGTGCATATATCTACACAGTCACCTTTAGTGTCACCTGAAACCCGAAGCTTGTTGGAGTAACAAACTGCACTGCAGAGCTGCAAGCAGTTTGTAGTCTTCCTGGAAGATTACACACAGGTTTAGATCTGTGTTCTGCTGCCTTAGACGGGGAGAAAGAGCTACTGACTGCTTTTGTCAGAATTTAGACAGACAAGCAGGCAGTTGTCAGTCTCACAGGCCTATCTGCTTTTTGAAGCAAGTGTTCATCTCCCCCTGCCAAATAACAAGTAACTACCATTCACTGAAGGCTGTCAGGGCCAGAACCAGAAGGCCGTCACACCCAGAAGCGGCCAGCTCTGTAGACTAGAAGCCCTGAGTGTTCAGAGATGTCTCCCTTCAGCGTCTTCTCCATCCTTGCAGCCAAGTCATCAATGTGCCCCCTTCTTGGAT
The DNA here is from genome assembly GCF_017639785.1 of Mesocricetus auratus. Classification (NCBI taxonomy): domain Eukaryota; kingdom Metazoa; phylum Chordata; class Mammalia; order Rodentia; family Cricetidae; genus Mesocricetus; species Mesocricetus auratus. The sequence goes on along the minus strand of NW_024429266.1, from coordinate 78,055,984 downwards.
GGAACCCATTATGTTTAGCAAAGTTGGGCAAGTGGAAGTCTGTTACCCCCTCCCCCTGGAAAACAACACAGGACTGTGCCCCAACTGCTCCGGAGGCAGAGACAGCAAGATGGCTAATTCAAGACCTGCCTGCACTGCAGACAGAGTTCAAGGCCAGGCTGGACAGCTTAATGCAACCTTATCTCAAATTTTTCAAAAGTAAAACAGGGACTTGGGGATATAGTTCAGTGGTAGCATGCTTGCTTAGTGTGCATAAGTACCTAGGTTCAATTGCCAGTACAGAACATAGATAAATAAATATATCAAGAAATAAATTTAATTGAATAACTTTTAAAATCCAAACAAGCAAAACGAGAACAAACTAAAGAAAGTAAGCACAGAATGCAGTGTCCCTTATGCCATCCAGTGTCTGCAAATCACATGGTTAGCATCTATTTGCTACTAAGCACATTTTTGTAAAGACAGCAGGTGATTTGTTAAAGTCAGAAGCTGAACTAAATGTACAAGATCCTTTAATTGACCTGTTGGATGCTTGGGGACACGTAGATCAGCCACTCTTCCGTCTAGATACAGAGAACATGTCTGGCTCCCAAACAAATCTGTCTGCTCATGCATTTCCTGGCTAGGGGAAGGGCCTGTGCCAGCACACCCACTCCTTAGCTATAGTATGTCCTTCATTGAAGTTCATATCATGACTGGAAGTACATTCAGTCTGGGTGACATAATATGTAAATGGGAAAGTATATTCACAGCCCGATTCCAAGAGATCAATTCATGAGCCCCGGTGGAAGCTGGCAGCCACCAAAGTTGAAGCTATGATGCTATTGAAAGCAGGAACTAGATGACTTCACACTGCCTACTGCAGGATGCCTTTCTGTTAGCACATCAGTGCCCCTTGCGGGAAACCACTGCGAAGCACTCATTTCAGGCTCAGCTTGCTCGCTGTAAGTGCTCAGTGAAACTGGCTGGTATTAGAGGGCATAACTCCAGGACATCAAAACAAGGGTTCAGGTGTCTGTTCAGAAAGAGGAGCAGCTGGTCATACATGCGTTGTGGAACTTGAGGTTTATTTAATAACTGTTCTGCTCCTCAACTGTTAGAAGTAGAGGTACATGAACAGTATATACCTCCTTTACTGTCTCATGCTCCTGTCTTAAGCAAGCAAAAATATCTTGATATTCTTTTCTATTAAGAAAAACATGTAAAAGAATGGGCTTCTTCCTGCCATGTATAAGTAAAAACCTTCAGCCACCAGGAAGCCCCAAGACAGAAGGAAAAAAAAGCAAACCCTTTCATGAAGGATGTGGGATGTGTGTGAGGGTCCTTCATAAAAGCCTTTTTAGGGTTTTTGTTTTGTTTTTAAACAGAGCTAAGAGCTAGACAAGGAAGCACTTTTACTGTCCCTCTGTCTGGTGTTATTCTTCTAGCTCAAGAAGGGCACTGTCCAGGGGTCTTGGACTGTGTACAAATCCCTGATCTGACGGTTCTTGTTGTGGGGCCCCACATTTTATCTCCCGTACTAGGAGCACAGCGTCTTGAGAGCCAAGAGTCAAGGCCACTGTGAATGACAAGTGTCTGGACAGTGGTGTTGGTCTCCTCTCTACTGTACCCTTTGGAGCTGTGACAATCTCCCTCTCCCCCTTTTCCTCAGCCTCCAGGCTGTAAGAAGCACCCACAGACATCTCGGCTGCCATGTTGCCCACACACGGTTTCCTGCCACAGTCTCCCTCCCTCTCTTCCCCACTCCCTGTTCCTGCCACTTCCTGTTCTCTCTCGTCTTTTACCTTGTAGATGCTTCGGTAGCCATCTTATGTATTAAATCTTTTTTTGCTTAAAATACTTAGTAGAGGGCTGGAAAGATGGCTCAGTAGTCAAGAGCACTTTCTGCTCTTCCAAAAGACCCGAGTTCAGTTCCCAGCACCCACATTGGGAAACTCACAACTACCTGTAATCACACATAGTTGCAGGGAATCTGAAGCCCTTTCTGGCCTCCATGGGCACTCATATTCACGTGTATTCATTCACTCAGACATCCACACCTACACTGGACCCTGATGAAGACACCATCTCCGAGCTCCTGAGATCCTCGGCCCAAACCCTCCTATTTATCTGTTTCTTGTGGGAATCAGGAACTGGGGCTAATCAGGGAATTTTAGATAAGAAAATAAAGCACATGGTGTGACAGAGACAGACAAGGAAGACAGACAGCCACAATCACAAGTCAGCAATAAGCCAAGAGGGTCCGTTCTGGCTTATCAAGTGGAATCACAGCTCTGCTACAGCTCACTTTTAGCTTCTAGAATTGCAAGAAGAGGATATCTGATGGGGAAGCCATCCATTTCGTGGCGCTTGTCTGTCAGCTCTAGCAAGCTGAGACTTTAGTCTCACCTCACTTGTAAAGGTCAGCTTGTAGTGCTGCCTAGAGATGCAAAGAGTTAAACGCAGTGACAGATGCAAAGTATCTCTTCAGGTAGAGGCAAGTGAGATGCAGACTGTCCCATCACCCTCCTCAAATGAGGGGGCTGCTTCTCCACAGCACTCTCTTCCTGGCCATGGTGCCTGCTTCCCTCACACCCACCATGCACACACAAGCCAGATACATCACGTATACATCGCACACAATATACACAAGTCAGACATCTCACACATACACCACATGCACACACATTACTTATAAGCGCCAGGCACATCAACACACCACATACATAGAACACACCACAATATGCCATGCATATAACACACCCACTAACTACATGCACCATACACACCACACATTTCACGTCATGTACACATAACACCCTATGCATACTGTACTGCAGACATCACATACACACACATCACAACATATCATTCCATAACATGCACATGCTGCATGTACCATGTTACACATCCATACCTCAGGTCCATTAATCACACATACCAGACACACATCACACATATGTTCCACACACACTTCCACATTTTACATGTGTGCACATACCACACAGTGCACACATCACCCCAAACCATACAACCACACAACACCATATACACTACATACCAAACATATTCCACACATCACAAACACAGAACACACATGCCTCACCCACATCTAGACAGTACAACACACACACACACACACACACACACACACACACAGAGGCTCCATTTTATATAAAACTTTCTACAAAAGTTGATACACTCCTGTCCTATAGAACTTCCAGGATGCTCATTTCGGCCAGATATCAACTGTAAATAGTTTGGAAATATATGAGGGATCCAAATCTAGTGATGGCCAATGTCCTTCTGTATGCTGTGAATACATGTTTCTCTCATTGTTTGATGAATAAAACTGTTTCAGTTAATGGACAGGCAAGTTTTAGCCAGGTGGGAAATTCAAACAGGGTAGTAGGTGGAGTCAGGGAGATGCCATGTAGCTGCCAAGAAAGAGAGAGACCCAGGCATCACCCTTAAGCCAAGACTGCGTGGAGATAAACAGATTATAGAAATGGGCTAATAATTAAGAGATAGATAGCCAATAAGAAGCCTTAGCAATAGGCCAAGTAGTTTATAATTAATATAAGCCTCTATGTGTTTATTTGGGACTGACTGGCTGCAGGACCAGACAAGACAGAAACTTCTGTCATCAGATGGCCCTGGAAGGAAGGTGAGCATCTTCTAGACTGGTCCTGCCCCATCTGAAAGTATTTATCCTTGTGGTTTTACCATCTTCAGCCTTAAAACCACAAAAAGCTGGCGGCCTAGAACAATGGGATAAATTGGGCACTTATTGTTCACTTGCTAATGTGTTCGTTCCTGCTAGATACAAATGAATGAAATTTCTGGTCCTTTTCTGAGCTGAGAAAGAAATGGCAAATGGACAGAACAGGAGACAAACAGAGGGAAGGAAGCAACAGACGTTCATGGAGCATGCAGTACGATTTAATTTGGCCGTGTCTGCATCCACCTGGAATCCCTGGACGAGCAGGACTAGCATCTGCCCCAAATTCAGGCACCTGCTCATCATTCCCACTCCTTCTTAGAACACTTGAAAATAATCTTCAGAGGAGGTGAGGTAACATCCCAAGTGTTCACAGTTCAAATGAGAAGCAGGGATCTCCTAGCCTGCAGCTGCTGAGGAGACACACCGATGTGGCCATTTTTAGTGGCACCTGCTCTCTGGCTACCAGCCTCTCAGAGGACCTTGGAGCAGGTGCAGACAAAGGCTGCTGCCTGCAGATCTGTGCCAGGAGCCCCGGACATCTCCAGCATGCTCCTTCACTTTGTTGCCTACCAGTTTGGACTGGGTGGGGTGGGAGCAGGGCTCCTGGACTGGCCTGTCTCCCAGCGAGGCCTGAGTCATCCCACCTTTAAGCCTCGATTAGACGCTTCAAGCCATTAATAGTGAACCTGCGCGCGCGCCAACACAGCCAGAACTGCCAGGAGAGCAGAAGTCCCTGCAAACTCTAAACACCAATTAGGCAAAATCCTAAATTACAGAGTTCTCACTCCACAGAGAAATGCACAGTATAATTTCACCTGTTCTGAAAGCCTGCAACATGGTTTCTGTTCTCTATGTGCAGAATGCACTCCCCCACTCGTAGAACTTCCCTGAGAGCCTTCTGGACATGTCAACATGGGACAAAGACTGTCAACTAAGGGCAGTGCCCGATATCCACTAAGGAGGGAGGGAACGGGGCAGGGAGAGGAGAGGAGGAAGAGAGAAGGAGGAAGACAGAGACCAGGAAGACGTCTGAGGGGGTATGTGAGAGACCAGAGAGAGGAGGGAGAGGGAACATTTCTTTCCATCTGTTGCTATGGACACCAGGTGTTTTTCACATGCTGTGTAGCAAGCACTGTAACGGGTACAGTATAAGATGGAATCCCTATGTTTCAGTGTTTCCAATCCAGCAGGAACAAGACCTCATTCGGTGCCACAAGCAGCGTGCAGCTGTGGAAACGCCTGGAGGAGGGAGAGAGGTGAGAACTGGAGGAGAGAGACTTCCTGGCGGATCCGCCCTGAACTGGACCATGGAGAGAGAACTCCGAAGGAGAGAAAGCGCAAGTCCCTGCTGGCACTGTGCCAGTAGTCTTGTCTCGGCAAGGTCCCCTGCCCTCCAAAGTTCCCTGTGAGCAACCATGCATCTCAGAATACCTCCCTGATGAGTCAGGCACAAGTTCCATTCCAGAGATCTACGAGTTCCTGCGTCACGGACCCCGAATACAGTGCCTAGGACATGAGACTGGCCTCAAGTATTGACTGAGAATACTACGTACGAGGCTGTAAATGGATGGGAGGGATGATTCCACTGTCTTCAGTTCATCATCTCTATGCTCTTAAGGACTGTGCGGTAGGGAGATGCTCAAAGGGTCTCAACCGTCGACAAAGAACTCCTGGGAACCAAGGAGAACTGAGGCTGGGAGAAATAGTCTTTTCCCAGGGAAGAGCTCACCAAATTGTTATTCAATACCAAATGGTCAGCCCCCAAAACATACACAAGTACCATTATACAGACTGAGCAGGTTGTATTTCTATATTTAGGAACACACACACACACACACACACACACACATGCACACACGCACACACCAGTAATTAAAGAAAAGGGGGTCACAAATTTTGGAGTTGAGGAAAGACAATGGGGCGGGGGAGTGATATCATATTTGAAGCAAAACAGTTTCCAGTGGGAACTCAGTAAAGCTGTAAACACTAAGAAGGGTTTAAAGCAATGTTAACTGTGAGTCTGTCCTGTCCTGTCTCTCAGTGGCCCTCTGAAAGTCCCCATCTTTATTGGGTTGTTGAGTCTTGGCCTCGCTCATCCAGGTTGCCCATGAAGATCTAACTGCAGAACCAATGGGCTCTCCACTGGGCCAGATCTGGGCCAGATCTGAGATTTCCTCTTATTTCAGTGTGTCCATCATGGGTGGAGCCCATCTCAGAGATAGGTCTCCTCAGAACATCCCTTTTTCCTGGGCGTCCACCTGCTAGAGTCAGTGAGGGCTTCCCAGTGTCAGGAAGTGACTCAACCATACTTCCAATGTTTTAGACCATAGGGACCTTCTGACTCTGGCCCAAGCTGGCTTTTATTGTCCCAGTACCAGGGAGGAGGTTTCTTGAAGTGAATCTGGGTTGGGCTGAAGAAGAAGGAATCCCAGGGGCTTATGGAGGGTGAGGAGCAGTGGGGGAGGAAGAGAAGGTTATTGGGGATCACAAAGAATGGGATGATGCATCCTGCCGGGCCTGCAAGGTCAACTCTGAGGGACCATGAGAAGGCAGAACATTATTTTACCCGGTGGCAGAGGAAATTCTAACTGAATTCTCAGCTAAGACAGGGGCCTAGATTTGTGTTTTGGAAGACGATGCCCAGTTTTGGTATATTAGAGCTCTAAGGGACTTCTGTGTTTATGAGTCACTTCCTATGGATCCCTTCTCTGTGTGCCCATTTGCTGCTAGTTATCGCCACCTTGTCGTCCTGGCACCTGGGCGCTCAGATGCACAGGTCTGAGGAGATGATCCGGTGTGCAATGGGAGAAGGATGGAGCGCAGAGGAAACCCTGATCTAAGAGCCCAGAGGCTTCCAGATCCGAGGCAGTCAGTCTGTCACTACTCCTACAATAAAACACATTTTCTTATAAATCGGAACTTTTTAAAAAATCGTTGTTTCATAGCACATCAGAAGCAGGTTTTTATAGGCGTGTTCCAACAGGAGATGGTGTATATAAATCATGTGATTAATTTACTACAGGGTAAATCAAGAACATGTGTGAGTGTGAGAGCCCATGTTCTGACGGTGGCCATTTGCTACAGTGCTCAATGCTGTCTCAATGTATACTAGCATCACAGAGCCAAGAGGCTGTCCACCAACTGTCGTCTCACTTTACCCTGCAACCACCAAGACACGGGATCTAGGATCTGGCTCCAAATCCACCATTTTAATACCTTACAGCCGTGGATAGCCTGCATCAAATTCACACGATAAAGGTATGATGAGGACTACATGATTCTAAACAAACAGTAGACGTTATCTATTCTTTTAACCCTTCACTGCCAAAACATGACCCAAAATGGACCAAATTTTGCCACCATCCCATATATTCATTTCCAATTTTGGGCCTTTTCATTTACAAGGGGAGGTGTACTCCAATAGCTGTGGACTTGCCAGTTGTATTTATTTTTAACATTTAAAATATTACTTTGTGTGTATGTGTACACCTGTGTGCATTCAAGGGTCATGGTATACGTGTGGAGGTCAGAAGACAACTTGAAGGAGTTGGTTATCTCTTTCCACAATGTGGGCTTGGGATCAAACTCAGGGCCCCAGGCTTTGCACTGAACCCAGAGCCATCAGCCAGCTTGCGTTTGTACTGCTTCCTAGCTTGACTCTAGAATGTCTCCAAGACTGCTCAGTTCTTTGGACAATGCTAATTCCCATCAAATTTGTAATTAACACATTTGCAGCCTCTTAGGGCTGGGTACTTGGCTGTGAATTACTCTAAGACTAAGTAATTGTGGGAAGTGAATTAAGCCAGAAGAGTTTGCATTGCCAGTTTCTAGAATATTCAGTAGTCAGTGATGAGTGGGTGAAAAGTGATGTTAGGAGCAACAACAAGAAGCACCGTCTGAGCTACCTTAAACCCAATATTGTGTGATGTGCACCACACGTGAGTCAGCCTTGTACAATTAGTAGTTGTAAAATGATCTCATTTAATTTACTAAGTGCCAACCTTAAATCACGCGTAAGGCTGAACTCAGTCCTGAAATCGCCTCAGTGTATTCCAGCCGCTGGTCAGCCCTGGGCTTGCGGAAAAGCTTTAGAAGGCAGTGTTCGATGGTTGAGTTAGCCGTGATTTACAGAGACTAACCACAGACTTAGAAAGTCTGCCAATTGGAGGTTGTCTGATGCACAGAAGCATCTTCAGTGTGCAGGGAAGGAGTCATAGGAGGAGTGTCCATCACCTTCAGAAGCTTCAGCTTGTGAGATGCTTTTTTAAAAAACCTTAAAACACATTTTTATTTTATGGGTATAGGTGTTTTGCCTACATGTATGTCTGTGCATCATGTGTGTGTGTCTGGTACCCAAAGATGTCAGAAGAGGTCACAAGACAGTTCTGAGCTGCCATGTGGCTGTTGGGAATCTAACCCAGGTCATCTGGATGAACGCTGATGCTGTTAACCACTGAGCCATCTCTCCAAGCCCGAAGACTCATTTGCTTATGCATATGGGTGTTTTGTCTGCATCTATATCTGCACACTGGAAAAGGGCATTGGAAGGCTGAGAGCCACCATATGGATGCTGGGAATTGAACTCTGGATCTCTGGAAGAATAGCCAGTGCTCTTAACCACTGAGCCATCTCTCCAACATTGAAATGCTTCTTAAGGTAATATAATCACTTCCCAAATGAATCGTGCTATCAGTTATGGCTAATAAGGCATGTGCAAAAGCTTCAAGAGACAAAACCACAGGAATATATCAGGACAAAGAGCCAACATGTGAAAGAAAAGAGAGGAGAGACCCCAAAGGCCTGTGTGAAACCATGTAAACAACAACAAAACCAGAGAGAGAGAGAGAGAGAGAGAGAGAGAGAGAGAGAGAGAGAGAGAGAGAGAGAGAGAGATTGTGGCTTTCATTCCTGTCACCTGCTGTGGTGACAGCACCATGTTGGCAGAGAGAAAGAAGTACCTGAACCATGTGACTTCTGGGACAGGCCTAGCACCCCCAAGCAGCACATGGCCATTATTGGGCAGCTGCCTGCAGACTAGGATGCAAATTTCTGTTCCTGTGCTGGGAACAGATCTAGCGCGGCCACCACCCCCAGCAGCACACGGCCATTAGTGGCCAGCTGCCAGCAGCTTCGGATGCACACTTTTGTTCCTGTGCTGGGGTCGCCTCAGTCACTCATCCTGACCTGGACACTACTAGTTTCCTACTAGAACTTGGAGAGTGAGTCCAGCCACCCAGCCAATGTGATTCCATCCTTGACTTTCATTCTTCAAGAGCCAAGGTCTCTTGACTGATGAGTTTGCAGTCTCCCACTTTCTGCCTTCAGAGAGCTAAGGGTCAGGAGAACACTGGCAGATTGACCACAGTGTCCCTGGTCAAAGCAGAACACTTGGGAAAGTCCCTTGTTAAATGATGGTGGATCAGGGGGGAAACCTAGCAACAGAGCATGAAATGGAACCAGACTGGGGTTTCCCCAAGCGGGGGTGTAGGACAATAGGATGATCTTTACATACAAGACTCACATTTGCAGTGTCCTATGCTCTCAGTGACTCACTGGGCACAAATTAATATCCATTTTAAAAATTGCTTACAGTTAATAAACTTAATATTATTAGAAAGTTTAATTGATAAGCAATGCTGTTTATTAGGTGTTGTATCTTTATCAGACTCAGAACTATTTTTCTTTCCTTTAAAGTAAGTGTCATCACTAGAGTAATAGTCCTCCACAAGACATGTTTTGAAGGACCTTGAATTGCAGCATTCATAGGTGGTTTAATAGCTTTATTCAAACCAATGGCTCAGTGTCAAGTTGTGGAGACATTTGTCTTTGGCCCTGGTCACTTTAAGTTTTTGAGATCAGTGACTTGGAATAAGGCCTAGAATCTATATGAATCAATAAATAATAGAAAGGCAGAGTCAAATCAGAATAAGCTAAACGATGACATCATTCTTCCTCTATGTGAATCATGAACTACCATGCATTCATGGTGCTTTGTAATGTTTCAGGGTTTGTGTTGTGTATCTGAAGCTGGCCTTGAACTTGCTATATAGCTCAAAATGACCTTGAGTTTTTGATTTCCTGCTTCTACTTCCTGAGTACTAGGATTATATATTATAGATTGTACCACCATGTCCAGTTTCTGAGGTGCTAAGGATCAAACCCAGGGCCTCATCCATACTAGGCAAGTGCTCTGCCAACTGAGCTATGCCCCCAGACCACATTTTGTCTTTAAAAATTAATTATGAAGGAATATAGAGGGGAGAACAGATATAGTAATGGCTTATGAGCCATAACCCAAGTCATCATAGTAATGATAATGTAATCCATAGGCATAACAATAGAAGCTTACTATTAAGCCACATCTGGAATACACATTCAGTCATAGATACTACACTTTAAAGAAAACATTTGAGATAAATTATGTATGTAAATCGTTGGAAGAATAAGCAAGCTAGAACAAGATAAAACTCCAGAAGAGTTTATTGATTTATCTTCAACAATTGAAAGATTATTTCTTCTTGTACATTGTAAAAGACTCCTATTCTCAGGGCTGGAGAGATGGCTCAGAGGTTAAGGACAATGCTGCTCTTCTAGAGGTCCTGAGTTCAATTCCAGCAACCATGTGGTGGCCCACAACCATCTGTAATGAGATCTGGTGCTCTCTTCGGGCATGAGGGCCCATATGTAGGCAGAATACTTGTGATATTTTGTTTGTACTTTAACAAATAAAGCTTGCCTGAGGATCAGAGTGTGATGTTAGCCTACTAGAGGCCCCCATGTCAAATCCGGTTTAGTTGTTTCCTGTCATTGTGTAGGAAACTCCTCCCCAGAGCAACTAAAACATTAGATTCAAATAAGACAGGCTTCTTGATTAGAAGAGGTGATAGTTCATCAAACAGCATGACCACTCAATCTAAACTAATTTATAAAACTAGAAAATGCTTTCATTTAAAAAAATCTTGAAGAATTTAAAGATCTTTGGACAAATAAGCATCTAAAGAAGAAGGGAGAACTACCTGGAAAAATTACCAAGAAAAGGAATAATCTGACCTAGTTCGATCTCTGAAGTCTCCAAGAAGATGATGGGACCCCCACAATAATGATTCCACCAGGACTATGACAATGCCACTAAGCTGACAAACACAACTTAATGGTCACCTTTGAACTACAAACTGCTCAGAACAAATTTGAGTTGGCTAGCTGAGATGGTCCAGCCTCACACTCTTCTAGCCAGGACTTGAGACAAGCCCTGCATTTTCCCATTACACAGAGACTGGACAACAAATGATACAGCTAGCTCTCCCAGGACTTCACAATTAACCTAAAGTTTTCTTTTCAGGATCCCCTAAAGATGCTGTCACCCACCTCCTGACTGCAGGAAGTAAATGACACCCACAATCCCAAGAAGTAGAGTGGGTGGGTTTTGGTCACTTATTGGGTTATGGATATTTGTCAGTGTTTAGGGGGATTGGTTATAAACTGTTATTGGTAATGACCAGGAAAAAAGCTGACCAAAGGAGATTGAATTCAGGATTTTTGTTTTGAAAATAAAAAAGGGGGATATAGATATGATAAGATATAAGGGTAGATTATTGAATCTGCCCTGAAAAGAGAAAAGGGGATATAGAAATACAGCTGCTAGTTTTAAATATTTTACATTGATATTGATCTTTGTATATTGAAACAAATTTAAAGTTATTTCTGTTAGAACATATTGCACATACATTTTAAATCTTGTTCAAGTTATTGTGCCTCTATAGCTTATTTAACAGTGTAATGCAAGTTTCTAGTCCTTGAAAATTATTATTACAAACTATTTAGGATAATAAAGAAATGCAGTTTAGTAGTTAGTCACCTGTTACAATCAAACTTGTAGTCATATTAGGTATGTCTCCAAGGTCAAACAGAGATATATTTTAGATAGGTCATCTTCAAACACTTCAGAGATCTGCAGAATATGGCATTTACATTTTTTTCTTTTTTGGTTTTATGAGATAGGGTTTCTCTGTATTGTTTTGGAGGCTGTTGGTCCATCCCAGCCTCGAACTCACTGAGATCCGCCTGCCTCTGCCTCCCGAGTGCTGGGATTAAAGGCATGCGCCACCACCGCCAGACAGCATTTAAATTTTTTTTAAAGATTTATTTATTTATTACGTATACAGTGTTCTGCCTACATGCCAGAAGAGGACACCAGATTGAATTGTAGATGGTTGTGAGCCACCATGTGGTTGCTGGGAATTGAACTCAGGACCCCTGGAAGAGCAGTCAGTGCTCTTAACCTCTGAGCCACCTCTCCAGCCCGGCATTTAAATTTTTTAATAATAGGTTCTTTTTTTATAACCAATAAGACATGTCTGTTCCTGGCAGCACCAATCTACATAAGAGAAGATGTTGGGCATCAAAGAAACTCCAAGTGGGTTTGGTTTTTTTGAAACAGGGTTTTTTCCTTGTAGCCCTAACTGTCCTGGAACTTGTTCTGTAGACCAGGGCAGCTTCAAACTCACAGAGATCCACCTACCTCTGTCTCTCAAGTGCTGGGATTAAAGGCATGCACTGCCACCACTGCCCATCTGATAGTTTCATTTTTTAATATGACGCAGTCGTGGACTGCATTGTTCTTATATGTGCACACCACTATGAAATATGTTCAAAATGATGTTGAACTCCCCAGTAGCAGGGCTGAAGGAGCGATGGCATCAAAAGACGCAGATCTCTCCTCTGGTTGCCTAAATCCTTAATTACCATGCAGCCAGATTCCTTGGGTGATACTTGGGGTCACAATTTGTGTTCTCTGCACACAGCACCGCTGTCCTGGAGCCCACCTCTCTCCATACAGCACAACTGACCTGGAGGCCACCTGTCTCCACACAGCACAGCTGTCCTGGAGCCCACCTCTCCCCACACACTATCCATATTGTATTCACAGCCAAGAAGCAGAGAGAACAAATGACATGTGCTTACACTGCTTTCCCTTTTTGCTCAGGAAGGACACCACCCCGTGGGATGGCGCTGCCCGTGCTTAGAGTGGGTCTTCCACCTCAGTTAACCCAATCCAGACACACCTGGAGCTTTGTGTCTTAGATTATTCTAGATCCTATCAAATTGACAATTGGTGTTAACCACTACTGTGAGAAAGCATCAACAACTACAGTCAAAGAGGCCCAGCAGCCCAGCTTGGTCCCTTCCCCTAGGTCCACCTCCTGCTTCAAGGCCGCATCCTAACTTTGCTAACTTTGTTCCAAATGTCCAGAGTCACCTTTTGACTATCAACAAACCAAAGACTGTTTCAGCTCCAATCTGGTATCTTTTACACTGTAACACCACCATAAAGCGATTCTAGCATATTAAGCAGAATTCTGATCCTGGCTTTATGGTAGATTTGTTTTCTACCAAGAACTGACATCTACACCACTATGTCTGACAAAGATTCAGTCAGCTTTGGAAGAAAATAACAATGAATTCTTTGAGGTTGTGAATAAAAGGGAGTTCTTATTTACTGCTGGTAGAAATATAAATTAAGTCAGCCATTATGGAACCCAATATAAGAGGTTCCTCAAAAAAATAAAAATGAAAATGACACTAAGACTAGACCTTCCTTACAAACCAGTTATACCACCTCCAAGGTGATGTATCACAGATATTTGTCCATTGGTTTTTGCAGCACCATTCACAACAGCTAAGTTATGGGACTAACCTACCTGTACAACAACAGAGGAGTGGACCAGGAGAGTATGTGTGCACAGGACAGGAATTTTCTTAACCATACATAAAAGTCAAAGTATGTTGTTTGCAGGAAAATGAATACAATCAGAGTTAATTGTATTAGTTAATTATATATGTCTCTGTGTGTGTCTGGGTGTATGTTTGTGTGTGTGTATGTCTGTGTGTGTGTGTGTGTATGTCTGCATGTCTGCATGTGTATGTCTGTGTGTGTCTGTGTATGTATATGTCTATGTGATTATGTGTATGTCTGTGTGTGTATGTGTATGTCTGTGTGTGTTTGTGTGTGTGTATGTCTGTGTCTGTGTATGTTTGTGTGTGTCTGTGTGTGTTTATAAAAGCAGAAACTAGGGAGACAAAGAGAATCAATGGGTAAGGGAAAGGCAGGAAAAGGGATTTTAAAGATCTGATGGGTAAATGTTCAACATAAAGTGTGTACCCACACAAAAGCTCAAAAATAAAATATTCAATAAAAAGAGCTCCGGAAACAGATTTGCTTACATTTGAGTGTTAAAGAATACATTCCCTACAGTATGTTTGATTGACAGGTCACCTCTATGAATCAAGTATCAATCTATCTCTAAGACTTTTCACTAGGTTGTGTATTGTGCCCCTCATTTCTGGCGTAGAACCAAGGAAATGGCAAAGCCACTCAAAGGTTACTTGCTATGCATCTATCTGGCCTCACAGCCAATTAATGGACTTAATAGACTGGGTGTGGGCAGGAGACCTTTGTGAGCCAAGCTTAAGAACCAGTTGGGTATCAAGGACCAGGTGCCTCCAGTGAGGTTCAAACATTACTTCTCCCAAACTCCCCGGGAAGCTTAGCTTTCAGGAAGTAATGCCCTCATGTCCCTCATAAACAAGCCCTGCTAGATCACAGCAGTCTCCCATAGCCTTGTTTTGATGACTTGCCAGAAAATGAACCAGAAACAGGAACACTAAAAGTTGCTAAAGGATGCAAATACTCAGAAGGCTAAACTGTGTCTGAGACGGCACCCGAGCCCAACCGCACGAGGAGCACTCCAAGAATGGCAAAGGACAGGATGGCGACAAGTTAAGACGTGCCTGGCTTGCTTTAAGTGATGCTCAATACTGACATGGCTTTGACAGCAGGTAGCCTCACCCAGGAGACAAGCCTCCAGGCATGCCTGTGAGGGGTTAATAGGTGGAGGTCAGCCTCTGTGCAGGGCTCAGAGGGGTTATCTAGACTAAAGCAAAGGAGGTTGGAAGACTTTAGTTGCAGATGGCACCATTGCGCAGCCTGGGAGCCCAGTGTGCATAGAAAGGAGCAAGCTGGCTGAGTGCAGGCACTCATTACTCTCTGCTTCCTGGTTATAGATGCAGTGAGATCAGCTGCTCAAGTTCTTGCCACCGGGAAGCCCTGCCACAGTGGACTGTAAGCTAGAATTCTGAACCAGAATACGCCATTTCCTCTTTAGCTGCTTCGTCGGGATATTACCACTGCGACAAGGTAAGTAATAAACACAGTCCATATCACATTGTGGTGCTTGTGGAATCTTATAGTACAAAAGGGGGGTCTACATATCAAGAAATGGAGTTTTACACATGTGGTCTTTGTGCCTGATTTCTTGAAAACAGTCCATCATTTCCTCAGAGGCTTAAATAAAGAGTTAACAGCAACTGGAGCTGGGCAATGGTGGTACATTTACCACCAGCACTCAGAGAGTCAGAGACAGGTGGATCTCTGTGAGTTCCAGGCCAGCCTGGTCTACATTGTGAGTTCCAGGACAGCCAGGTCACATAGAGAGACCCTGTCTCAAAAACAACAAAATGACTTTTAGCAAACTTTAGTATCCTGAATGCAGATATTATGTTTCTCCAGGACAGCTAGTTTGGGTTTCTGCCAGAAAAGTGACACTATCAGAAAACTCAGGGTGGAGAGCTGACTCAACAGGTAAGCTCACCGGCTGTCCTTCCAGAGGTCCTGAGTTCAGTTCCCAGTAACCACTTGGTGTGCCTCACAACAATCTACAATGGAATCCGATGCCCTCTTCTGGTGCCCAAGTGTACATGCAGACAATACACGCCACATAAAATACATAAAAACAAAACAAAAAAAAATAAGAAGAAAAAGTCCCAGCACTCAAACTTTGCTGTGTTTGTAGATTTAAAAGAAAGAAAATAATGACATATTTGATTCCACAAGTTGAACACCATTTTCCTTTAAAAGGTAGGGCAGAAACTAACCGCATCTTTTAATTTGATTAAATTAGTTTACTTATTTAATTTATATGTTTGGGTATTTTGCCTACATGTATTTCTATGCAGCACATGCATGCCTGGTACCCACAGAGGCTAAAAGAAAGTACTCAGTCTCCTGAAACAGGAGTGGCAGACAGTCATGAGGTTGCTTGGAATCGAACCCAGGTCCTCTGGAGGAGCAGCCAGTGCTCTTAACCCCTGTACCGTCTCTCCAGCCTCAGGTATCTTCTCATTTTTATTTGGGGGGTAGTAGTACTTAGAATCAAACCCAGGGCTTCATGCTTGCAAGAGAAACATTCTATCGGCTCAGCTGTAACCCCAACACTCTTATTTAAAGAGAGACTCCAAAGACCCAGAAACGGAAGGGACCTATTTAGTCTCAGGAAGAGATCGCTTTTTACCGAAAACCTAGAGCAGTATACACCACAGTGTTCTGAACACTGCTGTGGCGGACAGGTGCACAGGTGGCAAAGATCATAACTGTCCACAGCACAACCCGACAATCTCAGAGCACCAGCCATGCGCTCTGCAGAGGAGGAAACAGTTCAGCACAGAAGATCGCAATCTGCTCATAAACGGATGGAACTGCAGCATAGCCTTCTGAGCGAGGTGGCCAGACCCGGAAAGAAAGATGCCACATGTTCTCTCTCATCCGTGCACCCTAGCTCTGGTGGAGAAGGCAGGATAGTAGAAAGGGACCACATGGGGAGAGGGGAGAGGGAGCTCTAGAGAGGGCAATGGCAGGGCACGGGTGCTATGGAAGGGGAAGTGGGGAAAATACTGGGGGTGGAGATTTGGCTGGGGAGGGAGTGTAATGCACATGGAGAGGGATCGATGGCACTGGGGATGTTTGAGAAAGACAAACCATTTTGTAGGCTTGCTTAGGGATGGATAGACAGACAGACAGATGATAGCACATGTGTGTGTGTGTGTTTGTGTGTGTGTGTATATGTGTGCATGTGTGGTATGTGTGTGTATGCAAGCAAACATATGTGTGGTGTGTATATGTGTGAATATATGTGTGTGGTGTGTATATGTGAATGCATGTTTGTGTATGCATGTGTGTGTGGTACACATATGTGTGTGGTATGTGTGTGAGTGTGTGTGGGTGTGTGCGGTGTGCATACATCAGTGTGTGTAGTTTGGATGGAGTTACCCAATACAGGAAGATGATGCTCCCTCTAGGACTAGACACTATCTGACAAAACTGCAGTGCCGGGCATTGCAAACTTCCCCTTGGAGGTCAGAAGGGCCCAGGCCAGATATCGTGCATTAGTGGCACTTTTACCTAGGGGGTAACCAAGTCTGATTGGACTTGGGGCCTACTCAATATTAGGGAACTGATGCCTTGTGCTGGAAAGTTAGCCGACTACCCATGGCTGGAGAGATCATGGACCCTGAGAAGGACCTACCACTGCCTAAATTGATATAATTTATAACCTCATTCTAAATACTTATCGTTATACCACAGATAAACATAGTTCTCACTCATCAAAGAAACTTCTTTTTTACAGCAGATGCAGGCTGTCACACTGATGCACAGCTAGTCAGAATCGGAGGACAGGTAATTAGTGGATGTCCAGCTCCAGCTACACATCTGCAACACAGCCTCTTTGTGTATAAGGCTCAAAGACTATCACTGAAAATGAGATAGAGTGTAAGAGCCAGAGGAATGGGATGCCTGCTATGAGACAGTGCCATCTAGACACGACAAGGAAGCTGCACCGACGAGATCTCAACTATATGGCTACATAATGACAACACCATTGACAGCCAATGTGAGTGGGGGATCTCATCGGACCCCACCCCCAAATGAAGAGCTATAGGCAATCATTGGCTGTTGGGAGAAGGAGATTTGGTTTTCTCCAGGAACAAGTCACCTAACCAGGTCTTCAAATCTAAGTGGTCAGTCCTAAACACATGTACACACAAGCAACACTAAACAGACTCAGCAGATTATATATGACTGTATGTGTATGTGTAACAATAATAATTGAAGGAGAAGTAATGAATCTGAGAGGGATTGGGGACAAACCAAAAGAGATAGACAGGGTTGTGTAGAAATAGTGCAAATACGATACTTATGTATGAAACTCACAAAACTAATTTTTTAAAGTAAAAAGGCACAGGCATCACAGAAAAGCCATTGCATCTGATAAAAGAAAACAGCAAGTCTCTGGTTGCAGGATTAACATAAAAACAAAACAATATATCTTTTTTTTACCTGTCAAGAATAACGAACAAGAAAATAAAACATCGCTCTACTCACAACAGAAAAAAATGCATAAAAGACCTACAGCATATACACATGGAACATTTAAAAGCTTTATGGAAAAATTACAAAACTTTATTAAGGATAAAAGGAAGAACTAAATAATGGGCAAGGAGACTCAAAAACATAAACATGCCAGTTCTGCCTACACTATCTATAAAGAAATCTCAGTCTCAGACAAAAAACCCTGCAGAACTTGGGTGGTTTCTAAATCAACTCTAAAATGTATATGGAAAAGTAAATTGTCGTTGCCAACATGGTGTGGAGAAAGAGAAAGGGCAGGCAGGCCAGCAAAGCTGCCTGCAGAGCAAGCATCCTAGAGGGGCACAAAAATCAAACCAGGGATGGGGCCCAGGGGGTGGCGCGCCTACCACTGTGGTCAGCACTGTGTAAACTGGGTGTGAGGGTGTACACCTGTAATCTTTCAGCAGGTGAGGCAGGAGGATCAACGGTTCAAGGTCATCCTTGGACACATAGCAAGTTCGAGGCCAACCGGAACTACATGAAACCTTGTCTCAAAAAGGACCGAGGCGGGAAAGCACGTGAGCGCGGACTAAGCGAGCGTGGACACCTTTCACATTAAAAACTCTGAGTAGATTCATACATCGGTGACACGACCAACTCCGAGAAGAATTGAAGGCCTCGCTATGAAAAGCTTGCACCAAAAACTCTGGGTGAAGAGAGGGATCCCTGTTCCATGGGAATCTGCCAAGCTGTTAGCGTAACCCTGTTTGTACCTGCTTGTTCCTACCCTTCAAGTCTTGCTTTCCCAGGGAGACTCTTAACCAACACATCCCCAGTCTCCCTCCCTTTACTTGGAAGACCCAGGTGGGCAAGAGATGACTGCCCAGTCTCTCTAGACCCCCATGTTTCCCTGGGACAACGTGGGTCTGGAGTAAGTGGTACCTTCCTGAGAGACCCGTTTGGCTCCCGGAATGTCTCTCCCACTGGGTCTCCTGCCTTTTTCCCCATCTGTCCAAAACACCGAAGTGTGCTCCCCGCCGACTCATCATTTCCTTTCTCCTTGAATGAATCTGAGAAGACTCCGTTGCTTGCAGCAAACAGGAGCTGACCTCCAACCCCAGAACTGAACATCGCTTTCTAGCAATCACACTCCATTCATACTACAGACAAACAAAACTGGCTTGGAGACCGTAGTTGCAAGATCAACAACAAAAGGATTGATAAAAAGACATTTACTGCCATAGAGAATTTATATTTAACTGAGAAAGAACTCAAATAAAAAATAAGTTTAAAGAACACCAGAAATAAACTAATAGGAGAGTGTGCGGAAATGGGAAATGTGTAGCTGTTTTCACAAATGCGTGTGTGTACATATATACTATTTAATATTTATAAAAACTGAACCACAGTATTTATAATCTATGTAATCTTTAAAAGTTAGTATTAATAGTGTGTATAAGTGTGCATAATGTATGTGGGTGTGCATGTCACAGCATGTGTGGAGGTCAAAGGACAATTTCCACTTCCACTTTTCTGTGGGTTCTGGGGATTGCACGGAGGTCACCAAGGTGTATATGGTATCAGAGCTGACCACTTCACATTGGAAAAGCAAATAAGGGGGCTCATTCCTGGGAGAGACTTGTTCTCCTCCCAATAGTCATTAGTCACATGTAGTTCTTTGTTTAGGGGTAGGACTGCACACAATTTCCCCCTTCCATGCTGACATGTCCATTGATGTTACTATTATACCTATTTTTAGAAGAGACTGTTTCATAGCAGACTTTCTGATCCTCAGGCCTTTACAATCTTTCTTATCTTTCTTCCACAATGTTGGAGCTGTGATGCAGATGTGCCCATCAGGGTGGAGCCGTGGTACAGATGCGTCCATCGGGCTGGGATCTCTGCATTGTGTCCAGATGGTTTTCTGTGATGTCTCCATCTTTAGTAAAGAGAGGCTTCTTTGATGAGGACTGATCTGTAAGTGTGAGGATAAGGGTTAGAGTGTAGTAAGGAATTGTGCTAGTCTAACAACGTGAGACAGTGATTCTTTTTTAAGGTCTATGACCTACCTAGCCCTGAGAGTTGGCTAGGTTTCCTGGACCAGGCGTGGCTTCCTCCTGTTGAGTGGGCCTTAGGTCCAATTAGACAGCTGCTGGTTGCCATGACACAAGTTCCACTGACTACGCCTTTTGCACATCTTGCCATGCTGGTAATTGCCTTGGTTCCTAGGTATTACAACTGGGTAGAGCTGTTTAACAGCTTCCCTCCCTCAACAGCTTGCATAGTATTTTCTGGAACCATGGAAGCCAGGCCATAGGAAAGAGGCCTTCAGATCAGATCCAGCTGGAGTCCTCTGAGGCCTGAGTATATGTGCCTTCAACAATAAGAGCCCACTCTCAACCCCTGAGAGTCAGCCAAGGGCTACACGAATAACCTATATTGTTTTGGGAGTCACTTGGATTGCCCTGACCAACCATTCAAAAGGAGAGTCCTTGTTTTTGGTACTGGAGGGTGGTTAGTCTACGGTTCTTGTAGGGAGCATAGCCAGTCCCAGTGACTTAACTTCCTTTAAGACGTGTATGATATAAAAGAGTAACAGTTTTTTTTAATGTCCTCTCTTTCTTTTCTTTGCTAAAACATGAGAAACACACAGTGTTGTATAAAAATGATCAGAAGAAACTTATATTGGATTTTCCTAAAGATAAGCTTTTAAAAAAGTAATGTTTGTCTTTAAGTCCAGAACTGGACAGACACAAGTAGATCAATGTGAGTTCAAGGCTCACCTGGTTTTCATAATGCCTTCCAGGCCACCCAAGGCTATGCAAGACACCTGTCTCAAAATAA
The DNA here is from genome assembly GCF_017639785.1 of Mesocricetus auratus. Classification (NCBI taxonomy): domain Eukaryota; kingdom Metazoa; phylum Chordata; class Mammalia; order Rodentia; family Cricetidae; genus Mesocricetus; species Mesocricetus auratus. Next base: position 78,035,255 of record NW_024429266.1, on the reverse strand, counting down.
ACAACATAACGTAGATATTTATAGCTTTATTCTCAATTCAACTTTAAATGAAACATGTACATAATTTCTTTTAAATAAGCATAGAAGACCATAATGGTCCACCAGTGATGTCGTTAGGCCTTGGGAGTGACTAATGTTTGTTGGGGTTTTAGTATCTTGGCATTGCTATACCTTCTTGGTAATGCTGTAGCTCTGGGTTTGGGCCCCAAGGTCTTCGAAGGCCACAGGGCAGAGGCACTCCTGTCATTCACAGCTATGCCACAGGATGCCACTGTTGGGTTTTTACTATTATAAAACAAAGAACTTCTACTTCAGTTGAGTTGAATGAAGAAAGAATTTTTAAAAGTCTATTTTTTTAAATAAACAGATGCATGACAACTATTAAAGGCTTAAGGTTCAAACCCTTATCTTACTCACTACGACTAAGTGTTCAAATCCCTTTAAATCAGATTTTGAACATTACATATTGAAATTGGATGAGACTTTTTACCAGTGACAAATCAGTGTCATAGCTAAACAAATTGTTTGGGGACAGGTTAAAGAAAAAACATTAGCATCTATAAATGCCCAGAATGAAGGCCATAGAGAGGCAAGTTCTCACATGAGATTTAAGTGCTCACCAGGTGAAGTCAGTTGCTGTAATATAGACTTCCAAGACTCCCATGACACCGTCCTCTAAAATATGGTGGATAATTCATTCACTAGTATTTGAAACTCACAAAAATTATTTTAATGGTGCCAGTCTATTTTTGAAACGTGACGTATAAATCAAAATTTAGTTTGCCTTTGACTTATACAAAGACAATTTAGCTGCATTTCTAACTCACAATTGATATTAACACTCTGTGTGTGTGTGTGTGTGTGTGTATGTGTGTGTGTGTGTTTTGAACAGAAATTGTCACCACAGGATTATATGTTTGAACACTTGGTCCCCAGCTGGGTAGCACTCTTGGGAAGTTATGGAACCTTTGGGACGTCACACCTGCCTGGTGGACATGTTTTTCCTTGTTTTCTAGGGGTAGATCTCGATGGTTATAGGCTGGCCAGGCTTCCAGCAAGATGTTTTCTGTTTTCTGGTCACGTGAGATGTGAGAAGCAGCAACTGTACCCTCATCATCGTACACTGGGCATGCCCTCTCCGTAACAATAGATGGGAAACTTTCAAACTGCTTCTTCAGATACTACTCATGGTAATACAACAAGTACTTATCCGTAATTACCAGTGTCACAGAACAAGAGCAATATGACCTGCTTTTGGAGCCTATAGTATACTAAATGTATTACAACTCTATGCTAACTCATCTCTTTCTCCTGCAGGAAAGTGAGCTACTTATTCTCCCCAGAACACACATGTGGATAGATTGTGAATACTGATTGCATTAATAAGGACTCTCCAGGGTGAGCTATATCAGGAGGGTTAGAAGTTAGCACACTTCTTAAGTCAGGAGGTGCTCGGAGCTAAGAATAAGTAGCTGGAATTGTGTGGCAGAGAAGGCATCCTGAGTGTGAGGTGGTTTGCACGAAAATTGTCCCTGCATGCTCATATGTTTTAATGCTTGGTCTCCAGTTAGTGGAATTGTTTGGGAAGGACTATGAGGTGAAGCCTTGTTGGAGGTATGCTACTGGGGGTGGGCTTTGTGGTTTCCAAAGCACGTACCAGGCCCCATGGCTCTCTCTCTCTCTCTCTCTCTCTCTCTCTCTCTCTCTCTCTCTCTCTCTCTCTCTCTCTCTCTCTCTCTCTCTCTCTCTCTCTCTCTCTCTCTGTTTCTGTCTCCTGCCTGTGTGTCAGAAAGTTCTAAGCTATTGTCTGCCTGCAACCATATTCCCTGCCATGGTGATAATGAACTAAATCTTTGAAACATTAAGCAAGCCACCAATGAAATGCTTTCCTTTGTAAGAGTTGTGGTGGTCATGGTGTCTCTTCACAGCAATAGAACACTGACTAAGACAGCAGGAAGAAGAGGAAAGACCATAAATACCTTTTATTCCTGCCAGCAGTCAAGGAGAGACCCAGGCCCCAAACAGCCTCAAATTTGGCTTCATCCAGAGGATTTGTGTCCTTATAAAACCCTTGTCTGTGAGATAAATGTTTCTGGCCCCCAACCCACCCCCAATAATATGGTAAAGCTAATCCCCCGTTTAAGGGCATGGGTCACAAGGAAATACTCATTAGTGGGATTGAGGCACATGCAAAAGAGGCTCCCAAGTCTGCCTCCTCCCTTTTATCATGTGAGGACACAAGAAGAAAATGCCACCCGTAACCCAGGGAGGGACCCAGCTCCTCAACCCTGAGCTCAACAGCCTCCCAACCAGGAAGAAACAGCTTCCTGCAGTTAGGAGGTACCACTAACACAATTAGGTTATGTTTTGTTTAATTACAGTCTAGAAGGGCTTAGGAACACACAGAGGTGTTGACACTTACTGAATAGACTAAGGAACGTTGACACTGGTGCCCTTTGTGCCACAGAATTAGTCTTGTGCTAGCCAAGCTCCTGAGAACAGAGATTGGTAGGATCGGGTAGGATCACTGTAAGATGAGCATGGGGTGCTCAGCTAGCAGCCAGGCTGCTGCTGCATGTGAGACATGACTCCTTGGTGCCCGCTCTTCTCATACACTGGAGTCATAGGTCACGCAGTGTGACTCATAAGACTGGGACACAAAGGAATGGGATGAGTGTTATCAGGTCATAAATTTGTAAGCTTAACTCAATTCAGGATATCGGTTGCCTAAGCAACAGAGAGGTTAAGAACCATAATAAAGTATGCTTGGCCTTATCCAAACAGCGGTTGCTGCTTTACAATAGGGAATTATCACCCTGCTGTTGGCTGCCAAACAGTTTAACATGGAAAAAGTATCAAGTTCATATCAGAGGAAAACAGAATGCCTCAAGCAAGGTCCAAGGTCCAAGAAGACGGTGACCCTGAGCTCAGGCAGCCTAGAAAGCACAAGCTATGCCTGCTAGGCTCAGCTCAGCTCTGATGGTTGCCCATCTCTAACTGCAGCCTGCTGAGCCACCCCTTGCCTCTCTGAGCTCAGACTGAGCTCCCTACCAGGGAGTTTGAAGGTCCTGCCTGAGTGCCCTGCAGAGAAGGTCCTGCTATCTGTCACTGAAGGAAAACAAAAGGCTATTCAGAGATGGCCTGGTGGCCTACAATTCCAGCTACTTAGGAGGCTGAGGCAGAGGAATTGCAAGTGTAAGGCCTAGTTAGGTTAAAAGGTGATTTCAAGGCCAGCCTGGGGAACTTAGGTAGACTCTTCCTACAAAGAAAACAATAAAAGTGGGCTTTGGGATATAGCTCAATGGTAGAGCGTCTGTCTATCAAATGTCAGGCCTCTGGTTGACTCCCCTAATACTTAACACCACACACACACACACACACACACACACACACACACACACACACACACACATATACACACACACACTCGCACACAAACTATTAGCTAGCTGTTGGGATAAACCAAAACATCTGAGCAAGAGGCAAACTTTTTTTCTAAACATCTTTTTTATTTAAATTAGAAACAAGCTTGTTTTACATCTCAATCCCTGTTCTCTCTCCCTCCCCTCCTCCCCATCCCTCACTGACCCCCATCCCATCCTTTTTCTCCTCCCCAGAGAGGGTGAGGCCTTACATGGAGGAACTTCAAAGTCTGTCATATCATTTAGAGCAGGGAGGGCTTAGGCCATCCCCCATGTGTCTAGGTTGAGAGAGTATTCCTCTATGTGGAGTGGGCTCCCAAAGTCCATTCATATACTAGGGAAAAAATACTGATCCACTACCAGAGGCCCGATAGATTGCCTGGGCCTCATAATTGACACCAATATTCAGGGGGTCTGAATCAGTCCTATGCTGTTTCCCAGCTATCAGTCTAGATTCTATGAGCTCCATCTTGTTCAGGTCAGCTCTTTCTGTGGGTTTCTCCAGCCTGGTCTTGGCCTCTTTGCTCATCACTCCTCCCTCTCTGCAACTGAATTCCAGGAGTTCAGCTCAGTGTTTAGCTGTGGGTGTCTGCTTCTGCTTCCATCAGCTACTGGATGAAGGCTCTAGGATGGCATATGAGGTAGTCATCAATCTCATTATCGGGGAAGGGCATTTAAGGTAGCCTCTCCACTATTGCTTAGATTGTTAGTTGGGGTCATCCTTGTAGATCTCTGGACATTTCCCTAGTGCCAGATTTCTCCTTAAACCTACAATGGCTCCCTCTATTATGGTATCTCTTTTCTTGCTCTCTTCTATTCTTCCCCTGACTCAATCTTCCTGTTCCCTCATGTCCTCCTCTCCCCTTTTCTTCCTCCCTTCTCTTTCTCCTAACTCCCTCTCCCTCCCTGCATGCTCCCAATTAGCTCAGGAGATCTTGTCCCTTTTCCCTTCTCCAGAGGACCATGCATGTCTCTCTTAGGGTCTTCCTTATTTCCTAGCTAGGATTGTAGGCTGGTAATCCTTTGCTCTATATCCAAAATCCATATATGAGTGAGTACATACCAAGTTTGTCTTTCTGTGACTGCGTTACCTCACTCAGGATGGTTTTTTCTAGTTCCATCCATTTGCCTGTGAATTTCAAGTTCCATTGTTTTTTCCTCTGAGTCGTGCTTCATTGTGTAAATGTACCACATTTTCTCTATTCATTCTTCAGTTGAGGGGCATCTAGGTTGCTTCCAGGTTAAGGCAAACATTTTTTTAAGAAATATATTATTTTTTAAACATTTCATTTATTTGTGCATGCAGGTGTGTGTGTGTGTGTGTGTGTGTGTGTGTGTGTGTGTGTGTGTGTGGCTCTGCACTTATACGCAAGTGCCCACAGAGACCAAAAGTGTCAGATTCCCAGCTGGAGTCACAGGTGGTTGAGAGCTGCCTAATACTGGTGCTGGGAATCTTTAGCAGCAAGTGCTTTTAACTACTGAGTCATTTATTCAGGCCCAGAGCTCAGATTTATAATGTTTTTTAATGAGTTTTATTAACACATATAACGATGACACTTATGTTCTTAGAAACTTAGGGCTGCATTCTAGTCCCTGATGAACTTTCTAACACTGTCTGTATTGAATGTCTCTGTCATGCATTCAGAAACTTGTTCACACATGCGATTCTTCGTTCTCTCCCCCCTCCCTTTCTCCTTCCCTTCCTCTCCCTTCCTCCTTCTTTTCTCCTTTCTTCTCTTCCCCATGTGAGTTCTTTCTACCCAGAAACATTTCTTTCCTTTATGTTCTCCTACTCATTGTCCTTTTCTCTTTGATGTCTCAGGTTGGAGCACAGGAGATAGGATGGCACTGTCCATACACTGCACAGTGTCTTCAGTTACACTGCACACTCTTTGAGAAAGCTCCAGGAACAAGATGCTTGTTTTGTTTACCTACAGAACCCAAAGCTCCTTCTGTTAGGTTTGGACTCACTGTGGGAAGAGGAAGATGAGGAGAAGGAAGATGCAGAAACTGTGAGCTCTTTAACCCAGGACTCATCTCCAAGTGAGCCTTGCAGCACAGACATCTGCCTCTTACCTGGAGAGATTTAGGGCATCCATAGATGGGTTCTTTAGCAAACACGTGGATACCAATGACAAATCTAAGTCAGAGGAGTAGAAAAGCTAGGACAGCTGGGCTCTCCCCTTCTGCAGTCATGACAGTTGTGGAGCACAGACAGGTGTAGGGAAGACCCACGTCCACAGCCCAAACAGAAGACAGACTGACTTCATTCATTTTCCCATCCCAGAGCATGAAGGCTTCAAAGTGTAACACCCATACCACTGTGGTCTACCAGCAGCTCAACACCCAGCAGATGTACAAGCAGGCTTTGCAAGACAAGGTGACCCTGTAGAATCCTGAATTTGGCCTCCCCAGGCAATGGATTCTTCTCTGGTCTCCTGAACGTTGGTGGAAGATGTAATGGCTATTTTTGCTTGTCAACTTGACTGTATCTGGAATGAATTGCAATCCAGAAATGGATGGCATACTTGTGATCTGGATCTTGAGGCAGGAAGACAACAGGTCATCGACTGGGTTCTTGAGGTGGGATGTGGTACACCTTTAATCCAGACCTTGAGGTGGGAAGGCACACCTTTAATCTGGGCCACACCTTCTGCTGGAAGCCTATGTAAGGACAATGGAAGAAGGAAGGATTCATTTATTTCTCACCTGCTAGCTCTCATCATGTCAGCACACCCATTCCTTCACCGGCATGGGAACCTCCCTCTTCAGGACACCAGCATATACAGACCAGCTGAGACACCAGCCTCATGGGAGTGAGCAACTACTAGATTCTTGAACTTTTCATTCACAGCTATCCATTGCTGGACTGCAACCTGTAAATCATTCCAATAAATTCCCACCTTTATACATATACACACCCACACATATATGTATACATCCTATAAGTTCTCTAAATAGAGAACCCTGACTAATACGGAAGACATGAACTCAATCCCTCTCCATGTGAATTTCTTGAATATGCTCATCTTCAGGTATAATCAAAAGAATCAATGCACAAATGCACTCATGTAACCACCATGTCAATCAAAACAGGGTTAGAGAGCACCCATCATTCCTGGAAGCCTCCTCTGGGTCCTTCTCCCCCAAAGACTCTATTTCTATTACCAGAAGTGAAGCTTTGCCTATTTTTACATAGAAGCAATCAGACACATTGTGTTCTTTTGATTCTGGCTTTTTAAACGCAGCATAATGTTCATCCATGTCGCATGAATCAGTAGCTTGCTCTTGTTCATTATTGAATAGAATTCCTCTAGATGAATGTGCCACAATTTATCTGTTAATAAACACAGAGGTTGTTTTCATTTCTCATAGTGTGAGAGGAAAAGCTGCTGCTGAAATCATGAACAGACCCTTGTGTATGTGTTTATTCTCACTTCTCTTGACTAAACATGTGGGAACGTAGTATCTGCACCTAAGGTTACGTGTATGCTATCGTTCTAGAAAATGAACAACTAGTTCCCCCCAAACTGTCCTGACTTTTTGCCTTCTGCCCTGCAATAAACACAAACTCCAACTGCTCTATATTCTTCCCCAAATTTGTTAATGTCAGCCTTTAAAATTGTGTGTGTGTGTGAGAGAGAGAGATATGTATATGTGTAGGCATGTGTGTGTGTGTGTGTGTGTGTGTGTGTGTGTGTGTGTATGGTGGTAAGCATACCCTTGTACACACATGCAGAGGCCAAAGGAAGACATGTGTCTGACACCCTCCACATAATTATTATTACTGTTATTATTATTTAGGACAGTCTTTCACTAAACCAGAGGTTCACCATTTCAGCTATGGGGGCTAACCAGCAAGCACCCAGGGATTCCCCCATCTCCACCCTCCAATGCAGGGTTAACAGGCACACATGGTCTTGCTAGCTTTTGGGGAGGGCTTGAGAATTTTAACTCAAGTCCTCTTGCTTTCACAACAATTACTGTTACGCCCTGAAGTATCCCCCAGCCCACATATTACCATGTGGAGGAGCTGTTTTTTTGTTTAAGCCAGCCTTACAGATCTGAGATGATTCCTCTGGTGACTTTGGTTTGAGGCATGCCTCTCTCCTGGCATTGGTGACTCCTGACTTTAATTCTTGGTGTTTCTTGACTTACAGATGCTCTCGTCTCTGCTTCCCTTTTCACTTGCTCCCTTCCTTCCCGGCCTCTCTGTCTCTAGATGGCCTACGTGTAAAGACACTCCACTGAACTTAGGCTGGTGTGGCCTGAGTGTGTAAAATCTCTCTTAGGCTCACATGTCTGAAAACTTGGTCTCCTTGCTAGTTAGAAGGCTGTGGAACCTTTAGGAGCTAGGTACTGAGGCGTCATAGCCCAGCCTCCTTTTCTGTTCACTGTCTGCCTCCAGTTTCCAAGCTGTGAGGAGATGAGGAGACTCAGCTGCAGGCTCCTGGCACCAGGAAGCACTTGCCACCATAGCTTCTCTTCATGATGGACAGAATCACCTCAAAGTGTGAGCCAGAATCAACCCTCTCCTCCTAAAGTTGGTCTCAAGCGTTTTAGCACAGTGATGAGAAAAGAAACCAGTACGAGGGCCTACTTTAGTTTTGGGTGACCTCATCTCAATAAATTACATATACAAAGGCCGTATTTCCAAATAAAATGATAATCTGTGGTTGCAGGTAAACAAAATTGGGTGGTGGTGAGAGGCACTTCTCAATTCAGAAAGAGCATCACTCTTAAATATACTATAATGGTAATTTATCCTGATACTAGCCACAAAAGCTGTGAAGAAGGCTCAGCTGTTAAGGAACTTACTGGGTAAGCATGAGGACTGGAGTTTGGATGGCCAGAAACAAAGATGCTCCGTGGGCATGACTGCCTACTGACAACCCCAGCCTTGGAAGGCTGACTTGTGACACTGGCCGCATCAGTCACATCTGGGTTTGATTTAGAGACCCTGCCTCAGTGAACAAGGTGAAAGAACAATTGAAGATAATTCCCAGCGAAAGCCTCCACATACACACACACACATAAAACCATGTGTACACATGTGCTCATCACAGGCAGGGGAGAGGGAGAGAGTAGAATAAGAATAAAAGTGGGGATTAATCATTGACTAGAGCAGTGATGGGCACTTAACAGATTCTCTATGGACACTTGCTGAACCAAGGCAGGGCTCATAAAGGAACAACCAGTGTGTGAGGACATAGCAGGGATTGAAGAGTCAGGGGGTGAAAGGGGTAGAGGGAGCACTTCCTGGGCTCTGGTACTCAAGGGAGAGAAGTGAGGACGATGAGGAGGGAGCACAGAGAACAAGACGGAGCCTGCAGAGTGACAAGCTGTCATGCTACTTGGCGAAGGACGTATTCCAAGGAGTGACAGAGTGATCTGTGTCTGGTAGACACGTCAAGAGGAGTCACTGGTGACCATCGGGAGGTCAGGAGGCATGAGTCATTAGAAAGTGTACAGCTGAAGCCATTCAAGGTGAGGAGAGTGGTTGGTGGCAGGTGTTTAGAGACAGTATGGCGTTACTATCACCCCTTTGCTTGATGTGGCCCCTTTCATACTCCTTTTTAAAATAAAGACCCATCTATTTTACATTTGTGAATGTTTTCCTGCATATAAGTATGTGCACTGTGTACATGCCTTGTGCCCACAGATGTCAGAGGAGGTCTGAGCCCCTGGGGAACTGGAGTTAAGGACAGTTGTGAGCCACCTTGTTGGCCGTCTACAAAAACAGCAAGGACTCTTATCCTTTGAGTGAGCCCCAGCTGTACCTTGTTAAAGCAACGAACACAACATGGTGGTTTTAGTGAAAATAAAATCAGATCACCTTAACACGTACTGCCACAGTAAGAAAGATGATCTGGGATGTTTAAGGCTGCCATTTCACTCTCTCTAATTTTCACCTGCTCCCTAAACTATAACTGTGTTCATGATATTTTAGAAATGAATGTCACAAATCACTAGTTCCTAGTTCCATGGTTTTGTGCATAGTATAAATACTCTTTATAATTTACTTAACTAAGGCTTTAGCATTGTTTTTGGAATTGCTTCTAACCAAACTCCATTGTTGAACGTTTTAATTGCTTCCAGTTTGGCCTAGCGCACCCACATCAGAACTGTGTGAAACCACCTAGCAGAATCAGGATAACGGAATGAAAACAAATTACCAGTCATGGCTATGGAACAAAGGAGGGAAACAACTGGAGAGATTCTTGTAAAATAAACAAACTTTCTGAAGTAACTAAAAGTTTTTAAATGCCTGTAGGTGAAAAAAAAGGAAAGAAAAAGAATAAAAGAAAATTGCTAATATTTGAAAATATGTGATGGGTAAAGATTATTCATTTCCAACTACATGATTATTTTTGCTTTTGGAAATTATTAATAACTCATCTGCCTTTTTAACAAACTCATGTGCATGTGCCCTGCTGTGTTGCCACAGCACGTGAGCATCCAAAGAAGTAAACTGCATGTTTGTCTTTTATATGTGGACATGTTTAGGTATGTTCAGGCACACGTGTGCATGTGTACTTGCACGTGTATGAGTATATATATGTAGAGGCCTGAAAACAGACAACCTAGAGAATTGATTTCTTGGGAAACCTTTTTTGTTTTGTTTTTGAGACAGGATTTCTCACTGGCAAGGAACTCAGCAAGTGAACTAGGGAGGTGGCCAGTTGTCTCTGTTGCCCCTGTGTCGTGTGTATGCGTGTCCATGGTTCTATGCAAGGGTGTGTGTGTGTGTGTGTGTGTGTGTGTGTGTGTGTGTGTGGTAAGGGGTCACATGCGCCTTTGTGCATGTGAACATAGGTCAGTGTCCAGTGTCTTCTTCAGTTCCTTTCTCCCCTCATTTTTTGAGACAGGGTCTCTCATTAAACCTGGAGCTTAGTAATGGCTAGACTGACCCACTGTGCAGCAAGCCCTAGGGTGCACCTGTCTCTCTATACCTCTAGCACAGTTCGAGCCTGAGTCCCACACTACCTTGATGGGGAAGTCCTGTTTATTATGTAAATAAGGCACGGTTGGCCAATAGGGAAGCGAAATAGGTGGACTAGGAGTCTTGGAGGATTCTGGGAAATGTAGGAAGGGAGTCGTTGCCATGTGATTCAAGAGAAGAGGGGATGCAAGTCTACATTCTCGGTAAGATAAGACCTTATAAAAATATATATTAGTAATTGTGGGTCAATAATTAAGTCAGAGCTAGCCAATGAGAAACAATAGCAAATGGCCAATAGTTTCATAATTAATATAGCCTCCTGTGTGGTCATTTGGGACCAAGGCCGCTCTGGAACCAGGCTGGCGGGAAGACTACTGATTACACTACCTTGCACAGGGGTGGTTAGTGAATTATCTGGGTTCTGGCATCTGCCAAGTGCCTAGCACATAAGAGAAAGACATTTCAAAACCAATTCATTTCCTCCTCTCCAAGCCTATTTACAGAACAATGACAGAACTCTTCATATTTTTAAAGTGGCTATGAGTCTCAGTAGTCACAGTCCTTGTCACAGCACCCACCACCTTGCTTCTTCCTGTGATCAGCTTTAAGCCGACTTCTTCCAGTCTCTGAAGCATGCGCAGTCCTCATCTCATGCGTAAAGATGAAAACAAGACCCAGCAGGGCTTGTTATAAGGGCTCCTTTCCAAGGAGAACAAACTCCTGGCACCTAAAGCTGCTTGTTGGGTTCTTTGCAGTTACATTGGATTCATTCCCCAGGTATGAATACAACCTCAAGCATTCATTGTCTCTTCCAGTAGCAACAGAGGTGAGAGCCCAGCCCAGGCAAGTCCCTTAGAAGGTGCTCCATCCTGTAAGAAAAGTGCAGCCTGTGTTATCCTTCCCTGAGACAGCCTTGCTTTCTTTTCTGTGCTATCTTCAACTGGAAATTTTGTACCATGTACCCCAGTCCAAGCAGGTTTTGAACATTGTGATACTTCATCTGTGAGCATCTACCTTCTGGGACATCACCCAATCCCAGCACTGTGACCATACCTAAGAAAGTCAGTATCAACTAACATCTAATGCATGATCCATATTCAGATTTCTAGAAGAATCTGCAGAGTGTCTTTTACAGCTGGCACACTGCTGCATCCTATAGTCTGAGCACTCTGAAGCTGAGGAAGAAGGATTAGGAGCTAAAGACCATTATGAACCATCAAGACCCTATTTCAAACAATAAAATATCAGAGAGAGTGAGAGGCTCAGCAGTTAAGAGCACTTGTCGCTCCTGAAGAGGACCTAGGTTCAATTCCAGGTACCCACATAGTGGCTCACAACTATCCATAACTCCAGTGGCAGGGGATCAAGTGCCTTTTTCTGTAGGCACCAGGTATACACATGGTGCACATGCATACATGCACCGAGAACACTTATACACTTAAAATAAAATATATTTTTAAAAAGCTCCCATTAGCTCCCAGATACAGGTCTATAGGTTCAAGATAACAACCTGAATTCAAATCCCCAGAACACATAAAAGGCTATGCATGGTCACACGTGTGCCTGTAATGTTAGCACTGGAGGGAAGGGCCAACAATGGGAGAATTGCTGAGGCTTGCTGGCCACCAGCCTAACTCCAGGTTCAGGGAGAGACCCTCTCTCAAAGATAAGGTAGAGAGTGGTTGATCTGGACACCCAACACCTTCCTCTGGCACACACAGGCACACATATGTGCGCACACATGTACATGCACATACACACATGTGCACACACACATGCATACATGCAATACTCACACACGCACACACATGCATGCACACACGCATACACCCGAATACTGCCTTTTGTAGCTTTAAAAATGTTAATATGCAATCTGGTCACATGTACTACCTTTGGTTTTCACATCTTTTTAGTGGCTTTTAACTTAGAAAAGTAGCCTGTCCATTTGTGTTATGCTTGTTTTACCATTATGTGGTGTGTTACTTGCTTTTCTCATCTGTGTAACCAAAATACCTGAGAGAAATAACTTAGGAAAGGAAGGGAAAGTCCACTGTGACCAACATTTTGAGAGGATTTTAATCAGTCATAGTGGAAAAGACACTGGAGTTCATGGTGACCAAGACTCTCCCCATAGTGGCTGATCAGGAAAGGGACCACGGGCCACACTAGGGGAGACCAATACCTAGTGACTTGTTTCTGTCAGGTTTACTCTCCCTCCTAAAACAAAGCCAGTAGCTGTGGAGGACATTCCATGTTCAAACCAAACACTTTGGATTTTTAAGTCTGCATCAACTGATTTTTAAAAATTGTATTATTCATGTGTGTGCATGTGTGTGCATACATGTGTGAGCATGTGTGTGTGCATGTTTATGCACATATATGTGTGCATGCATGTATGTGTACATGTGTTTGTGTGTGCATGTGGGGGGCACACATATGGAAGTCAGAGGATGACTTTGTGGGTCACTGCTTCCCGTCCACCTTTATGTGAGTTCCAGGGATGGAACCCAGGTCACCCACTGGGCTTACATTCTCTGTCTTTCCCCATGACTCTAGTTCACTCCAGTTGTCTTATATTATTCAAATTCCTATTCAATTCCCCTTGTTTTTGATTTGTCTTATTGCTTCCTATGACAGACTCTAGTTGACCATTTTGGATCATAATGCTACACAGGCAATGGAGCACTTAGATTTGAAAACCAAGTAAACAACTTATTTTAAAAAGCGAAATCATCCAACCGCACAACGAACCAAACTATACTTCCTAGCTGCCTCTGTGTGTGTGATGAGACGCCAGTGTACCTCAGTTACTCAACAGTTCTTTTCATCAGCAACTTTTGTGGGTGTGTTGTTGTTTTATTCAGTAGGGGGCAGCATCCCTTTCTCTGCCACTGAGAAGGAGATGTTTCAAAAGCCTCCTTAGAAACCAAACAGCCTTGCCAACCTAGAAACTCAGTCTTCTTATCTATCATCTATCTAGGCTCCTGACCAAGGCTAACTGTCAAGGATAGGGGGGCAATAGAGGTATCTGTCCTTGTTCATAGGTCATTGGTCACCTGACCCAGATGAATGTCATTTATATGAGAAGCCCTGGAACCTACTGCAAGTCAGGTCCATCCAGAAGTCCCAGAGAGGAACTCATAGTTTGCCAATCATATGAATACCCTGTAAGTAGACGCTGCCATTTGGTGTGACCCACACACAAGCAGGAGCCTCTCGGGCAGGGGAAAGCTGGCTGGGTTTTCAACCATGTACTAGAAAGAGCTAGGGAATGGAAACAAGACAGGAGATCTTGCCAGTGGACTTTTGAAATGTGCTCGTTGGATTTTCAGACTTTCAGGGTAATTTGTCTGAATAAGCCAAGAGGTACATCCACCTTGTGCTGGGGAATCTGATCTATCTCTATTATGTTAAGAATATAGATGAGATGTTTTCTGTTGGCCACCATTTCTAATTATCAGTAGCAATTCCTGAACAGGGACTCGGTGCTGTGCAACTTGATGGATGCGGCAGTGCAGACACCTGCTTAGCATCACTTCTCACAGGGGTAGGAGGTATGGCTGATAACAAAACCATCTGGGGGCTGGGGGGGTGGCTTGGTGTTTGAGAGCACTGGCTGCTACTCCTGAAGACCAGGATTGGTTTCTTAGCACCCACATGGCAACCACAGTCTGTAACTTCAGTTCCAGGGGATCCAACATGGTACACCGAAGTGCATGTAGGCAAAACACATATATACATAAAATTAAGTACATTTTTTAGTCATGACTTTTTTATTTTAAAACAATCTTTTCTCATTTCACATACCAATCCCAATTCCCACTCCCTCCCCTCCTCCCCCTCTCCCCACCTTCCCCCAACCCCACCCCATCCACTCCTCAGAGAGGGTAAGGCTTCCCACGGGAGTCAAGGAAGTCTGGCACATCTCTTTGAGGCAGGACCAAGGCCCTCCCTGCTATATCTAGGCTGAGCAAGGTATCCCTTCAAGGAGAATGGGCTCCAAAAAGCCAGTTCAAGTAGTAGGGATAAATTCTGGTCCCACTGCCAGCAGCCTCACAGACTGCCCAAGACACACAACTGCCACTCACATTCAGAGGGCCCAGTTCAGTCCCATGCAGGTTCCCCAGCTCTAAGTCTGGAGTCTGTGAGCTCCCACTAGCTCAGGTCAGCTGTCTCCATGGGTAAAGGAACACATAAAGATAACAGAAACAAATAACATTTTATAAAGGAAAAATAGATATGAGTTGGCATGAGTGAGACAGCTCAGTAGATAACATTTACCTCCAAGCCTGATAACCTGAGTAGGCTTCCCAGGACCTACATGGTGGAAGGAGAGAACCAACTCCCACAAGTTGTTCTCTGACCTCCACACACAGGCGGTGGCACCCATGCACCCATACATGTACACATATGCACACAGACACACAAATAAACTTAAATTTTAAAAACTGGTTGGAACATCAAGTCAACCATAGTTACACAAATGAAACTACTCTGAAATGAACAGCTTCAGCTTCTGGCTGTGTCTTTTGAGCAATTGTTCTCTGGGGAAAAACCCTAAAAAATACTAAATTTGAAAGAGGCCAGTGAACTCAAGACTCAACATGGAGTCGCAGAAGACTGATCTTAATGAAGATCTGTTTTCAGCTGCCATCCCTGGCTTCAAGGTAATGAATGGTCTAATTAATTGAACTTGAGAGTCACCTTTCAAGTGTGTGAACAAGTGAAGGACAGGCAGGTAAATGGGAAAGGATGGGCGGTTGTGTGACATGGGAGACAGGCTTCATTCCGTCCCTTGTGGATACGAGAACCGCACACGCATTGTCAACCCCCACCCCCAGAAATGCCCGAGAACATGCCATTTCCAGCTGTGCCTGGGGAAAAGGAGAGAGCAGAGAAGGGGTTTGTTTGACACTGTGTGAGGAAAGCAGTCTTCACATGACAGGATGAATTAAAGAGAAGGCCTTTGTTTATTTCCTCCAGCCCTGGCTCTGAGGAGAGCTGGTTTGAGGGTGGTAAGTAATGATGGAACTGAAATCCCCCTGCCTTGTACTGTCGTGCAAGCGGCTTGTTTTCTAGAGGCTTGGATTTATTGAGATAGATTACACCCCAGTGTGTAAATCACTTTGTAAAAGTAAATTGGGCAGTTTTCCATAGTTATTTTAGGCCACTAGGGTGCAATCGAATACACTAAAACAATAATTTATTATTAAGGGGGACCCTTAGGGTGGCTGCTTCTTAGGGAATCCTCGTCTAGAAAGTCTGATTCATTATCCTCCAGTTAAGCACCTCCCTATTTTCTGTCCGCTCTGCTCATTATTTGTTTCTCTGTCTGAAAGGAAAAGAGGCCCAGGTTTGGAAGGTTGGAGGTCAGTTCCTGTGTTTCTGGCAGAGGGAAGACATCATCTGTTTCCAGGGAATACAAGATGACACCACATAAGGGACACAAGCCTGTCTTTCCTCTGAGTAAGGCAGGCTTTCCCTCTTCAGCCATTCAGGTTCCTCTGCCAGCCTCAGACCCTGGCACTCTGCTTCTTATGAAGTGGTGGATTTCAAACGTCGTTTTTTAAACACATCTAGTATGTATTTTTGTTTGATTCAGGATATAGTCGTGTTTTAAATCTTTTCATAAGTCTGATTTGCAAAAATAAGAATAACTAATCAGTGACTTAGTCTCCAGCCTCTAAGAGGAAGAGGTAGGGACTGGGGGGAGGGGACTGTGAAATATTTATAAAACTTTGTGTTGAAATTAAGAAAACCCATTTGGAAATTGATGGTTTAGGCTTATTGAAAATGTAATTACATTTAGCTGTTGTAATTTTGTTCCTCTTTCATGGACAGAGATAAGAATTCCACATACAATGCCTTTCAATGGAATTTAATATTCAAGAGAGGATTTGGGTGGTTCAAGACGAAATGAAATCACATGCTTGGATAGGCTGCATTGTTGGCAACCTCTGAGCTTAGAATTTCTTTCTGCAGAGAGGTGAGCCCTGTCCCCATTGGTCACCGCTGGTTTCATGGCCACTGTGGCAGTCCACCCCCAAATGCTCTGTAATTCTCCCCCACACCCATTGTGTTCTCCTCATTATGAAGTAAACAGGATTTACAGCCATTTGCCTATGCCTGCTTTCCCTTCTAACGGCTCTCCTGTTCACCTTCTGGATTTATTTTATTCCTTTCTAGCAGTTTCTTGTTATGTAATTTTAAAGGCAAGGAGCAAGAACAGAGGGCTGGGTGGCTGCACACCATGTTCTGTAGATAAGGGTTCACACATTCAAATTGAATATTTGCGCCTTCTAAACAAGCAGTAACTTGGTGGGAGCTTGAGTTATCCTGTGGCGCTATTCATTACATGCGTATAATGTGTTTGGATCCAGTCCAGCCCATATTGCCTTCCCTAAAACGCCTCTCCTTCTGTAACCCCTCTCCTTCTGTAACCCCTCTCCTTCCCTCCTACCAGACTTCTTTCCAAACTTCATGTGCATTCTCTCTCTGTCTCTATCTCTGTCTCTGTCGCTCTCACTCGTGCTCTCTCTATCAAATATAATATCCACTGAGTCCATTTAATGAGGCTGTATGTGTTTGGGTGTGAAACATCTACCGGAGCATGCGTTATCCCTTTAGGCCACATCCTTGAAGAAACTGATTCGCCCTTCTGAATAGCCATCAATTGCCTCAGCCAGGGGTGAGACTCCATGAGCCATTTCCCAATCCATGCTGGGATTTTGGCTCTCTTGGACTCATGCGTGCAGTCCTAGTCACCGTGAGTTCATGCGTGCACTTGCACTGTCATTTCTAGTAAATAATATCAGCTCCCTGTGGCTCTTAGTCTTGCTAGTCCCGGTTTCACAATGATCCCTGAGTCTTAGGTGGATGACATAGATATCCCATTTAGAGTTGAGCATTCCACAGCCTCTTATTCTTTGCATGTTGACTGGATGTGACTCTCTGTATTAATCACCATCTACTGCAAAAACAAGCTTCTCTGATGAGGGTTGAGGGATGAAGTAATATATATGTATAAATAAAAGAACTTAGGGGTAGTGTATTGCTGTGTCTACTTAGCAGAATAATAGTCCAAGGTTGTCCACTATGGCCGATGATGTAGCCAGCCACAGTTTTTTTGGCCCAGTTAACAGTACCAGGTACAGGTTCCATCATGTGGTATGGGGTTTAATTCCAATCATAAGTGGTTGTTTATTCCCACAGTATTCATGCCGCTATTGCATCAACAGGTATATCTTGGCAAACTAGTCAGTATTGTAGCCCATAGGGTTCAAAGCTGGGTAAAAGTAATGACTATTTTACCCTGGTAGCGGCATAGAACCTTCCAGCACTATAAAAGCTAGCCAGTAGGGATGAAGCTTCAAGGTTGGTATTAGCTTTATTTTTTCCTGTCTAAGTCTTCAGCAATAGGGTTTTCCTAGAAAGTTGTATAGAGTGACCAAGTAATTAGCTTTCTTTTCAACCTAAGAATATACAATGACTGTTTCCCCGTGGAGTTAGGGATTTTTCTGATACCTCTTTATAGTTCTGCACTATTCTATATTATGGGTGGTCCATCATTTGCTTGGTTACATTAGTATTTTCACTGTTTCCTATTTTAAACAATTCTGTGATGTATATACTGTACATGAGCCATGATCCCTATCTTTCAAATTTTTATTTTAACAAAGAAGCGTTTCCATGTAGTGATATTGCTTGGATAAGCCAACAATGATTGCTCACCAATAAACAGCTCAGGCTTAGAAGCAATCAGAGGAATGCCACGTATTGAAGTCTCCTATTTTATGGATGCAACTGAGGCCTAAACACCAACACACTTGTAACAATTCTCATAGCTAACAAATTCAAAGCACAGACTGGAACTCCAAATGTCTGGAACCCCATCCAATACTTGTCCACCCTACTCCATCACCTCCTGAAACATTTTCCAAATCATGCATAGGCAAATGTGAAACTATCAACACACAGCATACACACATACAGGTACACACTGTCACTGAAGAATGAAACATAATTTGTAATCACATTTTTAGTTAACAAACTCACCACAGCATTATGTGGATCTCGCCACACTGTTGTCATGTGGCATGTTCCAAGACTCATCATTCATGTCACCGAAAGGCTTCTAGGTGAGTCAGGAGTATAGGGAGGAATGCATAGGAGCTCCCAAGTATCAAGTGCTGGGTGCACACGAGGCAAGATTATATAGGACTAGATGTCCCACTTAGACTTGCGCACCCCACAGCCCCTATTCTCTGCTTGTTGACTGATTGTGAATCTGTGTCAATCACTGTCTACTGCAAGAAGCCTCTCTGATGAAAGCTGAGAGATGCACTAGTGTGAGTGTCAAAGCACTCACCGGGGTTCCTCCTATCAGTTCTCAGACAGTGAAAAGAGACACCACAACAAACTATCCCAAACTGCTGAGACAAATGGCTAAATAATGACTTTCCACCAGTGCTGGTCATTTTAATGCTGCTGCCCCAAGCTCACACTCCGAATCAGCCACAAAATATGTCTGGAAGCCTAAAACAGCCATCAAGGATTTGAGACACTGCTGGTATTAAGAGGGGAGAAAATACCTCAAAGACAGAGTTGCAATACCTTCTGAAGTTTTTCGGCATAGAGATGTCATATAAAAAGCCAGACTTTGTGTCTGTGATTCTTCATCCACTCACTCTGAGCAGCTGTGGTTCTATACCCCACAAGTAACTTGGTCTCCTGCTCACATCTGCCTACTTGGGCAGCACAGATTCACACGATGACATCACTTGGTCCATCAGCAGAGACTTGTCATATGGCTGCTTTCGGGAAAACAGACTGAGCTGGAGTTAATGGATCCCTGAAAGAGTGGCTCACTTTTAGATTTTGCAAATGGTTATTGCATGCCTGTTATGTTTTAAATACCTAATGGTACTGTTGTACTTCACGTAATTGCCTTCCCTAACATTGGTGGCAACTATAAATAGTCTTCTTAATATGCTCAGAAATGTTCAGATTCCAGATGTTCCCACAGTAAAGGGACCCAAGCTATAATTTCCACCTCGTTCAGAAGCTCTGGGATGCAGAAACTTGATAAGCACATTTTTTCTCTCCTACAGATTTCCACCACCCCATCTTTTAGGCCAGCACCCAAGATGACTTCATATCCCTTCACTTTGGAACTCACAGAACTTACAGAGATTGATTCCTGGGCCTTTCTTCTTTCAGAGGAACCCTCCAGAGATCCACCTCAGTAAAACTCTTGGGCATTTTCCAGGGGAGGCCTCCTGTGTCTATTTATAGACTGTTGGATGCGGATTGAGTGAGGCTCCCTGGTCTTACTCTACTGGAGTTCACTTCTCTTGCCCACTATACATCCATTTCTTCTTAGAAAAACCCTGATAGGCTGGAGACATGGCCCAGTAGTCAGCAACACTTGCTCTGCAGAGGAGCTGAGCTCCATTCCCAATATTTGAATGATAACCTTGACCAGTAATTCATTTGAAATTTTAGGGCTGCACTCAAACATGCAGGGTTATTTCTGTAAACCCGTTGTCCACTAGAATCAGGGCCATATTTCAAATCCCTTTATCCGTGATGTGAACATCTATAATCATATCTTCAGAGGTAAGGCGGAATGGGGCAGGAGGTGGAGGCAGGAAGGTCAGGAGTTCAAGGCTGGTATATACTAAACATCAAGGTGGAAGTCAAAACTTCCTGTCTCAAAAACAAACAAAACAATAAGAACAAAAATCCCTAAACACCAAAAACCAAACCAAGCAAACAAACATACACCATGCTCCATGGGTTTGATTCTTTCCTGTCCTCAGTCTGTGTTAGGGAGGGAAATTAGAATGAAGGTCTAGAGCCTCTGGGCCTAAGCCAGTCCTTATGGGAGGGGGAGAGAGGCCATTTGCTGATTTGGAAGCCATCTGGGTATGGTTAGGAGCTCTGTCAGACACAGCAGAGCAGTCAAGATTCCCAAGGAAGTCCAGAGTTGAGAATCTATTTTGTGAATCCACTTCCTCTCTGGGTATCTGTGGATCCCTGTGGACACTCAGTTCTGGCCCCAGGATAACCGATTTCCGGGTCCATGGCTTCTCTGGGAACTTTCTAATGCTGTCTTGCTGAAGCCAGCTTTGGTCCCCTCCTTCCAGACCTGCCCTTCTCTGTTCTTTTCAGAGGGAAATGTACCTTGTGTGGGCACAACAGTGTGTAGAGTAATCTACAGTGCAAGCTCATGGCCATTCAACACTGGTGGCGACCAGTGTCAGAAATGCACTGGACACGATTTCTACGAATGAGAAGCACACTTTCAGGGCTGAAGTTCCAGATCTTGAGGTAGGTCTAGGAACAACTTCAATGGTCTCATTTCCTTTTGCTTTCCAACTACTGGCAGTCTTCTTGACTCCTGGGGGGAGGGGATACTAGTGAACAAGGAGAGACATCATAGGAAGTGCTGCATCTCCCTTAGCTGAACACTTTGAGTTGAGGAAGGGAGACAAGTTCCTCCAGCAGAAAGTCTAATTTAGCTGATTGGTGGACCATGAAGACTGGTTTTTACCATTTTTTAAAAAATGGGACACATACTTTCTATAAATTAATTGAACCCTTAAAATAGCAAAGGGATTTATCATAAAGCTCTTACTGGAAAAGGCATACTGAAGTCAAGTGTTTATATTTTCCTAGCTCTTCTGGTAACACTGATGAAATAGCATGCCACACTGGTGGCCTTCCTCACTACAGTGACAACACCTTTCCAAACAGCCCTTGGAAGGAAAAACTTATTTTAGCTAACCATTTCCAAGGATGTCAACCCACTTACAAAGGAAAGGCTACACCTATGGCCTCTAATGGTGGCTTGTTCACATATGACAGACAGAAAGTCAGAAACCAGTCAGATTCAACAGCAGATATAACCTTCAAGGGGCTGGTACCTTTCTTGCATCAGCCAGGCGCCCATTTTTTAATGACTCTATAGCTTTCAGAATAGCATTGCCAGCCTGCAAACAGCATGAGCCCATTGGCAAAATTTCATATGCAGGCAATCACACATGCCTGGTTATGGAATAAATGGGAGCCATTAATCATCATGTACTAAGGCTTAGTGGAGCCTTTTGGGCTACGTTTCCCCAAAGTCTAGTAACGTAATGACTGTACTGACAGAATAAAGAAATCATTTGAATCTTTTGTAAATCACATTGTTTCCTCCCTTAGTAGGAATAGCAGGTTTTTAATAAAATTAAAGAAAGCATACATCTATATATGTAGTAACTCCTTAGCAACATTTAAAATATTACATTGTGGACTCTACTGTGAACTCATAATAATTAGAGTGATAAATCCATCTGGATAAAAGTCAACACTGAGCCCCCAGTGGTCACTGAACATCTAAACAGTTTTAAATTCCTATTTTACGTATGTTTTATGGCAGAGAAGCACAAAGGGAGCTCACAGGATAGTTTGAAGCGTGCAGATATTACAGTGGGATAAATCCAGGGGAGATGTAAAATGGAGGTTCTAGAAGAAATGGAGTGGTGTAGAAGCCCCAGGCATTCAGTAGGCGTGGTCTGTATCCTTTATAAATGAACCACTGTGGTGCTTTCCACTCAGGGTCTTCAGACTTCATCATTGATTCTTAAAAAGCTCCATAACAAGCATGGGGGAAGGGGAGAGGGAGCCAGGAAAAAGAGAGGGGGAGAATAGGAGGGGAGAGGAGGACATGGGGGAGCAGGAAGGTTGAGTTGGAGGAAGAATAGAGGAGAGCACGATGAGAGATACCATAATAGAGGGAGTCATTATAGGTTTGAGGAGCGATCTGGCACTAGTGAGATTTCCAGAGATGTACAAGGATGACACCAACTGACAAACCAAGCAGTAGTGGAGAGACTACATTAAATGCCCCTCCCTGATAATGATTTTGACGACTGCCTTATATACCATTCTAGAACCTCCATCCAGTGGCAGATGGAAGCAGAGACAGACACCCACAGCTAAACACTGAACTGAACTCCTGGAACCCAGTGACAGTGAGGGAGGAGTGATGAGCAAAGGGGTCAAGACTGGGCTAGTGAAACCCAGAGAGACAGCTGACCTGAACAAGAGGGAGATCTTGGACCCCAGACTGATGGCTGAGAGGCCAGCATGGGACTGATCCAGACCCCCTGAATATGGGTGTCAGTGCAGAGACCTAGGCAATCTATAGGGCTTTGGGTAGTAGATCAGTATTTATCCCTGGAACACAAATGGTCTTTGGGTGCCCATCCCACAATGAGGGATGCTTTCTCAATCTGGACACTTGGGGGAGGGTCTGGGAACGAAATAACAGACTCTAGATATCCCCCGTGTAGGGCCTTACCCTCCCTGGGGAATGGAATGGGGATTGGGTGGGGGGGCTGTGGGGGCTGGTGGGGGGGAGTGGGCATGGAGGGGAGGGAGAGGGAGCTGCGACTGACATGGGAAGCAAGCTTGTTTCTAATTTAAATATATAATAATAAAGTGTTTTTCAAAAACAAAGAAACAAAGATGTGTGGCCAAGTGTCTCTTTGCTGTTTAAATTGTCCTATAGGCTACAACAGCACACTTGAAGTTAGGTACTGAGGTTTCTTTGTATTAGTAAGGCCTCCCACCTTTTATGTATAAGTCCGGGAGTGGCCTGCCCCCAGGTAAGGGAGGGGAAATTGGTTACACATAAGCTTTTGTGTGTAAATCCCGTGAGTGGCCTGCCCCCAGATAAGGGAGGGGAAAGTGTGGCTACACATAAGCTAACGGTCCCTGTTAGATGGAAGTGCCTGTGGGCCCATTGCTGGGCTAAATTCTTTCTCTGGAGAGTTACCTAGAGTCAGGTGTTGTTGCATTCGCCTGCAATCCCAGCACTCAGAAGTACAGACAGAAAGACCACAGAGTACCTGCGCTGATGAAACAAAAAGAAATGTTATTTAAAACTACAAGGTTCCATATTTAATTCTTTGTACTTATAACCTTTATACACTGACTTATGAAATAAATTTACAAATCCAAAAAAAAAACCCAAAAAACAAAAACCTGAAGGTAGAGATGCTTACCGCCAAGGGAGGCAAACTGAATCTGAGTTCTGTCCCTGAGATCCACACGGCAGGAGTAAAAAACTGACTCTTGCAAGTTGTCTCTGACACATGCACACTGTGGCACATCTGCCCAGCTGCATGTGTGTGCACATGTGCACGCACACACACACATGCTCACATAAATATATTCTTAAATATTTAAATCATTAAAATCTCTCTAAAACGAATTGTTAAGCAGTAGTGATGTGACTTTCTATTATGCGTAATTATTAACACTAGTTTTGGTATGGGGAATCTGTCTTGATTTTTTTCTGCCTTTTTAAAATTGATTCTTTGTGGATTTCATATCATGCATCCCAATCCCACTCATCTTCCCATCCCTTCATATCCGCCTGTGTCCTTGCAACCTCCCCTCTAGATAAAATTAAGTTAAAACAAAACAAAACAAAAAACCCTAACATACAAAAAAAGGTCTCAGCATGGAAGCTATAGTGTGACACAGTGCGAGTCACATTTTACCCTTAAGTCTCTCTGTCTTCTTTTAAGTGTTCATTGCAAGGAGTCATTGGTCTGGTTCGAGGCCTCTGGCCTCTGCTGTACCCTCAATACTGGGCCGTCACTGAGACTACTCTTGAATATCCATTTGCTGTCCAGTGTCATGGAGATCCTGCCCCTCTGGATCTGTAGGTCTGGTCCCTCCACCTGCTCCAGCAGTTCGCAGATGGGGTAGATGTGGGGACGGGCTAGGTCACATCCCTGGTTCTGGGCCTGGGTGGTAACTGGGCTGCTCAGCCTGCCAGTTTTCCCTCATTGACACCATGAGGGCGAGCTCTCCAGCATTGCCCAGGCTAGCCCACCTACTGCAGCAGGCAGCAAGGACTGGGGCCAGTTCTCCTGCTCTCTTGACCTCAGGGCCAGCTCGCTCACCCACACCACCAAGGCCAGCTCTACTGTGTGACCCAGGCGAGGTGCGGGGCCTGTTGTCCTGAGTGCTGCAGTTGTGAAGGGCAGAACTAGCTCTCCTTCTCTTCTTGTGCTCCCAAGGCTGCAGGTGACAAGACGGGGGGGGGCCCGGGGGGGCATCTTTCCCTCACCCATGCCACCGCACGGCAAAGCATGGGCATGGTTAGTCTCCTGCTCTCACACCCTCAGGGTCAGCTCACCTGTGCCCTCTGCCAACAGAGTCGGCTCTAGTGTGCTGCCCAGGCAAGGGGCAGGGTTCTGTCTCCTGTGCGCTGCAGCCAGTGAGGGGCAGAATCATTCTCATGACCTTGGGGACGGCTCTCCCACCTGCCATCAGTGGCAAGGGGCAATGGGAGTGGCAAAATAAATGAACAGTAAAAACAATGATACTTGTAGAAGTTTTTGTTTTGCTTTTTTTTTTTTTTTTTTTTTTTGGTTTTTATGAGACAGGGTTTCTCTGTATTGTTTCGGAGGCTATCGGTCCAGCCCGGCCTCGAACTCACAGAGATCTGCCTGCCTCTGCCTCCCGAGTGCTGGGATTAAAGGCGTGCGCCACCACCGCCCAGTCCAGTTTTTCTTTTTTTGAGATGGGGTCTTATTCTATATCCCAGACTGGTCTTGAACTTAGTGCAATCCTTCTGCCTCCACTTTCCAACTGCTGGGATTAGAAACATGAGCCACTGAACTAAGCTAATTTTTTTCTTTAAATTTTTAAAAAATTATACTCACTTATGTATTGTCAGGCTCGGCAGCAAGTCCTTTTTTTTTTTTAACCAGCTGAGCCCTCTTGCAGACATTAATAAGAATGTTTTCATTTCTTTATTCTGTGTGTGCATACTTACACAGCACGTGAGGCAGGCCAGAGGGCAGCTTTCCTGAGTTGGTACTCTCCTTGCACGGTGTGTGCTCTAGGGTGAAAATTAGTACATTAGGCTCGGGGGGGGGGGGGGAGCACCCTGGCCTGCTAAGCCACCTCAGTGGCTCCCATTTTTTCCTAATGAGGCTCTTGATACTGTTGCTCTATGAGAACATGAGCACGGGCTGCTGTGAGGCTGTTTCTGTTTTGTTGTTTTGCTTTAATCTGATATATTAATATTCTGGTGGAGTCGTATAAAATGATCGGATTGTTTCTTTTTGCAAATACTTTAGGATCTTTATGGGGGAGCTGACAGGAAGGTGCTCCCTGGGCTTCACTGGTGCGGTCCTCCTCCCAGACCTCAGGATGAATGAAGATGAAAGGCTTGTAAGCACTTGTGCCCATCACCTCTGATGGGGAGGTAGGTGTTAAAGTGGTCTCCAGATGACCCTGAATTCATTTCTATTAATATTTAAATGATTGACAGATGAAAAATATGACATTTACAAACAAATACTATGGGAAACTCACGGGCCACATCATAGCCTGAACCCTCAGAGACCCACGGATCCCAGTAGGAGACATAAAATATGCTTGTTACCTATGGCCTGAAAAGAGCCACACCTTAGGCATTCGGGCAGATCCAAGAAGTTGTCTCAGAGAGAAAGAGGTCACAAAATGGAATTTTCCAGCTCAGCTATGCTAAGCAACTCAGAACAAAAGCATCTCAGACTTGCATGGTGCCTGGCAGACAGCCTGGGCCTGGCAGGAAGCACCGCATGATGTGTGCGGTGAGTGATTTGAATACAGCATCTATATTACCACAGCACTCAGAGTGGGGCCCTGAGGACTGAGTCCTTCTAAGCAGCCCAAGAGTAGTTTACTCTCGCTTGGAATCTCTATAGATTCCCGTTACATCCTCTGCAACTAGGCTACTGTGCAGCTTACACGCTCACACACACACATAACCACAGAATATGATATAATAAAATACATTATAAAAATTGCATACACTATATATGAACCCAGTAAAACTACACTACATTTTATATACCTTATAAATAGACATCCAGACAGGTAGATGGTTATCTGATAGATAGATAGATAGATAGATAGATAGATAGATAGATGATAGATCAATCAGTAAATAACAGCTAGAGATTAGAGACACTGGGGTGAGATTGATTCTGGTTCTGGATGTTCATTTAAAGCCTTCAGAATACAGCAAACACATTTAGACTCTGTGTGTGTGTATGGTGTGTGTGTATAGTGTGTGTGTATGGTGTGTGTGTATGGTGTGTGTGTGTGTGTGTGTGTGTCTGTGAGACAGTGGTACAGGAAGGGAACAATGAAGAAGGGGTCACTCTATCTAGCCCCTCCTGGAGCCCCGTCCTTTGGTATTTTGTGTGTTATTCCCTTTACTGTTTTTGTAAGAGCAGTTTCCCTGTCCCATTCTCCCATGAGCAAACGAGCTCTCGATGGCTTCTAAGGCTTTCCGAGCTTTTGGTTAATACGTATTTTCTCTGCTAACATAAACTACTCCCTTAAAGGTAACAATCCCACCCAACATAGAGGACCAGTAACATAGTCCCTTTCAAATAAAGTTATATCCACCCTGCCATTTTTTGAGTAATTAGTTCATTTTGAGTTTCCAGCATCCTGACACCCTGAGTTTTCTATCAACTTCATCATCAAACTCTGGTCAGGTTGCTGTGATTCTGCCAGCAGCGTAGCGCTGTGTGTGAGCCAGCAGTGCACATGGGTGGGCCAGCAGCTCTGTGCACATCTTAGTTCAACGTGGCTTTATTTAAGCCCCATCCTGGTGCTTTGTCTGCTCTCTAACTTGACAAAGTCACCACCTGGAATCGAAGGCCAAATAAACCCCGTCTCCCCGAAGCTGCTTCTGTCAGGTGCTTTATTGCAGCAACAGAAATGAAGTGAGAAGCTTGAAGTTGCTTGTTGAGATGGCTGCAGGGGCTAATGTGGATGAGGCTGTTGGCACTGAAGACCCACAGAGCATGTGACACTGCTCTGCGTTGTTACTCTAAAGTCACATGCTGCTTTGGGAGTCAAGTTCTTTGGATGGTATTCCACGGGCTTTATCATTCATTTTCAATAGCTTAAGCACCTTCTTGGGGCTACCTCTCTCTGTGTGTCTCTGTCTCTGTCTCTGTCTCTGTCTCTCTCTCTCACACACACACACACACACACACACACACACACTGTCTGGCTTTAAGCTAGAGCCCTGAGCTTTCCAGACAGCTGGTCACCCATGAAGCACCTACATTTTGGGGTCCACTCCGCTTTTGACAGTCACTTGAAATGGGACATAAGGCTCCTGGCCTCAACAGCTCGCTTCCCACGCCCATTCCCATGTCCATTTAGGCCCTCTGACGTTTTACAGGCTTGTGCTTTACTGATTGTTGCAGTTTTTGTCTTTTGTATTTTGAGCTCTTTCATACTAGACCGGTTCTCTTTTCATTTTCAAGTGCTGGTTCTGAATTCAAATCTCCGAGTCCAAACAGGACAAGCTGGGCTGAGTTGTGTCTTAGTTTTTTTTTTTATTGATGTGATAAAACACCATAGCTAAGGCAACCTATAAAAGCAAGTATTTAATTTGGTACTTATGGTTTCAGAGGTTAGCGTCCACGTCCATCACGGCAGGGAGCATGTAAGAAGGCAGGAAGACAGGCTCTGAAGAAAGCAACCACAAGACAGAGAGAGAACTCTCTGGGAATGGCATGAGTTATTGAAACCTCAAAGCCTACCCCCTTGGCACACCTCCTCCAACAAGGCCACGCCTCACGCCTCCTAATCCTCCCAAACAGTTTCATCAACTAGAAATCAAGGATGCAAATATATGGGCTTGTGGAGGCCATTCTCATTCAAACCGTCACAAGCTTCCTTAAAGGAATCGGAGCCCTGCATTGTGGAATAACCCTTGTGTACATTGTGAAAAATACGTTGTTCTCGTTGTTAATATAAATCTTGCTGGCTGATAGCTAGGCAGGATTTGGGGGGCAAAGAGATCACTGGGAAGAAGAAGAGCGGAGTCTGGGGAGTTGTGAGCTAGATAGGGAAGAAGCGACATGAAAAGTTTATAGATGAGGAAAACAGCCCCTGGGGTAGATTAATAGGAATGGGTTAATTTAAGTTGTAAGAGCAGGCTGGAGACAAGCCTAAGCTACTGGCGAAGCATTTATAAGTAATATTAAGTCTCTGAGGGGTTATTTGGGAAGTTGCTGGTGGAACAGAGCTGATTGCAGTCCCAATGAAAAACTCAGCCTACAACCCTGTACTCGGTGGCACAGATGTCCACAATGCCACATTCACTGTCTCATTGGATCTCGTAGCACAAATACGACACATTATCATCATTCTTACTTTAGGGGTGAGAAATTTATTATACTGAAAAAGGAGTACACATTCAAAGCTATGACAAGCAAGATGTTTCCACCTGGCATGTCTCAATTCTGAGTTTACCTAAACTTATTTCCATTTGATTAGAAATGTTCTACTGAGAATTCAGAAAGTTGTCTCTATTTTCAACTGCTGGCTTATTCACGTAGCAATTGATTTTACGACTCCGTCATTTGTTCATACATTGTCACCAGGATTTGTCACTTAAATACAGCACAGTTCAAAATGCTCTGAAAGATGTGGTAGCATATGACAGCAATCCTAGCACTTGGAAAATGAAGCCAGGGGGATCATGAGTTCAAGGCCAGTCTGGGGTCCCTAGCTAGATACTGTTAAGGGTTGGAGGAAGTGACATGAGTTATGGGCTGGGGACAGCTTAGTGGTCAAGAGCACTTACTGCTCTTCCAGAAGACCCAATTTTAGTTCCTAATATGTACGTGGTGGCTCACAACTTTGGGTAACTCCAGTTTCAGGGTGTTCAACACTTTCTTCAGGCTTCTGTGGGTAGTAGGCATGCACATACAGACATATGGGCAAAACACACATACACATAGAAGAAAAATAAGTAAATCTGTAGAAGCTGCTCTGAGGGCATATGAAGGACAACTTTTTCTTGGGTAGCTGGGATGGCAGATATTCTCAGCATCTCATCATTGAATCTCATATTTTACACTTAACAAGAGTTGGAACTCGGTAGATGAGTGAGTAACCGAGTGAGCGAGTGAATGAATGAATGAAGTAATGGGCTAAATTATGAGGTCACATGATCATGACCAATTTTTTTTTCAAAGTCATACACAGTGTTAAAAATCAAATAGGGACTGAAGAGATGGCTCAGAAGTTAACAGCACATACTGCTCTTACAGACAATCCAAGTTCAGTTCCAAGTACAGTTCCAAGAGATCTACCCCCTCTAGTTTCCATAGGTACTTCCAAGAATGTGTGTACATGTGCACTCTCTCTCTCTCTCTCTCTCTCTCTCTCTCTCTCTCTCTCTCTCTCTCTCTCTCTCTCTCTCTCTCTTATAAAAAATTTAACCTTTTTGCAAAACCAAAGAGTATGGGAAGGCTAGCAGCAAGTCTTTGCCGCTCTCCCTTTGTGAACTCTCCTGGTCAGGGCGGCCACTTTGAACTTTTAAACTGTTGCTCTGGCAACTGCCTTGTCATCAAACAATGCGCCTGTGTGGCTAGAGCTTCATTTATTCTTTTAAGATAGCATCTGATACCTTTGATGGATCACCATTTTAAATTACCATGGCAATAAAAAAATTACTTATTTTGTTTCAAACATTCTGTTGGCCTGCCGTATCTTTTATCTTGATAATTAAGGAGCCTTTTCTCTGTGTCACCAATTGTATTAGTTACTTTTCTATTGCTGTGCTAAAACATCATGACCAGAGCAACTTAGAGAAGGGAGGACTTACTTGGGGGGTTTCATGGATCTGGAGGGATGAGATTCCATCACCACCACCCCCACTCCCCCCCCCCCCCCCCGTGAAGAAGCAAGCATGGCAGCAGACAGGCATGGTGACTGTCACAGCTGAGAACTCACATCTACAAACAGGAGATGGCACAGACATGGAAACCTCAAAGCCCACCCCAGGGGTGCACTTCCAGCAAGGCCACACCCCCGAAGCCTCCCCAAACACCACCACCACCACCAAGCAGTCAAATTCCAGAGAATAGGGTGGCAGGGGTGGGCAGGGGGGGTAGGGGGTAAGGGGTGGGGGATTGGAGGGGATGACTCATTCACATCACTATAGCCATCTCTACTTCCATTTGGCTTGCTTCTTCCCTGTGTCTCCAGAACATTTCATGCGTCTCTTAGGCTCATCGACTCTTCCCTCACCTCTAGTGCTTCTTTTCCCTTAGATTACTATCTCACGTTTACCTTGATTTATCTGGTATTCCTGCGCCGGGAATCAAGTGAGGGCTTTGGGAGTGCCGAGAAAGTGCTCTACCATTAAGACACCTCTCCACTGCACAAGCTCCACTCACTTCCTGTGACAGAGGACATGGAAGGTAAATGTCTCAGTTAGGGTTTCTGTTGCGGTGACAAAGCACCATGACCAAACAGCAAGCTGGGGAGGAAAGGGTTTATTCAGCTCACACTTCAGCCTCGCTGTTCATCCCCAAGGAAGTCAGGACAGGAACTCAAACAGGGCAGGATCCCGGAGGCAGGGGCTGATGCAGAGGCCACGAAGGGTGGGGGGGGGCTGCTTACTGGCTTGCCCCTCATGGCTTGCTAAGTCTGCTTAATTATAGATCGAAGGACCAGCAGCCTAGGCATGGCACCACCCACCATGGGCTGGGCCCCTCCCCTTTCATCACTAAATGAGAAAATGTCTTGCAGCTGGATCTCAAGGAGGCATTTCCTCTCTGGGTGACTCTAGCTTCTGTGAAGATGACACACTAGAGATTTTGAACTGAAAATCTGTTCTGTCTCATATCTGAGTGAAATCAGTAGTGTGCCAACATCAGATGAAACTCACTTTTCTTAAGATCTAGAAAGCCATTATTCCCACCTTCCCCAGCCTGTGAGGAGGAGCCAGACACCAGGCTATGGTTTCTCCTGTTCCTCCCCTTCAGGCACACCCCTCTACCCTCTATAATCACCACACGGTAGCTGGGTGTGGCTCTTGCCCTCCTGATGCTCCTCTCTCACCACACGGTAGCTGGGTGGGGCTCTTGCCCTCCTGATGCTCGCCCTCACCGTGTTGTTTCAGCATGAAGATTTCTGTCTCCATTCTGAAGGGCTTTGTTGTTGCTTCTTCTGTCTTCTCCATTGTCTCCTCCAAAGACGGCTGCCGCCTGTGATGCTGGGCCTGCGCCCGTCACCTCCCAGGCCTCCTTCCTTTCCCCATATCTTATCATTCATATTAATTAATTTATATAGCCTTATATTCTGATCCCACACTGAATATTTTCATTCTGGCTACTGTATTTTTTATTTTATTTCTAATCCAGTGAGATGGCTCAGCAGGCAGAGGCATGAGCGGCTGTGTGCGTGCCGGACCCCGCGTTCAAACCCTGACAAAGTGACAGGAGAGAACCAATTCTGACCCCAACTCCTCCTTCCTCGTGCACACATGCACCTGCCTACACACAAAATCAATAAACAAATAAATATTTAAATTTCCCAGGAGCCACTCCTATCCCTACTTACTGTCATTTTATAGCATTTTAGCCCTGTTTTTGAAATTGCCTGTTTTTTCTCGGTCAGGCTTTGGGTGGGTTTTGTTGCTGCTGTTTGTTAATTACGATCTTCTCTGCATTAGTTCTACCTGGTGGTGGCTTTTTGGACTTCTTCAAGGCAGGGGTTCTCGTGTGGTCAGGGTTGCTCAGTTGTCAGTGGCTCATGGCCACACTAGAAGCCTCCATGTCTGTGAGCATGGTGTTGGATGACTGCTTGAGACCACCCAACTGTCAGCTGCTGGGTCATTTTCTCAGTCCAAGGGAGTAGACTCCTCGGAAGACAACAGCCATACTCTACCTGTGCCCTGAGTGTGGTCTCTCAGACCTGCTCAGTCACCGTCCTGCAAGCATTCACTGAACCCTATCATCTGCTGATAGCCCTTCTTATATATTTGCTTTTTACTATCATTTTATCACGTGTGTGAGAAGGGAGAGGTGACTGAAAACCATGTGGAATGCATGGCCCATGGCTTTCCTCCTGTTGGTGTTTATGAGTGTCAAGACACTGTTCCCTTGATCAAGAAGGAAGGCCCCAGCCCCTCCTCCCTTTTTGAAGAGAACCTTTTCTGGTGGCTCTGGTTTCTATCTGTGCGGCTGGGGGTGGGGGGAGGGGGTTTGTGCATTCCTCCAGATGTGTCGTTATTCCTTTTTTTATTCTCTTGTTTTCACTCACCTACACTTTCAGTTTGGTTTGCTCTGTCTTCTTACACTGGCTTCTCCTCCCCTTCCTCAACCACTGTGACCTTTCTGGAAGTATCTAAATGTCCCTGTTGTGTGGGCTGGGTGCACAATTTAGAGGCAGGGTGTTTTTTTCCTCTGGGCCAGGTCAAGTCTTCAAACTGAGAACCTCCACCATAGATAGCTACCACTCTCTTCCTGTCACAGCAGAGCCAGGCTTGTATCTCTGGCAGACAAGGTCTTATTTTAAACTCTCACTACGCAAGGAGGCCCAGTCAGTCCCTGGCCTCCAGAGGGCAGGCTTCCCAGACCACTGTCTTCTCCCCAGTCTGGCCACCTGCAGCTTCATTCCCCACCCACCATGGGATTTTTCATACTGTTTCTGGTCCATGGAGCGTTTTTGAAACCTGTTTTTACCTTGGATTTCATGGAAAATAGTTTGCCACCCACCCTGTGTATATCCAGTCCTTCATTACAGATATCTCTGCTAAGACTTCATGGTGAGGGAAAAAAGTACTTTCGAGGCTGGAGAGCCAGGCCAGCAATTGGAAGCACCTGCTGCTTTTGCCGAGGACCTGGGTTCTGTTCTCGGCACTCATGAGATGCTTCACGATCATCTCCAGCTCCAGGGAATCTGAGGTTCTCTCTAGAGTGAAGAAAAAGACAGACAGACAGACACACACACACAGAAAGCTGGGATCACAGTCTAGGCTGTCTGTTGGAGAAAGTGCAGCACCCCAGCGAGTGGTGATATTTTGTTTCTGATCTAATAACGCTTGCCTGAAGATCAGAGTGCAAAGCTAGCCCCATTAGGCCAGGCAATGGTGGCTCACACCTTTAATCCCAGCTAGTTATCCATAGAAGCTGGGTAGTGGTGGTGCACGCCTTTAATCCCAGCACTAGAGAGGAATATAAAGTGGGTGGAGACAGGAACTCTCTAATGGTTGGCTGCTTTGCTTCTCTGATCTTCAACTTGAACCTCAATATCTGTCTCTGGGTTTATATTATTCACGTTACACAGAAGTCCAGTGTGTTATACAGAGCTGAACAGGGAGGCAGGGGTATTAAAGCAGCTGAACAAGCAGGTAAGATTATTACATTTGATAGGCGAGGAGGCGGGGCTTATAGTACACTGCTGGATGAAGGAGCAGGTTTAGCTATCTTGGCAGAAGCAGTTCTAAAGGGAAGCAGTTTCTGGCTGTACACATGCACGGGCGGAAGCAGTCTCTGGCTGTACACATGCACGGGCGACTGGGAAAGACTATGTTGGACTTCTGCGCACTCTGTCAACATCCACACTTGGACCAGAGAAAGGCTTTGCCATGCTTCTCAGCCTCGCGCCAGGGACAGCTCATGTCAACATTCACCTGAGGCATTTTCTGATCCCTACAAGGTGGCAAATATTTTCCAGCCTGTACATATTTCTGCATAAGCGTTTCCCCTTAAGCTTTGAACTTCAATGTTAATAATGACAATTCTTACTGCTGTTAGACATTTCAAGTAAAAGAAAATTCTCATTTGGTGCACTCAAGCAAATGACTTAATTTCTCCTTGACTTACACAAAGGGAATTGGAAGTTCATGCTTTAGATAGCTTTATGTAATACTTTTTCTCCTACGCTGCACATCAAACTGACTTTCTGCCCAACTGCTAATGATGTCGCGATAATTAAGATAAGCCTCTGAAACATTGTGTGAAGAAAACCGAAATTCTACTTACACAGTTGGAAAGAGAAAAGTGTTTAAGACTGTTGTCAACGGATGCAAAATGCAGCTGAGCCTTGCCCTGTCATTGCTGGCACTACCGGGTCTGTGTATGAGCTTTCAATCTGTACATGTCCCATGATACAGAATAAATTATTTCATCCGAACGGAACAAGCAAGAAAAGAAAGGAAGGAAAGAGGAAGGAAGAGAGAGAGAGAGAGAGAGAGAGAGAGAGAGAGAGAGAGAGAGAGAGAGAGAGAGAGAGAAGAAAATTAATTGCAGTTGTTTTAGGATTGAAACCCTTTTAAGTGTGACCCATAGTAAACACAGAGGATACGGGCTTTTTTCCTGTTATTTCCTTTCTGATTTTTAGAGGTCATTTAGGGTTTGACTTCGATGGCGCGCAGCTTTACTATCTGTGGATGGTGTGGGAAGAATCGGGAGATTTGCGAATGAGTAGTGAGAAGGGCAGTACAGAAAATGTCTGAAAAGGAACACTTCCCAACATAGGATGCGAAGCCACCTGCAGGTCCCACAGCACAGACACAGGCAGGCATCATCTCCCACATTGCTGGGCCTCCTGTTGGCTATGCGACCCCAGAACTCTCCAGACCTTCAGGCCCTGCTAAATGAACTCCCATTACACCGTGAGAAGCTCTGTGTTCCAAGACCAAGGCTGCTGCGTCAAGCATAAAGGAGAGAGTAGACTTGCCAGGGTCACTGACAAGCAACAGGACAGCTGCTGCTTACAGCAACTTCTGCTTTATCTTTACATCTATATCTAACCTGTCATTAAGCCCCTATTTTGTTATTTATGTGGATTGCTTAACATTGTTGGTGTATATGTTGGTTTCTTTTCTAAGAATAATGTCTGACTTTGTTGATTTTCTTTGGTGTATGTTTTCTACCTCATTAATTTCTGCTTTTACCAGTATTATTTTCTTCTTTCCTTGATTGTATTCTAGTATTTATTCTAATTCTTTAGTTAACTTGTAAGAATATTAAGCTTTAAATTGTCTTCTTTCCCAATACAAACACACAAGGCTACAAATTGTTCCCTAAGTTTCATGACAAATACATCTGACAAATTTTGACACACAATCTTAAGTTTCTTTGTAGTTCCAAGTATTTCTAATGTCTTTTGTGATTTGTGTTTAGTACATGCACAGACTTAGATGTTTTGCAGAAGTTTTCAGATGTAGGATGCCTGTTAGATATCCTTTTTCTTTCTTTTTTTTTTTAAAAAAACCTATTCTTTGTCTCTCACATCATGCTTCTAAATCCCATTCATTTCCGTCCTTGTGTATCTGTCCTCTGCCCTTGCAGATCCCACCCTCTGATAAAATTAAAGAGGAAAAAAGAAACGGGAAAAAGAATCTCATCATGGGAGCTGCAGTGAGACACAGTGGGTCATGCAGTAAACCCTTTCATCCATACATCTTTACTTGCAAGTGTTCATTGCAAAGAGTCATTGGTCTGGTTCGAGCCCTCTGGTTTCTGATACAATATTGGTGCTGGACCCTCACTGGAACTCCTCTTGGTTATCCTGTTGTTGCCCTGTGTTGTGGAGATCCTGCAGCTTTGGGTCTCCAGGACTGATCCATCACGTGCTCCATCGGATAACAGATGGGGTGGATGCTGGGGTGGGCCAACCCATAACCCTTGTTCTGGGTCTGGGTCGTTGCAGGGTTGGTCAGCTCAACAGCTCTCCCTTGTCCTCACCACCAATGTGAGCTCTCCTGCATTGCCCTGGTGAGGTCACCCTTTGCATCTATGAGCAAGAGGAAGGGATGGGCAATTCCCCTGCTTTCATGCATGGACCATATTCCTAAGGAAAAATGACTCCTCCTTTCCCAGTATCCATCAACTGAAAGTAACTTCTCAGAGAGAGGTGGGATTTCATGACTACCCTCCAATCCACGCTGAGATTTGGGTTGACTTTTTCTTATGCAAATCTTGTGCATATAGTCACTGGAGATTAGTGTCTACAATGACCCTGCTATGCCTGGAAAATTCTCTTGATGCAGATGTCTGCTGCTTCTGGTTCTCACAATATTTCCATACTGAGCAGTTGTAGCTCTCTGTATAAACTGCTATTTCAAAAGGAAACTTCTCTGATGAAAGTTAAAGGTGCATTCTACATATATAAAGATAAGAACCTAGGGAGCAATTTAATAAATATCCATTTTACAGAACAGTAGTATTGGGATCTTAGAGCTTATGGTGCATGCACTTACCATTTTTTGACCCCGTTAACAGTACTAGGCATGCAGAGAAGGCTTTAAATTCAATCAGAATGCAGTTGGTTGCTCCACTATTTAACCAGTGGTCATATCTTGCCAGGCCAGTTGTTATTGTAATAGTATTTTCACATTATGCTAAACACTAGATATAATCAAGTTTAGGACTATTATATGTTCCTGGAAATTGGTTGTTTTGTTATTCACTATGTCAGGACTTTGAGCTCTAGTAATGTTTTTTTACCTAAGTTTAGTCAGATATTATTGAGAATGTTATGCCTTGATTTCTCTTTGGTTAATATTTCCTACTACATGATTTTTTAACAGCTTTAACTTTTGTCCTTCCTGTGCTCTCCTGTTTAAGAAATACCTTTGGGGGGCAGGTAATAGTCTCTGCACTTACCTTGAAATCCTGGTTACTTGAGTTTGATCCCTGAAAACAAGTAAAGGTAAAAGGAAAGAATTGACTGTCCTTAAAGTCACAGCTACGGTTGCCTGCACAAGTCCTGAACAAGTTCAAGCCAGTTAACCTTCTAGCATCAACCGAGCTGACAAGCTATAGACAGTCGATGCTTCTGGAAGAGGAGAGTCCATTTACTTTAAAGGTGTGGCCTTTGCTTTGTCAGGTCAACCATGCATCTCTGAATGGCACCACATTCAGTGGTTGTATATAATTCATAATATATAATATATAATAAGCAGATAAGTAAATGTGTAATATGCAGACACTAATTTTTAGGGGATGGAGGTATGTCTTGGGTGATTTGTGGATAAGAGTGGGGGTGAATATGATCAAAACACGTATGAAGTTCTCAAAATGATTCATACAATATTGTATTAAAAAATAAAACTACTGCTTTGTATACTACTTTAAAAGATTTATACACAATTCTTCACAGTCCTTGAAAGAACAGTAATCAGCTTTATATGGAAAAATAAAAGACCCAGGATAGCCAAAACAACCCTGTACGATAAAGGAACTTCCAGAGGCATCACCATCCCTGACATCAAGCTTTATTATAGAGGTATAGTCCTGAAAACAGCCTGGTATTGGTACAAAAATAGACAGGAAGACCAACAGAATTGATTGAAAACCCTGATATTAACCCACAAACCTATCAACACTTGAGTTTTGACAAAGAAGCTAAAATTATACAATGGAAAAAGAAAGCATCTTCAACAAATGGTGCTGGCATAACTGGATATTGGCATGTAGAAGACTGAAGATAGATCCATTCTATTGCCATGCACAAAACTTAAGTCCAAATGGATTAAAGACCTCAACATAAATCCAGCCACACTGAACCTCTCAGAAGAGAAAGTGGGAGGTACCCTTGAATGAATTGGTAGAGGAGACAGCTTCCTGAACATAACACCACTAGCACAGACACTGAGATCGACAATTAATAAATGGGGCCTCCTGAAACAGAGAAGCTTCTGTAAGGCAGAAGACACAGTCAACAAGACAAAAAGGCAGCACACAGAATGGAAAATATATTCACTAACCCCACATCTGACAGAAGGCTGATCTCCAAAATTTACGAAGAACTCAAGAAGCAAGTCTCCAAAACACCAAAGGATCCAATTAAAAGGTGGGATACAGAACTAAATAGAGAATTTTCAATAGAGGAGTCTAAAATGGCTGAGAGACACTTAAGAAAGAGCTCAATATCCTTAGCTATTAGGGAAATGCAAATCAAAACAATCCTGAGATACCATCTCACTTCTGTCAGAATGGCTAAAATCAAAAATACTAATGACAGCTTATGCTGGAGAGCATGTGGAGAGAGGGACACACTCCTCCACTTCTGGTGGGAGTACTAACTTTACAAGCAGCTTGGAAATCAGTATGGTGATTCCCCAGGAAAATGGGAATCAGTCTACCACAAGACCCAGCAATTCCACTCTTGGGCATATACCCAAAAGATGCATATTCATACAACAAGGACATCTGCTCCACTATATTCATAGAAGCATTATTTGTGCTGGGATTAAAGGCGTGCGCCACCACCGCTAGGCTCATAGAAGCATTATTTGTAATAGCCTAGATGCCCCTCAACTGAAGAGTGGATAGAGAAAATGTGGTAAATTTACACAATGGAGTACTACTCACTGGAAAAAAATTGGAATCTTGAAATTTGCAGGCAAATTTGTGAGGTAACCAAGTCACAAAAAGAAAAACATGGTATGTACTCACTCACATATGGATTTTAGGCATGAATCAAGCGAGTGCCAGCCTACAATCCCACTGCCAGAGAGTCTGGGAAACAGGGAGGATCCTAAGAGAGATATGTATGGTACCCTGAGAAGGGGAACCAGACAGGATCTCCTGAGGGGATTGGGAGCATGGGGGGAGGAGAGAGGGAGCTGTGAGAAAGAGAGGGGGAGAAGAGGAGGGGAGAGGAAGACATGGGGGAGCAGGAAGGTTGAGTCGGGGGAAGAATAGAGGAGAGCAGGATGAGAGATATTATAATAGAGGGAGCCATTATAGGTTTGAGGAGAGATCTGGCACTGGTGAGATTTCCAGAGATCTACAAGAATGACACCAACTGTCAATCTAAGCAATAGTGGAGAGATTACCTTAAATGCCTTTCTCAATAATGAGGATGACCACTACCTTGTATGCCATCCTAGAGCTGTCATCCGGTGGCTGATGGAAGCAGAGGCAGACACCCACAGCTAAACACTAAACTGAACTCCTGGAAACCAGTTGCAGAGAGGGAGGAGTGATGAGCAAAGGGGTCAAGACGGAGCTGGTGAAACCCACAGAGACAGCTGACCTGAACAAGGGGGAGCTCATGGACCCCAGACTGATGGCTGAGAGGCCCGCATGGAACTAATCCAGACCCCTTGAATATGGGTGTCAGTGAGGGAGGCCTCAGCATTGTTTGCAGCCTCGGGTACTAGATCAGTATTTATCCCTGGCATTGAAATGAATTTTGGGAGCCCATTCCACATTGAGGGATGCTCTCTCAGCCTGGACACATGGGGGTGGGCGTAGGCCCTGCCCCAGATGATATGACAGACTTTGAAGATCCCCCATGAAGAGCCTCGACCTCCCTGGAGAGTGGAGTGGGAATTGGGTGGGGGGTTGGGGGACTGGTGGGGGATGAGGGGAGAGTGGAGGGGAGGGAGAGGGAGTTGGGATTGACATGGGAAGCAAGCTTATTTCTAATTTAAACAAAAAATAAATTAAAAAAGATTTGTAGAAGATATTTTTCCATGTGTAGCTTCTAGGTTGACAATGACTCCACACACTGAAGATTGATCTCAGCATCTTCTGACTTTCACTGTTGTCACTGAGTATGCAATAATTGAAGGACACCATGACCATGTCATTGGACGTGGTCTTTATTTTCAGCTCAGTTGCTTCTAAGGCTATTTCCTCTCCCCTGTCGTAATTTAGATGTACTATGATGGAACTAAGATTTACAGAATATGCAGAAATTCATAACAATAATTTAATAGAACTTATTCGCTATTTTGTTATTTTCTGTTTCCAGGCTCTGATTGCACACACATTGGAGTTCTGACTCTTTATATCATGTTTTTAATCTTTGTTTCATATTTTTACATGCTTATTAACCTAAACTACACTCAATTCTTCTTCATACCCATCACAAATATTCACTTTAGCTCTACCTACTAAACAGCTTCTCTTTTGATTTAAAAAAACACATAATTGCTGTAAATTTTTATTTTCTACTGGTTTGGGTTCATTTGTAAATCTTGTGCAATGTTCACATTTTCAAACTTCCCTTTCATTTTGAAAAAGACATTAGCTATAGACATATGTATTTCTGAGAAAATATGGAGATATCTAAAAGGTCAATGTCTGTGCTGTTTCTGCCTCTTCCCACTCATGGTGTCTTGTCTCACTGTGGTTTTAACTAAGTTTTAAGATATTTATATCCTATGTAGTCTTTACCTGAATGAATCTGTAAAATTCTGGGTTGGATTATGTTGTTGCCCTTGAGGTCACAGGATTCTGAGATTCATCTGAGGGTCACTAATTGAAGACTGTAGTCTAGATGCTACGTGAAGTTTCCTAGTACACGCTAACAATGACCTAAGATAGAATCATCTTACTCCTGTCAGAAGTCTAAAATCAAAAACACCAATGACAGCTTATGCTGGAGAGGATGTGGAGAAGGGTGAACACTTGTCCATCGCTGGTGGGAGTGCAAACTTGTTCAGCCACTTTGGAAATCAGTATGGAGATTCCTCAGGAAAATGGGAATCACTCTAACACCCAACCCGGCAATTCCTCTTTTAGACAGACGCCCATTCATACAACAAGGATGTCTGTTCCACTATGTTCATAGCAGCATTATTTGTAATAGCTAGATCCTGGAAGCAACCTAGATGCCCCACAACTGAAGAGTGGATAGAGAAAATGTTGTACATTTACACAATGGAGTACTACTCAGCGGGAAAAAAATGGAATCTTGAAATTTGCAGGCAAATGGATGACACTAAAAGAAGCCATCCTGAGTGAGGTAACCCAGTCACAAAAAGACAAACATGGTATGTTCTCACTCATATATGGATTTTAGATATGGATCAGGGGAGTGTCAGCCTACAATCCCAAGGTCAGTGAGTCTGGGAAACAGGGAGGTTCCCAAGATATATGCATTATACCCCAGAGAAGAGGAAATAGGCAAGATCTCCTGAGCAGATTGGGAACATGGGGGGGGGGGGAGAAGAGAGGGAACCAGGAAAAAGAGAGGGGGATAAAAGGAGGGTAGAAGAAGACATGGAGGAGCAGGAAGGTTGAGTCGGGGTAAGAATAGAAGAGACCAGGATGAGAGATACCATAATAGTAGGAGTCATTATAGCTTTGAGGAGAGAGCTGACACTAGTGAGATTTCCAGAAGTCTACAAGGATAACACCAACTGGAAAACTAAGTAATAGCGGAGAGACTACATTAATAGCCACTACCTGATGATAAGGTTGATGACTACCTTATATGACATCCTAGAACCTTCATCCAATGACTGATGGAAGCAGAGACAGATACTCACAGCTAAACACTGAACTGAGCCCCTGGAACCCAGTAACAGAGATGTAGAAGTGATGAGCAAAGGAGTCAGGACCGTGCTGGTGAAGCACACAAGGACAGCTGACTGGACAAGGGGGAGGTTTTGAACCCCAGACTGATGACTAAGAGACCAACAGGGGACTGATCCAGACTCCATGAATGTAGTGTAATTGAGGAGGCCTCAGAAATCTCTGGGGCCTTGGGTAGTAGACAAGTGTTCACCATGACATACGCATGAACTTTGGTAGCCCACTCCAAATGTAGGCATGCTCTCTCAGCCTGGACACATGGGGAAGGGCCTAGGTCCTGCCTTGGATGAAATGACAGACTCTGGAGATCCCCCCCAAAGAGGGCCTCACCCTCCCTGGGGAATGATGTGGGGATTGGGCTGGGGGTGAGGGTTGGGGGGGGGCTGGTGGAGGGAGAAGGTGGGGAGCTCAGATTGACATTTGAAGCATGTGTGTTTCTAATTTAAATTAAAAAACATAAAAAATTAAAAAAGGGAAAATGCCAGGGAAGGAATGGGCTTGCTATGGCGGGTAAGGGAAAGCAGGCAGAGTGATGTCGGAGGCTTCCTTCCTCCACATCTGTTAGGGATTCTGGTATGTACTAAGACCAGTTGAGACTGAGAGCAAGCAGGCAAAGAGTGCTTCCTTCTTCCATGTCCTTTATATAGAGAGACTGCTAGAAGGTGTGGCCCAGAATTAAAGATGGATTTTTGCACCTCAAATTACTCAGAATAAAAGCAGATCTTCCCATTGCAAACTGTTCAATTGAGAAGAATTCCCTCACAATTGTACCCAGCCACTTGAATTTTAGTTAATTCCAGATGTAGTCAAGCTGATAGCTAAGAATAGCTATTACAATGGTACAACAGAAAATCTGTTACTATAATTCATCATAGTAAAACCAAATTAGTAAATATTTGGAAACAATTTATATTTACTTGTTATAGTATGTGTATAGGTGTTTAGTCTGCATGCGGTCTGTGTACCATGTGTGCCTGATACCCAAGAAAGTCAGAAGAGGGCATCAGGTCCCCTAGAGATACAGTTATAGATAATGTGAGCCACCATGTGCGTGCTGAGAACTGAATGCTGATCCTCTGCAGGAACAGAAAGCCCTTAACCACTGAGCTATCTTTTTGGCTCAAATTCTAAGGAAATGTGACTGTTAATTCACATAAGTTAAAATTGTAAGAGCAATTGTAGAGTAAGTGGGCAAAATTATTGGTACTATCAAGTATACAAATCATCTCAAAAATATGTACAACATGAGAACTGATTATATTTGGAAATATTTGTAGATAATTAGGAAAACAAAAACTTAAAGTACTTGAATATTATATGAGAAACATCTTCAAAAAATTTTATACCGTGTAAAGTTTGGATAGGTAGCCCTATTTACAAGTGAGACTTAAATTTGTATCAACAATTATTATTATCAAATTTATTGATTATATATGCTAATTTTAAAATGAAAATACCCTTATATATTTAATTTAAAAATTATATTCTACTTACAGATCTAGAATTGCCGTTCAAAAGTATACATCCTTTGCTCTTTGATTGATTTGGGATTAGTCTAAGTTTCCTAAACAATTAACTCCATTGCACACATATAATGTCATTTTCCTAAACATCTGAATATGTTTACCCATGGACAGACATACAAAGCAAATTTTCCAATTTTTAAAGAAATGTACAGACTTGCTGGGCATGGTCTACATGTCTTTAATCCTAGAGGGGCAAACAGATAGATCTCTAAGTTCAAGGCCAGCCTGCTCTACAAAGTGAGTTCCAGGTCAGTCAAGGCTACATAGCCAGACCTTGTCTCACTAAAACAAAAACCAAAACCAAACCCAAAACCAAAGCCAGAAAATAAACTTACAAACTTATAAGCATAGCAGGCCAATTTTGAAATGAAGTTCCATGACCCAGGTTCTATTTACCTCAGTCTGACTCTCTCCAAGCA
Source organism: Mesocricetus auratus (assembly GCF_017639785.1). Classification (NCBI taxonomy): domain Eukaryota; kingdom Metazoa; phylum Chordata; class Mammalia; order Rodentia; family Cricetidae; genus Mesocricetus; species Mesocricetus auratus. The sequence goes on along the minus strand of NW_024429266.1, from coordinate 77,991,782 downwards.
TGGAGGGCTGCCTTATAGGACTAGCTCTGCCACAGGAAACCCAAACACCAAATTTCCAGCTGGAATTGAGTCATTCACTCCATATACCATTTATACCTGGACCACAAAAACTGAAACATGTTTCAGTTCTTCCATTTTAACCTGGTTTGGGTAGGGGCACCCTTCCACGTTTCATTACTGACTCTCCCACTTTTGGGGGGATTTAACAACAGTTCAGCTGTCTAGTTGACTACTGTATGCTGCTGTTCAGATTTGTCTACTTGCTATTACAGGTGTGGTCTCTATTCACAAAGATGGACATTTGATGTGACTAGCACTCACCAGAAGAGTTTACAGGAGGAAGTGATGTCAAAGCTAAGACCTGGGAGAATCATCATATATTGATAGATTATCAATGTAGATTATCAATGTAAATACTGTCTTGAAATCTATTGAGTAATTGTCATATTCAAATACTGGAAGGAAACTCATGTTCTAGAGGAGGAGACAGACAGCAAACACAGGTGTCACTAGAAAAGGATAAGCAGAGAGAGAGAGAGGTGCTTAATAAACTGACCACTAAGCAACAGAGGAATATAAAAGCATATAAGAAGATAATCTCTTTACATTTTATATTAATAAATGCATATAATATTTCCTTTGATAGTACAAAATTAAATTCAGAGGGACTATATTTACACAAGTGTGTAACTTAAGAAACTATATGCAATAACCTAAATGTCATGTAAGGGAATAAAAAATAAAATAAAATCTGTGTTTTTATCTATCTATATCCACTTAGGATAATAACCCTCTGGGGTGTTTCAAACACAGGAGAACTGGCTACTCAGGTTTGTAAAGGGCTGGAAGAGCAAAGAGAGGAAGGTAGGATTCTCCAGGGCTGATAACTACAGGGAATCACTCATCAGAACAGAAGACGTGGAACAGAAAGCATGTGCCCAGGCTGAGGCTGCTGCTGGTCACACCAGGAGGCAGCCAGAAACAAGGGGAGAATGCTGTCTCCCTTGTGCCCTTCCAGCCTTGCCCAGGCCACTGCGAGCAGATGCAGAAGGGGAGCCAGCAGGAAGAGATTTGGGAGCTGGAACTTGCAGGTTTCTAAGATAAAGCGTGGTGACAACAGAGACAATGTGATAGAAGAGGCTGAGACATGATTGCTTCAGGAGACCGGGGTTGTTGTGTTGCTCTGTTTTGTTGAGTCAGGACCTCATTCATGTAGCCCAAGTTGGCCTCAAACTTACTGTGAAGTAGAAGATGACCTTGAACTTCATGATCCTCCTGCCCCCACTCACAATTGCTGCGATTACAGGCATGAGGCACCATACAGTGTATACTGTGCCAAAGACTAAACCCAGTTATGCCCATTAGGCAAGCACTCTACCTATAGAGCAACATCCTGACCCCTTAACTACACCTTTTAAACACGTTTGGAGTTATCGAAGAGGCCCAGTGACTGAATCTACTCTTAGATAAACAGAGTTAGTAGCAAGAAGACAGTGTTCCACTAAACATGGAATGCTTTTTTACACAACATTCAGAAATGAAGGGCTAAATAGGCTTATGCACAAGTATGTAGTCACTAGGAATGCAATAATATGGTTAGATTCAGAAGACATCAAAGAGACACAAACACTAACATGGCATTGCCATTGCTGGTAAGATTTTCCAAGTAATCTAGCAACATTTCACAGCAAAGTGTATCAGTAATCTCAGATACATTGTTAGAAATCCAACATATATTGAAACCATGTATTTACATGTAAAATGGAGGCAGGCTTTAGGCTTGGATCATATAAAATGTGTTTTCCATTTTACCCATGTAGGACCATCTGAATATACACTATGGGATGATATCTAAATGTCTACTCTTTTGTTTCCTAAATGTCATCTTCACATCTTCCATACACTCTCACTCCCATCCCCTAATTGTGACACTAAAATATCTCTATAAGACAGGGATATGGCTCAGTAGCAGACTATCTGATGCCCAGCACTGCCAAAAGGAAGTCTCCATAGATGCAATCCCTCAAGGGGCAACAGTGCCCCAGTGCCGAACACTGAGGTCATTGCATACAGAAGTATTTATCCCCTGTCTGTGCAGTATGAGGTCACAACCCACTATGTCACCAGCAGGGTAGAGAGTGGCATTGTTCTTTTTGCAATTTAAGAGGTATTTATGCATACATAGGAGAAGACATTTGGCAGTTGCCTTAGTGAGGGGACACTAGCCCACTCAAGCATGTGGTTCTGGCAGGCCTTGCCCTTCTCCCCAATTCCCTCTGCCTTCCCAAATACCATTAGATTAGATTCCTAAAGATAGCCACCAAGGTCTAGTCCCTTATTTGGTCACTTCCTCCTTCTAAGGCTGACTACCATGGTCTAGCTATCAAAGTATTAATGTTCAGCAATCAAACTCCCCTTTGGCTCACCTAATAAATATTCCCAATCAAAACATACCACTGAATCCTAGCTCATGCTAACACAGACCTCCTCTTTTCCTCTTCTTAAAAATTGCTGGTTTTCTGCCTGAGTCAGAGAGCAGTCATGATGGGGGATGTCCGTCTGTATATGTATATATATATGTATATGTATATATATGTATATATATATATATTTCTCTTGTTGGTTGATGAATAAAACACTGATTAGCCAGTAGTCAGGCAGGAAGTATAAGTGGGGCTACCAGATGAGGAGAATTCTGGGGAGAGGAAGGCAGAAAGAAACTGCCAGGGAAACACCATGTAGTTGCTGAAGGAGTAGCATGCTAGATAGAGCCTTCTCCGGGAAGGTAAGACCACGTGGAAATACTTAGATCAGTAGAAATGGCTTAATAATTAAGAGAGAGCTAGCCAATAAGAAGCCTGAGCCATTAATCAAACAGTTTATAATTATTATAAGTCTCTGTATGTTTATTTGGTGCTAAATGGTTATGGGACCAGGTGGGAAAGAAACTCCATCTATACAGCTACTTTAATTTTTCTTCCCCTCTTAATAAAGGATCTCTCTGTGAAAGCAGGTGTTTGGTGTGGTTTTGCCTAATCTGGGGTCCAGGGGGATGTCCTCACTGTGCACAAGTCTCCTTCACTTAGCCCTTCTAGGTTTTTGTACTAACATATCATAGTCTGAGTCGGAGTCCTGGATCAAGGCACTGGAAGAGGTGGTTTCCAGGAGGCCTGAGTAGGTTTATAGAAGCCTTGGTGTGTGGCATGCAGTAGACATGACCAGGCTCCGGCTGTGAGGCTTTAGCTCATGGTTCCACCATTTCCCTAAGGCCTGTGTCAGGGTACAGTCGCCTGGCAGTTAGGTGGGAACACATGAACATTTCCTTTTTTGCACAAGCACTGCTGTTCTGAACCAGTTCTGATCTTACCTTGTAGGGGAAAAGTTTCTTAAGATTAGAAGCACTTGCCGGGCGGTGGTGGCGCACGCCTTTAATCCCAGCACTTGGGAGGCAGAGGCAGGCGGATCTCTGTCAGTTCGAGGCTGGGCTGGACCAATAGCCTCCAAAACAATACAGAGAAACCCTGTCTCATAAAAACCAAAAAAAAAAAAAAAAAGATTAGCAGCACTAAGTGAGCACTTTGTGAGGCTAAATGTCTTACTCTCATGTCTATGCGGTAACTCTTAGCGACAAACCGAGAAGCTGAGAAGCAATTCTGCCAGACTAGGATGCTATTTCCTACTCATGGCCAAAGCCCAGATGAGGATGTTGGTGATGCTTAATGAGGCAAGGGTGCTGGTTGTCTGCTACAGGGCCAGCGCTGTGACCCTGATGATGCAAACTGAGGAAGATTGTAAGATGAGGGCACAATGTGGTGCTGTTGGCCAGTGTTCCCAATGACAGCCCTTTGGGCTTTAACCCAACAGCCTCCAAACTCAGTGTCAGCATCCAAGGCCTGCCCTGGTCCTGGTGTTTGGATCAATAAGCAGGGTGTGGCTATACCTGAAAACACATCTCTCAAGCCTGACCAAGCTTGGGCCAAGACTAGGGATCATTTCCAGATGTGGGCTTCACATGTGAGCCAGCCATCTGAAGGCTGCTTATTTGAACAAAGACTGGAAGCACTAAAGGAGCCCTGAGGTTCTGCCAAGCCCTGGATAGCAGATGAATGCACAAAATACCCTAACTTATGAGAGAGGAGAGGAGAGGAGAGGGGAGGGGAGGGGAGCGGAGGAGAGGAGAAGAGGAAGGAGAAGGGGAGGAGAAGCACAGAGGGAACGGGAGAGAGAATGGAAGGGAGAAGAAGGGGAAGAGGGGGGAGGGGAGGAGGACTGTGCTGAGGCTCTGTGATGATGTGTGTGCTCCAGGGTGTTCTGTGCTCAGGCAGCAACTTCAGTCAGGACTGTGAGGAGTGAGCTTCTGCTGTGGGGATGCTGCTCTTGTCCTTTCCTCCTTTTCACATCATCTGAAAGAAAGAGGAGGAGGAGGAGGAGGAGGAGGAGGAGGAGGAGGAAGAGGAGAGGAGGAGGAGGAGGAGAGGAGGACAAGGTGTCAGGTGGGCCTCCGATTCTCTCTGTAGCTCAGGGTGACCATGTATTTCTGGTCCTCCTGTCTCCACCTCCTTGGTGCTGCAACACCAGTGTGCACCACCACGTACAGTTTACATGGTACTATAGGTCAAATGCAGTGCCTTGAAGAATCTACTCAAGTACACTTCCAACTGAGTTATATCCCAGCCTCTAACATTATCTCTTCATTGCAGCTTTATAATTTAAAATATAATTTCACAATTCAGTGGCTCCTTCCAGCACACTGTCCCTTCCAGATGGCCCTTTCTTTCCTCTATGACCAAATCTCCCACACTTGATAGGAAGGGACTCAAGAAGTCAGATAGTTGGCGGTCATCTCTGGAAAAAGTCAAGGTCAAAAACAATCAAGCAGAGCCTGACGCTCACTGGAAAGGGGGTGAGCTTCTAAAATAAGCTGTCCTCCTGTCCCCCAGGCCACAGCAGTGTAACTTCCTTTGGGGACAACTTCCTTACAAGAAGTTGTTACGGGGACACAGACACACAGAGGACACGGGGAGAACCAAAGGGGAGCAGCCTCCTTCCAACAGCCCCAACAAACTAGACTCAAGTCACCTGTCCCAACATGATGCCTAATGAGACAAGTAAAAGACAGGAGAGGAGAGCCAATCAGTGTACTGAGAAGGGAAACAGATGAAGAGTCCCATGACCCCCAAATTGGTCCTCCATTATAATGTAGGTGACACAAAGCAAACAAATTCTCCTACCCACATTGTGTTGGCAAAGTCACTTAAACTCTCTTCTTGGCTCTGGGGGGAGGAGGGTTAATTATAAATGAAAGTCACTGTCACAGCATTGAGAGGGTTAACTGTAGATGAAGGTCACTGTCACAGCTCTGAGTTGACACTGGGATAAACTCAGACAGCTTAGAGATAGGATTAGGCCTTCCTCTTATTCAGCAAGGGTTTCTCTTTAAGATTCATTTGTTATTTTCATCTCTCTCTCTCACTCTCTCTCTTTCTCTTCTCTCTCTCTCTCTCTCTCTCTCTCTCTCTCTCTCTCTCTCTCTCTCTCTCTCTCTCTCTCTGTGTATGTATGTGTGTGTGTGTGTGTGTGTGTAGTTGGCCTCAGAGGTCAGAAGAGAGTACCAGATTCCTCGGAGCTTGGGCTATAAGTGGCTGTGAGTCAGCTGACATGGATTATGGGACTCTTTAGGTACAGGGCAGCAGGTACTCTCAACTAATGCATCATTTTTCTAGCTCATAAAGAATTTCTTAAGCACCTCTTATGTGCCAGGTAATATTTCATGGTAAAAAAAACATAACAGGAGGGGGAAGGGAGAGAGTGGGGAAGGTGTGGGAGGGTTGCCACCCTCACACAACTCATATTGTGGAAAGGGATAAACGTCATCATCCTCTACAGATGCAGAAAGTAATTCCAGAGAGGAAGGTGGCCTGGGGTTAAATGACACAGGCCCCATCCTCCCAGGACAACTGGGCTTTGGGTCTGTGTAAATGGGATCTACAGAGTCACACTACACAATCCAGACCATGAATCAGAAAACACCTAGAACCACTCACTGCCATGCATGCAGTCCTCAGAATCCTCCCAAACACCTAGCTGCTCCATCTAAATCCACTAGAAAAGTAAGACCACGTGATGCTTGCAAAACTCTACAGAAGGGTTAGTGAGCAAGGGAAAGTAGCCCTTGCAAAGCCCTAAGCTCAATTACAACACTGTTCTTGAGAGTTTCACTCTTCTCCCTGACTGTGCTTGCAACCAAAGGTGGGGAAAGTAGCAAACATCTGTAGAGAAAATTATTTTTCATTGAAATAAAAAGAAGCAACTCACCTTCTGTCCTTCAGTGTTTCCCCTCTGAGCAATAGCTCCCATGCAAGCATGGAGACAAAAGCCACCCCTGTGGTCTAGAGTCCTAAAGACAGATGCTCCTAAATGCTAAACCCCTCAGAAGCAAAGTGATTTTACAGCAACCCTCGGTTCAGTGCTCATCCCTAAGGCACTGAATAATTTTGAGCAGTTGAGACGATGGATGAATGGATGGTGGAGACTTAAGAGTAGAAGTGAAGAAAAAGAAAGGAGATGGATGGGTGGTGACTAAAGTGTGGTTGGGGTCATCTGCGACCCAGTGGGATGTGGCAGAACAACAGAGGAGTGATAAAGGGATGGGCTGTTCTGTAGAGCCGGTGGGCAAAGCTGAGATTGATATTCAACCGGTAAGACCGGTAGGTGCAAGCCTGTTTAGGGACGGAAAGGTTCCTGACATGATTCCATCCTAACACAGAGAGGCTTGTCATAGCTTCCTGCGGGAGTCTCATTAATAGCTGTGCAGACAGCTGCAGGATCTCCATAGAGATCTGTCCTGTGAGTGAGGGGAAGCCGGAGCGAGGGGAAGCAAGGGTTGGTGCCTTTTCTGCAAATAATGACTGTCCAACTGTTGGAGACCTCACCAGGCACCGCACACTGCGATTGTAGACCATAAAAGTGAACAAAAGGAGAAAGGGAATAGACTCATTATCTGTGGGACGGCACAGGTCACCTGCTGTGGCTACAACCCAGGCTAAATTACAGCGTGTGAGGCCATCCACCCACATTTTTCCTGTCATTCTGAAGGCTTTTATTCCAACTTATTTTAGGAGTGGCAAAGGTGTGTTTCTAATTCTGTCCCTCTCTTGCTTTTTATAGTGCTGGAGTCTTGGCAAACATCAGGAAGAGAAAGGCATGCCCCCCTTTTCTGTATCTTATCAGCAACAAGTCTAAGGACCTGTTTCCTGCTTCTAGTATGTCCTCACCTGCTGTGTCCAGCTCCAGCTGTGACTCTGTAGTTTGCAGAGAGTATGGCTACTTGCTGGGCTGCCTGGGCTGGCATGAGCCCTGCCCGCAGACAGATGGCACAGCCCGGCCTTAACAGATAGCATTTTAATGGCTGAGGGAGTCTCCACCACAGCCCCTCCTGATGTTAGTCACAGAGCTGGGGCCGGGGGTCTTAGTCAGAAAATGCTCACAAGCAACAGAAAACCACCGTTTATCTACGAGTAAGACAGCCGTCAGTTTGCAGTGTGTGTTGTTTGCCGGTGAAAGGCCACTCTCCTGACAGGGAACTGAAGGGCGCTGACAGCACCGCGCACATATCCCTGTCCTCCCATTCAGGGCTGGCTGGCTCCACTGCCAACAGCTAGTGCCTTGTTTTTTGTTCTGAGAGCCCCCTGTTTCTCTAGGGCTCCTTTGCCACCTGTACATCTGGCCAAAGTGCCAGGAAATGAAGTCCTGGGCGCCGCCTCCGCCCGTGATTGACAGGAGTTGGTGTCTCTGCTCCTCAGCTCCCACTTCCTCAGAGACAGGCACATGGTATGCTCTTCAGCTCCTGGCACAGTGGCCGTCTGCGATTCCTGGCATTACTTCCACAAACTCTGAGCATCTCCTGGGTTCATCTCTGGAATCACTTCACCTAGAATCTCTAATTCAGAGGGAGGAATCTCAAAGATAGGTGTCTGTGTCCAAAGAGTGGGGCGCCGCCTGGGAAGGTGGGAGGTCCTGGGGGGGGGGGCGACCATGAGCTCGCCTGTGGATTGTACTTTCCATGCGGTTTGGGCTCCCTCTGGAGAGTGACTGATAGAGACCCCTGTCAGTCAGGTTCAGAGTGGAGACTGATGAGGTGGCTGGGCATCCCCCCACTCGGCCTTCCTCCTATGCGGTAGAAATAGTGAGAAACAACGCAGATGGCAGAGGTAGCCTGCGTCGCACTCATCTTTAAATTCTACCTGGCTTTGGTTTTTTCAAAGCATTTAGGAGGGTTGTTTTTTGGATTTGGTTTTCGGTTTTGTTTTAGGGAATACCTGCTAGAAGTTTTGTTTGATTGAAGATTTCATTTTATTTTACTCCTCCCCATCCCCCACCCCCGCCCCCCGCATTTTGAGACAGGGCCTTTTTGTATAGCTCTGGCTATCCTGGAACTTTTTATGTAGACCAGCTGGACTTGAATGTATTTACTATTGAATGATAGTTCATTGTAACTGAAAGTATTAATTTAAAAAAATTGTGTGTTGGCGTAGGATGTAGGTACACACACACACACACACACACACACACACAGAGAGAGAGAGAGAGAGAGAGAGAGAGAACAGAGGGAGAGAGAGAGACAGAGTGACAGAGAGAGACAGAGAGAGACAGAGACAGAGAGACAGAGACAGAGAGACAGAGACAGAGAGACAGAGAGAGACAGAGAGAGAACAGCTTCACTGAGTCAGTCACTCCATTACACAGGTCCCAGGGACTTAACCGGTTTTCAGGTTTGGGGACAAGTGTCTGTACTTGCTGCTGAGCCCTCTGCCTTGCCCCTTGCTGGGTTCTGGAGCCTGCAGTAGTGTGTTATTCTGCTGGTTTGTGCTTTGTGTTCTGACTATCTTGTAGACTGAGAACACTGCTATCCCACTAGCTGTTCTCTGTGTGCACGAGTCTCCTCTCCCTTCTCTTTAATCCAGACATTTGCCCTAAGAGATGCAGGTCCACGTCCGCGTGTCTAGGTATGCCATTGTTTTTATTTCGGCAGTCCCTGCTGCATGTCTTTGAGGTTTGACACTATTTCTTTCCATGCTTTTAAATGATGGTCTTATTCTAACGTCCATGTACAACAGGTTCCTGCTTGGTCCTATCTTCCAAACTACAGACTCTTTGTCAGCTATGTCTAAACATCTGCTTAGCCACCCCTCCTCCCCCCTCCACAGCAGTTCAAATACCCTTGCTTTTCATTTCTAGCAGTTGTCTTGTTTTTCTTGAGTCATATTTATGCTCACTTGTTACTCTTTTATGGTTTACTGTGAACATGTGTGCCTTCTCGTCCGACGGAGTGTTTTTCTCTCTGAAAATCACAGCATTTGGACGTGGATGCTGACTTACACTCACAATGGGATGCGCCCTTTAATGTTTGCTAGTGCTGTTATTTTAGGCCATGTGCCACAGGAATGCTCTTGTTTTGTCCTGTCTTGTTTTCTGTAGGAATCCAAGACGTCGTGGCTCACCGAAGTGCATAATCGTTTTAGTTTTGTTGCTGCCAGATGCCCAGAGATAGTCAAGGCGACTAAAACTGTCACTACTTCTTTGCAGGCTCCTCTGATCCCTTTCAGTGGGCGGAGACTTGGCACCTTCCCTCTGCCTGACATTGCCTCACAGCCTCTCTGAGGCACCTCAGACCCCATCGTTCGCTGTTCTGAAGCTCCTGATCTTCCTTCCTTGATTCATGTTTGAAGTGCTTAGTATTCCTCAGGCAGAGGTCAGAGCTCATAAATATTTTTTTTGGAGAAATGAACCAGGAGAAATCTGTTCTGTAACATCATTGTTTGATTGTCACCTTTCAACTTTATCCCATAGCATTTGGGGGAGTGTGTGGCCTGGGTTAGCCAAAAGATACTTTAATCCAATGCATGGGATGAGCGCATCAAACGCTTCTCCGATAAGACGCAAAGAGGCCGTGCCAGCTGGAAGCTGCCGGCAGAGGTAAATGACAATGCTTTTCCACTGCACCTGGCAGCTAGGTGGTTCTGACATTACCATCTCCCTCCATTCTGTGAGCCAGGATGACCCAGTGGAAAGATCTATCACATAGCAACAATTTCAAAGGTCTCCGAATCCACAACAAGCCTGTATCTGAGGCGAATTTCCTTGGGACACTGTGGATTTAGGATCCTCGAAAATCACACAGCGACAAACAAGAAAGTAGAGCCTGCTTGCTAATCCCTTTCCTCGTCTTAGCCATCCACTCTCTGCGGAAGCTGACCACAACGTACGTTGATTTACACGTTCCCGTGGCCAAGCCGCGAGTGTAAAATGGCAGGTTTGAATTAAATTTTAACTCTCTGAATTTCAAGTTCAAAACAAAAGGTACATCCCAGTGTGATGGTGCCCACGTGGAACCCCAGCACATGACGGGCTGAGGCAAGAACATCAGGAGTTCAAGGTCATTTTCAGACACAGCCCTTTTGGGCTAAAACCCACAAAAATAGAATTATACCTGATGCTCAGCATATCCGTGTAAATGCAAGATACCTTAAAATACTAGATCTTTATCTTTATTTTTGGCAGGGTCACTTTGGGTTTTTCTTTTTTCCTTTAACATTTCTTTGCAGGCTTGCTGTGGGTCGTCTCCCCCACCCCATGATTCCAAACAGCTATCCTTCTCTGCCCCCTAGTGGCTTTGTGATGAATTGTAGGACCCTGTTTCTGGATTCAAAGACAACTTTCATTTTCTCTTATTTTGCTTCTTGTTTTCACTGTCGCTCACAACAAAAGACTTTCTTAAATCTGCACAGCCTATGACAAAATGAAATTAATTCCATGTGTTATTTTCCTGGAAAGTAGCCGGGAGAGCATCTTAAAGAGTTAAGCTGAGTTGAGAATTTGATCACTTAGGATTCAGAATGGCCCAATTTCCAGGGCCATTTTCATTGGAGCAAATTCCTTGTGAGACGCCGATCAACACCCTGGGAGCCCTTGCCCCGATCCCACCAGTGAGATCTGAGTCTGCCTTTGCCTGGCTTGCACACCGTGGGCAGTCCTTCCCTCGGGAGCTCTACTGGGAACTACACACTGGGTCTAGGAATAGGTGGCAGGAAAGGGTTCATAGTCACTCCTGAGGGAGAAAGAAGGGACCCACGCCCTGTCCTCAAAAGGCCCTGAGACACTGGCCAGGCATACTGTGCTTCCCTGCCTACCAGGTACTCTTGATTGTAGTAGGAAGCCCGAGGGTTCAATGTCCCTTTCCTGTCCCTTCACCTGCCCTGCCCTCTCTTCCTCACCCCGCCCCAGGTCACCTACATATTTGTTTCTCACAACCTGTCACTAAGGAAAGAGGGATCCAACTTACATTAGGGTAGGGAAGTATGCAAATCTGTAAGAACAGAAAGTACAGCTAGGATAGCCTCACTTGTAGAAAGGGCCGTGGGGGCAGGGTCACTGGTGTGGTATGTTCGATTTGGAAGCATGAGAGGAATAGGAATGGAGCTGAAAACAAGAATGCTACCAATGCCATGGAACTGTCACTTTAAATGTTTAAGGCCATAAATTTTGTGGGTTTACCACAATTCTGAGGAAAAGGGACTCGTATAAAGTTACATATACTATGATGTACTAAGGGCATTAAAAACAGACTGATGACATCGTAGAAGTCCAGATAACTGTATATACTGTCACCTGATTAATGACTCTGGGTGACACTACAGGACAGATCATCTTGAGCACATTAACTGAGGTGGGAAATCCCGCCTTAGAAGTGGGTGGCATCATTCCCTGCACTGGGGTCCTAGACTGAATGCAGTGAGGAAGCTGGCTGAGCATATCCCTGCTCTGAGTCCTGAGTGTGAATGTAATATGACCAGCTGCCTCAAATTCCTGCTGTTAGACCTTCTCCACCATCATGGACTGAGCATGTCCCTGCTCTGAGTCCTGAGTGTGAATGTAATGTGACCAGCTGCCTCAAATTCCTGCTGTTAGACCTTCTCCACCATCATGGACTGAGCATGTCCCTGCTCTGAGTCCTGAGTGTGAATGTAATGTGACCAGCTGCCTCAAATTCCTGCTGTTAGACCTTCTCCACCATCATGGACTGAGCATATCCCTGCTCTGAGTCCTGAGTGTGAATGTAATGTGACCAGCTGCCTCAACTTCCTGCTGTTAGACCTTCTCCACCATCATGGACTGAGCATATCCCTGCTCTGAGTCCTGAGTGTGAATGTAATGTGACCAGCTGCCTCAAATTCCTGCTGTTAGACCTTCTCCACCATCATGGACTGCCACCTCAAATCGTGATGCAAAAGAAACTCATTCTCCCTTACATTTTAAAAAACTATTTCAAGGTTATCTTATCACAGCAGTAAGCTATGAAACCTGAGCATAAGATAGGAGAAAAATCTAAATGGCCACCAATTGTAATAAACTTCTACCTATATCATCAAAAGCACAACCCATGAAGGAAACCTGACATGGTAGATTTCATTACAGCCTTAAAAATCTGCTCTATGAAAGCTTCTCTCAAGAGAGTGAAAAGAAATGTCACACATAAGGACAAAAGGTATTTGATAAGGGACCATACCCAAAGTATAACAAAAGTACAGGGAGGGTCAACCTCATCTCTTAAATCATGGCAAGAAACCATGGAAAGCTAAAGAGAAATCAGCTTCACATACATACTCACAGCCTCAGCATTCAAAGCAGCAAGATCTTGAGTCAAAGGTCAGCCTGGGCTATGAGGCCAGACACCATCACATAAAAAACAAAACAAAACACTAAAAATGTGGTCAAATGTGAACAGAGACATCACCAAAGAAGATAAAGATGTAAGAATCATCAAGCTATACATAACATACATAATTAAGCCCTTTCAAATTAGGAGTAAGGTATTTCCAGCCCTCATGAGTATGCCAACCCTGGCAACAACAAATGCCCCCCTGAAGAAGCAACAACAACCACAATAACAACAACAAAAGCAACTCACTCCCTGTTAGCAGGGATGCAAAGTGGTGGCAACACCATGGAAGATGATTTTATAGCTTCTTACAAAACCAAATATGCCCATAGCATAGAATCCACCAATCATGAGCCTTGCCTTTTACTTAAATAAGTTAAAAACTTACACTCACACAAAAGCCTGCACATGACTGTTTCCACAGATTCTATTGGTTAATTGCTGGAGCACAGAAACTAATAAATAAGCTGTGTTAATACATATGATGGGAATACCCTTACATACCGATGTGGAGAAGGGTTTGGGCTAGAGAGATGGTGCAGGGGTTAAGGGCATTTGTTTCTCTTGCACAGGACCTGTGTTAGGTTTCTGACATTGTCTTAATTAGAGTTTCTATTGCTGTGAAGAGACACCATGACAATGGCAACTTCTATAAAGCAAAACATTTCATTAGGGCAAGCTTACAGTGTCAGAGGTTTAGTCTATTATTGTAATGGAAAGAAGCATGGTGGCATGAAGGCAGACAGGATGCTTGAGAAGGAGCTGAGAGTTCTACATCTTTATCTGTCATTTTCTTTAAAAGCACCACTTTCTACTCTCTGGTCCCCATAGGCTTGTAGCTGTATCATAATGCAAAAATGCATTCAGTCCAACTTCTGAAGTCCCCATATTCTATGACAGTCTCAAACTTATTTAAAAGTCTAAAGTCCAAAGTCTTTTCCAAGGCTCATGCTAAAATCAAAATGGAAAAGCAGATCACATGCTTCTACCATATAATAGCACAGGATATACATTACCATTCCAAAAAGGAAGAAAGGGAGGACATTGAGGAAATACAGGACTAAAGGAAACCCCAAAACAAGCTGGGCAAACTCCAAACTCTGCATCTCCATGTCTGATATCAAAACGTGCTTCAGATCTCCATTCTGTCCAGTCGTGATGACTGCAACATCCTTCTTTCCCCTTGGCTGGTTCTACTTCCTGATAGCAGCTTTCTTTGACATGTATCCCATGACTCTGACATCTCCAACATCTCTGCCATGTCCAAGGCAACACAGGCTTCACCTTCAAAGCTTCACACAATGACCTATCTAGGCCTCCATGCAGGGAAATGTCTGACATATACCTAGTCTTGGTGGCTTTCCTTAGTCACAGAGGGAGATTCCATAATCCTTTTCTTTCACCCTTAACTCTAAAGCCAGAACCACACAGCTGAAGCTGCCAAACTCTGCTGCTTGCTGGGGCTAAAACATGGACCCCCTCATTCAATTACATCTTCACCAGCTTTCTGATTTTAATGGTTTCCTTCACTGACTAAGCTTGGCTGTCCTGGAACTGGATCTATAGACCAGGCTGGCCTCAAACTCAAAGATCCACCAGTCTCTGCCTCTGGAGTGCTAGGATTAAAGGTGTGCAACCCCACATCAGGCTCTAAGCTTTTCTTTAATTCCTCTTCACAAGTTGGAAACTTAGTTGGGCAGGATCTTGCCCTGAGGTCACTAGTCCCTTTATTTCATTTCTTAATCAGTTTATCTCCTTGAACACAGGACTTAACTCCATTGCACTTCCTGGTCTTCCCTTTCTCCTCAAATTGTACATCTTGTATTTTTCCTTGCTCAGCTTGCTCCTTTTCATTATACATCTTTTTTTAGAATTATCACTAACAACAACATGATAGAGTCTATACTAGGGTGTTTTGATATTTCATGTCAACAGAATTAATCCAAAACTCTTCACTTTAGCTTCAGGCAGACTCTTCAGACAAGGGCAAAAAGCAGCCATGTTCTTCACCAACATATCAGAAATATGATCTTTAAGCCACATATAAACATTCTTCTCCTCTGAAACCAACCTCTTGAGCCAGCTCCCCATAGTTCAAATCACCCTCAGTACTATTCTCTTCTATGCTCCTACTCGTATGGCCCACTAAGCAGTGCTTGAAGCATTCTACTGGTTTCCTATTCCAAACTTTCAAAGTCCAAATTGCTTCAAACAAAAACATGGGCAGGCTTATCACAATGCTTTTGTCTTACTTAGGATTTCTATTGCTGTGAAGAGACACCATGACCATGACAACTCTTATAAAGGAAAACATTTAATTATGACTGACTTATGGTCACAGAGGTTTAGTCCATTATAATCATAGCAGGTGGCATGAAGGCAGATGTGGTGCTGGAGGAGCTGAGAGTTCCACAACTTGATATGCAGGATGCAGAAGCAAGGAGGTGTCACACTGAATGTAGTTTGATCAAAGGAGACCTCAAACCCCATCCCTATAGTCACACACCTCCTCCAACAAGGCCATACCTACTCCAAGGCCACAGCTCCTAATAGTGCCATTCTCTGTAGGGGTCATTTTCGTTCAAACCACCACACTCATGGTAGGTCATAATCATCTGTAATTCTAGTTCCAGGGGATCAGATGCCTGTTTCTGGCCTCTTTGGGTAGGGATGCACATGTTGCAAATACATACATACCTGCAAAAACTCATACACATGAAATAAATAAATCTAACAAAAATTTAAAGAATAAAGGGTTTATTTTGGTTCATGGTTCATCTTGGTGGGGAAGTTGTGACAGCAGATGCACATTGTTAAGAGAAGGAAGCCAGCCTCAACAGCCTGTGCCTTCAGAAGAGCTCTAAACTAAAGAAAGAAGAGTGTGTCTGGGTTCAAGATTGGAGTGGATAGTCTACCAGAATGGGAAAGGCGTGGCAACAAGATGAAGCAGTGAGGAAGCTGGTCACCTCATACCGTTGATCAGGAAGCAGAGAGAGAGGTGATGCTGGCACTTTGCCTGCTTTCTTCTTTGTTTGCAGCCCAGGATCCCAGTCCATGCAATGGTACTGCTCCTCAGCCAGTCCTCCCTGGAATCGCCCTCATGGACATGCTTAGTAGTTTAATTCCTAGGTGATTCTAAATCCTGTCTTATTAACAACCAAAATCAATAATCAGAGACAGGGGAGAACAAGTGAAACACAGGTGATTTGGGGGACCAGGAAACTATTCAGCAACCTGTAACAGTTGATACATGCTGTTATGAACTTGTCAAAATCTATTGAACGATATGAGCTAAAGAATGAACATAAGCTATGGGCATTAGTTAATGAATTATTGATATTGGCTCATCAATGGCAATCAATGCACCTTCACATGAGGGCCAGTGAGGTGGCATGTTGGACAAAGCTGTTTACTACCAAGACTGATGGTGGAAGGAGAGAACAGATTCCTACAACTTGGCCTCTGTCCTCCACACTGCACAGGTGCTTGCATGAGCGCATCCACACATAAACAAATAAGGGTGATAGTAAATGTGCCATATTAATGGTGAGGGAAAACTGTTCAGGGGTGAGAGGGTACATGGGGACTCAGTGTTCCTGCATCATTTTTCTGTGAATTTGAAATTATTCATCAACATCGGGCATTGGTGGTACACAACTTTAGTCTCAGCACTTGGGAGGCAGAGACAGGCAGACCTATGGGAGTTTGAGCCAGCCTGGTCTCCAGAGCGAGTTCCAGGACAGGCTCCAAAGATACACAGAGAAATTCATCTAAAAAAACCAAAAGGAATTGTTCATAAGCATTGTCTATTCATTAAAAAATAATAATCAAAAATCCAAAGACTGGAAAAACCATATGTAATTTTTAGGACTAATTTCCTGATGCATAAAAAGTTGAGAAACTGAGAAGAAAAGAACTAGCAACTTAAAAGAAAAAAATGGCAAAGGGTAAACAGATAATTCACTAAAAAATGAAGAAAAATCATTCTTAAAGACATGAAAAGAGGTTGGGTATGATGGTGCATGCCTTTAATCTCAGTGTTCAGGAGATAGAAGCAGGTGGGTCTCTGACTCCTAGGTCAGTCAGGGTTAGAGAGTGAGACCCTGTCAAAAGAAAGACAAGGCACAAAAGCCCTTTGAAAGGGGACAAATTATAAGACTATACTGTGATGGCAGTTCTTACTAACCAGATGGCATCAACATTAGAAGTATGTGTTGTTTCATAGTACAATGAGTGCTGTATGCTGAGGCTGGAGGCAAATACCCTGATGCTAAGAACATAAAACAGGACTGCAGAGAAGGCTGGGTACTCAAGGGAACTTATTGTTCCTGCAAAGGACCTGGGATCAGTTCCCAGCATCCATACTGGGTAGTTCACAACTGCCTGAAATTACTGTTCTGGGAGATCCGTGTTTTCCTGGTCTCCTTGGGCACTGGGCACAAGTATGGTACATATATGATGGCAGTCAGAGATTCACATAAAATAAATACATTCTAAAAACACACAGTGCAAACCAGAATGGTCTTTTGTGAAAGGGAATCTGGTGACATCTTTGCTTTTACCCTTTGAGTCAGTAACTCAAGAGACCTAAAGAGATACTGGGGAAATGTACAACAAAAGCACTATGACACAGGTGACACAAGACATAGCAAAACCCCCAAATGGCCACCCTTAGAACCATACGCCACATGAAGTATTATGCATGCCACGGTAGAAAGCAAAGAGAAGCCCCTTCCACACTGATGTGGAGAGATCTCTAGGACCCATTGTTAGGCTGGGAGGGAAAGGTATGGGAGTGCACAACCATGTCATGTTATCCATCCTGTGGGAAATATCCTTTGAACAAGAAACAAAGGGAGAAAAAAGAAAGTGAATAAAAATGAATAATTGCATACGGTGGTGACTCAGTCCTATAATCCTACTAATTGTGAGGCAGAGACAGGAGGATTGCTCTGAGTTTGAGGGCAGCCTGAGCTATATAGTGCACTTGAGGCCTGTTTGAATCACAGAGCTAGAGTAAGACCCTATTCCACATACATACATATCACACACACACACACACACACACACACACACACACACACACACAGAGCAAGGTGTGGTTGAGTGGTTGAGTGAAGATAACCAGAATGAACCTTCCTAACAGTCTTAGCACTGGAGCATGCACTTGTATATATAAAATACAACCCAGGATTATTAACAAGCACCATTTCCTGGTCCCAGGTCACTGAAGAAAACAGCCACCCTTATCTACTCCATTTTTCACTTTCACAACAGATTCTTAGTGGAATCTGTGGAGAGGCTACGCATTTTTTACCTTTATATTATGAAACTGTCAAGCATATGGAAATAGAGCTATGAGCCTAACCTGTATTAAGGAGCTGGTAGAAACTCATGGAATGAGAAGGACTTTGGTGTCTGGTAAATGTGGTATTTCTGCACATTCCTGGGGTGTGTGCCCTCCAGACAAGAAAGAATAGCAATGTAATTCAAAACAGGTCACAGGATGGGCCACAGGAGCCACACCTTTAAAAGGTTGCCAGGAACCCAAGTCAGATCAATTTGAGCATTTACAAGAACAATGCATGCAATAATTTGAAATACATAAAATATATAAAACCCATGTACTAACAGTTACACATGCTGTAATTTATAAAGCAGTGTGAGAAAGATGCCATGCAACAGAGCTCACACGGAGGGTTTTTTTTTTTTTTTGGGGTTTACGAGACAGGGTTTCTCTGTTTTGGAGGCTGTCGGTCCAGCCTGGCCTCGAACTCACAGAAATCCGCCTGCCTCTGCCTCCCAAGTGCTGGGATTAAAGGCGTGCGCCACCACCGCCCGGCAGAGGGTTTGTTTTTTAAGGGAAAGGGAATCGGAAAAAGGGGAGGGGAGCGGGGAGACCAGTCTCTGGGGACAGGAGCAGCAGAAAAGATATGGGGGGGACAGGATGGGATGGGACAGACAGACATGCAGACAGAGTGGGGAAGGGGGAGGGAGAAAGAGAGAGAGATGGAGGTGAGCAGGGCCCTATTATAAAGGAAAGTAGTGAATGTCCACAGGTAGTGTTCTTAGTGGCTGCATCTGAGGCCATATCCCATCAGGACCCCAAGGACAGGCCAGTACAGATGCCTGAATGCTAACAACACACTTACAAAGAAATCATTGGTTCCCACTAGCAGGGCCCAGGGTATTAACCTCTTTCGCTATTCTGAAAAGTTACACAGAGAGGAAAACTCCAGCTTTTATCATGCCTTTTCTGAGAAAACTATACTTAGGGCAACTAAACAACTTGGGGGAAACTCTGTTTTGGCGAAAGAGGCCCCCTCTGTGTTTGACACCTTTAACTTGAACTTGGTGGATTAGAACTTGATGTTTCCTTCCCTCCATGCTGGTCTCTGACTTCAAGCCAACTGTGCCATTTGGAATCATTGCTGCTGTAGAATTTGATTTGTGTGACTAAGAAAGCCATACCAGAAAAAGCCCCCAGGGAGGATCTGGCATGACTGGGAGCCTTTGAGGAGGGTGCTTGCTGTGTCCAGAGGCACTGGCATGTGAAGTCACCACCCTGTGGAAAGCCTGAGGGAACCATGACAGTCTCTCATGGCCAAGGGTAGAAGACTGGTTAGTTCCCCCAGTGGAAGAGCAGGCGGCAGACATAGATGTGGCGGGTCACCTAATGCTCCCATTTCCAAACAGGATAGGGTTTAGGTGGAGGGGCCCTTCCTGTGGCCCTCACCCTGGGAAGCTCTCATCCTCCAACCACTCCTAGAGATCCCCTCACAAAGCCGTCTCTATCCTGCCCCCTGGATACCTTCTGCGTCCCATGTGAGGCAGCAGCTTGTCATCCTGATGACCTCTGGCACTGTTGTCCTCTGCTATGGTCCTGTCAGTGTCACTTCTTTCATTTGCAGACTGAGATTCTTCGAGGGAGTGGCTCTAACTATAGTCTAGCTGTGACTAGGCTCACCAGGCCAGCAAGGCTCTGGTGTCACTCAACCAGCCACACAGCTGCTGCTTGGCTCACCAGCTCCGGAGTCAGAGCTTCTGTTAGGGCCTGTTATTCTGTGTGAATAATTATGCCCTGGCTTTTGATGTAGTGTTCAGTAGGGTCCTTGAGTTTTGCACTCAACAGGAGTTGGAAAAAGAAACATCCCCTTTCTCCCCTCCATCTTCAATAGCTGTGATTTTCCACCCAGGCTGCCAGAGAGCTTTAGGGAAAGGGAGCATTCTGTACCTATGGCTGCCGACTCTCTCTCTCTCTCTCTCTCTCTCTCTCTCTCTCTCTCTCTCTCTCTCTCTCTCTCTCTCTCTCTCTCTCAGGGAGATATGGTCACAGAACTTGCTAGAAGCTCAGCTCAGCAACAGATTGGCTGGCAGGTAAGGAGAAGTGCGCTGATAGTCACCACCCCTACCCAGCCCCACCCCATCTGCAGCAAGCTCCTCAGAAGCAGGCTAGAGTCTCAGCTGCCCTCAGTACTGTTTAGGGGTCCCTGGATTTCACAAGTGACCACCCCAGTAACTTCCACTTCCTCATGCTCCCTGATCTGGTCCCTCCCTGCTCCAGTCAGCCTCAGTAGCACCTCAGCCATAGCCTGTACCCAAGACTGTGTTTACTAATAGGACCATCGATGAGTCACTACAGGGGTCCAGGCAAAGCTGCCCTAGGTTCATTCCACCTCTCTTCCTTCAGAGTCTTCCCTCACTCACTGATCAGCCGGGCCTGCCTTCCTCAGCCCCCTCCACCTGAGCCTGCCCTCACCCCTTCTGCTGAGTAGAGTTGGTTAGAGTCACAGAAAGACATTAATGGTGTGCCTCCGCCTCATTCCCTTTCGCCCATGGGTTCCCACAGTTCCTGCTTCTGTGAACGTCAAGATCTGCTCCCAGGGCCCGACTTCCCTCTGTCAGCAGAATTCCTGAAAAGCTGTGTCTGCAATGGCTGACTAAAATGTCAATGACTGTGGAGAGTTTGGGATGGATGTTGCAAGGTCTGGAGCCTAATTGCATGGAGTTTCTCATGGGTTACCTTCAGCCTCACAAAGAGCAGTTCCTTGGCCACCTCAACAGTGGGCCTAACATCCGGGGAATTAGATGAAACCCTTTGGAAGTAGTAACACAACAAAACCCCATTCTCCGCCAATGGAAGGGCTAAGAATGCTAGCAGATGATACCTAAGGCTTAGAGTCAAGGTCTCCCCTCTCAGATGCTCCCACCAGTGACTTGTAAGAATTTCCCAGTTCATAACTCGCATCTTCCTGTTGCCATGAAAACTCCAAGAAGGTGCTCCTATGTTGGAACATCATATTTGGGGACACAGCTTCCTGCCCGAGAGAGTCTGGGGATATGGCCCCCACACTGCCAAACCTGTTGATGGGCTGCCTCAAAATGAGGTGTGTCCTATACTGCAGGATGCTTGGTAAAACAGATAGACTCTTGCAGATAATAATCACTGGATAGGTATGTGAGCATCAGTGTACGTGGTAAATTGCTTGCAGGGCTTTCCGGGGAGGGCCAGAAACGGAGGACCAGAGAGAAGCCTCTGTCTCCCATTAATGTGTGTGCATTCATCTTGCTCCAGGTTCCCTACAGTACACAGCTCTTTATGTTCTTGTGTTGGAAGCGGATTTTGTGCTGGAATCAACCATTAAGCGGACATGCAAGGTTTCATCTTTTAGGACAAAAAGCTTCCCAGAAGGGTTGTGCATGTGTGTTGCTACGTGTGTGTGTGTGTGTCTCTGTGTGTATGTTTTGTGTGTGTGTGTGTGTGTGAGGGGGGGATTGTTCTTCCTCAGTCACCAACCACTGAGAGAGAGGATTGTTCTTCCTCAGTCACCAACCACCGAGAGAGAGAGAGAGAGAGAGAGAGAGAGAGAGAGAGAGAGAGAGAGAGAGAGAGAGAGAGAGAGAGAGAGAGAGAATGAGAATTGCTCACCTATTCTGGAATTCTGGAAACAGGGTCTCCTACTGGCCAGTGACCTGGCTGAGAATTGTAGAGCTGCGTCCACTGGCCTCCTTCTTCCTAGTACTGACAACGAGAGGGTGCACTTGGCCTTTTTACACGGGTTCCAGCAATCAAGTCAGTTTCTCATACATGGAAGGCAAGAGCATCAGGGAGCCATCTCCCAATTCCAGCAGCTTTCAGGATCTAGCAGATGTCACAGCTCTTAGTGATGAGGTTTATATGAGGCAGGAGGAAGGGAGGGAGGGAAGGAGGGAGGGAGGAAGGAAAATAATAAGTCTAAGCCTTTGGCAAAATATCTGGAATCTTGACTTCAGGCAGTAATTTTCCAGTGACTACCCCAATTTATTTCCTCAGCACTATCTTCAAGATGTGTCCAGATAGAAGAGTTGGTGACTCAACATTAGCTCATCAGAGTCATAAAAATGACAGATTTTCATGTGCACAAAGATGCCGAATGTATCTGACACCATAACGTGCTTCATAAAACAGATACACACTTGCAGATAAATATTAGATAGGTACATTCCCACCCTTTGAGTCAATCAACTCTCCAAGACTAGCTTACTTACTCTTGGTTCACTGCACTGTCAGGTGGGCTGTCTTAGAAACGCCCCTCTGCCCTAGCCTGTGGCATCTGTTTAACTGGGCCTGTGAGGTCACTCACCTGGTGCCCAAGGCACCCCCATCCTCCCAGGACTTTCTCAAATACAGTCGAGCCACATGCTTCACTCTGAGAAACATGTCCTTAGGCAATTTCATTCTTTGGTGAATATCGTGGATTGTACTGACACATGTTAAGATGGCTGCCATGGTACTATGTGATATTATCTTATGGAGACATGTTTTACAATGCTTTATCACAGAAACCTCAGAATGCTGTACTTGTGATCCTGCCCTGGGATTATCCCCAGGACTTGGAGATATTCCTGTATCCCACCTACCTGACCTTCCAAAATTTTTGTCAAAGGAAAGGAAGGTATTTATGTATTTGAGTATGGCATGTGGGCAAGTACACATGGGAGGTATGGATATATGCATGCAGTATGAACATGTGGGCATGTACATGGGTGTGCACGTGTTCATGTGGAGACCAGTGATCAAACTCTCAGGCGTCATCCTTGGGGACCATTCCCCTTATTTTATTTTCCCACCAGTCTCTGTGTCCCTAGTGTTGAGATTTTACCAACTGAGTTAACAGCCACCCCCTCAACCCGGAAGAAATTACTTGTGTATCCCCTTGGCATTTCGATGTTTGTCACGTTTTGTCTTGGGGATGCTTCAGATAGCCAAGATCCACACAACACATACAAACCAAAGAGGAGAGACGATGGGCAAATTAGACAAGACCATTTGGATGGTGGCGGGAGCACGGAAGAAACTAAAGTACAGTGGTACTCTAGGTGATGGGGTCCAAACTGGGAGGGAGGCAGACAGGGCCTGCACCGAAAGCTGCAGTGACGAGTGCAAACACGGGGGCCCAAGTCACAGTAGCTGAGCTTGTTCAACTGTAAGAGTAGGCGTGTGGCTGCTAACCAGGGGTGACTGTCCCGCAAAGGATGCATTTGGCAACATCTGGAAGGGTATTACTGACGGCTAGCGAGGAAGGGCTTGAGGTGGTGCCAATTAACCCCCAGAGTAGAGGACAGCTGCCTTTAGGATAATAATGTGGACTCAAGTGCAGGTAGAGCTGGGGTCAGGAAACCCTGGGTGTGAGTGAGGATGAGTGGAAGAGCCTACTTGAACAGAGCTTGGTAGATCATATGGGACCAGGTAGGAAAGCCCTAAAGAGGAGTTTAGGTTTTGTTCTAAAATGATGGCTGGCCACCAGAGACTTCTCTGGAGCTGTCACGGTCTTCTATATTTTAAAGTGATGGGTCTGGTGGAAAATCAGTGGGGTGGCTGGCACATAGGGACCATCTACAGAATCCCAAATGGGAGATTATGGCAGCAGTGCAGATGGAGAGAGAGGATGTCTTGGGATATGAATTGCTACGTGGAGGGATGGAAATGGATAATTGATGGTGGTGTGTCTCTGAGATGTGAGGAGAGCTTTAATGGGTGATTACTGATGACATTTGTCATGAGAAAGACACTTTGGGAGAGGAAATTCATTCTGCTTTGTCCAGGATGAGCTTGTAATGCCCAGTAGCTATCCACACATGGAGTCCCCATGGACAGGGGCTCACTATGCAGATGGTATTTAAAGGAGATAGTGCTGGGTGTGCTGGTGCATGCTCTAATCCCAAGACCACAACAACGGAAAGTGAGAATCAAACTAGATTCACATGGGATCTGCTTCCAGCAGGGGACCGACAGGGTAGGAATACAGAGCTTGGGAAGTCCTAGGCATACTGCCAGGAGTGCGTACCCTTAGGCTATGGGCAATGATTGCCAGGAAAGGGGTCAGAGTCCAGTGAACAGTCTTTTGTGCTAAGCGGAAGATGGGCAGTTCTGCTTGCACATGGAAAGGAGCTCGGGGCCATTGGCACAGGGAGGGTGAGGAGGAAGAGTCGGAAGTTCTAGGACCACCTGAGTCACTTGGTGATACCCTGGCTCAAAATTTGAAAACAAACAACTAAAAGGGCTGAGGATTGCTAACGTGCAAGGCAGAGAAGAACAGACAGAAGGGGAGAGAGGGTGTGCACTCAAATACTTTGTGTTGGGTTGAGGGAAGACGGGCTGGACCTGGATGGAGACAACACTTGGAGGGAAAAGGAGTGAAACCAAAGGCATCAAACCTGCAGAAAACGATGTGATGGGAAAACAGATGACGGTATTAATTTTCCTGGCCTATGGGCCCCAGGTGGGGCACCAATGACAGATGAAAGAAACAATGGCACTCAAGTCCAGTTAGGTGAAACAAGACGTTTAATGGGGTTACCTGCCAGAGTACAGAATTCTTGGTCAGCAGCAGCACTGAAAATCCCCCACCGCAGCATGAGCTGTATGAGTGGGGTCTCAAGCATCTAGCTCCATGCTCCAGCAGGATTACACTGAGGGATTCGACAAGAGAAACAGAGTGACTCGAGTTTCAGGCAAGTGTTTGGTTACCTCCCCCATTCTACTCAGGAACATTAATACCCCTCCCTCACTCTTGTGAGTCTTTGGTAGGCAATCACAACATCTCTGATTCCATGATGCCAGTGGCTATGTCAGGCTCGGAGGAGCAAGTTCCCCAGTAGGGGCTCATCCGGCGTTCAGTAGTCTAGAGGATGTCGTGATGAAAAGAAGGTAGGGTGAGCCAGCTGATTCCCAGTGGCCGAGATCTGGTGAGAGGAGGGGGACCTGATGGGTATGTGATGCTAAAGGTTGATGGATGGGAAGGACAAGACAAGATTGACTGCAGCCTCCTACACCTAGGTTCCATGAGCTCAAAGAATGGGGAGGAGAGGCCAAGGGAAGGGCTCTGTGGCTACCATCCTTTGGCTCCGGAGGGAAGCAGTGACTACTCCAAATGGACAGAGAAACTTCAGTCAGAAGCCAGATCAAAGGAAGGTAGGAGGGGACACACCCAGGCTGTCTACAAAAGAGAACAATGATGGTGACCAAGCCACCAACTGCTGACCCCATCTCTGAGTTAGCTGAGGGTACCACAGTCCAGTGAGGACCTGATCATGAGGTCAAGGACGTGGAAGAAACCTGCCTGGGAACAGCGGGAAGTGGGAAGGACCAGAGCAAGCCCAACTTAAATGGGAGGGATCTGGCATGTACCCCCACGTGACATGAAGGCACAGGAAGTGGCAGAACAGAAGCACGAGGCCCCAAGATGCTGAGGAGCTGCAGGTATGTTGAAGAATTCGGCCCTCCAAGTAAAACGCTGCCAACTTCGGCTGTGCCTGTGCCCACTGGCAGGTCTGTGGAGTAACCACCATCCCTTAGAGAAGGGAATACGAAGGGTCATTGAACATTTGCCTGAGATTTCAGCCATCTGTCCCAGCCAGTCGTTCCTAATTCTGTCCTAATTGTATGTGGCCTAGAATATGTAGGCTGGGGACAGTTAGCTGAAGGGGGGGCTGCATCTATGTGGTATGGGGAAGCCACCATTCACCCTCTGTGAAGACTTTGTGGTACAGGTGCCTTGGGGTTATCCATACTCTGTATGCAATCCCTCTCCCATGCCTTGTAGATAAGCCCAATAATTTCACTGATTCCCTGGTTGAACTGTGGTAGAATTATACATACCTCGGTTTGTCATGAGAAATTTCTGGGGGGGGGTCTAGATATTCTTTGTCTCCACTGGGGAGGAATTCGCACAGAAGGCAGGAGGGCAAGGAAGGTCCAGGAAGAAAGAGGAAGAAGGGAAATCAACTTAGGTGCCTCCTTTGTTTCCTTCAAGAAGCTCTGACCATGGCTGAGCAAAGCGTTGAGGCCCACAGAGGTTTAGAATCCGTGAGGAATGGGTGGAGGTGTCCGTGTATTACAGTGGTCAGGCAGCTCCCAGATGCAGTGGGGACTGGTGGCTGGAGTCTGTGCACCAGGCACCTCATGTGGATGCCCAGAAGTTGGAGTGTACCCTTGAGGCTGCATTCAATATGACCGTGGGTATCACATCAAAGCAGCCACTGTCAATGGGACCAAAGGGTTTGCAGGGCTGGAGTGTGAGAGTCACCATAGTGATTTTCTCAGTAACACATACTTTCACTCTGGAAGGCCAAGGAGGAACATGGCCTGCGCTAGTATGCAGCACGAGGGACATCAAGGCCGAGGACATTCTGGTAAATGGAGTGTCGAGGTCACGCCAGCAGAGGGGTAGGGGGCCAAGCATGCTACGGGGTAGCAATGGAGGCTTCTGTGTCCACTTTCTTCAAGGACCTAGCAGGGAGAGATGAGCAGAAGCAGATCCGACTTTTTTGGGAACAGCTGTGAGACATCAGGTGTCCGGCGTGCAGCACCGGCACTTCCAGCCTCCCGTGATCCTCCTGTGCTCCCGTGTAAGCTGAGCCCAGTTCTTCTGTCTGCTCTTCTTCCTGCTTGGTGCAGTTGGCAGAACTCTGGACATAGTGTGGTTAGGGCTCTTCATGCATGAGGAACGCCACCTGGGCAGCAGAGTATAGACAGCAGTCTCTTTTCCTTACCCCTCACAGCACAGTGTGGTCACCAGGGCAGAAATATCACACGGGGCCTTTTCAATGGTCATCCTGTGGGCTTGGCTTTGGGCAGTTGGCAATTTGTCTGGGTCAAGTCCAAGTTCTTCACTTAGCCATGTGTTTTCACTCCAAGTGCCCTTTGGAAATGCATGTCTCTCCAGATTACTATCACAATGTGTGCTGGAGTCTCACCTCAGGCACTCCATCTCACCACTTTCACAAAGTGGGTGCCCTATGGGGGTACTCAGTTTATGAAGAGGGCAAGATGCCTCTATTGTTAGACCTCCAGCAGGACAAAACAAACAGCCCATACCCGAGGAGGATGAAGAAAAAGGATACACAGGCATGTACACACAGCAGGATGAAACAAAGACACAGACATATACACACAGACACACCAGCAGGATGAAACACACACACACACACACACACACACACACACACACACACACACACAAATTTCAATTATTTGAAACTTTAGCTGTACTGTCAGTTTTGGAAAAAAGTATCCCAGTTAACTGTGTTGAGTCGCATTGTACAGAAATTAACAGCCACATTGGTCTAAAACATCAAACTTAACTTTTTTCCATATGTAAGGGGTAATACACTATTAAATACGTAAAGCCTTACCTGCATGGGTTTGGTAACAGAAACTAGAAAGTGTTCACTAAACACCACCACCACCACCATACAGACTATACAGCTGCGAATACGAAGCAGATGAACTCCTAACACGTGTCCTGGGATGCTCAGACAGGCAGTGGCTCTGTGGTCCACACCAGCATGGTTGCCCTTACATTGCTTCCTTTCCTTTCCATCTTGTTCCTAGATATGTGGAAGGAAGCTGGGGAGAACATGACAAAACTCTGCACACTGTGATCTGAAGCATACAAAGATGGTGAGTACACATGTCCCTGCACTCCAAGATCAGTCTAGAGAAGCCAGGAATGTTAAACATGTAGGACTGTGTTTTCAAGGAAAAATACGTATAACATGCTTTTCCTTCCAGAAGGCTGGGAATGGAGGTGACTGTTCAAATGCCTGGTGATCCATCTACATTATCTGTAGACCAGGCCATACCTGTCTCCACAAGCTAACTGTGACCAGAGGCTCCCTCAGGTCCCCACAATGAGGACCAGAAATACTTAATGTTCTAGGTGACTTTTGCATTAACTGTATAGCTGGGGTGGAGGTGAGTGGTCCTTAAGCTCCCACAACTGGGACCAGAGTTGGCTAACAAGCAAAATGACATCTACACTATCTGCATGACTGAGACTACTCCAGATCCTTCTCTAGGCCATAATATATGTAGCCTATCTCTAGAACCCATCTTCTTGGAAGAAGTGGTATGGACTTTGAGTTTCAATGTAATTGTGTCTCCCTGTGCTCAGTGGATTGTATTATACCAGGAAAACCCCCAAATTATCCTGTGCTTAAGTATGCTGAACTGCATTTCCTTCTTGCCTCTAGCAGATCTAGCAGACTCTGCTGGCCCTGGTGGTTGCCGAGTCCCACAGAAGTTCAATCGATAACTGGAGGACCAAAGGTGAAAATTACGTGTGGGTGACATTATAACGGGAAAAGGAGGCATGTATTTCCCTGGGATGGACGACTGTTCCAGTACACACTGTGGCTCCTGGGAGGCATGGCCCATGTGAAAGCGAGATGCTTTGAACCCTCTGAGGCACTCTACAGGTGGTAGTTAAAAGGATGGCAGATCAGGAGGCAAATAAAGGACATTGTTTGGCTTAGTCCTGGCTTATAGGCAACTTAGTCCGAAGCTGGTTTTGGCACTTCCAGGGCATTTTCTTAAAGATTTGGAAGTGAGTATGGGTGAGTTCAAGGAGGGTCAAGGACTCGACATACAGCATTGACAAAAGAGTCTCAGCCGCCACTGGAATGTCTTTCAACAGACAGAACTGTTAGAGGACAGCCTACGTTCCCTGGGACAAGAAGACTAGAAAGTGAAAGGTTTCGGTGTGAAGCCAGCAGCACTTTCCAGTCCTTCAAAAGTAAGAATGACAAGAGCAATTCCAGTTGTAAGTGGAGGGAGAACATTCTCCACGAATTCTGTTGCTTCTCCCAGTACACAGGGTGGAGCATTGTGTTCCTGGAACAAAACAAACCAAAGACCAGTAAATGCTGCACATATTTATGGGTGAATTCAAGGCAGGGAACAGTCCAGAACAGGGAAAGCAGCTCAAGGGCCAATCCTGAAGTGTCCAATGTCTTCTAGAAAGGAAAAAGGACATCGTGAGCCCTTTTCTGACATTTGTGTGGGGCTAGAGTCAACCTGGTGCTGGCTTAGACCCTCACGGTCTCTCAAGACAGCCGCCACCATCGCACCTCACCCAGGCACCTCAGGTTCTGTGCTGGTTTTGACCCAGCCATGGGTTTTTGATCAAGGCCAAGTGAACATGCAAATCAGACAGGGGGTGCTTTAGGCCCCCCCTTTCCATCATGGCTGACCAGACAAGAGCTCTTACCTTCTCTAAACTGAGCAGTGTTAAGTGTGAACTTTGTTCTTTTGATATAGCAGGTAGGGTAAGGGTTAGGAAAGGAAAAACTATCACAAATACTTTAGCACTATCTGCATTTTCAAACACATAACAAACATATCGATCAACATCCGCACCAGGCAGATTAGTGACAATGATGAAAGCAGTTTGCCTAGAGTCATTTGTACAACATGGGGATTATGGAGATGAACTGGAACAAATTGGATTCAACGACAGGAAATACAAGGAGCCTCTCCCCACTGTCAGGTCATCTTTTCTTCCATTTGCCACTTAGGAGGGCATCTGTGTTGTGCTCTAGATTTTTTGAGCTGCCCAGGTCTGTGTTGAAATAGTGATGACTCTTACAACGTAAGTCCTTAGTGAGTTACAGATCTGACCACTGGGGAGGCAGCTACAGACAATACAGCCCCCTACCTGTACGGAGACTCTTCTGCTTTACGTCAGGGATGAATTCAAAAGACCCTTTGATGAGTGTCCAAGGAGAGTCAACAGGATCCAAAAGCCCTTGGTCAGGGCCAGCAGTGACCTCACAGGTGCTACTCTGTAAGATTTCAAGCACACCACAGAAGTTTCCTGCCTTGCTGTCTCCTAACCCCAGGGAATGCAGGGCTAGACAAACCCTGGATAGAATTATAATTCTGATTACATGTTATTTCTGTATTTTAATTTGCCATGGGACAGTTGCCCAACTTAAGTGTCAAGTGGTCACTGATGACACCACCTTAAAAGCAGAAACTGACACAAGGTACAACAGACACTAGGAATTAACACAGCATCTAGGCCACACTTAATTAGTAGTGAGGATCACTTTCTATTACATGTCAGAGAAAACTGTTGAACAGTTTCTTGTGGCAGAATGGAGCTCACGTCCCTCCCAAAGCTAAACCCACCAGTAGATGGTGCTGTAACAAAAGCTTTGAAAAAAAAACCTAAACAAACAAACAAAAAAAAAAACCCCACCACCACCACCAAACCAAGCAAGCCACTGGTGCGGTCCCCCCAGAGAGTGGCCTGGAGCCCCTCGCCAGAGCCAGGCTAAGTCCTGGAGGTCCATATCTGGCAGCATGAGGTTGATCCAACGGGAGCCAGTGTCCAGGCCCCAGCAAGGCCATCATTCTCACTAGAGCTTGAATGTGGTTCACGGTTCCTCTTGGTCTGATTTCCTCACAGGAAGCAGAGAATACACCCTGCAGGGGAACCCTTTCTGCTTAACACTCATTGTGCAGGTGCCATGGCTTCAGGGGTCTTCAAGCATTAATTATTTCAATGCTCGAAACCCACTTCAGTTTTATAAGCCGCTTTGCCTACACTATTAGAAGGTATGTGGGTACACAGAAGTGAGTACATTTCCCTTGGGAAATAATTGGGGAGGCTCCTACATGAGGGTGTGGAGACTCACCAGTAGGTCTGTAACTCTCTAGTTCCTTCATACCGATGCAGCAGAAGACACTCATGCATGGTGTACCCCAAGTTCCCAAAGCTCCTCATGTCTCCACAGGTCCTCATACGCAGCGTGTGCAGTGTCCCAGTGACAGAAGGGACAGAGCTGTAAGCCCTGAAGGACCTGGGATGCACAAACACATCATCTCTATCTTGTTGCTTTCTCCCACATTTTTTGGGTGGCTGCCTCTGGTGCCATCAAGGAGTCCAAGAGTACTCACTGACTGTTGGCCACCCACATAGGCTCTGTTCCCTCTGTAAGAGCCACACTGTGGGTCAGCCTCTTCCACAAGCTAGCTCAGCTTGACAGGAAAGAAGGCACTGGGAAAACTACACACTTGTGTGGCTTCTCCGACCCATGACCCACATGATGTGCACGGGAAGGGCGGGCTAGAGAGGGGACAGGATCAGGGTCAATGAGATGACTCCACTTCCAGTCCAAGGCAGAGGGCCTCTGCCACATTTCAGAAATCCAGCTCCTTCGGTACTGGGTCAAGAACTGTGCTGGAGTGAGCTAACCCCTTCTTCTATGGTCTCAGTCAGCAGTCTGGGCTAGCCCAATACTACTCAGGGCAGCCGTGAAGGGAGACAGATGAAAATGGAAGCCACCTGTCTTCCACACACAGCTCTTGATTTGCAGTTACAAGAAAAAGTCCATTAACCTGTTCACATCGCCCGGAAGAACTGAAAGCCAACTTGGTTCTGCAGGAGCAGACACTTCCCATGTGTCTCCCCTATTCAGTCTCCATCAGTGTCTACAATGCATAACAATAAAAGGGAAAGGGTAACACCAGCTGTGTATACGGCTTACCAGAAGGCCAATTTCACTCCTCGTTCTCTGCAGCTGAACTTGTTGAACATGAAGGAAACACACAACCATAATGTTGGTTAATCTCAACCTTGCATCTATCCCTTCCAGTCACAAGCTGGTATGACTGTAAGACAGTCCTGGGTACTGAGACAAAGCAGATGGATCCAGTGTTTGTAAATTTCGTATTTATTTATAACAAAAATTTTGACATGTTCATTTGTGCATTCTGCTTCAATATAACTCCGATGTGTAGATGGTCTAAGGTACTCTATACAGTCATGCTGATTGTGGCAGCAGTAAGGAACACAATTAAAAAGTGTCTGCAAAAGGTTCTGGGGTCCCAGGAGCAGGCTCTTGTCCAGGGACCTCAGAACCACACTATCTTCACAGAAACACGCTGACCAAATGGCCCACGCTGAAGACGAGTAAGGTGGGGAGGGCTAGGGAGGGCTCTTCAGAGGGGTAGGAAGTCAGTGACTTCGGCTGTGTCCTTACGCCAAGACTACAAACACTTTAAGCCTCACTATGCAACACTGAGCTATTTACAATAGAAATTTCTCAATCAACTGTTCTCTCAGAGAAAATTAGTGAATCCCAGTGACTTAAGTCACCTGACAGAGTAAAGCAACTCCTAGGAGTTAGTCTCCATATTCTACAAATGTCTATCATTTTCAAGACAAAAAAAAAAAAGCCTTTCCCCACAAAGAAATACACAATTACAATATTATTAAGTCATTTAGCAATGGCAACTTGCCCTGCCTTCCAAATAAACAAAACAACAAAAAGCAATTTTTAAAAATTACATTATCATTAATTGTTTCTCTGTAATATATTAAACCTTTTGTTCTTTGTCTTTACACATCTGATATGTTAGGGAAAAGAGTTAACAAATTTAAATCATATTGGTAAAGTGTCACTAGAAGAAAAGTGGCAATTATTAAAAGTAACCAATACAAAGAGGACCTACAGATGAGCTGCAGAGACAGGAGGGGCAGTGTCTGGGAGAAGGGCACGGAGTAACACCCCTGGTTTAACGTGAGCCTGGGAGACTCTCTCAGTCTTTCTGGTTAGTTTATTGTTTAAAACAGTACTCAGACTAGGTCATAGAGGTGTATCGTAACAGTCTGGCAGGTGGTTCACTTGGAGCTGCCGCTGCGGCTGTGGCTGCGGCTGTGCCTGTGGCTGTGGCTGGGACGGTGGGGGTGGCGCCTGCTGCTGCTGCTGCTCCTGGTGATGTTTCATGATTTCTTTGACTTCTTCTTCCAGCTCTGGGGGTATAATAAACTGATCATCTGGATCTGGCTGCGCCGGGGCCGCAAAATAGCCTCCTGGCTTTCGGAGAGGTGCATCTGTGGCAACCTCTATCACGTTGTGGCTCCTTTCCTGGGGTGCTACAGAGCCATTAGCCCTGCGTCGCCCAATGGTCCCCACAGCAGAAAAGTCTGCCTTCCTGGACAGACCTGCCTCATCCTCGTTGGCACTGATGACAATGCCCTCATCGCTGGCCTCGGCTGGCACCTGAAGCAGGTACTGTTGCCTCTCCTTCTCCTTGGCCCGGCTGCAATGGATGTCCACTTCCACCTCTACCCGGCTGCCATTGCTGAACACGCCCTCAATGGGCTCTTCGTCATCACTGTCAAGGCCGTTGTCAGAGAAGGCGCTGGAGAAAGTGGCGCTGGACAGCTGACGTTGGAAGGAGTTAGACAGGCAGACTGGGTGGAGCATACAGCGCTGCTCACTGGGGTATGCAGGGCTGTTCTCATTCAGGACTCCAGACGGGGGCTCGTCAGAGGCTGTGGAGCCCACCTCACTGCTCATCTCAGAGGTGGAAAGTTCACTGCTGATCTCAGACGCCATGCCGCTGCTGGAGGAAGGCACGCCCAGGCCATCTGAGGGCCTGTCCTTTATCACCATGTTGACGGAGGGCGGGAAGATGCCTGGACTAGGTGGTGGCATGCTTCCCCCGGCACTGAGCTCACAGCAGCAGAAGCTGTCTTCGGTGACACTAAGCTGCACGACCACAGCACTGATGCTGTCATGGCAGCCATAGCTCTGGGCCAGGGTGCAGAGCTTCTTGGCAGCAGCCAGAGAGTCAGGTACATTGCGCACGGCCTCCACAGCCTCCTCAATGGACAGGCTGTCCCACAGCCCCTTGCTGCCCAGAATGAAAAACTCATCCTGTGGCGTCAGAAGCACGGACTGCACGTGGGGGCGAGGCACCACGCTGGGGTGGAGGAAAGTATAGCCCAGGATGCGTGTGGACTCTGTCACTCCATTCACCTTGCCATCCTAGAAGAGTTTCCAAAGAGACAGTGAGCACAGAGCGCATGGCCACTTGAGCAGCTGCCCCCTGGTCACTGACTGGACCACAGGGCAATGCTGCAGGAAGTGTTGGCATCCCAGGGAAGGAAGGGGCTCTATGTGGAGTGGTAAAATGTAGATCCGGGCTTGTAGGAGCGAGCAGAGAGAAAGGAAACATTCCTTTAACATGGACCACCTTTATACTACATGGCAAGACCTATCTCTTCATGACAAGCTGATGTCCAGTCTCAAAGACATGCATGCTCACTAGCTTCTAAAGAGGCAAGCCATCCAGAGAAACACCTGGGGACAGGATGGTTCAACCTCATGCCTCTGTCTACTGGCACAGCCAGCACGTGGGAAGGCGAGAGTCTTGTGTGGCCCCCAGATATTTGTATCTGGGTCACAAATCTCATACGTTTGGAAAGCTGATGCTAACAGAAGTATCTACTCGTCTTGTTTTGTTTTGAGACAAGGTTGCTCTGTGTAACCCTGACTGTCCTGGAACTCTTCCTGTAGACCAGTCTGGTTTCAAACTCAGAGATATGCCTGCCTTTGCCTCCCAAGGACTAGGATTAAAGGTGTGCTATACCACTGGCCAGAACAAGTAACCATTCTTATGATTTCCTTAAACCCAACTTCCAGGGACAAAAGCAGAAAGCAAAGAGCCCTCCCTCTCTGAGTTCAGATGGCTCATGCTGTTTAGACCAGCAGCCAAAACCAAGCCATTTGCCTGGGTAAAAGATGAGTACTTTTGAATCCTAGCTACACACAGCAGCTGGGTTCTCTACCTTCCAGGTTTGAGGGTCTTAGGCTTATAGCTACATCCACCCCACGCTCCTAGTTCTAACACTTCTTCCCACAGAAAGTTCCACAACGACAAATGCAACTTCTATGAGTCTCTGGATGAGTAAGCTTTTGTCAGAGAATCCCCTTGTCCTTCAGCCCCTTAGTCTGCCTGCACCTGGGCTTTACAAGTGTTTGCTTATTCCTGGGTACCTTTCCCCACGGATATGACCTCACCAGCCATGCTTAAAAGAAAGTGGCAGTCTAGGAACTAAGAGGAAAGAAACAGGCTTTCAAGCAGTTTGAGACTCCCTTGACTCTAGGACTAAAATCTGTTCCTGCCTGGTGTGGGATCTGGCAGGAAGGCCCTTGCTGCTTCAGCCACTCTTAAGGTTTCTCATCCGCCTGTGCTAGGAGGGCCTCTTGAGGGTACGGAAGCAGTGAAGTCCAAGTCCTCACTGCTGAGGATCCCACGGAGCAGACAAAGGTGAGGAAGATGCAGCACAGAAAAGGGGAGAACACGGCTGACCTGCCAACTGTGAGCCATGCAGCAGACATCCTACTCTCCAGGGCTGGCATGCAGCACTGGCCGCTTAGGCACTATACCCTGTATGTATAACACACAGTCTGCTCCCTGACTTGTGTTCATCATCTACTTTAATGTTCAGCTGCTGGAGCAGACAGGAACGGAGTTTATATGTCTCACCTCCACGGTCAAGGCACACTGCTGTCTTTCCTGGGTATCAACACCACCTCCTCTTCTCTTCTGGACACTAGCCTTTACCCCTCAACATCAAACTATGAATTGTTCCAGGAGTTTGATCACTAGGAGGAGGTTAGGTTCTTGTGGACAGAGGTATATCCATGGGCATTTCCAGGCTGATGGCGGGTGACCAGCATGCTGGTGAATTGGTAAACAAAGAACCACAGAGGCTACTTTGAAAGTTTCACTGACAGTCAATCATGATGTGCTGTTATTCTAGGCTTTGTACCAGCAATGCTATTGTCATTTGGGACCAGATAAGTCTTTGTTGTGGGACTGTACCCACACTGCACGTGGTTTAGATACATATCTAGCTTCTACTCTCTATGTGGCAATAGTACCCAAGCTGCGGTGATCAAACCCATCTCTAGGGCTTGCACTTGGCCTCCTGCTCACTGAGAACCGTATTATCAACTGGCAAAAGAGGAACACTTAAACTGGAGCCAACACTCTGGTCTATGTGAAGTAAGGCAGGTATCTATGGCTCTCACTTTGGACATAAGAAAACAAAGGCTTACAATGGTTTAGAGGTCATATCCTGCAAGTGGTCAAGAGGGGTGAACCCTGCAGTGTGATTTCAGGAGTCGAGCTCTCAACCACCAGCCAGTAAGTGCCTCTAGAGACCCACTGGGACAGTGCTCATGAAGCATTCCTCCTACCGTGGCAACCGGCCAACGCCTTATTATTCTACATAAACTACAGGGGTATTCTACACAGTCTACAGACAGCACCAAGGAATTTACTCTGCGAGACTGAATTTGGAGTTCTAATTTTGAACATGCTTCCCGAGGAGCCTCCACCAGGGGGCGCTGCTCGCCCTGCTCTGGGAGGAAAAGCTCCTCACCTCAGTGACGATGGCCTTGTGCTGCTTGATCCTCATCAGCTCTTCTTCACAGCTCATGGTGTACGATCGGGACAGAGGCAGCGGCTTCCCGTTTCGGCAGAGAACCGTTTGGCACTTGCCAACATTGGCGGAGGTCAAGGTAAAGGATCCTCCCAGGTCCACAGGGTCATGCTTGATGTGGCACAGGACAGCAGCACCACCAAGTTTCTGCCCAGCAGTTCCCAGTTTCCTGAACCCAAAGAGAAGGGCGAACACTCAATGCCTCAGCACACTACACTCATCCAAAAACAAAACAAAACAAACACCAGTGCACAGGGCTATCGATTGGGACTCCGCCCTTTCCACCAAAGCCACTCACTCGACTTCTCAGAAGAAAAAGGTCCCTGGACTCTAACACCTCACACATTCAGAGAGGTGCTCATATGTGGGGGGAGGTGTCTCCATTGGTTAAAAGCCACATTGCCAGTCCTGGCCTGCGGTGTCCAGCCAGCTGCCCTGTGTCAGTTAAATGGCCCAGCCGTACATTCCAAAACATCAAGAAAGTTCTGCTTCTCTCCCATCCACTTCTCCAAATCCTCTCTGTTCCCACATAAACACAGGTGCAAACAGGATGTCCATGCCAGCACTGGAGACTAAGCCTAACCACCATCCTTCTGATGCTCACTTCTCTGTTCTTGCCGTGTACAGCCAAGACTACTTATTCTATAAAAACGTACAGGAACAGCATTCTGGTATCAACCACAAAGTGTTTTTGCTTTATCCTTTCATTTGTCCATCAACTCATATATTGAATATTTGAAGCACCTACAAATACTGACCACCATAAAGAACAAGGGACTTCAGTGTCCCACCAATGTCATTTCTCCAAGCCTCCCTTAATGAGCCTTGAGAGTTAAAACAAAACAAAGTAGAAGCCTGCCTCTCTTGCCTAATGAAGACAGGAAAGACCCTGAATCACTAAGTCAATAACCAGGAATGGCCTAGCCACACCCATTTGACAACCAGGCACAAGGAATAGGCAGGTACTCTAAACTGAAGTGCTCACTGGTTCTATACCCTGTTAAGTAGTAGACCCTGCAAGTGGGCCTAGAATACAGATTCCTAAATTCTGGCTTCTAGATCATGACCAGATCTGACCGGTACAAACTTTTAAGAAAGCATTACTTTCAAATACGCTAAGACTCCTAAGAAGGGGCTTTTGTAACCAGAGTCTGCTAGAGGGTTATGTGTAGTGTGTGTGTACATGGTATGTGTTGTATATGTGCACATATGTATGCCTTGTGTGGCAAACTCTTTGAATGAAGGAGTCCTTCCAACATTTATCCCTAAGAGCCCGAAGCTCTGGTGCAGGAGTGACAGGTAGCAGCCCAGGAGTCTAAACATTTGCTTCCCCACTGAATAAGGGAGAAGAGGATAACATATAAAGAGTGTTCTAAAACTAGCCTTAAATTTGACCTGCTCAGTTTCAAACCAGTGAAAACATTTCCTATTGATCAACAAACTGGGAAAGCAATGCTTCATTCGGGGGGGGGGGGTCTAAGGAGCCTGTGGTTTGGGGGAGGCTGGGTATTATAAATGATGAAAATATGGAAGCAGTGGAGGCCAGTAAGGCCCCTTCTCTGAGAAATGAGTGACTTAAGAATGAACATCAGTGCATCTCAAGCTGAAGCATAGTCGATTCCGTGCTTGAATGCAGCTACAGCAGTCAAACAAAAGGGTACCAATATCACTGCACAGACTTTTCTAACAAGAACAAGGAAACAGACCCAGGGACATAAACTATAACCCAGCACACAGGAAGCAGGGTCAGCAGGGTCGGAAGAGCAGGGCCAGCCTGGCTACACAGTGAGACTATGTTTCAGAATAAACAAATAATAAATAAAACAAAAAGAACTACAAGAAACCCTTTACCTTTGCATGACTATAAACGTGTTGACCATGTATTCGTCATCGTTTTTCGTTCTCTGAAGCTCTTCAGCCAAAATGTCACTCATGGTGCACTGGAGAAGGTAGGGCACCTCCACATTCCGGTCTCCATCAAACACACCATAGAGGGCCTCCCGGTTGTCCCGGAAGTTATTCACAGACAGCGCTGCAACACATAGCCTGCGGAGTAAGAATACTTCTGTGATGAGCCCATTCATCTGTTCTTCCCTACTCCCAGCTCAATTCCCCCTCCCTTTTTGAACGGGATGCTCTGGTTTTTCTCTTCCTGCCTTCAGAAAGCTTGGGTTAACAGATCCCAGATGGTTTGTATCAACTGATTTCTGCTAGCCTTCTCTCACACGTCTCTTCTGATTTTAGTGTTTTTTAAATTACTCATTTTAAAATTTTACATGTATGTATGTGTACCATGTGTATGCCTGTTACTTGTGGAGTCCAGGGGAGTGCAATTAAACTGGAATTACAGGTGGTCATGAGCTGCTATGTGGGCCCTAGAATTAAAACCAGGTCATCTGCAACACTCTCAACTGTGGAATAATGTCTTTAGACCCTATCTTTTAATTTTTAAAAGATTCTCTTTTAATCATGGGGGGTGGGGTATGTGTGCACATGAGTGCATGAGTGTAGATGCCTGCAAGGTTAGAGGCATCAACCCCCCTTAAATTGCAATTGGAGGCAGCCTGGCTGTCCTGACATGGGTGCTGGAAGCCCGAGTGGGAACTTAGCCTGAATCATCTGCAAGAGGGATTAATGTACTCTTAACTGCTGAGCCATCTCTCCAGCTCCAATTACATTTTTAATGGCAATGAAAAATGGAGTATAAGAGGAATGAGGAAAAGGGTTAGAACATAACTTCCTACCTACAATGCATACAATAAATAGTTATTAAAGAGAAACTCATATCAAAAGAGAGTGACAAATAGAACATGAGGAGGGGAGAAAGGATGTGAAATGTTTGAAAACAGAAAAGATCAGCATTCAGCCAGTGGTGCTGGCCCTAGGTATTTCCTGGGAAAGCACTGGAGCTGCAGGGAGAAGACACAGTGTTGGCTGTGGAGGACAAGAAGGAAGGGGCTGTCTCCAAGATGAAACCAAGAAGCCAGGCACAACAGCACATACACATAATCCTAATACTTGAAAGGCTGAAGTAAGAGAGTCAAAAGTTCAAGGCCAGCCTGAGCTACATGGTTAAGATCCCACCAACAAACCCCTAAGGAGAAAGAGGATTTGGAAGGAGTGGTGGGATAATGTCAAACAGCATAATGTATGGGAATGAGGGTTTGAAAAGAAGACAGATATAAGAACGTTATAATTTACATCTACAATGTCCAACTTGATGAAAACTATAAACCTAAGGATGTAATAGGCTCAACAAACTACTAGTAAGAGAAACAGGGGAGAATAAAAAACCATAATTGAAACACAAAAAAAAAAACCTGCTAAAAACCAGGGTAGGGTGCAAAGCCAGAATTGCAGCAGACTGCAGACTGCAGAAGAGCATCTTGCAAGAACTAAGTAGAAAGCAGTCTAGATGCCCAAACCAGTGAAAAGCTGTCGTGGAATCACTTTTTGGACACTGTGAAGCTGTGTCACTTGGAATGCTTTAATTAAGAGCTGATTGGCCAACAGGTGGTAGGAGTTTGGGGGGGCAGAGCAAACACTGGAAAAAAGAAGGCCGGAGTCACCAGCCAGATGGAAAGGAAGCCACACAGGGAATACAGACTAAAGGTGACTGAGCCACGTAAAAGAAGGCAGATTAAAAGATATGGGTTAATTTAAGTTGTAAGAACTAGTTAGCAATAAGCCCAAGATTCTGTGTCATGATTTGGGAGCTAACAGGAGGGACAGTAAAATCCATCTATATATGGTGTACAGTGTCTGGCCACATAAATCTAAGAGCTGAAAGCTTAAAATAAGGTTCTAAACACAATAATGGAACCAAACACTAGACTCACGCCTCTCGTATGAGCCGCAGTACAGAGACACGTCTCCAGGCAGGTGCCAGTGTGCTTGAGCCGCCAGTGTAGCACGAGTTAAGCCACAAGGCGGGTTTCAGATTTTGCTCATGCAGACAGAAGAGGCTATAGCTACTCAGTAAAGCAGGTTCAGATGGAAAAAATAACCTCTAAATAGATTACAGTATGTTTAACCATGTGCATAGGCTTAAGAAAAATGGGTATAGTCATTGAAAAAAAGTTTAAAAATATAAGTAAAGTCCTCAAAGAAAAAAATAATAAAAACAAAAGCCACTTATGGAAGAAAAATATAAAGGGGGTCTGGATCCTATATGGTGTCTTGTAAACTTTGAATTTTTGAATGCAAATGTACAAAAATCAATAGCTGCTGAGAGACACTGGATTATGGAAACTGCTAAATTAAACCAACCTATATATTTTAATAATGTCTTAACTTCAAAATGGAAGTTGGACAATGTGTTGTGTTGGGGGAGAGGTTATGATTTTGGTTCCACAGTAAACAAAAGGCTCTGGATTCCTTCTAGGTTAATAGAGACCATATTTGACCAGGGGAGACCTCTTAAGGATCTTGGCTACAGACACGGGAGGGGAGCCAAAAGACTACAGGACAGGTGACATGTAAGCTGATCCCTTTGCATGTGAAAAGCTGAGATGAGACATGATAAATCTTGTTGGCTACAGAGTTCTCATGACTTAGTATTACATGCCATCCTTACATATGGATGGGTAGAGATTTATCTTACAGTTTAATATACAGTCAAATGGACTTACAAAGTTGACAGATGCCTTTCACCCGCTCAAACATAAAACAAAGAAAAATCAACTTTAACTGACTTGTACACACCACATATTCTATACCTGTGTTAATGCAGATATGCATGTTACCTTTGAAAATTTATGTGTTTTCAGAACAAAGGGACCAGACACCAATGAAAACTGGTGATCCAGATGATCAAGCCTCTCTGAGTGTCTTGGTTGCAGAACTCTGAAGGCTGCTTAGCTGAGACGATCCAGCCTCACAGAATACTCCAGTCAGGACTTTCCCATTGCATAGACTGGACAACAAATATCACAGCTAACTTTCCCAGGAATTGACCATTATCCCAATTTCCCCAGGATCTCCTAAAGATGCCAGTGCCCCCAGACAACAGGAAGCAGTCTAGAGAACACAATGCCCACATCCCCAAGGGTGTGGGTAGATGGTTTTTGGTCATTCAATAGGCTATACATGTTTGCCATCAATTGTGTGTGTGAGGGTTGGTTACAGATTGTTATTGGTCATGGTCAGGAAAAAGAGTTAAATTTAAGGATCTCTTTCTGAAGGAAAAAATGGGGGGGTTATAGTATAAAAATGATGGGATAAAAGGGTGGATTGTTGAGTCTACTTTTGAACAACCACTAGTCCCAAATATTTTATACTGCTATGGATTTTGGTATACTGATATAAATTTAAAGTTATTTTTGTTATACTGTATACTTACTCTATTCTTGTTTAAGGTATTATATCTATACAGCTCATTTAAAAGTGTCATATAAAGTTTTAGTCCTTAACATCTATTTAGGATAATAAAGAAATACAGGTTAATAGTTAGTCATCTATAACAATCAAACTTATAGTCATGTTAGGTATGTTTTCAAGGTTATACAGATATATTTTTGATAGATAGGTGACCTTCAAACCCTTCAATGTCCTGCAGAATATGGCATTTAAATGTTTTAATAACATAAGGCTTTTCATGTTTTCTTTTCCACATCTCTAGTCCTCTCTGCCACCCACGAACCTGGAGAAGCACTCTGCCACAGAACCCACAGACACAGCACTTCACTAAGATCCAGAGAGGGTAGCAGAAACCAAGGAATGGAACACCCGTCCAACAAATACAAGACCATACACATCAGCACCTAGAATCGCCTCAAACATCCTAACTCCAGATGCTGAGACCAGTGCAAAACACAAGAAGATCCAAAGCATATGCTTCCCCCAGAGCCCAGCAGCCCTGCTACAGTACGTCCTGAGAAATGAAGCATAACACAAGGACTTCAAAATAGCTATTATGAATATGTTCAAGGACCTTAAAGAGGGTGTGAAGAAATAGCCCGATGAAGACTGTGAACAACACAGTGAAATGAAATAAGGAAAACATTTCAAGACATAAAAGTAGAAATAGAATCACTAAAGAAAACACAAACTGAAATAAAACTAGAAACGAAAAATTTAAGGAAAGAAGTCAAAATATTTTTATTTGCACAGTTTTTTATACAAAAGACCTTTAAAACTCTACCAAGAAACCTCGACAGATGAGAAACACTTTCAACAATGTAGCAGGATAAAAAAAAAAAAAAACAGGAGAAGTCAGTACCCTTTCTATACACAAATAACAAACAGAATGAGAAGGAAATCAGGGAAATAGTACTTTTTACAATAGCCTCTGAGTGTGTGTGTACATGTGCGTGTAATTCTAACCAAGTAAGGGAAAGACTTATACAATAAAAACTAAGACTTTGAAGAAGATCTCAGAAGATGGAAAGATCTCCCAGGCTCATAGATGGGTAAGATTAACATTTTGAAAATGGCCATCCTTTCAAAAGCAGCCTACAGATTCAACACAATCCCCATCAAATTTTCAGCACAATTTGTCACAGAAATTTAAAAAAGAAAACAATTTTCAGCTACATATACAAACACAAAAATCCCAGGATAGCTAAAACACTCTTTAATAATAAAAGAGGAGATATCACCATTCAGATTTCAAGTTTCACTACACAACTATAACCAAAAAAAAAAAAAAAAAAAACCAGCATGGTACTGGCATAAAAACAGACACACTCACAGAAACAGATGACCTGAACAGCTCTTGGACCCCAGATTGATGGCTATGTGGAAAGCATGGGACTGACCCAGACCCCCTGAATGTGGGTGTCAGTGAGGAGACCTAGGAAATCTATGGGGCCTTGGGTAGTATTTATCCCTGGCATACAAATAGACTTTGAGTGCCCATGCCACAATATGGGAGGCTTTCTCAGCAGGGACTCTCTTGGGAGGGCCTAGGCCCTGCCCTGGATGAAATGATAGTCACTGGAGATCCACCATGGAGGTCCTCACCCTCCCTGCAGATTGGAGATTGGGTTGGGGACTGGGGGACCTGGTGGGGAGGGCGGGGGAAGAGGGGAGAGAGAGGGAGCTGGAATTGACATGTGAAACAAGACCTGCCTCCACCTTCTGAGTTTGAGGATTATGGGCCTTGATGGGTGGGGAGTGTTGTTGTTTTATCTGACTAGTTCTAACTACATCCAGAAAATAATAAGCTTATTATTGGATCACTTTCTATTCATTCACTATCCTCAACAATGCTGTTATACCCTTCCCAAAGAGATTATGACTGCTCCAGTTTGTAGGATTCTTTGCTTTCCTGATCATCAGTGCCTCCTCATACAATGTAAATAAGTGTGAAAAGGTTGACGAACTCTCAGGAAAACTCACATGTGTAATGGAGAAAGGGGTGACTGGTGAAATAGCTGAGAAAAAAGAATTCCAGTGAGTGACTCCTGGTGGCAGGAGAAGCAGACAATATGACAGAGAATCAAGAACCAAGGCTGCCAAGCTAGTGTGGACAGCAGGCATAGTCCAGTCAGCAGTGTAAATGACCTGAGTATAGACAATTAGCTACTTCTCTCTTGGTAAACATGCTTCCCAGAAAGATAAAGCACATTTTAAGGAGCAGAGATATATTTGAATACTTAGGCCTTTTCCAAACACTGGAGTCTTACACAGATATAATGTGTCAGTTACATAGTATCCTAGCAACATCTCTCACAAAAGGAAACTCTGTGATGCCAAGCAGGTATTCAGCCTGGTGTTTAAACATTGAGGACTGCCTCACTCTGCAGAAACATGCACTAAGAAACTTCAGGAGAAAGGATGTGTGTTACCAGCTTTCCTTCTACCCAAGAATGGAACAGACAAAGGCACTTTAAGGGTCAAAGTTTCACTTAACGTACTTGTTTTTTACTCCTGATGCTTCGGTGTAACCATGACTCCACACTGCTGGTGCTCCAGATGCATCTCCCGCTGAAGGCTGGTCAATCTTGAAGCAGCGGATATTACTAAGGAGAGAAAAGGCAGCAGGAACCATTAGGAACAGAGGAGTGTGAACTGTCACCTTTACCTGAGAAATGAAAACTGCTAAGCACTCTCCTCTTACTGCCTCTGCTGCATCTACTATAAATGAAATATTTATCGGCACCAAGAACCTGCTCCCCAGGCGCTTTATGCTGACAGTGAGAACAAGGGCACCACTTGGCATGAGGAGCAGTTTTCACAGTGACTATAAAGCAGCAACTAGAGCCTGGCAGACTGTATGCTCCATGTCTGCTCCCCCCCCCCTCGTCTTGGCATGAGTAAAGTACTTGTGCAAGCTTGAGAACTTGACTTTGACCTCTAGCATCT
The DNA here is from genome assembly GCF_017639785.1 of Mesocricetus auratus. NCBI lineage: Eukaryota > Metazoa > Chordata > Mammalia > Rodentia > Cricetidae > Mesocricetus > Mesocricetus auratus. The sequence continues at coordinate 77,947,187 of NW_024429266.1, read as the reverse complement.
GTGTAAACAGCTGTAAACCCAGCTCTGAGGAGGCAGAGACAGGATCCACCGTCAGCCAGCCTAGCCTAATGGGGAGTCCCAGACTCGTCTGTCTCAAGACATAAAGTGAATGGTTCTTGAGGAATAAGGGTGACCTCTGGATTCCATGTGAATCTGCACACACATGAACACGAACACATACATACTTAAATAAAACTAAAATTAAAAGGAAACAAAACTTGTATCAAGTTAAGTTTTAATTTTTACACCATCAACACCCACATTTGAAAAGAACAAATACCACAGTTAGGTGATGGTCAGAGAATTCTACAGTATTTATCCCCAAATCCAATTTCTGTCCATATCATCCACTCAAATAGTCAACAAACATCACCAAAGACTTGCCACTCTCTAGATCTTCCAGTTTCTTCCTTAGGCGTATAGACCATCTACATTAAGACTAATACCATATAATAGATATGTAAAATCACATGAATAAGTTGCCAGTTCTCTATGTTCTAAGATGTGAGATTTAGTTCTCTCTTGGCTATTAAGGGCTCATTAGGACTGGAACTGTGGTTTGACATAAAAAGGAGTAAGTGTCCTGTTTCTAAAACAGCCTACTATGTAGCACCTAGTGTCTCTGGGCAGAAGTCCCAACCATGGAAAGGAGCCCTAAGAATGAGTGCATGCTATGTACATATTACCACCAGGATCTCTTCACATTATGTAAACAAAAGAGACAGAAAACATATGCATCATTTCTTAACAACCCAAAGCTTAACTCTTTTTGTCAAGACCCCAAGAATTTTAAATATTAAAATTCTCTTCCTAAGAACCAGTTGAAATTTAACTAGCGTTCACTTTGGTTGTAGAAATACATGACTATAATTTCTCTGAAATTAATGTTTGGTTAAAGAAAAAATTGTAAGAACTGGAGAGGTAGCTCCGTGGGTAAAGGGACGAGGTCCTGAGTTTGAATCCCAGCACTCATATAAAGAGACAGGCATGGTTGTGAGCACCTGTAACCCCTGAGCTGGGTTGGGGAGGGGATAGAGACAGGAGGATAGCTGTGGCTGGCGACAGGTTCAATGATAGTCTGTGCCTCAGAGAGTGGCAGAGGTCATCTGAGTGCATGTTCTAGTGTGCACCCATCAGAGTGATAGAGCAGGTCATCTCAGTGCATGCTCAGGTGTGCAGGTCCCCCCCCCCATCAGAGTGGCAGAGCAAGTCACCTGAGTGCATGTTCAGGTGCGCACTGTGCATGCTCAGATGTAGGCTGTTAAGTCCTCTTTTCTACCTTTTCAATCTTATCAATAAAAGAGAGACAATTGTGAAATATTCCTTTACAGTGTGTGAATATATGTCACTGTGATTGGTTTAATAAAGAAGCTGATTGGCCAATAGCTGAACAGGATAAGGTTAGGGGGAGAGCCAAACAGAGAATGCTGGGAGGAAGAAGGGCAGTCAGGAATCTCAAGCAGACACAGAGAGAAGCAAGATTGATGGGATGTACTGAGAAAAATGTACCAAGCCACGTGGCAAAGCATAGGTAAGAAATATGGGTTAATTTAAATGTAAGAGTTAGCTAGTAATAAGCCTGAGCTATTGGCCAAGAATTAATAATTAATACTAAGCCTCTGTGTGGCTACTTGGGAGTGGTTTAACAGGACATAAACTTCTACCAACAGGCAATAAAAAGTGAACAGATGCTAGCACTAAATTGTCTTCCTATAAAATGCTGTCATGTTGCTGTCCCATCTGTCACACACCTGTGCTACCTTCCTGATTCTAAGTAAGGACAGCTGATGGTCCAGCTCCAAAGGCACTGGTAATCTTTATAGGCCAAAGAATTTTCACAGAAGTGATTCCATTTTCTAATCATTACAGGAAAAACACTGCCACCGCCTTGTTCAACAATCCTTTGTAATGAATCACTCACCACTCTAGTTTAACTAGGTAACTCAACAGCCTCCTGAAAAGATGGCAGCATGGACTCTCCAGCATCTTGCCATCTAGAATGGAGTTGAGCCCAAGATCTCAGGCCACACAAGAGTTCCCATATGTCTTCACTCTAGCTCCTGCAGAACAAGTCCGTCAACCCCTAACCACAGTAATGTGTGGAAACACTCCAGTTATTAAGAAGACACAGTCTCTGTGATACTAACCAGAAGGTAACATTTTCAGTATTATGATTCACCCTTACTAATTATTTTTTAACTCTGAGAGCACAACGCCTTCACCAAAGGAGGTCAGTCACTCCAATAACATATGCTCACTGCAGAGACTTTAACAAACTTTATTTATGCAAATATAACTGTAGGATCATTATCTATCACCCATCTATCTTTCTGCATCTACCTATCAACATACCATCTATCTATCTATCTATCTATCTATCTATCTATCTATCTATCTATCATGCTTCTATCACTTATGTTCATAGTATTTTTCAAATTATGTCATGATCTATTTTATATTCATTCCAAATATAAGTGGAAATGCCCTGATAATTGTTTTATTTGAACTGAGGATCTATGAACAGTTGATGACTTCTGGGGCAATAACATCAGTTTTTTCTGAGGGTGTGGTAGGCTGATCACATTCTAGTAGATGACCCCACACCTTGGAGTGTACGAGTGAATGGGTCATTTAAATCCCACAAACTTTCAGGGATTTGGGAGATAGGAGTGTGTCTGGGAGGAACCAGGAGAGAGGTTGGAAATAAAGAAGAAAAAGGAGAGAAAATAAAGAAAACCAAGTTCTAGTATTCAGACCCTTGACATGTGTAAGTGTTCTAAAGACTTACAGAATGGGTGAGCCACTTTTAAAGAAAGCTGTACTAAGCAAGGTCAGGGGCTCACACACACATGGCCAATCTGACATGTTTGAATATTTGGTTTTCCTTGACATGCTAATAAGCTTGAACTTCTTTTTGTGTATGTGTGTACTTCTTTTTTTTAATGTTAATTAATGCCCTTGGCTCACTTTCTATTTGAATGAGAACTTTTAAAAAGAGGATTTATTTTACTTTTAATTCTGTGCACGTACATATGCAGTATGTGCAGGTATCTGCTTAGGCAGTAAGAGGTCACTGGATCCCCTGGAGCTTGAGTCCTCTGCAAGAACAACATATGCTTTTGACCACTAAGCTATCTCTTCAGCCCGAAGTGGAAGTGTTTATTACTGGCTTATTGGAGTAATTTCTGCTAACACTATCAATGCTTTAAATTACTTTTTCCATGATTTCTTCCCAATTGTTATGTCTTTTAGATTTAATTTTAGAAGTTGTAGGAACTGATAAAAACACATCTAACACATGTATGAGACTTTCTCAACCCTTTCTGACATAAAAAATAATTTATAGTTTACAAATACATTAAAATCATTATATTCTACATATTTAACTCTTTAATCTAGGAGTTTACTTAGTGCAGTTTTTCTCTAAATAGCTAGTCCATGTAAGGAGAACTCTTTTTTTTATTTAATTTAATTTTTTTATTTAAATTAGAAACAAGCTTGTTTCACATGTCAATCCCAGCTCCCTGTCTCTCCCCAGGGGAACTCTTGATACAATATTTTTATATCTCCTGGAAACAGGATCTCTCATTCTGTAGCTCAGGCAGTCCTGTAAATCACTATGTAGCCTCTGCTGGCCTCGAACTCATGGCAATCGTCTGCTTCAGTCTCCTAAGTATTGGATTATAGGTGTGAGCCATCATGCCTAGCATTGATCAAATTATTTAAAATAAAGCTTTCATATTATAAATACTTATGAAGATGGAAATATATGTTGATATTTCATGGTACTTTTATCTCTCAAGTATCTTAGGGATAATGCCAGCCGTTCCTGTCAGCTTACAGGATATGAGGAGACTGAAGTCTAAAGACTGAGGAAAAGACAGGTCCTCATCCATGTCTTCCCTGAGATTCTTTGTTTAGGTGGTATTCTTCAGTTATACACACATTAGTTTTTCTATTAAGTATTTAAAAGGCTAGCAAGTGAGCATTACTTAGACCAGATGGGTTCTGACCAGGAAGCTAACACTGGTCTTTAAGCTTCAATTTGTGCTGCCCCAAAAGATTACTCACAGTCCATTCCCCAAATTCTTGTCTTTTCAGTTTTCTCCTAACATATGGCAGATGACTTCCAACAAAAACATCCATCAGTGTATAAGGATATATGGTAGAAATAATGACTCACTGGGCCACTGTTCAAGAATGCTATTTATACAAGCAAGGGCTGAGAAACACAAAGGAGAAAGCAGAGACCACTCACATATTCCCACTCCTTAAAGGAGAATACTCTTAAGATATGCTACCTAACACAAAGGAGAAAGCAGAGACCACTCACATATTCCCACTCCTTAAAGGAGAATACTCTTAAGATATGCTACCTATCCTTTGGAGTGCATTTCAGGTTTGTGCAGGTACTCACAAGCACAATGCACACATAGTTAATTTGCAAAACATGGGGTGGTATGTGTACAGATTTTTGGTAAGTTTTCTTTTTGTCTAATCTTCATATGATTACTACTACAGCTTGATATCAAGATGCTATTGGCTGTAAAGTACTTGTGAAGTACAAATTAATTATATTAACTACATTTAGAGTTCTGTGATGAATATTCCCAAAGTGGAATCTTTTTTACTGATGCTACCTTAAACTTATACTGGTTATACTTTATCAACAACCACAATTAACTCTCCCAAAAAAGAAGAAAACTTCAGCAGGATCTAACTGAAACTATTCTGTATTTCTTTTTTTTTAAAGGATCCAGATTTTAGCTTGTAACAATTTCCTTCACATCACCTACCGAATGACATTTGCACCAGACATCACAGTCATGTTACCAGGAACCACTGGAATTTATGTTCCCATCTTGGACAATTCCCTCCTTCGGCATTCTGTCCAGCTGTGTTTATGGTACTAAGTCAAAAGGTTCTTCCTGTTTCCACAGCTAGTGAACACTTGGGGGAAGTGAGCACAGTGCTTTGTAGATACTTACTTCAGCAGCTCCAGGCTTCTATGATCCAGGGCAAGGCGAGGGTTTCCAGTCAAGTCCAGCTCTTGCAATTTCGGTGGCAGGTTTTCTGGTAACGAGATTTCGCTTAGCTCATTACAGCTCAGATCTACACACTGATGGAACAATGGAAACAAGAAAGATGATCTGAAGAGGCTGTAGATGAGCACTGGTCAACACAAAACTGCCACACCCTTTTAAGGACTTGGCTACATAAATTCTTCTCACTCTCTTTGACTCCACCATTAACATTTTCCCTTTAAAGTCTAGGTATGCATTTACGATAAAGAATTAATTGAAAAAAATCTTAAGGATTGGCCTTTTTTCCATGACTTATATCTGTGCCTGCTTTGGTCTTGAGGGTATCATTCTGACATTAACATGAATCCCAAGGACCTTTCTCAATGCAAAGCAAAAGAACAGAAAGATACAGAACTTAAAATAAATTAAATAACCCAATTTGAAAATGGGATATAGAACTAAACTGTCTGAGAAAGACTTAAAGAAATGTTTGACATTCTTAGCCCTCAGAGAAATGCAAACAAAAACAAATTTGAGATCTTATACCTTGTCAGAATGGCCAAGCCAAAATGAATGACAGCTCATGGGGAAGGAGACCATTTACTCACTGCTGGGAATGAAAGCTTGCACTGACTTTGTAAATCTGTGTGGCAGCTCCTCAGGAAGCTGGGAACAGATCTACCTCAAGATGAGCTATACCATTCTTGCACATATACCCAAAGGCTTGTACATCCCATTACAGAGACACTAGCTCATCCATATTCATTGCTGCTCTGTTCATAATAGCCAGAAATTGGAAATAGCCTAAATGTCTATCAACTGATAGATGCTAATGAAAATGTGGTATATTTACACAATGGAAAATTACTCAGCTAAGAATAAGGGAATTATGGATTTTTAGGCAAATGGAGCTAGAAAAAGTCATCCTGATGGAAGTAACCCAGATTAAAAAAGACAAATGTTGTATGTTCTCTCTTACATGTGGATGTTAGCTTTTACACTTTAGATGTGTGTGTTTCAATCCAAGTAACTGCACAGGTTAGGTACCTAGTAAGGGACCAGTGGATAGGAGGGAATCCTCCAAGGAAGGGAAAATAAGAGTCCAGTGTTATAGAAGGGTAAAAGGGAAACTAGAATAGGAGAGTTAAATGAGGGAGAGGAATGGAAAGAAGGGTAAAGGAAGGAATACGGGAAGGGACAACCAACATCAAGGCCTATTTGAAAAACCAAAGTATTGTACAAGCTTTCTAAAATATATACAAATATGAAAGGTATCTAAACAGAGTCACCACACAGGGAGACATCGCTGGAACCAAACATCTTATGCCACCAAGTGAAATCTCCAGTGACAGAATTGACTACATCTTTTTTAGTCTGTTGGCCAAAGGTGCCCCATGGAACTCCCAAATATCACAGGCGATTGATCACTTTCCACAACTTGATAGTATATCCCTATTGCCAAAGAAAACACTATGCCATGAAACACAGAGAATCTAAAAGCTTCACTATTGACTAGTTTCATGGTACTGGAGAGCACTCTGCATGCTACTGGAGGAGAAAGGTAGACATCATTACTCAGCTACAAACTCTGAGATCAACAACAGCAACCTGATGCATATATCCTGGTGAAATAGTGGACAAATGGAGTAGCTAATCAATCACTTTATAGCTTGTTTTAAGGCCCACTCCATGAGATGGGTCCACACATGACAGTGCTAAAGTTGTCAAGACCTGAAGTAGCAACCAGGCTAGGGGGAAACCTACGACTATTATTTCACTAAAATAACACAGCAATAAGATGACCCCTGATGACATAGTCTGAATGCTGCAACCCATAGAGTAGCATATAGCAGTATATGTATATACTGGTATACCCATAGAGTAGCATCTCATTATATACATATATATATGTGTGTGTGTGTGTGTATTCATATGCATATACTGTCATACCCATAGAGCAGCATCTCATTATATATGTGTATGTATTCATATGCATATACTGTCATACTCATAGAGCAGCACCTCACTCGACCTATCAGAGAAGCTTCTTGCTGCAGATGGGAATTAACCCTAGAGACTCACAACTAGACAATGGGTGAAGAGCAAGAGACTCTGGAATACTCAGTCCTAAAAGGGATGGATGTCTTCATCAAACCTCAGGGCTCAGGGAGCTATGCAAACAGTAGGTGGAAAATCTTTAAGAGTCAGAGTAGATAGATGACTCCAAGGAAACTGTCTTTCAGATCCAACATGACTGACACACAGATGAAGTCACAGTGAATGTAGCATTAGGCACAAGACTTGTACAGGTTGAAACCAGATGGGATCCCATTACTGAGAGGGGGAAGAAGACATCAAGGTCCCACTGCCAGCCAAGAAGCTGTTTGCAAGTGATAACTTCTCTCAAAGGGAAAAAAAATCAGTTTTCTGAAATGGAGTGTCCCTGGGTACATTAACCACACTCCAGGGCAGGCCAAGTGCCCAAAGGTAGGTAGCTGGTCTACAGAAAAAAAAACTCAATGGTAGTTTTGCTTTGTTTTGGCACTTTTTGTCTCACTGGTTTTTGCTTGTTTTGATTTTTGTTTTTGTGGGATTTTCATTCTTTCCTTTTTGTTTGGTGTCTTTTTGTTTCTTAGTTTTTATTTTTATGTTTGAAAGAGAAAGTGAGAAAGAACAAAGCTAGCTAGGTAGGGAGGTGGATAGGACCTGGGAGGAACTGGGGGAGGACGATCAAGATATATTATAGGAAAAATGTAATAAAAAAATTCATCCACTGAACTTGCACTGGACATGTAGGAAATGATTTATACTGTAAGAACACAGCAGACAAGGTCAATCCTGGAAGACTGCACGGTGATCTAAGGAGTGATAACAGCTGGTCCCTGTGAGGCAGAACTGGTCAGGCCAGGAACCAGTTGGGCAGATAACCCCTCTCTGACATCCTGTACCTCCTGACCTACATGTGAATACAAACACCTTGAATTCTGAAATCAGCAAAGAAATTCTTTGTCAGTTTGAATTAGAACCAAGGTCTGGATCAGTGGTTACCAACTCCTGGGGGCATCAGAATACCTTTTCACAGGGATTGTCTAAGACCATCAGAAATATCAGGTACTTATAATCCATAACAGTAGCAAAATTGGGGTCACCACAAGAGGAACTGTATTAAAGGGTTGAGGACCAGCAGAATTAGGAAGGTCGAGAACCACTGGTCTAGATTATAAAGATTTTTACTGGGGGAAAAAAAACCTGGAGAAAAACAATGCCTTAGAGGAGAAAGTTAAGTGACCAGAAGTAAGCTATCATCTGACTGAACCATTCACCTACATTTTACTGTAAGCACAGAAGCCAAAGTATAGAACTGCTTTTCTATATAAAGTTGTACTTGGATATAATTAGTCAAATGTAATTAATATTTAAACTCAATCTGTAGATAGCCTTCCTTTTAAATTGACATGTGCTAACTTCATTGATTTTTTTTTTTCAGATAGATTTTGGATTCAGTTACTGATGGCATGGTACATAGTTAACTTCTAAAAGTATATATGCTCCCAAACATTTACTTCCTCCAAATATGGGATTTCCTGAAATATGAAATTGCAAAATTTGAATTAAATAAAATGCATCCTGTATTAACAGACCAATTTGCTTGTGTTGATAATTGTTAACAAAGGCTGTAGGTCTGTTACGATTTTATAGGGAGTCTGGCACATGCTTCTGCAGGTTTTACTACAAAGAAGAATCCATATTTTCACAATGAAGAAAAGCCAAATGGCATAAAAAACAGTAAAACACAAAATGAGCATGACATTTTGACTGAAAAGACTTGAAAGGACACAAGCCGTCTTCCATATTTCTCAGAGTAGGAGTGCACTGCCTGCCCTTCCCCCACAGGCAAAGAGAGAATGAAGGAGATCTCCTCATAGCTGCTTCTGATGACCCCTGAGAGTATATCTTTGCAGAAGAGCATCTGTAAGCAGGTACTGAATATGTACACAGAGCTAGCACTGGCCCCTTTCTTACCTACTCTGTACCATGAGGCATGGTCTTACAGGGAAGAAGGGAACAGTCTTGAAACATAGCCAGCCAGAGTGCCCCAATTTATAAAAGTGAGAATGTGCAGCCCAAGCCCCTGACTGGGTCTGTTCCCAAAGAGGCCAGGACAAAGTGGCTTTAATGGCTATATCTCCTATTTGTTGCTTCTTCCCCTGAGCCCTTTGATGGTGCTCTGCCCCAAAGGAGAACTGACATCAGATCACCTGACTTTCAGAACAACATTTCCTAAATGACCGTTGCTGAATCTGATTCCAGGACTCAGGTGCTGGTTCCTGGCCCCTGCTGTCATACGTGCATTACAGAAGCTGACTGACTATGCCCACCTGCATCCTGACCTAGTGGCTTTCCATGGCCTTATTTTCTGAAGAACTGATCCTTTTGTCTTATCCACTTAACGCAGCCTTCTCCCCACATTTTGAAGATCTTTACAATGAAGCGCACATTCTTTCACTGCACAGCAGTGCCAAGAACACCAGGCAGGCTTGCTGTGTACAGCCGAGCCAGACTGACTCAGGTCGCATTCCTCCCTTGCTGATCAAGAGCTGATCTATCTTTGGAGGGAAGTCTATCTATTTTCAGCTTCTTATAGCCACTGATTAAAAATAATTTATAGTCCATAGCTTGGGGATGAGCTTACAGCATGTCCAGAGAGTACACAACACACACGAGGACAACTTCTGAAGAGAATAGGAAACTATATTGAAGAGTCAAGAAGACACGAAACACGAGACCTGACACAGGACTGGCTGATGTGCTGAAATTGCACATCCTTGTACTGACCAAGTTCCATTGCCGAAAACCCAGTTCACTTGCTCAAAATAAATTTCTACAAAGACTACAGAAAATTACTACATTACTACCGTAGCTTCCAGGCAGGTCAGTGGCCCCACAGGGAAGAGCCAAGTACCAGCTCCACAGCCACTTTGGTTTCTGGGATGTGTCAGTCACCAATGGCCTACGCACGGACCCAGGCCAAGGTCCAGATGGCCAAAGCTGACTTACATTGTGATGTGAGTCATGTTTCTCTCACCAGCTGGTTGAAAACTCATTGGCTACATAGGAAGTTAAAGGCCAGCTTGGCTTCTTCCCCATGATGCACTGTACTGAACTGTCAGCTAAAACCAATCTTGTCCCCCTTGAGTTTCTTTTGTTTGGGTTATTTTTACCACAGCAGCTAAAATTAACTAAGGTATAAGTAATGAAAATCAGGACTGTGCACAATTTATCTATTTGTGTTATAAGCAGGATACTTAAAAAGATCAAGCACACAAACAAACCAAAAAACCACAGCAAAAGAGGGAACACCCACACCTAAGAGCTGCGTTCTACAGAAACCAAGAGAAACAGTGTGAAGTCTCTGTGCTGGCATGTCACCCTGAATGGAGTACAAGAAAGCCACCACAGCACAGCCCCAGTGTTTGAGGAGCCAACTCTGATGACTTGGAGCCTGGAGTTCAAGGTCACATACTGACCTTGACTTCTGGGAGCTGCATAACTTCGGGGAAGACTTCGATGCAGTTGGAGTGAGCAATCACTGTGTGCATGCGTCTGCAATTCATTATCGTTGTTGGGATGGCTTTCAGTTTATTCCCACTGATATCAATTTCTTCAAGTTCCTCCAGTTTTGCCATTTTACTAAAAGAAATGGATGGGAGAATCATCAATTAACCATAAGACAACTTAAATGGGCAGACACAATGAGAAAAAGAACTTATGACTTTAAAGATTCACTTATAACAATCATTTTTATAGCCTTTTCCTCTGTTGCTTTTGAGTAGCAAAATGTTTTATCACTTCTCTTCCTCTTGTAGAACAAAAACTTAAGTTCAACTCTTAAGCTGATAACAAGAAGGAAAATGAAGGTTCTTCTCCTGTTAAAAATTTTTTTGCTACATTGCTTAGTCTGAATTCCAGTGTATATCGCACTTAAACTTAAGAGAGCAAACATTAATCACCATACCTGCTTTGAGCTTAGGTTGAGAGTATGACCTCTTTGTGTTGGAGACGAATACTTGAGAGGAAGCAGAGAACACTACAAAGCTACTATTAGGTATTCTTCTGTACTCAGACCCAGCACCCAAACCTGTCTGGCACCACTGGCAATTACAAAGTGCTGGAGCAGGGTAGATCGAAAGCTATACAATTTGTTTCTTCTGAAGAACCTTAATTTACAATGGCTGCAAAACACGCTACTTTCCAGTCTTCATCATCTGTGTAGACGCATCGTCTCAACCTTACTTTAGCAACATGTTTAATGTAATTTAGCATTTTATTTAAAAATATTTATTTTTCAACACCTGTAACTTTAATAATTAAAGTAAGCAACAAGGGGACAATTTAAGAAGCAGAGTCTCATGGTTCTTCCACCAGCCTGGAGGACAGAGCAAGTTCTTTACCATGACAGCATCCATTCCTTAGATCCTCTCCCACCCTGTTGATAAGTGACCAAGGACTGTGAGAATCCTTATGAGTTTGAAGTTCCTGGTATTTTTTCCACTCATGATTCTACTAGTTAGAAAAATTAATCAAGAAACACTATTGCTGCATCAACTCTCAAATGTTAGAGATTATCTCTTTCTTGTCTTGATATAAACATATGCCTCATATAACAATAACTAAGTTTTATCAAATCATTTATTTTGACAACATACAACATATCCACCAGGCTATATGGTTATACTAAAATAACAATATAGAGTATGAAGTAGTTAATTTATGATAGCTGGAACTCATATTATTTTAATATGTTGTCCCTTACATTTGAAAAGAAATATCAAGAATGGGTTACGAGACATGAAAAGTGATGAAAGATGTGGAAATTTGGCTCAAGGAAGGAAAAGTTCTCACATCTCAACATGGCAAGAAGGTGGCTCAGCAATGGCTTGATTGCTGGAATATGTTCACAACCATCTGGTTAGAAGTCTACTCTAATCAGAAAAGCAAGGCAGTCAAGCTTCCAGAGGGCTCTTACCTCTACCAAGGCTAGGGTAATCTTATGCTCAAGGTGGCTGGAGACTAATTCCCAGAATACAGCATGAGATCTAGAGCTCCTGTCTTATAAAACCCTCTCATGGTGGGATTAAAGGTGTGAGCTCTGTTTCTCTTTTAGACTGATTCACTCTCATGTAGTAGCCTTTGGTGGCTTTGAACTCACAGGGATCCATCTGTGTCTGTCTCCCGAGTCCTAGGATTAAGGGTGTGTGCCACCACTGCCTGGCCTCTGTGGCTGTGGCTAGCTTTGTATTCTGACCTCCAGGCAAGCTTTAATAGATCATAAACAATACATCACCACAGGTTGGTGGTCACTAGTTTGCACAGGGTAAGCATGTGTAGCCTCTTGGGGAAGTTAGATTTGGACAGAGATAGGGACAAAATCAATCAACTGTCTATGCCAAGAAACCAGATAGGGACCCAGCAGGGACAAAGACCCAAGAGGGCAAGGGGTTCAGCCCTGCTGGGACTTCAGAAAGACAGTGATGAGGAAAGGGTGGAGACATGACCAGGGCAGGACCAGCCTTCTAGCCAATAAGTTAGTTTTACTTAAAAAAAAAAAAAAAAAAAAGAGGCTATGTGCTTTGTTTCCCACTGTTTAGCCCTAATCTCATACCCAGTGGCCTTATTTTGAAGGTAGTCACTATAATGAGATATCATGCCTATTAAAAAAAAAGAAGTCTACTCTAAAGGAGACAGAAGTTTCTACAGGAAACGCTAAATATCACAACCCCATGGGAGGGAAATCATAGCAAAGATTAATTTTTACCAAGTACATAAAAATCTTTTTGTATATTTCATGTTGGTGATTGATCCCTGGCATGGGTAAATGGGAGCATAATCTCAGAATCAATGATCGCTTTACATACAGAATTTACATAAATACCATCAAAAATCAGACAAGAGAAGCCCCTTTAGCACATTACTATGTAGTGACTGTGCCCCCTCCCAAAGTATTATCTTTGCATTCTCCTGTAAAGAATGGATGCACAGAAATAACCATCAACATCAAATGAGGGGAAATAGGAAAGAAACCTACATTACCAAAACCAAAGCTATGCCTGAAGTCAACACATACATGGATCCCCTCCTTCTGAAAGAGCTTCGGCAGACTGGGAAGTTGCTCTGGGCAGCAGAAGGGATATTGTTTTGATCTGTACTGTACAGATCTGCACTGACCAGCAGAACACCAGAAGGTTGGTGTTTACTTCTTTGATGTGTAGGTGTGTGTTCCAAGTCCTAACTTGTAAGAAAATGTCAGTGAAATGGGAATAGAGTAAATCCTCTTGGCACGCTCAGTATATGGGGCTCTGCAAAGTCAGACAGTATGTCACTGCTCCCCCAAACAGAGTTTTAAAATACTGGACCTTCTTAGAGCCATTCTTTACAATGTCAAGTTGTTTCTATGTCTGTAGAGTCACTGCTATGTTTCTGTCTTTTTGTTTTTCTTTCTTCTTGTTCTTCTCCTTTTTTGTGGTGCTAAAGGTAGAGCCCTGGGCATTCTGCAGTACGATACTGTCTTGGTTTTACGTTTTTTGTGTGTGCATGTGGTGTATATGCACGTGGTGGTGAGTGGACATCACGTTGGATGTTTTCCTCTCCCCTCCCCACTGTAGCTTTTCAGACAGTCATTTGGCTAGTGCTCTACTACGAAGAAAACAAAAAGAAGTGAGGACGTCTCGCTTGAATATGGAGGGTACCAACTGGCTAGACATTTGAGCCCGTGAGTGGGATCTGCCTGCCCGTCTTCCAGAGCTGGGGTTACAGCACATGTTAGCATACATGTTTTTCTGTGAGCATTGGGGGCTGAAACTGGGGTTCTCGTGCTTGTGCTGCAAGCTCTTTACCCAGTGAGCCATCCCCTCAAACCAAGTGTGACTAAAAATGGCTTCCTGGTTTACATGCCAACTTTTTCCCCCAGAAAAATGAACAAATAACTTAATTGTAGGCTGTATTCACTAAGTGTTCAAAAGACTCGTAATAAATTAAAAGCTGCAAATGCACTGTTTAATTAAACCTTATATAAAAATGAATAGGTATAGTTCAAGATATTCTGAAACTTGTTATTACTAAATTGCTACAACAGGGGAGTTTGCATTAAGTACTAAATATGAACCAGATCCTATAACATACATTTTACAAATTTTACTGTTTATGTGTATGTGTGTGTGTGTGCACACACATGTAGGTACTTGGATAGGACAGAGGTACAGATGGTTGGTCTGGACTTAGGGCACTGGGAATGAAAAGTGGGTCTTTTGAAAGAAGCAAGCAATCCTAACTACTGAGTCACCCATCTCACTCTCTCCTCCCTCTGTGTGTTTGTCTGTGTGTGTGTGTGTGTGTGTGTGTGTGTGTGTAAGATTTTTAGTTACAAACGCCTGTTTAAAAAGTTAAAAAAAAATCAATTAAGGAAAAGCTTTCCTCTATCACTCTATAGAAATGTATTCTTAGAAGTACTGATTACATTGTCCAACAGGATAATATTACATGTTAAGATTTGATTACCAACTTTAAAAAAAGGAATTTATTAATTTATATTTATTTTATGTGTATGAGCATTTTGCCTGCATTCTATGTATGCACCACATGCATGGTGTCTATAGAGGTCAGAAGAGGGTACTGGATCCTCTGGGACTGGAGTTATGGATGGTTATGACCCATCATGTGGGTGCTGGAAACCCAAATCCAGGTCCCCTGCAAGAGCAAAAGGTGTCCTCTTTCCAGTCCCTCCACAGTCCAACTCTTACAACAGTACTGCTTTTTGTTCTTTTTTTTTTTCAAATTAAACTGAATAGCTAAAGAGAAGCAAAAGAAAAAAAAGTCTACTAAAAGCTATCTTACTTGAAAATCTTAAGAATATTCTAGTGGTTTGGGTTTTGGAAGTATTCACAGTAGGAAAACCAGCACAGCTGTTCTAAGGGAATGCTTGTTGACTTCAGCTTGCAGGAAAGGTAACTGCGGATGAGGGAGGAAGAGCAAACACACTCACATTACCTTGAACTACAGCTCCCTCTGTGACATCCCCCTTCTGTGAACACATACGTAAGAACATCACTTTACAACCCTGTTACCTTGCTGGGAAGCTCTGAAGCCGGTTATAGGCCATGTGCAGGATCTTCAGACGCGGGTGCCCAGTTAACAAAGGCACACACTTATCGGTGAGGCTGTTGTTTGTCAGGTACAACTCCTGTAAGATACTGCTTGTCTCCTCAGAAAGTGTGGCTGGAGGCAGAGTTTCCAGTTTGTTTGCAGATGCATTCAGGAACCTCAGGCTACAGAGACAAAATGCAGCAAAGTCCACTGATTAGCCAGAGCTCTAGTTCAGATCCCTCAGAAAACCCAGAAGCTACATGAACAGGCAAAGGTGGGAGGGCTGGTTTTAGAAACAGGAACAAAAAGATAGGTCCTGGCATCAGGGAATTTAATTCAGCAGGCACATGGAGAGAATCTTTGTGGCAAACAGGCTCCAAATCATCCAAAAAGAAAGGAAGGACAAGGTGGGAACAAAATGTGCCATAGCTCTGTTCTCACAAGTAGCCTGGAAACACATCAGGCTATGCAGATGCAATAACCAGGCATGGACTGCTCAGTGCCCAGGGTCACCCACCAAAGTTTGTGGACAACTCCACCTGCCCACCATGAGGACCTGCCATAAGAAAATGCACCATTCTCATGGTGCAAAAACATCTTGGTTTAACAACTGACCAACATGCAGAGAAGGGCTCAGCCCTAAATAAGACATTCAAATCACACTCCTTCCTCCAGACTCAGGGATTATAAAGAGAGGGGATGAAAGACTGTAGGAGATGGGGGTGGTGGATGTCTACAAGGAAACCATGTTTTCCAGACACAATAGGGCAGGCAAACATTTGAACTCACAGCAGTTGTGACAGCACCCATAAGGCCTACAAGCTCAAGCCAGGGAAAATAAAAATCCCGGCATGAAGGGGACAGGTAGGCATAAAGTCCCACTCCTAGGTGAGGAACTACTGGCACTTGATAGCTATTTAGACAGTGACAGTCACTTTTCTTTAACATTGTGGTTTTTGGTTAGCTAACCATGCTCCAGGGCATGCTCCCTACCCCAAAAGTGTCTGGGAAACACAAATTGGAATCCTTAGGTTAAAAGGAGGGAGAATATCAGAACAAGAACGCAAAGTTGGATGGGCTGGGAGGTGACAGTTGATCTAGGAGAAGGTGGGATGAATATGATCAAAACATATTACATCAAATGCTCAAAGAATTAATAAAATATTACTTAAAATTCAACTTGGCTTAGACATTCAATACGTGTTCTGGGATGTTCTAGCATATGTCGAGAAAAAATAATTTTTAAAGGGAGAATATGGAATGTTGGATACAGTTATTTTTTTATCTTAGATTTTTTTAAAGGCTTTATATTAGGAGCCCTCCCTAGTACTGTCACTCGAAGCTTTCATACTAATTTAACACTCCAGTTCTGCACACATACCCCACACGAAGACACACACTCAACTCCACTACTTATCTGAGGAAAAGCGACTTCCCCAAAATAGAATATTTCCCATTAAAGAAACATGTATTCTGTTGACATTAAAGAATGGGGTGGGGGGAATAGATGAGGGTTGAAATAGGCTGTAGAGACCATAAATAGTCATGGGAAATTATAGCTAGGTGCCATGGAGTAGAAAACAAGGTGTCTTTCATGCAGTTTTTGACCTGGTCTTAAGTAGGAAGAAAACCAGTTTTACCACCAGAATCCTTTCTTTTTTAGGTCCCATTTCTACAGCCTGACTTAAAATATACCAGTTAAGACCTTCCTCTGTGTAAAATTAGAATAAATTAAAATGTAAGAATTGCAATTTTATTGCCCTTAAAATATCATGGAGTAGGGTCAACTGGGAAACCACCTAACAACTATTAAAATACAAGTCTCTAGGAAATGTGCAGTTAAAGACACATAAAAGACTGAAGGGAGGATGAATTCATGACTATTTGCATAGTTTTAGGCCAGAAGAGGAGAAAATGTTTTTAAAACACTGACACATCAATGCTCATTTAGAAGTCTCAAATGGGATTTTAAAGGCTCTCAGCATTTGAACAAGAGGAAGAAAATTATTTCCAAGGGCTTCTCATTAGCTTGAGATTGCCAGGTTTTATGGAACTCTCCACTCTATAGAAAAGTTAGGCTGGGGAAACATCGTACCAAGAAATGAAGCTGTCACCTGGAATTAAGGGGGTTAGCTCCAGAGGATGGTTTTGAACCATATGAAGCCCAACCATGGTATTGTCAAACGTTGATTTACTCAATTTTTATTTTATCATGATCTCAGGAAAATTACATGCAACAGCTGTCCTCTTAAAATAGTCTTTCTTCAATTTGAGTATTTTAGCAGAAGCCAAATTGAATTAATGGTTTAGGTGTCATCCTTCTTCTACAAGGAACAACTACTTTCAATGTACAAAATCAAAATCCTCCAGTATAGAGAGCAGTTGATTTAATGACAAGCTGCCTGGCCCACTCCCAGTCTTCAGCCTGAAGGATGAGCTATGTGCCTCAAGTCACTACGATGTGGTAACTATTCTTAAGCTTCCAACGTCACAATTTCTGTAATATCAGCATAAAAAGATTTAAGAAGGCAAAGAAAGTTTAATGTGCTAAGAGACTGTTTCAACCATGTAGTCTCCTCATGACATAGTCATCTAATTAAAAAGGCATACAATGCTACCAGTGTTTTCATTTATCAGGGGCTTTATAGGAAGCACAGTATACTCCTATTTTCCACCTCCCAACCCATCTCATTATCCTAGATATCCCTCATATTTCACAGAAGATAGAAACCAAAGCTGAAAAAGTCAAATCACTTGACAATGGTCAAACAGTGAAGAGTAGCACTGACAAAAATCTCATCAGTTTCAATAGCCCATTATTCCTAACATAGCTCTCCAGAATTCAGATGTTAAAAACAGTAATAAAAACCTTTTGCAAAGAATATGGTCCCCTTTCTCTAAAACTGTTGGGGCCTAGCAGGACCTGCTGAAGAGCCCGTGTGCACGCACTTCAAACTCAATTCTCATAATCAATAGCTCTTAACAAAAGTAAAGGGCACAGATGTGGTTCCTGCCCAAGAGCACTTGGGAAGCCTCAGCCGCAGAAGAAAGTCACTTCCTGCTCCTAGAGATAACTGCTCTATTCCTCTGCCTTGGCACACTGTCCGTCTGGTTCTGGGTTGTCTCGTTTCGTTTGATTTTTAGAAGCTCTCATGTACCCTAAGATTCTACAGACATCCTGTCTCTAGAGGAGCTCTAGGTTTGGTAGCAGACTTACCTCGGTCATGGTATATTAGCACAGCAATAGAAAGTCATTAAGACAAGAATGTTAAACCGCATTCCTTGTTCATCATCACAAGAATGAGGTTGCCTAGAATGCTACTACATACGGGTTGCTCCAGGGTCATCAGTAGAGTAAGACTGTGTAGAACAGTACTCCATACAGATTATACAATAGCTTATCATCACTAGGGCAAGCTGTGTAGAACAGCACTCCGTATGGATTGTTCCATAGCTTATTATCTCTTGGGTAAGCTGTATAGAATGGTTTTCCTCTATGGTTTATCATCACGAGACTAAGGTTGTGTACTTTTGGCAGAGAACAGAAGTTATACCATTCTCAGTGTACCATATTATAAGGAACACAAGACAATGTCTTAACTATTGTCAAAATTAACTCAGATTACTTGGCAGTACCAATTACAACCACTAAACTTCCATTTTGCCCCCTTTGTAGCCAGTAAATTTGTGGGGAGATGAGTTAAGAATGTCAATATCCCATTTATCATCATACTTTTAAATTTTGTTTGCTTATCCATTCTTAAAAACAGTTACTTTGTGCTTACACATTGTTACTAAATTATTCCCCACTCCTACCCTGGCGCACGCGTGTGTGTGTGTGTGTGTGTGTGTGTGTGTGTGTGTGTGTGTGTGTAAGCATGGAGGCATATGAAAGCAAGAGGTCAGTGCTACACTGGAGTCTTCCTCAATCACTCTTCACCTGAGCTTTTGAGACAGGGTCTCTCACTGAACTAAGGGCTCACTAATCCAGCTAAACTATGTCTCACAGCCTATAGGAATCTTCCTGTCTGCATCCCAGCAGTTGGGCTACAGGCATGAGCCACAGATCCTGGCTTTCTACCTGTGGGTGGCCTGCAGATCTTCATGCTTGTATGGCAAACTTAACTTAAAACAATTGAGCCATTTTCCCAGGCTGCCCCCTCGGATTTCTATATGACCATTTGTTGTCTGATACATCAGTTTTCTACTCTAAGATCTTCAGTTTGCTGCCAGAAAATATTCTTTGGATATTACAATTCTAAAAGTCAGTTCTGTGCAATGGTTTGTTTCATTGTTCAAGAACTTGAATGCATGCCGTTCCTTTCCTTTTGTTTTCTCTTCCATTTCCACCAATTTACCACTAACTTCTAAGTTCTTTACTGCATTTTTACTTTTCTCATCTAAGTTTCTGTTTACTCCTAAAAAGAACTTGGCCTGATATAAAAAGCTTAGGTTACACTTTGATCAACTTTTAAAAATGTTGCTACAATATTACTTTGTATTAGTATTTTTGGGGAGTCTGATGACTGTCTATATATGTGCCCTTTATAATCCCTTGATCTTTTTAATACAGCCCTGGAAAGTTTTATTTTTCAGAATCTAAATTTAACTATTAGGTCTCAGAGCTGATCGTTGAGGTTATTCCAGGTATGTAATTTCCTTTCAAATATACTTCAAGATCTTTTTATATGTGTTATTAAAATGTATTGAACTTTTAAATATTTGTAAATTCACTCTGTGCCACCACTTTCTCTGTTCTTCAAGCTCTTCATATGCAAATCATGCCCCTCTGGGGCCCATTTCCCACTTCCTCTATTTATTGCTAACACTTATTTCTTCATTTCCCTCACTTCCCTGACTTTCTTTAATGTGTCTTTTTGAATTTTTATTTGAAAGTAATACCCTTTATCCACCTGAGAATATGCTGCTCATTTATAAGGTGATTGCTATTCTTTTCCGTTTTATGTGTTCAATGAACTCTCTTCCCATTTGTCCATGTTTGTTCTTAACTTCACATCTTTTTTCTTTTTTATATCCACTAATGCTCACCAGTATATTTAACTCTGCTTGGAAAGTTGCCTTACATTTTTGTCTTCACAATAAATTAGGGGAGGACGCATTTTCTCTTTGTTCTGTGTTGACTTTCATGGCATCTGGAGATTTAGAATGGTCTTTTAAATTATGTGTATATGTGCAGGTTTGTTGCAGTGCCTGGGGAGGCCAGAGTTGGACTTGCAGGCAACTGTGAGAAGTGAACTTGAGTCCTCCCCATGAGCAGTAAGTAAGCCATCTTAACCACTGAGTCACCTCTCTTTCTATTCTGCTAATGAGATTCTAAGTCACCAGGACCATGTGCTACACTAAGCAATTTCGCTTGGACTAAGAACAGATGGATGTTGTGTCCTCCAACGTTCTGTTCACAGACCTTTAGACTCCTGGTCCTCTGTCCCTTCCCTTTTACCAACGGTCTTAGTGAGGGTTTCCACTGTTGTGATGAAATATCATGACCAAAAAGCAAGTTGGGCAGGAAAGGGTTTATTTGGTTTACACTTCAGCATTGGTGTTCACCATTGAAGGAAGTCAGGACAGAAACTCAAACAGGGCAGAATCCCAGAGTCAGGAGCTGATGCAGAGACCATGGAAAGGTGCTGCTTACTGGCTTGCTTCCCCTGTCCTGCTCAGTCTACCTTCTTACACAGCCCAGGATCACCTGCCACTCACCATGGGCTGGGCCCTCCTCCTTTGATCACTAAATGAGAATGCCTTACATCTGGATCTCAAGGAGGCATTTCCTCAGCTGAGGCTCCTTCCTCTAAAGAATCTATAGCTTGTGTCAAGTTGACCCACAAAACCACCCAGTACCACTGACCACTTGTCAACTTGATACACAAAAACATCACTATAGTTAAACATATAAAATTTCAGTTCCTTTAAAATAGTCAATCTCCTTAAAAATCCAAAGTCTATAAAGTTCATTTCACAACTATAGGCTCCAGTAAAATACATTCTTACTTCAAGAGAGAAGAATCAGGGCACAGTCACAATCAAAGCAAACAAAATTCCAACCATCCAGTATCTGGGATTCACTCACGATCTTCGGGACTCCTCCAAAGGGCTTGGCTCACTTCTCTGACTCTGCCTTCTGCAGCACACACAGAGTGTTTTCTAGGCTCTGGCTGGCTCCATCCACTGCACTGCTGCTGCTGCTGCTGCTGTTCTTGGTGGTCATCCTAAGATGGGGTCTTCTGCTGCAATTGGGCTGCACTTTCACCAACAGCCTCTTAGAGGCTCTCTTCATGGGGCCAAGTCTCAGCTGCTTTGAATGACCCCATCAGTCCTGGACCTTCAACTGCCACTGAGGCTCACCTTCACCAATGGCTTCTCCTAGCCTCTCAGAGTGCCCAGCCTCAGCTGCTCCCCATGACCCTTTCATGCCTTCAACAACAGTACCACCTGGGTAACATTTACACATTACCAAGTCTGGTTGCTAGCACGAGGCTCAACCTTGGCTGTCTCTGGAACACAGCTTCTCTGTGCTCTCAGGAAACACTTCCCAGAAGATTTCATGCTGGTCTCTTCTTAATCACCAGTAATTTCTTAGCTCCAGGTGACCAGTATTAAGTATCCCAGGAATGCAAAATCTTGCTTTAGCAGCTGTGGTATCTTGTTAATCAGCTGATTCTTCGGTCCCACCTAACCAGAACCATAGGATCTTAATCCCTCTGATGACTCTAGCTTGTGTCAAATTGACCCACAAAACCAGCCAGTGCACCAACCTAAGGGCTGACCCTTCTGACAGGTCGTAAGCCAGAGCCCCTCTGCTAGCCTGACAAGTGTTTCATTGTGTCTTGGCTTGATATGCAGCCTGAGACTAAGATGGGTGGAATGGAATTGGAGATTCTTGGTGAAACCTGATGCTTGATTTTCTTTCTTTAAGCTTTACCTCTTTGTGAGCTAAGATTAGAGAACGTCTACTCAAGGAACTTTCAGGGGGCAGTGTCTCATCTTCAACCTTCAGTTACCTGTGGTAAGTGGTGCAGGAGTAGACTCAAAATCTAACTACAAGAGTCCTGGCAAGTGTGAAATTCACAGTTGTGTACACCACCATACACTCTTGTGGTTTCTTAACAACAGATGACCCTATAAGCATCAGTTCAAGAGCAAATGATTCCTCCTCATCTATTATGAGAGCACCAGACATTGGCTAACGAAGGTCACCAATTTCAGAATAGTACTCTTGATGATCCTTCCTGAACAGTATTCACAGTTACTCTTATGGACATTTAGAACATCTGATTAAAGCCTTCTGGATCATTTCTGTTAGTCCCAAGTGGAACTAGTCACCAGAATATGAACCCTGTCAAAATCCATAGCTAGCCATCCTTTGATGCTCTCCTTTTCCTTCCCCAGGACTGAGGGAAATCTTGGAACTGTCTGTGTGGTGTTCTAATTCTCACTGACTGACTCTCTGCTTTTGACAAACCTGCCAGCTGATTTTGATGTTACTAACCCCCAAAGAGCCACCACATACAAATATGAGAGACATAAAAGATGAAGTACGCGCTATCCCAAGTTCCACCGAGTCTTCTGTAGGAATCTGTTTGTCAGCATGACCTCCCATGGTCACCTTGAGTTTTCAGGGTTTGGTGGGCTTTACATACTAGAATCACAAGGCTGACCTCATTAAACATGCTGATTCCAGCTCTCCTAACATCTAAGTAAGTGGAACTGAGATAAAAGCCAGGAATCTGCAAGTTCTCTAGAGGATTCTGAAGAACATGATTTTAGAAACACTTTTAATCTACCACATCCCTCCGAACACCAGAACTTCAAAGATAGCTCACTTAAATGAAAAAGTGTGGGCAAGCCAGCTCTTCAAAGCCAGAAATAGCTGCCTTTGCCAAGGAGCACCAGTTGTCATGGTCAATTGATCACCTTCTTCTGATTTTCTGTTCTCTTTTAGTTCCTTTGATATTTACACATATTCCGTCTGAGTCACTCAAGCTTATGGTTTATGGTGTGACTAATACTCTGGGGATAGTTAGTGAGTACAATTGAGAAATACCATCAACCTCATTGGCACATAGATGTCCCCACCCCCATCTCCTGTCCCTGAGCATCCTCAGTCTGCTCCAGCCAGGTATAAAAAACAGAACTAGGTCCCACCACTACTGGGGTCTTTACAACTTTCCTTTAAAAGCATTCTTTCCAACTTTGTTAGTTGGACTAATTCAGTCGGGAGACTGTCTGACCATCAAATGTGCATGATGAGCAAGCCTAGGTGGACAGGGAGTCAGTCACTGCCAAGATTCTGAGAAAGAACAGAAGGAAGGCAGTACCTCTGGCTGTGACTCATCCACTCTGGCAACCCAAGGGGAATTACCTATCCTTCCTCTGACCATCTGTTGGTGACAGCCAAGTATCTGGAACTCCTTCAGTGTTTCTATCATGAGAACTCTCATCACTGAGCAAAAAGACGTTTGGTTTACCCAAGACAACTAAATCCTGTCCTCTCTCAAGATGCAATATCAGAGCCAATAAACAATGCATAATCCACCATATTTCACATCCATCTACAACTTTGAGTTATGAGCTTATGTTTATTTTAAAATACATTATTAATTTTAATTGTCATAAGTGTGCATGTATTTATACTTATAGTGTGATATTTCAATTCAGTAGAGAGCATGAACTGCCATTTTTTAAAATCAACTCAAATGAAACTCAAAGGTGAATATAAAAGGTAAGTTCATAAACTGGTGGTGAAGTCATAAGCATGCTAATAAGATAGGCTCCAAGCTTTCAGAGAGAAAGAAGTCACCTAATTGAAAGTAGATTATCTTCTCTTATTTGTTTACCAAATAACTCCCTGCTAACAGGGAGAACAGACCAACATGTGCAGTTTCTCAGTGATACAATCTAACCCAGAACTGGAAACAATAATTTATTATCACAAAAAATACTTTTAAAAAACTATTGTTAAGATTTCAATTATGGATTAAACTAACAGAGGAATTTATGTGGTTTCAATAACGCCCTGGAGCTACCTGCTAACACAAACTGTAGATTTATTTTGTCACACAGCAACCAAGTGTTCTACCTCATATCAATACGCCAGGCTGTCCCTATTTCTGTCTTTTCTATTCTCTTAAATTTAACTTCTATTATGTTCACTGTACAGTTTTTTTCAAACTGTGCATTAGGGTTTAAGCAACTTGGCAGCAACATCTACAGTCAACAATTTTCAATGCCTACAGCATCCAGCACAGTAGCTGAACCATGGACTAAGACAAAATCACAATTGAATGTGCAAGATGCCTATGACAAGGCAGCTTTCTGAAAACTCCCAAACTCTGGCGATTTCTCTGATGGCCACCACTTCACTTTTGACAGCTGCATGCAGATCTCCACTGCTGACCAGACCGCAAAAGGCCTACCTTTCTCACCTCCTCCTGGAAGCTGCCCTGTGTTTTTTCTTTTAACCTCTGATTAAATGTTCACTGAATTTCAAAAGGAAAATAAAATTTCTCTTAACATTTAAATTAATCCCTGTCTTAGGGTTTCTATTGCTGTGATGAGACAACATGACCACAGCAACTCTAACAAAGGAAAACATTTAATGGGGTGGCTTACAGTTCAGAGGCTTAGTACTTTATCATCATGGCAGGACATGGTGGTGTGCAGGCAAACATAGTGTTGGAGAGGTAGCTAAGAGTTCTACATCTTGATCAACAGGCAATAGGAAGTGAACTGAGACACTGGGTGTGGCTTGAGCACATATGATACCTCAAAGCCAGCGTCCACATAACATACTTCCTCCAAAAAGGCCATATTTACTTCAACAAAGCCATACCTCCTAATAGTACCATTCCCTATGAGTTTATGAGGGCAATTACATTCAAACTATCACAATTCCTCAAGAAACCATCTTCTTCAAATGCTTAGACACAAATTATTTAGGAAAACTATTCAAATATGAGGGGAAGCTGGGAAAGAAGCTCAGTAGTAGAATATATGAGGCCCTGTGTTCAAATTCTAGTACCTCAAAAATCGAAAAAAAAATTTGATTACTGGGAACACCCACCTACTGTGGGTGGCACCATTCCCTGGGCAGAGATTCCTGGACCGTGTAAGAATAAAGGAAATGAGTTGAACACTAACACGAACACATTAATTCACTGTTCTCAGCACTTGACTGTGCATGTGATGTGGCCAGCTGCTTCAAGTTCCTGCTGGCTGGACACCCACAGCTAAACCCTGAGCTGAAATCCTGGAATCCAGTTGCAGAGAGGGAGGAGTGATGAGCAAAGGGGTCAAGACTAGGCTGGTGAAACCCACTGAAACAGCTGATCTGAACAAGGGGGGAGCTCATGGACCCCAGACTGATAGCTGGGAAACCAACATAGGACTGATCCAGAACCCCTGAAATTGGGTATCAGTGAGGAGGCCGCAGTAATCTATGGGGCCTTGGGTAGTAGATCAGTATTTATCCCTGGTGTACAAATGGACTTTGGGAGCCCATTCCACATGGAGGGATGCTCTCTCAGCCTGGACACATGGGGGAGAACCTAGGTCCTGCCCTGGATGATATGACAGACTCTGGGTATCCCCCAAGGAGGGCCTCATCCTCTCTGGGGAGTGGAGAGGGAATGGAGTAGGGAGTTGGGGGGCTGGGGAGCGGGGGAGGAGGGGTGGAAGAGAGAGCTGGGATTGACATGTCAAACAGGCTTTTTTCTAATTTAAATAAAAATAAATAAAAAAAAAGTTCCTGCAGCCTGAACTTCCCTACAATAAAGGGATTATAACCTGGAACTGTGAAACAAATAAACTCTTTCTCTGAGTTGTTTTTGTTGGGGGTTTTACCACACCAACAGGAAATGAAGACAATCAGATAATTAAGCTAAGCCTAAGAAGGCTTACATAACTCCTGTCCACGGAGTAGTATAATAGTTCACATTTCATTCCCATGACACATGTTTAGCACAGTGCAAAACACCTTCCTCTACAAAGAGCAGTGACATTAGTAAAGATATGCAGGTGCTATTTCTCCATTCCATACAAAATGGTAGAAAGGTAGCTAGGTAAACCAACTTTTCACACACCTAGGAGAGATAATGAGGTCCCAACATAAGAGCTCAGATCATAGGTGATAAAACCTCAGTGGCAGGCTCAGGGAAATACTAAAGACACTCAAAATGCTTTACCTGTCAGCCTTCATGAAGAGGTTAGGTGGGAGCTCAATGAGCTGGTTATGCTGCACATCCAAGACCTCCACCGATGTTCTCTCTAGCCTTTCAGGGAGCCTTGCTAACTGGTTGTGTCCTGCCAGCAATTTCCGGAGACTACTATTACAAAATAAGCTGTATGAGAGGGAACAAAACAGAAGGCAACTATTTATACAGGGCTAATTTGGGATAAGGGTTAAAAAAGCACAAGATTTAAATAACCATCATTCCACAAATTATACATTAATTCAATACAGGCTAACTGGTTCGTTTTAATTCTTTATTAGATTTTATTTTGGTCAATGCATACAAGTGTTTTCCATGCATGTGTATATGTATACCACATGAGTACCTGGCGCCTGTGGAGGTCAGAAGAGGGCATCCAATTCTCAGAACTGGAGTTACAGATAGCTGTGAGCCACCATGTGGGTGCTGGGAATTGAACTCACTCTTATGCAAGAACTGTCAGAATTATGCTGAGTTATTTCCCTAGCTTTAGCAGGTTTATTTTAATATAAACTTTGGAGCTATTTGTATTTCAGTGCCTTCTATATTTGTTTCATAGAAGGAGACACTGGAGAGCTTGTTCTAATCTTGGTTGGCAAGGTGAGCTTTACAAGACTGTATGCTTCTCCAGACCCACAAGGCTAATGTCCTGTCCAGAGTCTGAATGAACACAGCTGAGCAATCTTCACAGAGATGATTAACAGTAAGCAAAATCTTCAGGGACATTAAGCCTTCTAAATACATCTAAGAAAATGTTACATTTTACTTCATAAGTTAGTTTTCCCATTTTCTCTGCCTAATGCCTGTATATTTTACAGATCCATAGTTTCATCCTATTGAACAGCAGACACTCTCTCCTAAAGAGAATAGAATGCAGTATTATTATTAAATGATAATTCAGTTCAATCCTTCTGGATACTGTCTAATCATTAAAATACTACTTCTCTTTTCACGTATTTTCATTTATAAATGACTTGTTTTGTTGAACTCATCATATACCTTCTTTAGAGAAACAAAAGTTAAATATTATATCAATTCTAAGGAATCACTTTTGATTGAATATTAGACCACCAAAACTGGATTTAGCAAAACCTGTAGCTAAAACACTGAGGGAGAAAGCAATAGGTATTGTTTTTGCTTCATAAAAAAAATGCAGAGAAACACTGAATTATATGACAATATAACACTTGGTATTTACTTTGAATAAGCATTTGTTTAGACCCACAAAAGCCTAAACTAGTACAGAGCCAATCAAATATTGGCTTGGTAAAATGGTAAAATCTCAGTTACCTTGTATTTATTAGTGTGTGAAAGTATAATACAGTGTAAGCACATCTAATCCCTGGTGTGCCACTTGTTGAACTGAATAGGGAAAGACAAGATAGAAGAATAATAAAAAAGATAATGGTAAAAAAAATTTCCAACGATTTTCCTCCCTAAATGTGGCCATTTTGTTTTTCATGTTCCTCTTGTAAAAACAATGGGCATGGTTTGTGTTTGTCTATCTGTCTGTCTATCTCTCATTCTAGTGATGATTGCTGCATGAAGGTCAATTAAATGTTCAATTAACTAATATTCTGGGGACAGAAAGCATTTTTAAATGAACCTGGTTTTTGGGTATTACGAATAAAGAGAAAATAATCATTTTGGGGACTGAAATGTAACTTAGATTTATTTTATGAGAGCAATATTCTAATACAATGAGAGCTACATGTGCAACTGGAAACTCTCTAGGTACCACATTAAAAAGTAAAATGAGCCGGGCGGTGGTGGCGCACGCCTTTAATCCCAGCACTTGGGAGGCAGAGGCAGGCGGATCTCTGTGAGTTCGAGGCCGGGCTAAACCGACAGCCTCCAAAACAATACAGAGAAACCCTGTCTCAAAAAACAAAAACAAAAAAAAAAAAAGTAAAATGAAGTAATTCTTATCACCTGACTAACTATGTCTAAAATTATTTTAGCATTGTCACTATAAATATTTTACATTTGGTGTCTATATTTATAGTTCTTCACTAGAACTAGTTACATCTCAGGTGCTCACTCTGTGTGTGTGTGTGTGTGTGTGTGTGTGTGTATGTCACAGACAATATAAGTCACCACTGACTATCTTCCTCAGCCATTATTTTTGAGGCAGGGCCTCTCACCCACCACCCACCAAGTGGCTAGATACTGCACTAACAGGGACCTACCTATGTCTGCTTCCAGCGCTAGGGGTACAGACACATGTGACAAAGCTTGGCTTTTTCATGTGGATATTGAAGATCCAAACTCAGATTCTCATACTTGTATGACAGGCACTTTTGACTGCGCCATTTCCCCAGCCCCTACCCATACTTTTAAGGGTCAATTAAAAGAAATAGGTCATAAAGATCAAATAAAGGTTAAGCTGAATGTTACTTTTACCTTATTTGTATTGATATTTTTGATTATACATTGATAAACAACTTTTCCCTGTCCTATAACTGGCTAAAAAGGTTGAAATAACTGAACTTAAATTTTGGTAGCAACTGGTCATCAACTAAGTTTAAATTACTACTTAAATTAAAATTATTAATCAGTGCCTTGGTCAGAAGAGCCACACTTCAAATGCCTGGCATTACATACTGATGTTAGAAGCACTAAGGTAAACACCATATTCATCACAGAAAGTTCCCACAACAGTCTAGGAAGGAATTCTCTTACGGTTTATTAACCACCTGGGTAGTCATAATTACTTAACTGGAAAAAATTTGTCAACATCTATGGATATTAGAAATCATTATGTGGCTACTTCAAAACTCTTATTATTAAAGAACAAATATGATGGGAAGATGAGTCAGTGGTTAGAGTTCTTGCTGTGAGGCCTGACAAGCTGCATTCAGATCCCCAGAACCTGTACAAGCTGGAAGCACCCATGTATGAAATTCTCATGCTTCTATGGGTGAAATGAGGTTCTTAGAAATGTGAGGGTCAGCCAGCCTGATATAATGCATCAGCACATAAAAAAGACCTTGTCTTCTCCAAGGTCGACAGTGAGGACTAACTGCAAGGTAGTCCTCTGACCTCCACATGTAAACCATGTACACACCCCAACACTATTGAAAAGCACAAATTATGAAAAAAGCTAAGAGTGAAAGGGGAGAAAGAAAGTGAAGTTGGTAGATTTCCTATTTCAAATTTGAATTCAAAGAGAAAAAGACCACCTAGTTTGCTCTTTCAAGGTTCAGTGATCTAACAACATCCATCTCTGTCATGTTCCGACACTATCAAAATCGTATCATCCCAGGGAAAACAAAAATTATCTAGGGTAAGGTAGAAAGAATTAAGATCCAAAAGGTACATTCCTGGTTTATTTGCAACTTTCCAATAAACACGACCACATCTGCAATGTCAGCCTGAAAGTCAAAGGCTTACTCTACTCTCTACCCCACAACAATACAGGAATAAAAACCATCAACACATTTGAAAACAGTCTCTTAGGATTCCCAACAGCAAGCTAATAAGATAAACACTAAGTCTGTTGGGGAATATTATTTTTAGGTGTGTGACTTTTGTTTATGCTGCATATGTTTAACTCTGTGAAGCTGTGTTACTATGCCTGTCTAAAGCATCTGGTGGTCCTAATAAAGAGCTGAATGGCCAATAGCAAGGCAGGAGCAAGGATAGGCGTTGACCGGCACAGAGAATGAACAGGAGAAACAAAGAAGGAGAGCAACCTGAGAACAAGAGGAGAACATCAGGGGCCAGTCACCCAGCCACCCACAGAATAAGAGAGAAAGTAAGATTTACAGAAGAGAGGGGTAAAAGTTCAGAGGACATGGCAGACAGGTTAATTTAAGATAAGACAAGCTAGAAACAAGACAGGCTAAGGCCAGGCATTCATAAGTAATAATAAGCCTCCGTGTGTAATTTACTTGGGAGTTGGGTGACAGAACCCCTCAAGAAGCCAAAAGAGTAAAAAACATACAACTACATAAGTCACCAGGTTATCACTGATACTTTTTTTATATCCTCTCATTTGATCTGAAATACTTACCGGGCAGGAAGTTCACATATTTGATTATGGCCAATATCTAAAACTTCTAATTTTCGGCTTTCACATACCCACTCAGGCACATTTTCTAGGCAGTTTCTGAAGATAAAAACATACAAATTATTATTTTAAAAATAAATTTGGTCTCAAATATGCAGTTTAATTTTTTTTAATTATATGTGTCTGTGTATATGTACACTTTCATGAAGGTGCCACTGAGGCCAGAAGAAGCCATAAGATCCTCTGGAGCTATAGTTACAGACAGTTGTGAGCCACTGCTATGGATGCTGGAAGTGAACTCTACAGTCCTCTGCAAGAGCAGCACAGACTTGAATTCTGTCCATCTCTCCAGCCCCTCAAATGTACTTTTAAGCTCAAAACAACTACAGAGAAACTTTTTTAAAAAATGCCAAAATACAATGAGAAAGGTTAAAAGGATATATGAAATCATTGTATTTTAAAACCAAGATGAATTAACATACTAGAGAAGAAATAAAAACTAACAGATACAGCATCTGAACCATCTCTAGCATCTAAAAGATTTCTACTTCTCAATTGTTAAACACCCCTTTAGAGACCACTGCAAATTCAGTAAGAGGGCTAGTACGGGGGGGGGGGGGTGATCCAGTTAAGTCAAATGATCAATTAACAAAGTGTTACTTTCAAGTTTACATTTTTATCATTGGCATTACAATAATTCCCAATTCTACTTGGCATTATGAAAATACAGCTACTGGGAAGAATGGGAAGTGAAATGGTGCACCAACTGTTAAGACTTAGAATTAGTTATTTGAAAATGTTTACTTGGACATTTGACAATAATTACAGTTACTAGAAACAAGTGAACTGAACCT
The DNA here is from genome assembly GCF_017639785.1 of Mesocricetus auratus. Lineage (NCBI taxonomy): Eukaryota > Metazoa > Chordata > Mammalia > Rodentia > Cricetidae > Mesocricetus > Mesocricetus auratus. Next base: position 77,915,926 of record NW_024429266.1, on the reverse strand, counting down.
ATAATGCTATGAGCAAGAGCAAAACAGGCTCACTCAATAGCCAACTCTTTGAAGTAAATCTGTACAAGGCATATGTACCTAGGTACACAAACCCCTGTTTCCATTTAAAAGCTGAAAAATTACACCCATAGTTGATAAGGAGGTGTGGAAAAAAACCTAAGAACTTAATCAAGTAATGTCTGAATTTAAGTTAATTAAATACACTGTAGCAATGTAATAGCAAATTCATGAAACCATTCAAAGAACTTTATACCTAAGTTTACAGTAAAGTTACAAGTGGAATAATTCTCCCAATAGCTAAAAACTAAAAAGGTGTTTATTATTAAAGTAGCCTAATCTGTGTGCTCTTCATGATGAAAGGTAAAATTCTATGCCTTATAACTCACACTGCCATTGGGATTGCAATGGATGATGCATACCCTCCAACAGCTTGCGTTGGCATTTCCAGAAAGCCAGATCCTATGTTGTAAGAAGAGGCTCATGGATCTGCAGCACTGACAACGCCCGTTTGATAATGGAAACGAGTCATGCCAAGGATGCCAGGAGAAGGTAGTAGGATATTTATTCAGATACAGAAAAGTAACTTACATGAGAAGCTGAGAACCAGGGTCAGCACTCTATGGTCTTTGAACCTCCACCAGAATCCAAGAGAGCGGGGTCCCCTGTTTTATCCCTGGTTTCTACCATGTACCTGTGACCACGCCCAAACAGGCGTGGTCAGTGCTGCAGATCCGTGATACTTCTCCCTACAATATGTGCTCTGAAATTTTGGATATTTCCTTAAAATGAGTTTCAATTTTAATAGTTTAAAATTACTGAAATTTCACTTGTATAAATACATGTTGTAGACAAAGCCATGCCTTTATGTCATGAAGTGGGAGGGGGCATCTATTTTTGTATTTTTAGGCACTGGAATCAGTAAGACCCACCGCAGAAGTGTCAGAAGCTCTGCCAACCTACAGCAAGCTAATAGCCCAACAGCTCCCAGAAGTTTTAGCAAGTACATGTGTGTACAAAGTGAAAAAAAAATGAACTTAGAGAAACAGCCGCATACAATTAATACATATAAAGAGCTACTGGACCTTCAAGGCACCTGAAGTCTCCAATCTTTTGGGTGCAAACCTGGGGTCCAAATTGGTTCCAGAGCTGGGGGCGTTACCTCAGTGGTACCGGTCTGCTTAGCTTGGATGAGGCCCTGAGTTTGAACTCAGGTACAGGAAAATCACAAAAAGATGGCATCCAAAGTCACTTGACTTTTTTTTAATGACATTTTAAATTAAGTTTAATTTTTATTATTTTAAAACACTTTAGTTTTTGTCACTTTTCTTAAAACTCTAAAATTAATTAAAAAACAAAAACCCTTAGGCATGGGATTGGATAGAATAAGCTACAGAACTCCCCAATGGGCCAGCAGTTCTGTGAGGTGGCGCCTTCTTACCTTGAGACATCCATGTAAGACAGAAAATTCGGGACTGGGTAAACATCGAGCTGAACGAGTTCTAGGAGGGGAAAGAACACAAACACATTACGACCCACGTGACTCCGTATGTAGGAAGTGCTGACACTCGCCCTCCCGTTTACAATGCACCTTCCCGTGTAACTTGAAGTCCAGGAAAGTAAAGCCATTTTCCAGGGCAACCATGAGACATTCACTCTCTGCTTCTAGTCATTTATGTGCTTTCCCACCATTACGTGTGCTAAAGTGTACCTAAAAGGCCACCCAAGTGAACAGCGTATTTTTAATTCTCACAGATCATCCATAAAACCAAAGGCCCCTTGTTTTTGATTCCCTCACAACAGAGACAGCACTTGGGAGCATTGTAAATGATCTCCTCTCAGATCAGAAGGTTTTCTGTACTTAGGAAATGGGCACCACTGACTGCCTAGGTCTCTGTTCCTTGGGCTGAGCAGTTACTGAAAGGCCTGCTCTTAATTCACAGGTTCAGTCTGCTCTGGTCCCAGTGAGAGATTTACAGAGTAACTTTTGGTACCAGCTCCCTTCTTTCCAACATTTCAGGCACCCACCCACCCCAAGTCATGCATCACAGTTACAGCCTGGTTGCAGGTTCCCTTAGCTCACATCAAGTTCATCTTGGTAGCCTGGACAAGTGGTGAGTGGATTCTCCTCCTCTCTCCTAAGTGTATCTTGCTATCAGTGTGAAAGCGTCACTTCCGTCACATACCTCCTCCTCAGGATCTCTCCTGTAAGTCGCATTATCTGACTCCACACCATACATCCCACAGGTAATAAACAACCCCCAAATAAGAGGTCTTATTAAATAACTAAGAATTTTGCTTTCATGATATTCTTGTGGGCACTTAATTCAGGCTAATCTTCAAGTAACCCCATTGTCAGTGGAACACAAAATTGTAGGTCTTGAATGGAGCCTACAGTGAAATTTCCTTCCATCCCCCAGTATTTAATCGGGAAGCCAAGAAACAGTTTACCTTGTCCCTTATTTAAGTAGAAGAAACAAATGACCACTGTGAGCAATTTAACATGACATAAAAAACCAACTAGGAATAGTAAAATCTTCCCTTCTGTTCCTGCAAATAAGATGCCAACAATCTTCTTTCATGACCTTTGTCTTGGAAGGATTTAACACTTACTTTACTAAATGAGGAAAGAATAGATTCAGCGAGGCCTGGATGACAGTGCTGGGTAAACAGAGCAGCTTGGATGTAGTCTGCCACTTACCATTAGAAGAAGCATAGAGTGCTTTTAGGAAATAGCCACAAATGTTCAATGTCACCAGCTGATTCCTTTCACAGTGCAGAACTTCTATGTTGTTGAAAATCATAGCATCTAGATCACCAAGTTTATTATCTCGCAGGTCAAGCTGAGTGACATGTTGCACAAAGTCCACTTCGTCTGCTATAAGCTTTCTGAGTACGTTCAGTCTTAAGGAGGAAGGACACAAACACAAGCTACTTAGCTACAATGCTAGAAATAAACTGCTGAGCCCAAATAGTGTGCCATATGGACTCAAGTCTTAGTGTATTAGAGTTCGCCATGCTGTCTGTAATCTTAGCTTCCATCTTTTTTAACTGGAAAGATCCACTAGCTATTTTTAGCTTCAATTCTAAGAGGTCTGAAGACAATTTGGGCCATGAAGGCTAGAAGGGGAGCAAGTATATTGATTTTACTTAATTTACTTCAAAAGAAGAAAAACTATCCACTTAGGCACTTCCAAAGAAAGAGGCTGGGAAAGCACAGATGCCATCCTGGAATGAACACTGGAAACCAATCCAGAACCACCTGAGACACGCTGCACCTGCACTGGCTCCCTAAAGGAGGAGACAGACACATGGAAAAGAAGTGCATGTGGAAAAAAAGATAGGCAATTATAAAGGACAGTGACCTCAAGCCACATACCGAATGGGAGCACCAGAGATGGAAAGGAGGGTTAAGGGACTCTTGATGGTCAGGATCAGGACTGACAGCTACAGCTATTTCCATACATGGACTACTACTCAAAAGAGCAAAGTGTAGAAGACACTCAACACTGGCATCATGATTGTTGAGAAATCATAAAGTGAAGGACATCGATGGGGATCAACAATTTTAGAACGGAGCAAAATAAAGGAAAGATGGCAGAATCTTTTGTCATGATAACTAGTAGGTGGAGTGAAGCTATTGCAGATAAGCTGTGAAAGACAAGCTTCAATGGATCAATATGAGAAAGATATGAAACCAATATTACAAACAGAAATAGATGGAAATGTCACTTCTTGGCACCAAGATAGGCTACATCTTTCTCCCCAGGTGAAAAAGCACTGAGCTTGCACTGTTATTATACATGGAGTTAGAGACCAGACATTCTCTGGAGTTTCTGCTCTTCAGAAAACAAAATGGAACGATGTATATAAGCTATTAAGAGAAATATCATAAAGAAACACAAGGATGGGTGACAGCACAGAGTGAGGATTTGTCAACAACCAGGGGCAGCACATGGTGTCTTCAAATGATGTTTTTAGTTCCTTCTTTTCTTGTTCTTGGTTGTAAGATTCAAAATTTGGCCTTAGCCCAGAAATGTGCCCATTTCCAAATGCTCACTAGATGATCAGAATGTGCACAAAGGAGAAAAAAAAAAAGCCTCATTTGGAGATAACAGGACTGAAGGAATTTAAAGAATGTTTCATGTTCTCCCCCCAAATTATACTTTGAATGACCATAATAGCATTATCACTTTCATTTCAAACAACGGCCCACCCACCCACCCACCCACCCACAAGTCACCATGTTGTACAAAGATGATGAAAAGAACTTTGTTTTAATGAGGAATCAGAGGAAAGTCCACGAGGAAAGGAAAATGGAGTTCCTGTGTGTGAAGGAGCAGCTCCAAGAATTATCTTCCAGCTCCAGGTGGAGACCTTGAGCACCAGTCACCTAACTCTCATCTGTGAAATGAGAAAAACATCTTTCTTATTCTGCAAAATAGTAAAGAAATTGGAAGAAATTCCAGGTCTGTGTACACTGTGAAGGGCTGTGGCCATGGTGACCACCGCTGGCTTTATATTGGTAAGAGTAACAAGATGAAGTGCTTTGCAGTGCTCCATAGGAGAACTACGTAGGTGATGACGTTGTAGGAATGTACAAAATACAGAGAACCTACAAAGCAGGTGCACCCTGCCTGAATCCCAAGGGTGTGGAGAGCAGGGACTAGCAGTTCACAGGCACTGTGGCTTCTAGATCAAAGGCAGGAACTATGCAATGTGCGACTTTCAAGCCTGCTAGAATTGGAAAGAATAGTAATATGCTGGCTATGCTCATGTACTGATCCCTTACAAGTATTTAGCAAGGGCTTTATCTACCAAATGCTAATACTGGGAGAACAAGGCTAAATAAGAGCATTGCCTAACAGGCCACGACAAGGGGACTGCTTTCTAAATTTCTAAGTCATCAGAGCATACACAAGCACACAGCTTCTATCACATGACTTGCTACTCAAAGTTAACACATCAGCTCTTTTCTTGCACAATCAATCTGTCATAAAGTGCCTGAATACAGCACAATGTCAAATCACCACACATTTCTAAAACAGTTTCTATCTCATTGTGGAAAGTAGCAAAGGAATGGCTTCCCTGCCCATGTTGAAGCACACGGTGAGCAGCTCTAAGATAGAGCCTCTTGCACAGGACTTGTATGCTAGTGTGTTGAAAGTAGATACAACTGAGGAAAGCCTGTGCTTCACAGGTATGGGTGAGGATATAAATAAGAGAAACTAAGGATTAATGGTCCAGCTGGCAGCTGATGGGAACCTGGTCCCAAGAAGACAAAGAGGGTTAAGTAAAGGTGGAAGACTGGTTGATTATACTGAAGAATGTCAATGTAGGGGAAAGAATAAAAGAAAAGGTGATTGTTTCTCAGTCTGCTGTAACATTTCTTTTGGAAGGAAATGTAATAAAATCAGCTGTTTGTGTAGAGGGAATTCAGTGATACCCAAGTTATTCTTCTATCTTCAACCGAAAGCACCAGGGCAGTACTAGAAACAAATCTACACTTTGCCTCTCTGCACAGGAACCCAGAAAGAAGCAGTTACCTGTGCACTCCGCATTTACAAAATGCCCACTGTCTCCTCTGGTAAACAGCATCTACCTGAAGTCATCCAAAAAGACTCAAACAAAAATCACAGTCCCAGGATTTCACAGAGATCTTTCTAAGAACTGTGACTAGACACATTAGATCAATCTCATTTGTAATCTCATTCAAGAAAAAAGACTCCTTTGTCACATGTACCACGTAACTCTGAAATCATTTCAAGCTTGTTACCTGAGGTCAGTGCCCACCATTCCTGGATCTAACAAAGTCATACATACCATTGAGTCACTGAAAATAAATAGACCTACATTCTGAAATAAGAAATTATCTATTCAAACAACTAAGACTAATAACATTATGCTTGTAAATAAATTTAACCAAGAAAAGTGTTGGTCCCTGTCCCATTCTAAAAAGTTCTCAAATGCAGATCAATTACAAGTATTTGTATTTGCCAAATGAAGCATTATCGCCCTGCATACCATTAATACCCCCTAGTCAGGAAAGCCTGCCTTCTTTTGTGTGAGGAGAGATGAAGTCAAGCAATTCTCCACTGGCAGGATGTCTGGCCCACAAGCCAAACCACGTAAGTGGGAAGAAAGGGAGCAAATGAAGCCACTTGACTGAATGAGCCTCAGAAAGCAGCGTTTGAGTTAGCCAGAGGGGAGAGTGGGTAGTGAAGCAAGGACAAACCCACTTTCCACAGAGTAAAGATGCCAAGAAAGACACCTGAGCAGGCTTTAGGAGAGGAGCTAGGCCTCGGGCAGTAACAACTGAACATCCTTGCTAGACAGTTCAACTCAATTCTCTACACAACTCCACAAATTGAGTTCTATTATTAGCTGTAATTTGTAGATCAGAAACAGACACATAGAAATTAACCCATCAAGATTTACTATGGATAGCAAATGGGTTAATGGCGGGGGTGGGTGGTGTAAATTTAGTTGAAAAAGTACCAAACTGAGTAAGCCTGAAAGGCTCACACATGTACACTGCTTTGTAATAAGTTAAATCCATGACAGGCTCTTGTTTTTCTTTTAAAAAGATAAACTTAAAAGCCATCCTCCTTGGGCACATAGAGATGGCTCAGCTGTTAAATGCACTTGCTTGTCTTCGTTGAGGACCTGGATTTGGTTCCTAGCACCCACATGGCAGCTCACAATGTCTGTAACTCCAGTTCTAGAGGGCTTGACAACCTCTTCTGACATCAGTGGGCCCCAGGCGTGAACATGGTGCATACATACATACAGGCAAAACATTCACATATGGAGAATAGACCAAATACATCTCTATTGGATCCTCTTGTGTAAACTATCTCTGTGATTAAATACTAAGAGAAGCTTATTTACCAAAGGATGTTGGTGAAGTATGCATGGGCAGCAAAGACAAGGCCAGAGGTTCCTAGCTGGGTTTCAGTGTACTTGGACTAAAAATGAAGTCTCTCTGCTTTTATAAGGAATCAGAGTAAAGGGAGTAGCTAACTTTGGATCTGAAGAGATAAATTACAGAATTTATGTTTTTGTGAAGAATGGTAAGCTAAGCTCTGAGCCACTTGAATGGATATAGAAAAAGTTAAATCAATTTAACTTAACGTGTACATTAAATTAAGGGGGAAAAAAATCAAGAGATGCTCCACAGTATCAAATGTCTCAAGCAAGACACAGATAAGAAAGACTGAACAACCTCCACCATGTTCTCAGTGATCTTCAGTTAATGTAAACAGTCTCTACCCCGGTGCTCCTATATATTCATGCAAATTAAAATTGGGCTTAGGTTCACAAAACCAAAGAAACCCCTCATAAAGAAAAATCATTCATCAGTAGGATTTTGTTTTTCGAGACAGGGTTTCTCTGTGGCTTTGAAGGCTGTCCTGGAACTAGCTCTTGTAGACCAGGCTGGTCTCGAACTCATAGAGATCTGCCTGCCTCTGCCTCCTGAGTGCTGGGATTAAAGGCATGCACCACCACCGCCCAGCATGTGGGATTTTTTTTTTAAACAAGCTTCAGGGAAGAAAGAAAATTGCACAATTAGTCATTTCTTCCCTCTGGGTACTAGTTCACCCCACAATACAAGCCAGTCACTCAGATGAGATATATTTCTCATAAGAAGTTACCTTAGGTCCACGTGTTTAATATGAGGCATTCTTCTGAAAGCCTGTAGTCTGAGGGTCTCCATACAGTTCCCAGCCATACAGAGTTTGTCCACAGCAGTCAACTTCTCCAACACCTCTGGAATGTCAGTGAATTCATTAAAGGAAAGACCCAGATAGCTGAGCTGGTGCATGTTCTCCAACTCAGCAGGAAGAGACTGGAGAAAATTCCCATCCAGCAAAAACGTCTGTAAGCTATCAAAGAAGACATCACAATTACACAGGAAAATGTACATTTTCCAACTTTCTTATCAACACACAAGTTCATGAAGATCACATTACTGTAATGCTGCTAAATGCATAAGGACAAGCAGAAGGTAACTATGGACAAGGGAGATAAGATCAGAAATCAGGACCTTAATGTCCTATTAAAATGAGAAATGTTACCCATCTCCTCAACTTGCAAAGGTACACATGAGGAAATGTGCTAACTGCAATGCAAACCTGCCCAATATGCACTGATACTTACTTGTTTTCTTAAAATTAATTTCGAAGACTTAAAATTTAATAGCTCATAAAATAAAAAAGAAACCTCTCTCCTATGCTTAGAAACACTCATTCACAGGGACTGCAGTTCAAAAACAATTGCAGTTTAGTTCTTACAAGATCTAAAGATCTAAACTCTTTTAGCACATGAGCTCTACAGACTACAAGTACCCTCCTGCTGGAGGTGAGGCCAGTGCTTTCCTTGGCAAACATAACAAATTAATATGATGTGCAACTTCCACAGAGCGTCCCAGATCCCCCCGGGGTTTACAGTACACACTTCTGCATCGCTCCGACAGCTGCTGGGACCTCTCGAAGAGCATTGCAAGACACATTCAGCTCTGCTAGGGTTGGAATGCTGCAGACTGCTGACGGAAAGGCTCCTAGGTGGTTATTGGAAAGGTTAAGGCTCTTCAGCTTGGTGAACCTATCACAATAAAAGAGAAGCAGAAAATGTCACAAATGCATGGCACAGCCTCGAGGATAATCCTGTCCTACTCCCTGATCTGACTCCAGCCCTTCAAGGCTTAGGGAAGAGCAAAGCTAGAGAGCAAATCTGACTCCAAGGCCAGTGTTTTGCCTAAAATGTAAATATATTCAGAAAGACTTGTTGCTGTGAAATCAGGGTGACTGAAGAATAAGTTCTACTGGAACAACTTTTTAAACTCTATCGTCCATTACACAACTCACATTAAACCCAAGGTCAAGATTATTTTTACAACACCAGGATCCCACCTTGCTTTGTGCTGTTTCACTTCAATTGCACATCCTTGTGAAAGCATAGAGAACCCAGACAGAAAGTCACAGACTTGCAAAGACAGAAAACAGTGGCATCCATCTTGGTATTTGTGTTACATAAAATGGTTTTTGTTCCCTTGATCCTGCCACCTGAGGCAGGCGAGGGAGCTGACAATCCCCTTTACCAGCCGCAGCACTTGGGATTGGACCCTCCACTTGTGTAGCACTCTGACCCTGTTGGCGTAGGTTGAGTAAGCCAGCCCCGATGTTGTGAGAGTGAGGGAGCTGCCCTATTGCTCATCGTCATGAGGCAGCATGGGCCAGGAGAGATGCCCTAACACTCCCCGCAATGCCTAGGCAAGTGGAAGAGCTGGCCCTGAGGTCATCAGAGCTGCCTTCCCCTCCCTCATCACCTGCAGCACTGGAGAGAGTGGCCCCTGCACCCCACAAAGATGACCCAGAAAGTGTAGGTGCGGGAGAGCCCACCCTTAGGACTCAAAAGCAGAAGGACTGGCCCTGCCCCTTACTCATCAATGCAAGGGGTGAGCTAGCCAGGGCAACACTGGAGCACTCGGCCTGGTGGTGAGGACAGGGAGAGATGGCGGGCTGACAACCCCTGCAAGTACTCAGGCCCCAAACCAGGGTTGTATTGTGTTGGCCCACCCCAACATCCACCCCATCTGCGATCTGCTGGAGCACAGGGTGGGGATTGGTCCTGTGAACCCAGGGCTGCAGGAAGAGTCCCAGTGAGGACCCAGTGTCAGTGATGTAGCAGGGACCAAGGGCTTTGAACCAGACCATTGATTCCTGTGATGAGCACCTGCATGTGAAGATGTGTGGATACAGGGGTTTACTGTGTGACCCACTGTGTCACACTGCAGTGTCCATGAGGAGAGTCCTCCTTTTTTCTCTTAAATTTTATTTTGTCTTATTTGGGGGAAGGGATGGATGGGATTGGGATACATGGTGTGAAAACACAAAGAATAAATAAAAAGAATGCTAAAAAATGGTTTTCATTTAAGTGTCAGTATAATCTAAACTTCTTGGTTTTTATATGTACATCTTTAAATTTCTAATTAAATAAAATGTCACCATATAGAGTTCATACAAAGGAGTTTACTGATATCCTTCAGTTCTTGAGAAGGCAAAGGAGCCCTGGAATATGGCTGCCAGATAAACTATAGAACACCATTAAATACAACTTGCAGACAATGTTTTTTTTCATTAAGCATGTCACAAACGTTGCATGGGATAAACTCATGCTAAAAAAATAATAATTTGTAGCTCAAATTTAACTGGCACTTGCTCCATCCCTCCTTCCCCTCAAATATGGCAGCTTTCCCTCAGATGAAACCACTGTTCCCATTCAAGCAAAACCATGGTCTCTTTCTAGATGCTTCCCACATTTGGTAAGAACAGGGTACAGCTTGAAGCTATGCACACTATTAAATTCAGAATTAAGAAAAGAACATGAGGAAGGAAACCGATCTGCTAGACAGTGGAGAACAAGAATTTCAAAGTCAGTAAGTGTTCAAGACGGGAACGAGTGGTCTGGCTTTTGGAGAAGAAAATAATGAAGCAAGGCAAAGTAAAACTCACTTATGCAAACAAATTTGCTGGAATTCGATCACTATTGAGAATAAACAAAAGTGCAGAAAGAGGCAAAAACAGCTGTCATGCTTAAATGGAAAGGGAGGCTCTTAGCAAGTATCCCTCATTCATTTAGCATTAAAAAGACTGTTATCTATAAAGAAAAGAAAGTGCAATTTTTCTCTAAATCAACTCAATTACAGAGCCTAGAGAACTTAGGTAGTAACAATGGTCCCTACGCCTAGGGCCAAGAGTCTTCTAAAGAACTCCCAACAAGGCCACACCTCCTAATAGTGCCACTCCCGCTGGGGCAAGCGTTCAAACACATGAGTCTATGGGTCCACACCTGTTCAAACCACCACAGGTATACTGGACTAAACAAAATATGCCACTAAAATTATTTCACCTGTTTCCTTTATGCTTCTCATAATGCAGATACCAATGAGTTCAAGGTTATTTAATGTGGAAAAATATTTTCCATATTAGAATAAAAAGCAAGATCCCGAATTCCCCATCCAAATGTTATGTTTCCAGAGCTTGTGAGGGTCTCTTTGCTGGTCCTACCCTCTCTCCTACATGTGTATCCACAGGTTCACAGAACACAAAGCTTGAGCATCTAGGCTGCAGTGTCACACACACCTTGTTTCTAATTAAAATTTAAATTTAAAAATAAAGAAAAAAAAGAGGGGAAAGTTGACAGCCAGGGTACCAGCAAATATCCTATCACAAAACACAGTATAAAATGTTAAGCTTAAGAGGCTGGAGAGATGTCTTAGTGGTTAAGAGCATTGCTCCTGCAGAGAACCGCAGTTTGTTTCCTAACACCAACCCTGGGCAGCTTCCGACTTCCTGTCCTCCAAGACACAATAACCATCTTCATTCCATAACAGGCACACACACATGAGCACACACATACATAAAAATGATTCTTAAAAAGACATTAATGCCAGATAAATAATGTATATATAAAACCAGTTCTAAAATAAAAGTGGCTGATTTGGAAGAAAAAAAGTTAAACATGCACATTTGGCAAATAGTTTTAAAAAGACCTTATTTTAAACTAGCATTTCAATTCTATTGTATTCACTCAGGTTACTGGTTTCTTAAATATATATAAGAAGAGAATCAAAGCATTCCAGAGTTTAGATTAGTAAAAACATATTGATGATTGTAATAGCTATTGTACAATAATAGGGGAATGCTGATGGTTTAAAGACTAAAAATTTGAAGGAAAAGATAGGTATAAAAATCTTCTTACATGTATTACAGTGGGAGAATATGTGTATCTGTGGTGGACTGAATGAGAATGACCACCATAATAAGCACATGCATTTACATATTTGGTCCCAGCTGGCAGAACTTTGGGAAAGAACTGTTAGTGGGTGTGGCTTTGCTAAAGGAAATGTGTTACTGGACAGTCCCAGTGTACCTCTCTACCTAGTGGCTGTATCTAAAGATGTGAGCTTTCAATTACTGTTAGAGCGCCATGACTGCTGCTGACATGTTCCCCACCATGATGATCATGGCATCTAACTCTCTGAAACCATGAGCACCAAGTCAAGCGTTTTCTTCTTATATTTTTGGTTGTGAGCCTAGCCTTTAATGGCTGAGCCATCTCTCCAGCCCAAGCGTTTTCTTCTATAAGATGTCTTGGTTATGTGTTTATCACAGAAATAGACAAGTAACCAAGACAGTATTTTACACATACATATATCTCACAGCACATACAGTCTCAAAGCTAAAGAAAGCTAATTAAGTGGATGCTGTGATTAAACATCTATTCTCTCACATTGCTGAAACTTAAGCAATGTAAGAGCTCTACCCACATAAATAGGATTAATGTCCTTATAAAAGAGGTTGAAGGGTATACCTTTACCCCACCACGTGAGAATTCAGGGAGAAAGTACTGATTCCAAAGTAAGCTCCCAATAAACATCTAATCTACTGGTACATTAGTCTTAGGCATTCCAGTCTCTATTGAATTATGAACAATAAATTCATGCTGCTTGACAGTTACTCATTGCAAGGTATTACACTCATTGCAGTCAGAACAGACTAAGATTGTAGGCATTGTCTTAATTTCAGGTAGGTCTTTTAAAAAATCAAGAATAGAAGAGGTCTTTGAAGTTATCTTATTTTCCAAGCTCACAGATAAAATAAAATGGCTATGAGAGAGTTGTGTGACTACTGCATACACTCTGCCACCTTTCAACACATCACTGTTAAGAACTCAATAGAAGTCCATCAGTGTATGTTATAAAAACTAGCAGTTACAATTCTTAGCCATGAGCCAAAGAATATATTGTAGAAAAAAATGCTACCTCTTTACTCATTTTCTCCTATCAAGAGTGGCAGCAACAGCAATGAGGATGCTTTCTCAAATACCTTATGTTTTGATAAAGAAAACAATTCCAGAATAGTGTTCCCAAACTACCAAAAAATATGAAGACTGACTTCACTTTCCAAAGCAAGCAGTCTACTTCAGGAAAAAGGAAAGTAGCCCACATCCATTGGTCCAGTAACAGAGCTCAGAGGGGGAAATAAATCAAACATGTACAGAGAACCTAATAAGGAATAATGCTAGCCGTTAAAGTGGCATTGTATGATGCAGTGCTACGGTACTACACTGAGCACAAACAGGCACGGGAGGAGTTGAGACTGTGTGACTTATTCGAAACTCCAAGGCACATTTTGCTTCTCAGTACTGGCACAGGAGAGTCCAGATACTGGACAGACTCCAAAATTTTCAGAGACAAGATCAGTAACTATGGCTTGTTAGAAGCAACCCTTGACATCCCCTTCAAACTAGATACCATAAACCCCCATGTATAATGAGAAGTATGATTACCTATTAGGAATAGGGCCTCTAGTGAAAGATGCAAAGTGGGGTCAAAGACAAGTTAGGAGAATGAAAGTAGCATTAGCACTACTGGTCAGGTTGATGGCAATTCCTTATTTGCTCCCCTTACTCTATTTACTTCCTAACTGCACTGAAACTGGAAAGGAAAATGTACAAAGTGCTAAAACATGTAAGGGTGTTGTCTATTAGTTCACGTCATTAAGTCCTTACCTGTTCCATTAAACAGCTTCACAGACATAACTAAAAAGCAACAGAGAGGAAAAGCTGCCCTCAAAACTACCACTGAGGAAATAGAGCAATCATTGCTTTTGTCCCTCCCCCTTAAATCCAGGCAACACCACACCAGGCAAACGTGTTACTGTCTGTGCTGACTACTTTTATGTCAATTTGACACGAGCTAGTGTCATCAGAGAGAAGGAATCCAGCTGAGAAAATGCCTCTATAAAATTAGGATATAGGCAAGCATGTAGGCCATTTTGTTAATTCGTCATTGATAGTGGAGGGACCAGAGCTAGAGATCCGGGTTCTGCTCCATGGAAAGCAAGTCAATAGACCCTCTCCTCCATGGCCTCTGCATCAGCTTCTGTCTCCAGGTTCCTGTCTGGTTTGAGTTCCTGACCTGACTTCCCTCAATGATTGACAATGGATGTGGAAGTGTAAGTCAAATAAACTCCTCTCTCCAACTTGCTTTGGTCATGGTGTTTCATTACAGCAAGAGTAGCCCTAAGACACTGTCTATACATAGTTTTAAAGAAAAATTTAAAATTAAATTTTGAAGTATAATCTTTGTGACTACTCCCTTATGCTAAAGGTATTTAAATCTACAAAAGAGATGTTAGCTTCTTAAACTGATTAGAAAAGTTAGGACACACCAATTTATGTAGACAACATTTCTACTGTTATTAATCACAGAGCTGCAAGCTTATTTCATTGTGGCTTCCAAGGAACTACTTAGGAGCAAATATGTTCCAGAGTAAATGAAGTGGAGCCATTTTTATCCAAGGGCTGGAAAGGAAAAAAGCTAGTGTTCTACAGCGTCAAAGTTGAGAGAACTGAATAATACAAAAATAAAACAAACAAAACTCCTGCCAATCTTCATAAACTTTTCCTTCTGAGTTTATTTGTCATGGATATAAAATATGCTTGGTTTTTCTAGTTTCTTAAAATTTATCCAATCTACCTACACTCAATAACCTTTTCAAAGTTTTTTTTGTACATTATACAAGATGGCCATATGTATTTTTATATGTTCAGGAAATAAAACCAAGTAAGTATGATGATTATTTCAGACACAGTATTAGTCACTGTTACATGTAAGTTTATCTATTTTTCACCCAAGAACAAAGCACACTTATGATGGAGTGGTTGGGTTTCGTTTTGCTTAGGTCTTAGTATTAGAGGGAACCCAATGACTCACTCATGTCAGGAGCACGCTCTAAAGTGAGCTGTGCCGTTTGCCCTAGTAGTTCTATTTTTAATCATATCCATAAGTACTCAAAGTAAACATGACAGTGATACCCAATGCATCAACAGAGAAAAATTAACACTATTTCTTGAACCATTTTCCATCATTACTATGATTATGAACATTAGGGTAGAATTTGCATGTTAAACAAGTGGATACTAGTGAGCTATATTGCTAGTCCATTTTCTTTATTCATTACCCAACATGACTGAGTAGTTAAAAACAATTCTATGGGTGAAAGGATTTCCATTTCAGAGCAACAGCTCTTGTTAAGTTGTGGTTTCCCTACTGTGGAGCATACTTATAAATTGAAACTCTGGTTTCAATGGTAAGCCATGAAGATACTGTGTGACTAGCTGTAAACTTAGCTGTGGGCTCAGTCCTCACTCTGCACGAGTTCTGAAAGGCAACATTCTTAAAGGCTCAGGTGGCCTCAACTGAGAACACTCACTGAACATGCTAACACAAGAACGTTGCTTTTACATGAAAACAAAAATGACACAGTACAGCAAACTGTAGAAGCATGTAAAGAACAAGTTATGAGCTTATCATACTCTTTCCCATTCCACCCTCCGGAGCATTTACTTCACATCCACATCAGGTGTCCTGATGATTTCAATTTTATTGCTGGGGGTGTGTTTTAGCCATAATTCTGAAATCCAAAAGATCCTAAAGAAAAATTGAAAGCTATGGCATTGACTCAATCGGTACCAAAGTTGACCTAATGACATAAATATTTGGCTGTTCTCCAGAAACCAAATGTGCCAGTCTATCTGTACCCAAGCCCTGCTGACAGTGTTGTATAAGCTACACTATGTAAGCTGTATTTTTATACAATCCAAAAAAATCTGATTCCAAAACGCAGATGGACTCAAAAGTTCTTGAAAGGGGACTGTGGATTTGTATTTCTAAAAGTATAACTGATCGAATGAAGAATATGTGTAATTTACATTTCAATAAATGGTGCGATTTTTAAAACAAACTCATACTTCCTATCAGCATTAGGAGTTCTTCCACTCCTGCAATCACTGTAGCTCACATCCAGTGTTCGAGTCCTCTCAACTGTTTCTAATCTGAGAGACCAAAGATAAAACGTCCATTTCATCTATATTTCTCAGTGAAGATAAACTTTTTGCAAAGGGGATTGGTATTCACAAAATGTCTCTCAAAGACACACCCATATTGTTTGTTCATTTTTGTACTGGGCTTTTAAAAAATCTGAGGCGCTCTGGGAGTGTGGTCTGCATATATTATGTTGTAAGTATTCACTCCTTGTAGTTTTCGTGCTGTTAATCAGCGTGCCTCTTGCTGCACATTGATTTTTAAGTTTTACTGGCTCAAATTTGTTATTCTCTGCTTTATGGAGCCTAGGTATTCTGTTTTTTTTTTTCCATTAAGAAGGTTTTCTTAGCCGGGCGGTGGTGGCACATGTCTTTAATCCCAGCACTCGGATCTCTGTGAGTTCGAGGCCGGGCTGGACCGACAGCCTCTAAAACAATACAGAGAACCCCTGTCTAGTAAAACAAAACAAAACAAAACAAAACAAAAAAAAAAGAAAAAAGAAAGGTTTTCTTACTTCATCCTAAAGTGGTAGAACTCACTTAGAATTTCATTTCATAAGAAATTACAATTTCATAGCCCTTGCTCTATCTCATTGGAAACTTGATCCTGTAGCATGCCAGGTATGGCATAAGCAACCTACATGTACATAACAGGTAAGAAGCAGAGTACTTTGCACAGTAAGGCTCATGCTCCTGGATGTAGAGGGTATAACAGGAAATGCCCTCCACCCATGGTATTCTCTGAGCAGTCTATGACTGCGGCTCCCAAGGCCAGCCTCAGCATCACTAGGAACCTCTTCTCCTCAGAAGGCATGACTCATCTTCTAGTGCTCACATTGTCAGTGCACTCCCAAGCCACTGCCCCGTCACTGAACTTTCATTTCTTCTCAATTTCTTGGCACATGTTAGCCCTTGACAACTTCTAAATGGATCCATGTGGGTGTATGGATGCCCTTCTGCCCCAAGAGCTGAGCAGGCCACCAGCCTCAGCTCAGGGAGCACCGCCTGTTCTCTGGAGCTCAGAAATACACAGATGCAAATGTGGCGAACAACCAGCCACTCAACATTTGAGCTAAAATAAACAGAAACCGCCCTATCTGAATTCTCAACACCATAAATGACTCTTGGAGCCAGCAAAATAAACATGACACCTTCTCGTATGACTAGAAAACAAAAATAAATATATGAATATTTCACTTGGCTTAAAATTTGGCCACAAAAAATTTGCTGTGGATAAACAAATGAATTGCTACAGATATTAACACCCAGAATAAGGTACCATAGCAAAGTAGGAGTGCATGCTCTGCACCCACAGTTGGGTCAATGCCCTGGCCAAGCAGCTTCCAGACATAAATTTTCTAAAGTAATAAAAGAAAAGGAGCACTCAATGTTAGCAATAATTACAATCCATATACTATTGTAATGGAAAATTAAAGCATTCCCTAAAAAGACAAATTTATACTTTAATCCTTCTTTAATACTACTCAAATAATAGAGATCCTACACTAGGTTAACCACATATAAACAAGGGGAATAAGAGAGCTCCAAGGACAATGACAAAAGGTACAGAGGCGCAAGTGTCTATGAACCCAGTGAGTTGGTTTATATAGAAAACCACTCCAGGGCTGGCAAAATGGCTTATCGGGTAATGGGCTTGCTATACAAGCCTGGAGAGCCCAGTTTGATCCCTGGAGTCCATGTAAAGGTGGAAGGAGAGAACCTACTTCAGTTTCCTCTGACATCTATATGTGACCCGTGGCACCTCCCCTCCCCCAAGAATAGTAAAGTAAATAATAAAAACCACTCTACATCACAAGATAGTCATTGTGTGACAAAAAGCAGTCAGTGGATTTCTAAGTATGTCATCTGATTCTTTTATAAACTGACAACATAGAATCAAAAGAGAATCAAGAAGTATGTTGTCATGTGTTAAAATCTCTTAGGAGTTTGCTTCTTTTCTTTATTTGTCCATAACCACATTCTTATTCTTTCTTTCTTTCTTTCTTTCTTTCTTTCTTTCTTTCTTCCTTCCTTCCTTCCTTCCTTCCTTCCTTCCTTCCTTCCTTCCTTTCTTTCTTCAACAGATCTGCCCAACAGTAGAAGATTTAACTGCCAACACTATTCAGGAGAGGTTTCACATCAACTGCTACACAGGCGAGACAATACCAATGTTAGAAGATTTCCGTACAAGACAGAAAACAGACCACCATTTCTCTTCTCAACACAAAGAGGTGAAGTGTGCTTGGTTAAAGGCCCAGCTGACTCATGAAAGAATACACAAGGAAAGCCAGAGACCTTCTACATCAAAGCCTCACATCCCCAAAGGAATGAGAAAATGAGCATGAGCAAAAGCCGCAGCAATGTGCTGTGAGAGGAGTGGTGTAAGCGCCATATCACAGCCAGACTTAGCACATCTCACCGTGATAAAAGAAAAATCCAACGCCCAAGGGTCACTAAGGATAGCTACCAAGTGATTCTGGCACCAAAGCACCATCCACTGACCACTCACTGCATTCTCACTGCTGATCTGGAGCGTACAAACGAGAAACAAGACACAGATGTACTCCCCAGGAACCTGCAATGTTTCAGGCAAGAGCTGTGGCCATGTGAAGTAGAAGGTGGGAACTTACTGATGAAGTGTATTGTGGATGCTCACAGGGGATCTCACAGAAGGATGTGAGGCAGATGATGACTGAAGGGAGAACATTTAAAGAGAACAGTATCATACAGACTCCTGGTTCCATGACTGGAAGGTCTGACGGAAGGAAGCCTTAGATAACAAAAGAGGCTCTAATGACTCCAAGAAACACCAGCGAGCCTAGTGTGTGTGTCCAGTGTGAGCCTAGTGTGTGTGCTCAGTGTGAGCCTAGAATGTGTGTGCACAGAATAAGCCTACTGTGTGTGTGTTTCCTGAACCTTATTTTGGGAAACACTGATTTAGAGGGCATAAACTACAGGGTACACTTGGGAAATACTAAGCAGGCCAGATTCAAATAGAAAAGGAATGTCTGTGGTGGTAAAGGCTGGCTAATGCCTAACCACAGAGCATCTCAGCAGAGAGACACTTGAAACTAAATGAAACAAATGTTGTTCATTATAAAGTCCAAAACACCAGCAGAAAGAGATGGGTGTGCTCTGCCTTTTACATATGCCACTGTCGATAACCAGCCGGCACAATGCCATCATCCAAACCTCCCCTTCCCATCTGAACGGCACACGGAAAACAATGTCAAAATTAGTCACTCAGGACAAAAACAAACTCTCCTGGGACAAAAGTTATGCAAGTGTTGTGTGAACATGAGGAATTAAATGTGTGTGTCTGACATGAGAAAGACACATTTCATAAGCCATCCGTAATGATGCTAAGGATGCCCCTAAGTCCCAAGTCACAAAGGTATCCATCACCCACTGCTATAAACTAGAGCATCCACTAGCCTGACATGAACACTCATCCTTGTTCCCTAGGAGATGCAGAGTGAGCAGCTACTGTTACTCAGAACACCAAACACCTGAAAACGCTGTGTGTAGCACTGGACTCTTAAAACTAGGTTAGGCTGGAGAATACAGCAAGGAGCTAAATTTGAAAAACAGAAAATGGAGTTGGGCAGAATAAAATAGCTGAATTGCCACTTACCAGAGGCTTTTAAAGTCCCTATACTCTCCACACATTTATCCACGAGTGTGATAAAGTTAAAGAGCATCTTGGGTGACCCCAAGAAATCAACAATTTGCCTGGGTGACAGAATCCCTTGT
The DNA here is from genome assembly GCF_017639785.1 of Mesocricetus auratus. NCBI lineage: Eukaryota > Metazoa > Chordata > Mammalia > Rodentia > Cricetidae > Mesocricetus > Mesocricetus auratus. The sequence continues at coordinate 77,896,285 of NW_024429266.1, read as the reverse complement.
TTCCTTCTGAGTTCCATTTCAGAAGAAGAGAAAAGAGGCCATGACTTTCAGAGCTGAGGTGGCAGAGGAAGCTGAAAGGAAGAGAGGGCTGCCCAATCCCAGAGCCCTAAGCCACCTCAAGGCTTTGCTTTGACCCAGATCTCAGGGCAAGAAGACGGGAAGCCTGTGAAGTGGAAAGCATCCCAAGAGGATCCAAATTCCATCTGCAAAGCCCAGCTGCGCAAGAACTTGCAGTGTTGGTAACAGCTAACTGGAGAGGGGCATTCCATACATTCTATGAAATTCCTTAATCATCTGGCAAGCTTCAACCCCAGTGCTGGGAAGTCTCCATTTCTGCAGCAGCACGTGGTACTAGCTGCCTCATTCCTTGACATGGATGACCCCTCCAACCTTTCCAGCCTTCCTTCACGTGTCCATCGAGGACAGCCTGGCCTAAACAGTATACTCTAAATCCCGAAGATGAGCAGCAGACACTGGTGTGCCTGCCACTTCCTGTTCCAGTTTGCTATGAGCACTTTCACTACTGGAGTCACTTTCCAGGAATTACTGAGAAAGAAAAAAAAATCTAATTTCTTAAACAAAGTCTGAAAATGTTAAAGTGTGGTAAGGATAAATAGCTTAATAACTTCCTACCAATGGAATCATAAAAGTCTCCCAAAACAGGGCAGGAAATAGGGCCATTCGTTTCCCTTCCCATGGGGTCCAAAAAGGTAGAAACTGAGACTAGTTAAAGACAGGGACTTGTATTGCAAGCAGAATCAGGAGTTCCTCCTCCTCGTTTCTCCTCAGGGTTCATTCTGTTAGGTCACACCATGCTAGCACACACAAAGCCACTCTTTCCCGCCGCTTTCCCCACTCGCTCCCATTTTCAGTGAATATAAATTTCACATCTACTTGGAACTAACGTCATTTCTTCCTTAGTTCCCTAAGTCTTTAATTCACTCCTCCCACAGGAGGCAATTTTTACCTTGCTTTAGGTGACACCAGACTTAATTTATACTACATCAACTCTAACATACACAACTAAGGTTCACTGGAATTGATCTTTAGGCACAACATTATGTTGAGAACAATCAAAAGACATCTGAAGGGACCACTATCCCCTTAAATAGTGTTATGAATTCCAATTCTCAAGGCATTTTGGAAACCTTCTACTATCCTTAGTGATTCGAAAACCAACAACTTAATCTCTGTATCTGTCTGCCCTCCCTCATCCCTAAGTTAAATATGAAGGGGAACAAGGACTATAAAAGCAAAGATATTCCATCCCTATGATCAAGAAATTTACAAACAGATGTCAATTTAGACAATTTCTAATGTTCCTTGTAAGAGGTGTATGTAGCAAGGGAGTAAGTATAAAGAATGCTTACAAATCAAAGGAGGAAATAAGCATACAGAGCTGGAAATAATGACTCTCCAAGATGTCTTTGGAAGTATGCTTTGAAGGGCACAAGGACAGAAGTCAGACCTGGGCTTGGGAGGTGGTGAAGGCATTGGGGTCGCACACTCTGGAAGGGAGTGGCAAGGGAATGTGAAGTAGTCTACAGACAGATGGTGCTTTTTGCATTGGGGTTTTTTTTTTTCCATTTAAAACTTATTTTCTCTTTTTCCTACTACCAATTCTTTGTTCTGTGCCATGTTTCTTGAGTGGTCTCATCATGCCCAGTTTTTTTTTTCATCAAACCTCCAACTTGCCGGTTTCACTCCTTTCTACAAGGTGCCACAAAAACCTGTTGCAAAGTGGAGTGTGGTCAGCACAGAAGTGAACGGCCAACAGCAGGTCCCACCCTTCCCTGGCCCGCTCATCCACATGTATTTAATGGTCTACCTAACAATGGAATCCTTCAGGGGCAACCTGATTTCTACCTTTTAGGACTTCAAACCTGAGCAAAGTGGATAAACAGAACAACTGTTTGCTTAGGAGAGAGAATTATCCTGTGAATATCTAAGACAAAAATCAAATGTGTAAAAGTTAAGGTTATACTACTATTTCTATACTTTTTTAAACTATACTTTCTTAAGCTATTGCATAGAATTCTGTGAAACTGCCAGGGAATAAATGATCCCACTCAAACAATAGCAACAAACAACAGTACCAAGTCACTTCTTAAAGAAATGTTGTGTAAGTATCTAACAGTATACTTGTCTTTTTGTGCATGCATGTTCCAGTGTTTTTTACAGCAAAAAAAAAGATTCACTAATAATTCATATGTGATTTTTCAAGTCACAATACAAATTTCTAATGGCATTAAATGCTACAAAATGACATGAATAACTTGAAATATTTTGATAATATCTGAATACTAATGGCTTCAGTTCTCCCCAACAAAAAACACATGTTACAGATGTGGAGCTAAGTCTAGAAAATAAGCATGACTTTCATTTCTTGGGCCTCTGTACAATGCACAATGAGCTGTACAGAGAGAGACACATGGACAGCTAAGGAGAGCGAGATAGAGGAGCCTGCAGGTGCCCCAATACGGTCTGTGTCCTGGCTTCAAGAGGGTGAAAACAGGGAGATGAACTTTTATAAGTCCACAGTTCCTGACTCTCAAGATTGTATATATACTTTCCAGAATGTCTCCAGGCTCACTGAAGCACACAGAGAGACGCCAGACTCCATTCTTTCTGCTGCTGTCACCATTTGTATGGTAATCTCTGGATGTCCTCCCCAGATTCTGACTCTCTTGTCACAACTTCATGTATGCAACTGCAGTTTCATTTTTAAAAGTGTTTTGCTGCACATGTCCACTCTCTCTGGCTCTTAAAATCTTTTCATCTTCTCTTCTTCGATAACCCCTGAGCCTTAGGGTAAGGACTATGATACATATTACCCATTTAGAGCTGAGCAGTCCAGTCTCTTATTCTCTGCATGTTGACCAGCTGTGGGCTCTGCGTTACTTGCCATCTACTAGAAAAAGAAGCTTCTGTGGTGATGCACTGACCTATGTGTATAAAGATAAGAACTTAGGGAACAGGTAATTACTATGTCCACTTAACACAATAATAGTACTAGACGAGAATGCTAAAGCAAGCTGTGAACATGACTTTCCCAAAGCAAATATGACCATGGCTTTTCCTGTTCTTGTCCTCTCTGAGGTAAATGATTAGCTTAATCATGTTGTTACTTAAATCTGACATTATAATGTTGTGAAATTTGCTTCTTCTAGTATGACTAATGATTTCAAACTAAACTTTCTGTGACACTAGAATTCAAGCCAACTCCTCAGACTAGAAAGCCAAAGCCTCCTCTCCCACAACAGATAAGACAATGAGACAGGCAGTCTTGTGGTCCCTCATCTGCATGGACATACTATAGAAGGTGGTTGATCATTATATTTTTGCACCCTGGAAAGATGTTTGGTTAGCCTTCAAGAAGCTTCCTCTTGTAGCAGATGGGAACAATTAAGAGAACCACAGCTAGATATGAGAGAGAGAGGGGGGGGGGCAAGGAGGGAGGGAGGGAGGGAGGGGGAGAGGGAGGGAGGAGAGAGAGAGAGAGAGAGAGAGAGAGAGAGAGAGAGAGAGAGAGAGAGAGAGAGAGAAACACTGAGCTCTACATGGGATGTCTGTGAAACCTGGGACAAGTCTCCCTGAACTTCTTCACCCTGCCCCCTACCCTAAACCTCTCCCTCCCAGGGTCTAGGCTTCATTGCCTTTCTCCCTGCCTCCAATTCCTATATAACTCAGCCATTTTGGCTACTTGGCCTCTGGGTCCACATGCTGTCTTGGCTGCCTAGCTCAGCTTCTGGATCTCTCTTGGTCCCCTTGCCCTCCTTTTTTGCCCCCCAACCTCCACTGTGTTATGGTTCATGCCAGCCATATTCAGTCTGGAACCTTCAAGATGCCTCTGGCTGTTCTCTCCCTCGTATCTACAATACACCTCTTTAACCATACCTAAGAGCAGTCATGTCCTCATTTTTCATTCAGTATCCATCAAATTCCTCCCCTCAGAGTTCAGGGAACCTCCTGGAAGAGGAGGCAGATAGGGTATAAGAGCCAGATAGGCTGGAGGACACCAGGAGAATAAGGGCCTCCAAATCAACTAAGCAAAGCTCACAGGAACTAAAAACAGAGAAGGAAGCAACGAGCACAAGCACAGGACTGACTCCAGGTCCTCTGTGTTTACATCATGGCTTCCAGTTTAGTATTTTTATGGGATTCATGAGTGTATGAACAAGTGCGTCACTGATTCTTGTGTCTTCTTTTCCTTGTTTTTTTGTTTGTTTGTTTTGTTTTTTGAGTCAGGGTTCCTGGCTGTCCTGGAACTCAATTTGCAGACCAGGTTGACCTCCAACTCACTGAGATCCACCTGCCTCTGCCTTCCCAGTGCTGGTATTAAAGGTGTGTGTCACAACTGCCTAGCAGAGATAGCCTTTGTTTCATTTTGTTATGTTTTGTTGTTAGAATCTGCCTATTCCTTTCTAATGAGAGAGGGAAAGAGGTAGGGAGGAACTGGGAGGAATTGAGGAAAGGGAAGCTATAATCAGGATATTTTATATGAGAAAAATAACCTATTTTCAATAAAAGAAGGGGCACATTAAATTAGGAGGCAAAAGCAGTAGGGGAATTCAGAGAACTAGAGGGAAAGTAGTGGGGATGGATTTGATTAAAGCACAATATATGCATGTAAGAAGTTACTAAACAACAACAAAATACCTGAAGATAAAAGTTAGCACTCTTCTTATAAAATTAACCCCACTCTGGAAGCAGTCAGGGCTGGCTACTGGTCCTAGCCTTGTTTCCCTGTACCAGTTTATCAAAGTTCAGGAGTTAGAACAAGGGCTTCCAACCCATATTTATGGATAATAGTGAGAACAAAGAATAATCAAAGACAAGCAAAACATTTTAAAGTAATTTCTATTCAACAAAGTAATTTTCCATATACAAGATTAAGTCATTTAAATGTAATCATAAGTTTGTCAAGAATGTCTTAAACACAGGTTACCTATTAAATGCAATGATTAATATAGTAATATGGTCTTGGATAAATAAACTTAACTTGCTTTAAACATTCCAAGTACTATGGACAGAGCAAGGAGAAATGGAGCACACACAGTTGTTACTGTCTGTGTGCACTGTCCACACTGTTTTCCTAAGGCTGCAGGTATCATGATAAAGAACTGCTTGCCATCCCATTAAGAAGGATGACAGAAGATGCCCCCTACATCTGCTCTGTGTCATAAGGATTGTTTTAAACTAAAGAAAAACAGTAGGTAATAGAGATGCCCTCTGGTTCCCTCAATTCTCCTGAAAGCAAGAGAGATGATGCTCGTAGAGGATGTCCTCCACAGACCAGGAGGGAGGAAACATTCTTAGCACTGAGATGGTAATCAACACGGAAAGGGATCTCTACAAACAGACCTTGTTAAAGTAATGGCTATCTTTCCTGGGGCCCTACTCTTTTTCACAACTGACTCCCTTTGCTCAATCTAGTATAGAAGCACTGAGGTTTGCTCTTCTCCAGGTCTTAACTTTTCTGTTGATACTCTCATGTGTATGAAACAATACAAATGCTTTTCTCTTGTAATCAGGTAGAAACCCTTGCAACACACAAATTTAATGTCTGTCATTAGACAATCATGGATTAAAGAGGGGTTCAGGGAGTCCTATTCCTCCCTGCTATTGGTTACTGATGGATTCTGCAAGAAGGGCAATCACTCTGTTCAGTTTTGTATGCACAGGTGAGCCCACCATGGTCCAATGGACAGTTGCAAATCTGTAGACAATGGCCCTAGTTAAATTCAGTAACTCACAAACTAAACAAAAAGACATCAATGTAAGAAAGGAAGCTGTAGGGAGACATGAATGTATGAAAAGGAGTTGTAGAGAAAAGGGAGTGCTAATAGTAGTAAAAGCTGAAGAGTGTAGTAAATAAATAAGTGTGTGTGTGTGTAATATATACTGTATTAAATTCTATATCCATTATATGTGTCCAGTTGTCACAGAGGCATTGGAAAGATTCTCAGTTGAGAGCATCTTTTACTCTTACAAGAGGATCCAGGTTCAATCTCCAGAACGCACATGATGGTTCACAATCATCTCTACCTCCAGTTCCAAGGGACCCAAAGTCCTCTACTGACCTCCTTGAGCAACAGGCATGCACCAGACATGCACTTGGTACACATACATACATATAGCAAAAAAACTCATACATATAAAATAAAATGGTCTTTTAAAAAAAAAAGCATGATTCTCAGCAAAGAACAAGCTTACTAAAACTATAACTTAAAATGTATATTAGTGATTTCTTGATTATAAATATGACTTTCTTAAATATATATCATAACTTTAATTCCTGACATTAATACATGTGTCTATATGTGTGTGGAAGTGCTTGTTATTACTTTGAAAACAAATCTGAATAGATGTCACACAAGTACTGCATAGTAAGATGTTTAAGGAGGATTTAGTTTGAAGCCTAGTTTGTTTTCTTAAGGGCAACATAATGGCAGTCCAGAATCTCTGACCTCACAGACCAAGCCTCTTAAGTCACACCTGCTCAACCTTAAAGCAACAGAGAACAAAATAGTACTTTTATAATGTGAAATGTGCTAACCTTCCATCACAAATCAAGTCATTTGAGTTGGCCAGTCTGGACTGCTAAGATAAATACTATGTTTTGCTTTTTCCAAAGAGTAATATATGAAAGAAACTGGATGCACTCACTATATGATCCATTTATATCAAGTATAAAAACAGGTAGGACTGAATCAGGGTCAGAAGCCAGGATAGAGATCACCATCGTTATCCAGGGGGCAGAGAAAGGGTTGCTGTGTGCTGATAACAACCTATTTCTCAATATGGGCAGTAGTTACATGGATGTATGTATCTGGTAGGCATCCACTAGGATGCACACGCCTGTCTATGCCTGTCCTGTACTTTTGTTACACAATATAAAAAAAAGTGTCAAAGATTATATAAGGAGATGTTTAGATGCCATATTCTCTCCCCAGTTCCAGCCAGAGAGGTTCAGAGAGTTTATTCCTGAAGAAACTAAACCAGAGAATTACTGGTCCAAAGACACAGGCACAACAAAACACATTGTTTTGCAAACATGAGGACTAGACAAAAATCCATACGTTTAACTTTGAGATTCTGGTTCTCTTTCCCACTCCGCTCTCTCAATCTTGGCATGATCACTCAGACAGAAGCCAAAGGGTCCTCTCAAGTAATACTGAAAAAGATGTACTCACTGTCTTTGCTATGTAACAGGCAAAAAGAGCAAATACCTACACTGGCCACAAAATGGGAGCAGTCTCCAAGTAACAGGTGTTCGGAACAATGCTAAGTTCTGTCAGGAAGCCTGCACAAGCAAGGGAGAAGGAAAGAATACACATGAAGAGGAGAGGTGGCCAGTAAGCTGGCACCAGAAATGTACTCCTGGAGCTTAAGTTCCTGAGGTGGAAACAGCAGCTCCCTGCTAACACGGTAACAGTGAGTGCCAACTGGATAAAAACTTGAGACCAGTATATCAAGAGAATGGGGAAGGAGCTGTGCAGGAAGCATGAGGCAGGAAGGGTGTGCTGTAACAGAAGAAGCAAGGCCTTACCTTCTTAAACCCAGCACAGAATGTCTACAGTATGTGTACAGTATTTGAGGAGAGTAGAGAACACAATAGATCCAAATGGCACAAAAATGGCTTGCTCAAAAGTAGGACTTGGGTCCAACGGTGTACCGGAAATTCAGGGAACTATGTGTTATAACCTTATTTAGTAGAATTTTTTAAATTCTGCACACAGCATTATTTTGATGAGAAATGAGTATGCACTTTTTAAAGCACAAAAATGTTCCTATGTTTCATTTTATCTTACACAGGAAACAGGCTAACTGCAGTGGGAAACAACAGCAAGTCCTCATTGCGCACGATTCCAGCCCCAGGTGCAGCTGACGGGGAGGGTATGGGCAGTGGGAGAAGTGTGCGTTCAGGAAAGCTGCACAGGAGAAGTGAATGCGGAGAGCTCAAAATCCACAGCTTGGGAGTCAAAGGATTGGGAGGGGTGACAACCAGGTGTCTCTGAAAGAAAAAGAGGCGAGGTGGGGCCTGGATCCCACTGAACTGGGGGCCATCTGGATAGTCACTCATTTCACAGATGTCTCTTTTGTGAATGTTCCTGTAAGTGACAAGAAACCCATCTTATGTGGGCTTTAATTCTGGATTATTATGGAACACTTAAGTAGAAGAATAGAGAAAATAATGTCATCCAGGTATTTACAATTCCATTTATCAAATGTTAACATTTTTGCCATATCTACCTCTATATTGCTTTTTTCTTAAAGAAGTAAACATTGCATACATAGCTGAAAATCTCTTCAAATCATTCTTTAATGCCAGTAACTAACTTCCTTCTCAGATTACTAACCGAATTTGTCCTGATAGCCTGATAACCTTGAATGGGTTTAGTTAAGATGAGTCCTAATGCCCCTTAATATTTTAAGATACCAGTTGTCAAAATTTAGGTATGGTATCAAAGAATATTCACAACTTTTTTGAAAGAACAATAAAATTGATTGGACTTTTCTTTCTGGGTGTTAAAACCATAAATATATAATCACAATGACTGATTTAGCATAGCTTTCTCTCTAACTATATCAGCCACTTAAGTATGGACCACACTGCTCCTTGAACACAGATACATCCTCTTCTGGTACAGTCTCTACATGTACACTAACGAGGGTCTTCATTTCCTATAGAATCAAGATTGGTCATTACTCAAGACAGGATAGAAGGAATATGACAAATTCTCAGATCTCTTTTAGAGATACTTCTAGTCACAATGGGACAGATTGTCCTGCTGACACATATAACTCAAATTCAACACACCGATACACAGATGTTACAGTGCTTTGGATTTAAACCTTGGTTCTTATATTTCTAAGATATGTCTTTTTATGGGAAAAAAACTGACCCATGAATTTCATAATAAAAAAATATATCCTTAACAAACACTCAAAGTTAGAAGAAACACACTAAATACCATTAACTTTCCACAGTCTTATTTGCAGATTTCCAGGGAGTGAAGTTCGTTTAAAAAGAACTGCTCTTGTGTAAATCTACCCAATGAGTAACTACAATTCGTAATTTTAAAGGCAGGAAGCATTAGGGACAATTTCAGAGTGATAACTGATACTGTCCTCACTATAAAATAAAATCATGGTGTGCTGCCTTCTGGAGGGGAAAAATGTACCTGTCAGAATAGTCAAGAGATAATTCCCAGCCAGGTTGACCCTGCACTGGCCTGGGTCCCAGCCCTCCCCAGGATTTTAGCACTTCTGCAGGCTCACCTTTGCAGTTCACCAAGTCCTCTGGCAGCTGGGAGGGTAGGGTTTTGCCTTAGGAAGTTTTGTTTTAAATTGAGATGAGTAAGGTCTTGGCTGTAGAAGAGGTTGGCAGGCAGGTGTTCAAGGCTACAACAGGAGAGGTCTACTGAGCTTATGCGTTGGGACGCAACCTAGAGAGAAAAATAACAAATTTAACTCATTTAACTCATTTTTCCTGTTACTAATGTCTATAGATAGAATGAAGATGTTCCCTTTTGGGAACCCATGGAACACCATAAAAGTAGCACTTCTTGTCCAAATACAAACAGATGAAGTAAATATACACTTAGCACATAATATAACCTGATCCTGTTAAAAAAAAAAAAAACACTGGAGCATGCTTACCGACTGAGATAACATGTGCTATTTGGAGCCACCCCTGTGCTGGACAACAAAAGATACAAGGCAACTATCACTGTGTTAACATCTGGTAAGGCCAATACATGGAAACCAGGTAGATACATAGACAGACAGACAGACAGACAGACAGACAGACAGACAGACAGACATACCACCTAGAAGCAAACGTAGGGCAGTCAAGAAAACATCCTGTCTGTTGTACTCTTCCTTGTGTGTCTGAGAACACATGTACATTTTGTTTGAAGAAGAGAAATAAAAATAGAAACAAAATATGACTTAAAAATGGTAGAAGTGAGAAAAAGAGCAGCCTCTGACTTCCTTCTACTTAGTGGTGTACCATGTCAAGTGTACTTGGGCATTTCTTCCTCCTCTGATGAATTACATCCACAACTCTTTGTAATGGGCAAATGCTGGACCTCCAAAATACATACCTCTATTCAAAAATAGTAGATATCACCTTATGTGCCCAAAGATGTGATTACTGATCTTTGCCCTGCATTATGCAAGTGGATCCTAAATACAAACACACACATCCTGTGACAGGTGTGGTTGGGGTTCTGAGACACACAAGAAATGCTACATGACCAAGGAATAACTACCAAGGGATGGCTAAAAGCTATACAACACGTAGAACTACTAAATCTGGAAAAGGCAAGGAATGGTTTTCCCCCTATGGCTTTGAAGTAAGCAAGGGCCTGGTGATACCTTGAGTTTGAACTTCCAAAGCCGTAAGACAACACTTCTCTGTTGTTCTCTGCTACCTGAGCTTTGTTAATTTTGCAATGGTCACAGGAAATTAACATAATCCTTTAATTTTTTCCAAAGTAATTTTCATTCACTTGTTTTTACTGAATGCTACTTGATATTACTTAAGCAAACAAAATGAAGATTCCTGATTCTCACTGAACTTACCTTACAAATATAATAAAAATTGGTACCCAGGCCTGGTGGTGAAGCCCTATAGTTGCAGGAAAATCAGCAGCTATCAGCCTATCTAGGATACAGAGTGAGTTCAAGGACATTTTGAACAACTGAGCAATGTCTTATCTTAAAATCAAAAAGGAAAAAGGATTGGGCCTTGGTGGTGTAGCACATGCCCAGAATGCAGAAAGCCCTATGTTGGATCCTCAGCACCACTGACTCTGGGCAGGTTAACAAGTCTTACTGCAAAGGGCATGCAGACAGTACGAAGGCAAGAGGAAGAACATCCCAGTCAGAGGAAGAAGCCAAAAGCCAGGGGTGTTTCTTAGCACATGCTAACACAGGCAGAGTTAATGACTAACTTCAGAACACAAAGAGGAGGTGACACAGGCAGATCTTATGGAGTATTTTGGATCAATGTAAGAACTCTAGCTTAATGTGAGCAAAATAAAAAACTTCAAACAGTTTTGAAAAGTGTGACATGACCACCAACATACTTATACAGCTTCCTGGGTTCCTATGTCTCTAGGCCGTATGCTTGTAAAGGCAAGGGCTGGTTTATCTAGTTCACTGAAGCAACAACACTGAGTGTTCTCTATGACCCTCAGAATGCTGTGTAGAAAGGAGGGTCAATGGCCACCTCACAATCCTTTCCGCCACCTTCACCAGTTTGCCTCTGGCCCATCTAGTATACTGTTCCCTTGAAGCTTTGGAAGAAAGAAGTTCTATTTTAACAGAAGCCAAACACTACTCCCTTTGGACAAAGAGAAAATGATTAAACGTCAAATTGTCCTTGCTTCATCCCTCATTCTGGACTACAAGCTGTTCCTGCTGGAAGCAGGAGGAAGTAGACACAGCAACAGGATAAAAATCAAGACAGCAAGGTCTCATGGGAACCACGGTGGAAACAGGAACATCTATAGTAAGAACATGAATCCAGTGTGTAACAGCCATGGGGCAGTGAGCAGCCAAGGAGACCACAAAGGCTACCACAAGTTTCTCCTTTGACCAGACCCACATCCTGGAACCAAAACAAAAGAATCACTACATCCACTCAGACCAACCGAGGTACATCTCATCCAAAAGATAAAAGCACTCTTACCAAAAGGTCTGCCTGACACCAAAACAAGAAAAGCTGGACATTCAGAACAGCTGAGGTCTACCTACTCAGCTGCTACTAAACTCAGATCCTTCCCCAAATCTGCATACAACACACAGAAACTATTATTAAGAAAGCCACCAGAGTACACCTCAGAGCAACAGCCTCTATATCCAGTGTCCTTTCCCAGAGTACACCTCAGAGCAACAGCCTCTATATCCAGTGTCCTTTCCCAGTACTTGTAACTTATTGTTACAGAAAGGAAGTGCTGCCCTTATGACAATTACTCCTCTGAGAGCTGAAGATACAATATTGACTTTAATCTTCACCAAAATGTAGTGAAATCTCAATCCCTGTCTTAACATTCAAGGTTAAACTGGGTCAAACTGAGCTCCAGGCCTCAGGTATACTGGCCCATAGTGTGAACTAGAGCCTGCACTATTAACCTCATCCATCCTGTCAAGGCAAAGATCACTGTTCAGAAATCACTAGGAAACCAGGGAGGAAAGAGAAACATTTTTGTAACTCCCAAGAAAATGATAGCATGTCTAGAACCCAGAAAAGGCAATCCTAGAAGGAACTTCAGCTTAGGTGTGAAGACGCAGTAATGGCCATGCATGCTCCTCCAGAGGGGAGACTCTCTGTGAAGAAAACAGATCCCACAGAGAGAGAGAAGTCCAATCAGATGTTATTTATTCCTTTGCATCACAGCTCTCTGCCCACTCCAACACCAAACCATTTTTTCACTGAGCAGTAGTGATTCCCCAGTGAATAACTGAGGAACACTGAATCAAACCTTAGAAAGTCTGTAGAAAAAGTGCAAAAAAAGTTATAAAAATCTGGAATGTGAAAGAAACTAGCCTGTGTGGAAAATGACTAAAATCCTCGTTATGAAGGAGACTTCATATCTCAAAACTGAAATGTAAAACAGAAGCCACAGTACTTCTATTACACCGGCAGACTCCAAGTCACATACTAGGGCTCAAGACCAATGTGCAAGATGACCTAACTGTTTTCTAGTTATGTGGCTTTGCACAGTCACCTCATCTATCTATCAGACAGATCACTTACCTTCAGTGGATGACCTACCACATACCTGATCAACATCAATAACATCTCATTTTTAAAGCTCAAGAAAGAGTCCATAGGATAAATTACTACCCCTCGTCCATAACCCCATAACTGTAGGTGATGCACAATAATGTGTCTTGGGAAATTCTCTACGTAAATAGATTCAAATTTTAGGTCAATTCAAGATAACTATGGTTTAGGAGATTATTTCTAATCTATATTAACATAAAAACTTAAGATCAGGACTAGAGAGATGGCTCAGTGACTAAGAGCCTTTGCTGTTCCTGCAGGTGACCCAAGTTCAATTCCTGCACCACATATGACAACTTACAGCCACCTGTAACTCTAGCTCCAGAGAATCCTATATGTCTCTGCATTAACACAGACAGACAGGCACACACACATACACACACACACACGCACTCACACAAGGGAGGGTGGGAGATAGGCTGATTAGAGTAAGAATGAACAAACCCTACAATATATATATATATATATATATTAATGTGAATATGAATTCTAACCACTTATTTGGATTGTCATCTTTTCCAAATGTCTTGTAAACATGTATGATTAGAAAATGTATTCAGTCCTCAAATATTTCCCCCTAACCGTTACGGGGTTAAAAAAGCAAGAACAATAACATTTTAGGTTACTAACAGACATTCACATAGTCATTAACACGCTGCCCTGCTTGGCACATTCTTAAAGTGTGTCTTTCCTTACCCTTGGGACTCTCAGGCCATGAAGTCTTTCAGCTGAGTCTAGCTGAGCTGAATTTCTATACCAGAAAATCTGTCCTAGCCTTAACCTATATCTGCTATGCTTTCCAACTCTCATCATCTTCCAGTGACAGGACTTAACTCTCATCATGCTGACAGCCAAGGAAAGGTCACGGCAACATTCATGTGACATTTGGTGCCCTAGGTACTTTAGGGAAGTCACATCCAGGCCTTTTCTGTGCATTAGTATCCTCAAATTTGAGCAGAACAACTGACTGAAAGGCTCAGCCAAGCAGCTGAAATAGCACAAAGAATTCTGCATAGGAACTAAAAGACCGCTGTGAACTGCATGAATCATTAACAGCTCTGATCTAACCTTTAGTGGTTTAGGAAGCTTTTGCCCCTGGCTAAAAGGGCAGTCTCTGGAGAATTCACTAGATTTTGGAAATGATTCTTAGCTTCATCTGATCTACCCACACACACCAATGCTTTGGGAAGGTATGAGCAGAATATCATTTATTAAACTCTATCAAACATTCTAATACCTTTACTTTTGTCAACCTCAGTAGCATGAATCTGCTAACTCACACAGCTTCATGACATGTAAACATTTCTTTCCTCAGATTTTATAGAATGTATTGGGCCCAGACCTTTTCACAGTGACACTGATTTTCTTGATGCTAATTATCATTTATAAATTTTGGTTAACAGTAGATACTAAAAACCTATAAATTTAGTTACAGGTCTTTTGTGTGCATGTGTCCTAATAAGAGCATGTCAAGCTATTAATTCTGGAAGGAGCAAATTCTACCTAGAATTTTAGTACTTTAAAATTCCTGTTCTTTAACATGTGAAATGATTGGGATCATATATGACAAATAACATGTGTGAATTTACCCTCTATTCTAAATTATTGGAAGCAATCAAATGAAAATTAATGAAGGCAATAGGAAAGTCCAGAGGCACAGACAGACAACAGAAAAAATTTACAGAGAATCTATGGGAGCAAGAGCATAGAAAGGAGGGAGGCACCATGACTTTAGGAGGAGGGGCCTACAGTCTGGAGAGGAAACAAAATGTCCAGGTAATTGTTCAAGCACCAGGTTATAGCAATCTAGGAAAGAATACAGAGACATAGTTGGAGAGCTCCTGCCAGGCATTCTTAGCTGTCTGCCATGGAAGCAAGTGACTATGGATGAGGAGGCATCCTCATACTACTGGCTAACCTGAGAGAACTATTCCATATGTGTTCATCATTTGCCTTTTATAAACCCAGCACTGGAATACTAGACAGTTCTTAGCCTCGTGAGGACACAATGAGAGCACATGCACAGCAAGGGCCACAGACCCAAGAATGCCATGCCAACAAGACCAGCTACTGACACACCCTCTTCTCCACTGACAAAATGGCTATGCAGTGATGGACAATGCTGCCGCGTCTTGTCCAGCAAGCTCACTGTGTAGCCTAACTTGAACATGTAAACCTACTGCCCACACTTCATGGGTCAGAAGCATCTAACAGGGTCAAGCACACAGTTATTTCCCATCCCCAGTCCCTGCACATAAACCTCAATGTGTTCTCAATAGCAATAAAAAGCAGACCCTCGCTTGGATAGAGACCAAATCTGAGCTCAGAATCCCTTTCTTACTTTCTTATTGGCAAAATACAAGTAAACAATATCCTGAGAACATTCGAAAAGATTCAGCCACATTCATCCAAGGGGGAAACAAACCACTAAATACACAAATAAACAAACCTCATACTCCATACTCTTTTTTGTTGTTGTTGTTGTTGTTAGATACAAGGTTTCTCTGGCTAACAGCCCTGGCTGTCCTGGAACTCACTCTGTAGACCATGCTGGCCAGGAACTTAAAGGGATCTGTCCACCTCTGTCTCCTGGAGAACTGAGATTAAAGGTATGAGCCACCACCTCCTGGCTCTAACTTATGATTGATTTATTTATAAATACACAAACTATCTCAAACACTTCAACTATTGAAAATAAACTATTTGTTTTGTAATTAGAAAACTGAAAACCAAAAGGAAAAGATTAAAGTTCCGGGTTCTATATACAATGTCCATATGTTGCATATTCAGTTCACAGATCTTAACTAATCATTTCATTATTTATTTCCTAAAATTATTAATCATACCAGTGAAGAAAAGCTAGCCCTTCATAATAATTGGAATGCAATGCTCTGGGCTAAAAACAATGGGATTTCTCATAATAAGCATAAATTAAGAGATAAATTTTTAAAAATAAAATATATTTAAGTTGATCTAAACTCACAAATTAAATGATTCAATTTCAAGAACTAATGTGAGTAAGGCCAGGCATGGAGGCATAGACCTTTAATCCTAGCACTTAGGAGGCAGAAATAGGTGAAATTTCTTTAAGTTTGAGGATAGCCTTGTGTATGTGATGGATTCTGTCTCAAAAACAAACAAAAAATAAAAAACAAACAAAAAAAAGCAAAACAAACCCACCATCAAAACATACACACACATGTGCACACATATGCATGCACACACACAAACACAAGAACACACACAAGCATGTGCACACTCGCATACTAATATGACTACATGCCAAAATCTGGTTAAATATGCAATGTTCCTTATATAACAATACTTCACCAATTTTCAAAGAATCGCACAACAATAGTTCCTGAAGCAGTGATGTCAATTTAACCTGCACCTGGGAACTCAGAAGGCATCTCATGTTCAGTGTGTGCTGTTCAACACTAAGGTGTGGAGGGGTTGGTCTCATTTGTCCTCTGGCAATGCACGTCAACATGCTGCCTGGAAACGACCTTTTAGTGTACTAGTGGGTGAACTGGATTCTGCTGACAACTGTATTTGTGATATAGTGTAAACGTGTCAGTGAATCTTAGAGTCCCTTTGGACCACTTTTGTAAAACAATGAAAGTACAAACAAAAAGAGCAAGGCAGCAGAATGTATCACATACAGTAGTGCAAGTACTTTATACTTGGATTCCTTTCGCTACAAAGTGGGAGTGACAACATCTCAAGAGATACTATACTGATTATGAAGCCAGATCTCACAGGGCAGCTGTGAGATTCACTCTCACTTGTCAGCAGTACCTCCCAAGGCTGCTAGAAAGTAGGTAGAAAGTTTGCCACACGATAACAGCAAAGTTCTTTATTATGAAGCATGCACATTATGGTAACTATAGCATGAATTCAACTAATTGCAATTTGTAATTAACCAAATGCATCTATTAATAACTAAGGAAAATAAACACAAAGCCAGAAGAACTTTTAATGCTGTGTTGGCTTCACAACACTAATGGGTAAGTGATTTACTTGGTACCTAATGTCTAAAGCTGAGATGGCAAGGCTCACGGGGTGTTTATCTGTCAACACACCAAAACACCAGAAAGGAAGCTGCTACCCAGGGAACTGAGAACCAAGTGACAGAAAAAGCAAGCAGAATTAATAGCTAGGGATGCATCTCCTGAAAACACACTACTAACAAAAGGGTAAGTCAGCACAAGGACACAAAGACCATGGAATTTCTACAATAGAGGTTAGCAATTGGGGGAGGAAGTAGAATTATATCTTGTTACACCAAAGGGCAAAACAGGAATCAGTGCCCCAGGAATCAAGACCTCGGCTCACTTTTAAGGACATCACTGACACATCAGGCCCTAAGAGCATTTGAAACACTACCAACTGAAAAGTTTCTACACTCCGATAAGCTTCTCCGCCATTGCAACAATCCAAATCAAAACAAATCAAAACAAATTAGAAAAAGTCCACATTTAATGGATACAACACTCCCGGATAGCTTTCCAGACCCCTAGAGAGGAGACAGGAAAGAGACCAGAAAACCACACATCTATTTTCTGGGGGGTATTTTAAATGCCCTATGGGAGTGGTCTTGAGCATCTCTGGGGGAGGGTTCATCATTTGGCAGGCTTTATGAGATGCAGCAGGGTTTGGAAGGAGATAGGGGTGGGAGCTTGGGTGGAACTTCCATCATAACATCCCAGACTCTTTGGGTATATAGATGCCAGGGGCTGGGGTGAAGCTTCCACCACAACCCTCATCAGTGGTTCACAACCTGCTTAAGACTGCAACCCTTTAATACAGCTTCTTCTGTTGCAGTGACACCCAACCATAACATTATTTTTGTTGCTACTTCATAACTGTAATTTTGCTACTGTTATGAATGAAAATATAAATATCTCATATGAAAGGGTCATTTGAACCCCAAAGGGGTTGAGACACACAGGATGAGAACCGCTGCTAGAGACAATTGTGGGGGAGATGTGAATCAGTAAGTATGCAAGGTCTTTTTTCTTTTTTAATCTTATATTGCATGCCTGTGAATTTAGGACTATTTGATGTGGCTAGAATTCAAAGTCAAAGAATATTGCAAAGAAATTGTCAAATATGAGAACAATTACTTTGAAGAATTACAATAAATACTGCCATTTTGGCAACTACCTAAGGGCCTTACCAATACTAAAATAACACACTGTGACTTTAAAATGTAGCTTTAAATTGTCTCCTTAAATATAATACCATATAGACAGAATCTACAAGATTTTGAAGTATTAATTATATACAGCCTTTAATCATTCTAGAGGAAACTATTTCCAACGTTCCACCAAGGTTTCCAGTTACAAAGGTTCTAGACATCAGTGGAAGCTGGGAAAACAGGACCTAGCACAGAGCAAGAGAAAGGTGTGTTTCTTCTTTCTTCCCTCCAGATTCCCCACTTCTCTTTTAGGCAGGGGTCTCAAGGAGACTAATTCCAACCTGCTGGAGAAGGAAGCCAGGAAGGGTAGAGAAGACAGGAAGAAGGAAGGTGGGGGGAGAGGGGTAGCTTTGAAATGCTAATAATCTGAACATACAAACAGGCACTACATCAAAATGCTATTGTTATGAGACAGTAACAAATAAGGTGCTCTGCTCTCTGTACAGAACTGGGTTCTAAAACTTTGGAGAAAATAAAGTTAAGTAATTTCAGCTGAAATATCTCACAGTGAAGTGAAACACCCTTCCTCTGGAAAATAGTCACCACAGGGAAAGCAAAAGTATCATTGATGTGGAAACAGGCGTCCCTAAGGCACAGCTGCTAGTATAAAGGGATTAGTTTACTGTTTTTACAATGTTATCAGTTATGCACACAACAAAACAAATTTGTGCAGTCCAAAATACTTTATTTATCTGCTGAATTCAGAGTAGACTTTCTAAGTTTCTAAATTCCTAATATCTTATTGGTAATTAGGGAAAATTCTAACATGGATTTTTCCATAGTAAAGTACATGCTGCAGCAGATCTATTTATGGTATTTGGTAAATCACAGTTACGTTTCTACAATAGAACTAGCATAAAACAATGTACACAGGCATGCACACTGTACTCTTGTGCATCCTTCTACATGTCTCTTTCAGCGTGCTCAGAGGGCAGCAATGACAATCTCTATATTTTACATGCATTCACCTCTCTACACAATTAACCTCTACATGGAATAAAGTATCCTCTTGCTTTTGTGGTATAGTGATATGAATGAAAATGGGCCCTATAGGTTCATATATTTGGATACCTGTTCTCCAGTGAGTGGAAAGATTACAAGGTGTGGCCTTGTCAGTGTGTCATTAGGGGCTGGCTTTGAGGTTTCAAGTGATTCACACCATTCCCTGTCTATGTCTCCCTCTCTCTGCCTCATGGGTAGCAATCAAGATGTGAACTCCCAGCTATTCCTTTGTTCCTTCATCACGGACACTAAACCCCTGAAACCGTAAGTCAGATTAAACACTATATTTTATAAGTTACCTTGTTCATAGTGTTTTATTGCAGAGACAGAAAAGTAACAAAGACAGCCTTCAAGATCTAGTTTGCTCCTGCCCTTATTAAGCTTCTTATGCCCCAATATCTCCCATTCAATCTCCCTTATTTCTCAATTATTACTACAGAATTGGTACAAAAGCATTTTCTGAAGATAAGCAGATATCTATGTAAGCAAAGACTTAGATCCACTTCTGATTCTACAAACTTGGTGGACCACCCTTGGTGAAAAGACTCTTCATTATTTAAGAAATGGGTGTGAAGTGTGAATGAGCGTGTCCAGAAAATTCCTGGGCTCTTCAGAAAAATGATTCTAAGAATGCTACTTAGTGCTAGAGACCCAGTATAACAAACTGAAGAGGCTCCCTAAAGCACCAGGAACAGGCCAAGCTAAGAGCAGAAGACTCTTGAGACTGTATTAAGTATTCACTGAAGATGACTAAGACACACTAAACTGTCCCTTGCAACTACCACTAATGATGCAGATCCATCTCAATCCTATTACACACCAATGGCTTGACAGAAGTGATCAATTAAGTATTCTTTGAGACAAATCTGAACCACAGAACATTTTTAAGCACATGAAACTGAAAGTTCAATTGTGGCTCACCATACAGCTCATTTTTACTTAAAGGCTGTCGCTTAGTCATCATGTCACATAATCTTTAATTCAGCATGAAATCTGCCCCTGCCCTTTCACAGTAATGACTTCCTTTTCAAATCAGTGCCTAAGATTTAAAATACTATGGTTCTACGGAGTTACACAGCAGCAGGAGCAGTAACAGCAGTGACCAGTGACACACTCTGGCTGCTGCTGCCAATACACTGGCTACATGACCACAAACAGACACCCAGACAAGCTAAGTGGCCCTGATGAAACCCTGGGCTGACAACCACCATGTCTTAACCAAGTGAACCAGGCTAGCTTGAGGTCACTGGAGTCCTCCAAAGAGACCATGATGTATCTTTTCCTTTCCCCACAGAAAAAAACAAAGGGGCTGCTATTAGAAATAGTGTCGGTTGGGTGTTATCAATCTGAAATTCTAAAATTTAAAGTGATCCAAAAATTTTGAGTGACAACTAGAAACTATCCTGCATGACCTCATGTGACAGGCAGCAGCCAAAATAAAGAGGAACTAACTATACTGTACCAAATTGCCTTCATTCTCTGTAAATACACTATATAAAACAAATCAATTCCAAAGTTGAACCCAGGGTCTCTTCCCTGAGGACAGCTCCCTATACATGTGCAAATATTCTAAAATTGAGGGTAGGGGAGGGAGCCTGAGACATTTCTTATCCTTTGAGGTCAGAATAATTCAAGCTAAAATTCTACCTGTGGGTTTCAATGCTTTCAATTCAGTCATTTTATTGCTCAAAATCAGTAAGCTAGTGACAAATGGTAAGTCATTTCCAGCTTCCTTTAGCTAATTCTTACCCAAAAACATGCAATTTGCCTCACTAATCTTCGAAATTCATTTATAACAATCAAAAATATCTGAAGCAGGGCTGGAGAGATGGTTCAGTGGTTAAGAACATGTGTTGCTCTTACAGAGGACCAGGGCTCATTTCCTGGGTCCACCTAAATGTGATCCAGATGGTGTGCATATACATATGCAAGCGAAACATTCATACACATAGATATTTTTAAAATTTTAAAGAAAAAATAATCATTATCAGAAATATTTCCTAAACATGAGGGAAAGAGTGATTTTACAGCTGTATTTGTAAGATATTTCTCACTTTACAGACTTGCATATGCATACACAGAGATCCCGATACTGTATTATAGTTATACAGAGAGAGGAGGCATACAGTTTAAACACTGTGGCCATGAACTGCAAGTTGTGGCACATGGGTTACAGATATATTAATGTTAAAAATATTACTGTACTTCAGAATTTTTGACATTTCTGAAATTAAAGTTAAAAACAAAAAACTGGTATGACTCATGACTGCAATCCCAGCATTTGGAGGCAGAGGCAAGAAAACTTCCGCAATTTAAAGACTAGTATGTGGCTACATAGCAGGTACCAAGTCAGCCTAGGTTACACAATGAGACACCCCCAACAGTATACACACACACACACACACACACACACACACACACACACACACACACCTTTTAAAACAAAAAAAAAGATTAAAAATATATACACAATGCTAAACCAGTGACTCAAATTACTCAAATTCACTTTTAACCTTCCATGACACAGATTTATAGTTTGATGCTACAGAAATGACTATAACTTATAAATTAACATAAGTTAAGGCTACATATTTTCATGAAAGACTAACCTTGAAACGACATCATAGGAACAATCAATGTGAACATCTGAAAGTAAGTTGCCCCTCCTACCACAGTGAAAACATGCTACACATATATCTGGAGCTGAATAAACGCTCCCTTCCATTTTTTACATTACATACAACAGTTTGTTTACTAAATTTTTAAAGGATGCTGCACATTCATATTTTAGAGATGACTTTAAAACCAATATTGTAATTGTCCCAAAGGATTCTTCACTAACACACACCCAATACAAAAGCCAACTGACAACAAAAATACTTCTCTACAAGCTAAAATCCAAGCACATATACTGAAAATGAAGAACTTCCTTTTAAAATTACTTATCTAGTTCCTGTTGACTTAAAAATCATTATAATTTGGTTATTTGTGTCTTTTCATTATAACTAGGGTAGGGAAAAGAACACTAAAATCTGAACTTTAGATTTTTCTTTATGTTGCTTCTTCTTATAAATCCTTTTCAAAATGAGTCCTGTTCTCTCAATATAAAGAAATGGTTATCATGGTGGCTTTGAGTATGACTAAAAAGTGTCTCGCTTCTTAATGCTGCATGTAAGGAATGTAGATGACAACCAAAGTGAAGAGTAGAGGCCATGTCCACTCCAGCCTCTGTTTGCAGCTCCAGCCCACTCTCCCGCCTCAGTCTCTCCAGAACTAGGAATACATGTGTGTCACCACTCATGGCTTTAGGTATCAAACACTTAATGGAGCAGTCATAATCAGAGGAAAGGAAGACACCCAGGAGCACCGTCTTACCCTGATGCCACCACGTGCTGGCTCACGTCACAAGTCCTCCCTACACCCCACCTCCTCCATTGCCTCTCATTGAAGAAGTCTGGTGTCCGTGTATTCATCATTTGAGGCTCATTAGAGAGATTACAACACCAGACATCAGGGAAAATACACAGCCAACCCCAGCTGGGAAAGGCTAACCAAGCTAACCCTGAGAATCATAATCACCAAGCTAGAAATAAACATTTTCACACTCTTCTCAAGAGACAACTCAGGCATTTATGCTTTGCTTCTCTGTCTATTTCTGAAATAGAAGCTCTCTGAAGATTCAAACCGTGTATATGGAATACAATTAGTGCTATGATGTCCAACTGAGGCTTTACTCTATCACAGTTCAAAATAAAGGTCTAGAAGACGTGTGGTGTGGTGTGGTGTGGTGTGGTGTGGTGTGGTGTGGTGTGGTGTGGTGTGTGTGTGTGTGTGTGTGTGTGTGTGTTTGTGTGCGTGCTATGCATGTGCACACGCATGCACACACTGCTAGAGAGTAAATCCAGGGCCTGCAATGTTCTACCACTGAGCTACATCCCCAGCCCTAAAAATCATTCTCTACTTTTTCCTTTTCCTAACTTATCAGTAACCCTGCCAAACTCCAAAACACAACCCCAAGGGTCTTTCCCCAAATCTCTTCAGTTCTACCACAATGGTCACCATCACTTCTAGATTAACCAATTACTTCTGTCTTGCCCAGTTATCTATCACAGGTAACTTTCCAGAAGAATGCTCTGTAATAGTCTGTCACTCTATGAACAGCACAATTGAAACAATATACCATTCTATAGCACAAGACCTCTGCTTACTGTGACTTCCCTTCCTTATTTGCAACTCCATTTTTGCAGGCTTAGGGCCTTCATGCAGCTTCACCTACTACCCTGAAAACCTGTCCCATAGGATCTTCAGACCATCACATTCTTCTTCCGTGATGTTTCTTGTAAATGTCCCTTTTCCCCAACATTCTATCCTAGCACACTGTATTATATATTATGAGAATCTGATTACTTCTTTTTTTACACATTTTCAAATTTAGTTAATTTTACATTTCCCGTGTATGGATGTTTTGCCTGCATATGTATAATGCCTGCCTGGTGCCCAAAGAGGCCTGAGGAGGGCATCAGAACAGGACTTACAGTGAGTTGTGAGCTGCCATGTGGGTGCATTTAACCATGGAGCCATCTTTCTAGTTACATTCATTTCTTTCATGTCCATTTACTTTTAGAGTAAATCCTGCCATCTGATAAGGATTGGACTTTTCTTTGCTATATTCTCAGTCCATAAATCATAGACCTGAGTAGACACTGAGTAGATGCTTGGCAGAATTAGAGTTGTAACTTACAAACTGTATGGTGTTCAACATACAAGACTATTAATCTTTCTGTTAATACTGTTTCAATCAAAATAAATCTACCGTGGTTTATGTGGCAGTTTACAAATGCTCTTGTCTACATCCTTGTCAGTACTCAGGAATCTGTATATTAATTGTTTTTAATGTAAGCAGCTCACATCTGGTCAAATATGCATTCTCTGAATTTGGTCTGTAAGATCAAAAGTATTTCCATATAAGACACTGTACAACTCCTGAAAACTGTCAGGCATGGAAAATACTGAAAAGGCTGCCATGCAGCAGAGGAGACAAGACAGCACAGTGATCAAGTGAACTGATTACTTGGGTTAGAAAGGGAAGAGAAATGCAACCCTAGAACACATACAATCTTGAGGACAGTACAGAATGATGTGCTAATTAGGTCGGTTTCCTCGTTATAAGAAATGCACCATGACTTCATACATACATAGGAAACAGAACAAAGGTCATATGGAAACTGAATTCTTTACAATAATTCTGCATGAATATAAAATCATGTCAAAGTAATTTTAAAAAGGCTTATATTTAAGATCATTATCTCAATAGAGAAGAAATTACCTCACTCTGACACTATCCGGGCATTTTATTTTAAATAAAGGAGGGTATCAGCAACTGATTTACTGTCTTGAAACCACACAGTGTCACTTAATTGTGAATACATATTCAAAACTATTTAAATATAAAAGCATATTACTCAGTACTTGGCTCCCAATGGCTGCAAGCAAGAGATGAATGTTACAACAACTAGACAAATGTATGCATCTCCCTTTACATCATAGTTACTCCACATGTAAGACTGAAGGGAAGTGTTAGCTTTCCCACGTTCAGCTGTAGAGTGATGATGCTCTGTGCACTTAGAACCTACATTTGCCTTTGGTTTGGATACTCTTCTAATTACCATCAACCAAAAACCTGCCAAAGCTTTCTAGATGGGAGAGAAACAAAGATCTTAAGAGCCAGCCATCACCAGGGAACAGCAACTCGCCAGTCATTAAAATGAGAGAGTACCATGGAAATGTCACTCTAGCTTTCCATTAACTGTTTCTACAGTTACTCTCTTTCTCGCTTTCTTGACAAATAGCTCCATCATGCCACAGTATGAATCATAACTGAATGTGGGTAACAAATTGGATTGCAATTTAAAAACACGACAGTAAATTCTGTGGTAATGTTCCTGCTCCCCAGAGACCATCATTTAAAACACACCCAAAACCAAAGCACTTAGTGCAGCAATCTAGCCCATCATTCACAGTGTGAGGCAAAAATGCCGACCCAGAAAGTATTTGAAAAATTAGCACTTACTTAGCTTATTATAATGTTATTCCAGTTTAATACACAGGTGCAGTATTTCACAGGATGGATACACACACACACACACACACACACACACACACACACACACACACACACACACCCCACACGAGGAAATAGGGGAAGATAAAATGGACACAGTAAGATTTAAAAAAATGAAATTACTCAATAAGGCAGAACAAAAGAAAAAGGGAGAAGACATAGAGTTAGATGGTTTATAGGAAAATATAACCAGAAGAGGGGAGCTTTCAAGCTTCCTAGCATGTTCTGTGTCTTGCTATTTATCCTATCCTAGGTTCGTCACTAAAATACTCAACCTTACGTAATTTATCTGTAACATTAAGATAGTAATTCCAGTCTACTGACTGACTATAAGGCTTACTAAGATCTTATAAATAAAATTTACTTTTTTTTTCATGGTAAAAACAGCAGCCTGCATAATGGGGAAAGATCTTCACCAGCCCCACATCTGACAGAGGGCTAATATCCAAAATATATAAGGAACTTGAGAAACTAGATGCCAAACAATACAAATAACCCAATTAAAAAACTGGGATACAGATGTAAAGAGAGAATTTTCAACAGAGGAATCACAAACAGCTGAGAATCACTTTTAAAAATGATGAATATCCTTAGCTTTTAGGGAAATGCAAAAACAAAATGACACGGAGATTCCATCATACACCTGTCAGAATGGCTAAGGTCAAAAACACAAGTGACAGCTCATGCTGGAGAGGATGAGGATCAAGAGGAACACCCCTCTGCTGTGGGATAATCTTTTTCTACATTGGGAAGATGTGTCTCTGCAAAGACACCATCTAATTGATTTAATAAAGAGCTGAATAGCCAATAGCTAGGCAGGAGAAGATAGACAGGATTTCCAGGCAGAGATGGGAACCCAGGGAAGGAATCATTAAGGCAGGGATCACCAGAAAGACACAGAGGAAGTGGGAAATAAAATAACTGCACAGAGGTAAGGAGCCATGTGGCAAAACATAGATTAATATAAACTGGCTAATTTAAGTTTTAAGAGCTAGTTGGGAACAAGCCTAAGCTAACTAAGGTCAAGCTTTCATAATTAATAAGAAGACTCCATGTCATTATTTAGTAGCTGGAAGTCTAAAAAAAGTCGGCTACACTGCTCCATTGTTGGGGGGAATGCAAACTTGTACAGCCACTTTGGAAATCAGTATGACAATTTCTCAGACAATTGGAAATCAATCAACCTCAAGACCCAGTTATACCACTCTTGAGCATATACCCAGAGGATGCTCAATCATACCACTAGGACACTTGCTCAACTATGTTCACAGCAGTTTTATTCATAATAGCAAGAGCCTGGAAACAACCTAAATGTCCCTGAGCCAAAGAATTGATAAAGAAAATGTGGTACATTTGCACAATGGAGAATTACTCCGTTGTTAAAAACAATGCCATCATGAAATTTGCTAGCAAATGGATGGAACTGGAAAAGATCATCCTGAATCAGATAACTCAGTCCCAGAAAGACAAACATGGAATGTGCTCATGGATATTATCCATAAAGTAAACGATAACCATATTACAACCCACAGACCCAGAGAAGCTAAGTAACAAGGTGAACTCAATGGGGGAACACATGAATCTCATTGTGAAAGGGAAATAGAATAGAAGTCATCATTGGATGGGGTAGTAAGGGCAGTTCCTGCATGGGGGTGGGGATAAGAACAGGATGGGGGAGGATGGAAGGAGAGAGTACTGGGAAAGACAACTGGAATCTGGGGACATCTCTGAGACCTAGTGCAATGGAAACTCCGAGCCACCTATGGCAGTGACCCTAGCTAGGACTGCTAGCACCTGTAACCAGCCATTTCCTGTAACAAGGTAAGACGTCCAGTGGAGGGATTGGAACACCAACCCAGGCACAAAACCTTTGACCTTCTATTTGTCCTGCCTACAAGATGAGATGGGGTAAAGGTGCTACAGAAATCGTGGAAGTGACCAACCAATGGCCGGCCCAGCTTGAGAGGCCTGTGCCATGAGAGGGAGCTCACTCTTGAGGGCCAGGACCCAGAGGCAGAATAGCCCAGGGACCTAGGATAGAACCAAACACAACTAACAAGGGAAAAAAAGGTCAACAAAATGATTCCTAATGATATTCTATTGTACTCAATAGATTGATGTCAAGCCCAACTGCCATCAGAGTCTTCACCAAAAAACTGATGGAAACAGATGCAGAGACCCACACCCAAACATAAGCAGAGATCAAGGAATCCTGCAAAAGAAGGAGAGGAAGAATTACAGGAGTCCAAGGGGGTTAAGAACACCACAAGAAAAGCCACAGAACCAACTAACCTGGACTCATAGGGACTCACAGAGACTGAACCAACAACCAAGGAGCCCGCATGGGACTGATCTAAGGCCTTTGCATATATGGGACAGTGGTGTAACTTGGTCTTCTTGTGGGAACTCCTAACAGTGGGAGAAGGGACTGTCTCTGACACTGTTACTTATTTGGGGATCCTTTCCTCCTACTGGCTTGCCTTGTCCAGCCTATAGAAAAGGATGTTTCCACTCTCACTGAAACTTGAGCTACTATGACTGGCTGATATCCATGGGAGGCCTACCCTTTTCTGAAGAGAAGTAGACTTGGGGGAAGGTGGAGATGGGAGCAGGAAGAGAGGAGGGAGGGGAAACTTTGGTTGGGCTGTCAAAACAAAAAAATAAATAAATAAATTTACTTATTTTTTTAAAAAAATGGTTATGGGTGTTTTGCCTGCATGCATGTCTATGCACCTTGAGCATGCACTGGCCTCATAGGCCAGACAGTGATTGTTATCTGCTATGTCAGGGATGAGACTTGAACCCAGGTCTTATGGAAGTATTCTTAACCAACCACTGAGCCATCTCTCCAGGTCCATACAAAAATCGTAAATGCTCATTTTCATTATGCAGGTCTTATTTAAGCAGCAATATTTTGAGATTTTTATGGGTGCAGTTTCTGTGTTATATGTAGAAGACACTAACTCACAGAAGATGTCCTGGTCCTCTGGCTCTTAAAATCACTCTGCCTGCACTTCAGCAATTTTCTCTGAGCCTCAGATGTAGGAGTAGCACTGTAGATGCATTAGTTTGGTCTGCATATTCCACAGTCACTTATTCTCTGTATTGTTACCAGCTATAGAGCCCTGTAACATTTACTGCAAAAAGCAATTTATTTGATGAGGGGTGATAGGTACACTCATCTGTGAGTAGAAGGGTAAGTATTTAAAATACAGTTACAAATTATATTGTTTTATGAAAATGGCAATAATATGTTCTCTCTGGGATCCATGACCTCTTTGGCCACAGATAGCTAGTTAGGTCTAGCTTTACAGTAACAGGCAGGAATTCCCTCCCAATGAGTGGACCTGAAGTCCAATTAGACAATGAAACAGTTATTGTCTAATAGACCCGAGAAATGAGTGCAACTACTGTACCACTGGGGCTATCTTGATGGGCCACCCACAAAGTTCTGCCCCTAGATGAAGAGCTACAGCCCAATGGCTGATAAGAGAGGGAGAATTAGTTTTCTCCAAAGATAGTTACCCAATCCCACGTAGTCAACTTAAACATGATCATACGAGCAACACTAAATGGACTCAGTAGGTTGTATCACACACACACACACACACACACACACACACACACACCACCACCACCACCACCACCACACCAATAATAATAAAAGAAGTTATGAATTTGAGAATGAATGGGGGAAATAGGAGTCAGAGGGATGGACATTATTCAAATGAAATTCTAAAATATTCAAATGAAATTCTTTAAAAAAAGAAAGACACCTTAAACTAAAAAAAAAAAAAAAAAAACATGCTCAGCTGGGCAGTAGTGGCACATGCCTTTAATAGGGAGGCAGAAGCAGGCAGATCTCTGTGAGTTCGAGACCAGTCTGGTCTACATGAGCTAGTTCCAGGACAGCCTCCAAAGCCACAGAGAAACCCTGTCTTGAAAAACAAACAAACAAACAAAGCTATGCTTAGGGGCTAGGAGACAAAGCCAGTAATGCTAAACCAAAATTATTGGGGGGTGGGTGCTCATTTTCACCCATTTTAGGTTTTTAAACACTAAACTTTGCTGATCATTAGTATATCTGGGAAAAAAGAGCATGCAGAAGACTGTTTTGGAACTGAGTAAGACTCAAAGCAAGGGTGAAGGTCATGCACAAGCGCTGCTCACCTTGGAGACTTGCCGCAGCCACCGTAAGTACTCTGTGAAAGTATCAAAGCAGATGTAGTAAGTCTGGCTTTGGGGCCCCGAAGAGCTGAACGCTAAGCAGTGCTGGTGCTTTTTCACTTCTTCCACCTGTGAACAGACACAGACAACAAAAGCCAGTGAGCCAGCAGGCGCTGGGATGTAGTCCCCAACGAGATCTGCATCTCTCCCCAGGAATGAGACTCTTTCAACTTACAGCCACGTCCCTTGCAGCTGAACAACAATCTCAGTTACAAAGAAGCCAAGAAAGGAGAGCTTCATTAGAAATCAACACCTAGGTGAAATTCCCTTCTTCCTGTTGAAAAGCGGTACAGACCCTTTCTTTCTTAATCTTTATATACACTTTATATATACAACAAGGCTTTAAAACAAGGCTTCTCCCTCTCAGAATTAAAATAATAAAATCCCATTCATAGTAAATTATTCACAAAGAGAAAAAATTTATACAAAACATATTATACAAGCTCTTATCATTTTCTTGACAAAAAGGACCAACTCACAAAGAATGTACAAAGGGATTTTTAAACTGTCATTATAATGATACTGTTCATATGACACTGTTCGAAATGTAACCATATCAGAAATCACTACTGAAAATTAATTTGAGGTCTGTGTAAGTTTACAAGATAAATAGCACACTTGTAAAGCAGGCTCTTCCAGTGCCTAAAATTAGCCTAAAAATTTAAAACTAAACAAATACATATTAAAATCTGTAGGAT
Organism: Mesocricetus auratus; assembly: GCF_017639785.1. NCBI lineage: Eukaryota > Metazoa > Chordata > Mammalia > Rodentia > Cricetidae > Mesocricetus > Mesocricetus auratus. The sequence goes on along the minus strand of NW_024429266.1, from coordinate 77,866,235 downwards.
GAAATCAAGCAAACACAAAGGGCAATTAAAAACTTTAGATATTTAGAAATGTAGAAAATTAATTTGCTAAGCATGGAGCTTATTAGCCAGGAAACTTAAAAACGAAAACTAAATGAGAATAATAACAAAAATAGAAACTGGAGCTGCAGGGATGGATGGGTCAGTGGTGAGGGAGCTGTGCTCCTTCAGAAGACCTGAGCCCTGTTCCCAGCATCCACATCAGAAAACCAAACAGCTTGTAACCCAGCTCTAGGGGATCTGACTTCCTCTTCTGACCTCCATAGGCACCTGTACTCATGTCTACATACACTCCCCCCCAACACACACACAATTAAAAAGAAAATTAATCTTAAACTTAAAAGAATGATGTGAGGGCTCTCAACAGGTAAAAAGGCACTTGCTACCCAGCCCAACAACCTGAATTTGATGTGAGTCCTCCATCATAGAAGGAGAAAACTAGTGCTCCAAGCTGTCCTCTGACCTCCACTGTGGCACCCACATGCAGTCACGTGTGTATACACACACTATAAGTTAATAAACTCACGGTGAAAATATAAAAAGGCAATCAGACATGTACTTTAGAGTGAGTGTGAAACTGCACCTTGTCGAGAAAACGAGGTATCATCCTATCATTTGGATATGCTTCCCTCCTGGAAGCCAGCAATGTTCTCCAGTGCACGATCTCAAGGTCAGCATCTCTACGAGGTCATCTGGACGGAGATCTTCACTGCTCAGGACCTGTCTGCCCTATTGTGTGGTGTTTTCCTCTGGAAATCCTTGCTATCTTTTTAAATGTCTTTGCAGCAAGAATACTGGTATTCACCAAACACTTCACCCACTTCTCAGCTCTTCCCAGACCCCTTACAGAAGTAATGTCAACTTAAGTAATTTCTGGCTAAAAGCTGCTGACATGAGTGGCATGTGTCACTATTTCAGATCTAAATATGCAAGAATGGAGCTGGAAAGACAGCATTTAACAAGCCACCAGGCATTCCTTACACATACCTACAACCACAGCTCCAATGTGGGCAGGAACAGGAAGACTGCTGGAGCTGTTGGCTTCCAATCTAACCAAGAGGTTCAGGAAGAGGAGCGGGCAGAGAAGGACTTAAAGGACACTCGATGTCCCCTTCTCACCTGCTTTTATACATGTATACACAGTCACAGACACACAAATAAAAGTAACTCTTTAAATAGACAAGAACCAGTAAATGACACTACAGTTACTTCTTCCTGTCACCAATATTAAACAAAAGAGTGTGCAGAAGCAGAATGAGAAATCAACTCCAAACTCCACCAACTCATAGTGGGCGTATGATACGAGAAATTACTATGGCAAGGCACCAAGATGTGGCAGTTATGTTACCATAGTATAACTTCAAAGCCAGCGTTTCCACCTTTTTGTTGCTGTTTTCTTTCTGGGTGCTCTTGTGCTCCCCCTATGTTCCTGTCACTTTGTCACAGGATATACTGTCAATTGATGGCCCAGTGTCCTGTTAGTGCTCTAGGGGTGGAGGCAGGGAGACACAGCCCTCATGACCTTCACTGGACCGAGAGCTTCCAGTAGATTTTCTAAGACCTTGACTCAGGGCCAAACTAGGATTCACAGCTTCAATGATGAAAAAAAAAAATTGAAAGTAGCCAGTTTATGAAGCAGAGTTGAAGTTTAATAAAAATGTTTTAACACAGGCTTAAACATGGAGGCAAAAAAAAAAAGGGTATTAAGAAGAAAGCAAGATACACTCATAGAGTCCAAGTGTGGGCTTCTAAACAAAGAATTACAGAAAGTGAGACATACCCGATGTCAGTACAGTCTCAAGGGGAAGCTGCCTGTTCACTCTTTTGAACATCAAAAACATTTCTACATAATACCAAATGTCCCTGGGCATAGAAATTTTGTTATAACTAGAGTTTTTCCCTTAAAAAATGTATTTACCAGGAAGAATATCACTCTAAGATTATGTCAACAATGTTGTTTGTAACAACATAAAAACCTGGAAGCAACTCAAATGTTAAGTAGAAAAATTAAAAATTAGAGTAATTTGATTTATAGATTAGAACATTAGAAATGAAAACTATATACACATTAATGTATATAGAATACCATACAATGAAAAGCCTCCATCCTAAAGAACGTCCGCCCCTCCTTAGTCAGGCTGCTCCAGCAGTGTCTACTGGGTGTTGTGCTGACTTGATGTTTTGCCATCTGCTTCTGCCATCTAACTACCTGATATTTATTTTTTTATTTTTGTTCACTAAATACTTAATAAACCCATTCATTCAAAACTAAAGTTATAGCTATCTTAGATAACTCCCTGGGTTATACAGAACAAAAGATAAACAGTTCACTCATTATTCATCTTTACTTGAATAGATATATTAAAACCTTACTTAAGTGTAGTGTCTAAAAATCTGTTTAACTCTACAGAGCAAATTTAGCATGAGTACACAATGAATAAAAATGTCTCTTTATTAAAAATACTTTTTCAACAACAACATTTAAGAGAGCTTTAACCTTTTAAAGAATTACAGTTTGTATGTAGTCTGCCTGCACAATGGCCAAGGTGCATATGGAGGCCAGGGGACAGCTTGCCAGAGTCAGATCTGTCCTTCTACCATGTAGATCCCAGGGACTGAACTTGGGTCACCAGACTTGGCAACAAGTGCCACTACCCATGGAGACAACTCACAGATCCAAGAGAGCTTCCTTTAACAAGGAAGCCACTTGTCATTTGAAAATTGTAAACTGATCCCTGGTGATGTGGAAAACAAGACAATAGCAGCTACCAATAGGTTATGACCAATCTACCCAAGACTTCACTTCTAGCTCTTCCATATATAAATAAAAAAGAAAGAAAAAAGGCTCTTGCATTTAATCACAGTGCTTCTTTTATCAACTAAAACAGTACAAAAAGAAATAGACAAACACTAATGAAAGCTCAAGTTACAAAAAGTGAATTATTTTCTCCTAACTGGGTCAACAGGTTTTAAAAGACTTGGTTTTCAACAAGCTCCATTATTTTAAAGACAGTGAGAAGCAGGTTTGACAAGATCTTCTTGTAAAAAGCGGAAACTATTAACTTTCAATCCACTCAATAGTAGAAGTCTGTCCAATAGCAGGCCTGGGAAACAGGACAGGCCTCTGAATAGCAATGCTAATTATAGCTGGGTTTTCTGATCTTACCTAAACATTCCACGTGCTTTTCTATCTCTCTGAGTATAATAATCTTGTTCCCACCTTATATGTCAAAAGATTTTTCACCCTTCAAGTTCTATTATTGTAACCTCTTTCATTACAAAATTCTCTTCCATATCTCCTGGTATGGAATCATAGGCTGTTCAAAGGCACAGAGGGTGACTCCCCATTTCTTAGTATCAACACAGTGCCTTCCCTCACAAAAGATAAGCAATAAGTCATTATATCACATTTGCCTATGCAAACACCCTACATCACAAAGAGACAGACTTTAGGTCTAAAGCAAATATTAAATACGCTTGCATCTTAAGATAATAATCTATGATGACAACATTAATAGCAAAATTAATCCATGAAAAGGCAAAATGTGAAATAATAGATTGCACTCAATGAGCCATTAATGTGCTCACTTGGTAGAAAACTTGCCTAGTATGTGTCCAGTCTGGGTTCAATCTTCAATAGCACATGAAACTGAAACTAGGTGTGGTGACACACACCTGTAATCCCACACCTGTAATCCCAGGTGGGAGTAACAGGAGTTCAAGGTCATCTTTGACTACATACATAGTTTCACTCAGCAACTCTTAATGCTAGGACAAAGGAGCAGTGGTTTCAAAATGGAGGAGTGAATAGATCTAAATCTACCTTCCAGTCTGGCTAACACCTACTGTGAGGAGACCTGAGTACCAGCTTCCCTAGGGCTAGTATATGCCAGTAGAGGGGAGAGCAACTAGCACAGGACATTCACAAGCACAGACTAAACTGCAGAGCTGCTGAACATCAAAGCCACTTGTCACTATGCAGACCTAGCCTTCACTTCAACTCTGACTCCTAGAGCATGTCAGACACTTGTTAATATCTTTAAGTTTGTATTTTCACAAAAACTGGATTAATTCTCCTATAATTGCATTCTCTACCTAGATCTACTTCCTTTCCCATCCAGGAGGAAAAATAAATAAATGAAATACTTGTTTTATATGTCCCCAATTCCAATAAATCATTTCTCATCTAAATCAGAACCTTTAACATACTACATCATTTTAAAACTAGCAAGCACTGACATGTGATTATAGTGACACTATCTCTCCAACAGAGAATTTAATACTTATTTGTAAATAAACCAGAAAAGAATTTACTATTTCTCCGAGAAAACTGGTTCTATATTATAAGTGTTGAGCAAAAAGGAGTTAACATGCCAAAAAAGCAACTGGTACAGTGGGAAACATCTGTCAAGTTTGTAGGCAACATTTCCAGCTCAGAATGTATTGGCCAGCCACAGTAATAAACTAAAGATGCTAATCCCACTAAGTCCCTGAACACAAATAAGCAGAAGGAAATGGAACTCTGGTCAGACTTCAGCAGCAGGAGACCCTAAACCTCCATGAACACCGTTGCTGGCCTGTTCTATGAGCTATGTGCTCAACAACACAAAGGATGCCTACTTAAAATGAACTCATCATCTGCACTCTAAAATAAAACAACATTCTGTTGATCTACTTTCCCTGGTGACCCAATGGCATTGTTATTTCCCCAGGTCCCGTGACCAACACTAGCCACCAGTGGGACACATCAAGAAGTAGGTGTTCAAACAAGTCAAATCCATCTGTCTCTTATTACAGAAAGGACTGGAAGATCCTTACTAATGCTAAAATACTTTAGCATTCTTGCTTTAAACTTACTTTCCCACCAATTAGTGGCAGAACATGCATCTTTCCGCTCAAGCTGTCTTTCACAGATGATACTATCAAGCAGGTCCCACACAGGATAACCTGGCGTCTTGTCCATCGGTTCACTGGCAACTGCATTTTGCCTTTTCGGACATTGTACATTCCTGAGAGCTGAATTCGCTCGGAGCTCCCAGTGCTATGAGGTTTTCCTAAAACAAACAGAAGCAAACATGTTACATGTTAGTCTTTAAAAACAAGCTTTCTACCACCCCCCTCAGACATATACTAGATCAATTAATTAGGAAACAACAAATATGGGGGGAAAAAACTAAGTTATAACTAAGAGAACATGTAGCCAACAGTCATTGTGGAATTATGATAATAAAAAACAACCACAATTATTCTGCATGTGTATTTTAGTAGCAAGTAAAGCACAACTTTTTTCTTAAAACCCAAGGAAAAGACTGTTTTAGGTCCTTTCCTTATTATTACCATTTCCTTATAATTAATTTTATATTTAACAAGAGATGGATTCAAATTTTTTATGCATGGCTAGTATTAGTAAACTAAGATTACAGGCCAAGATAAAAAATAACATTCGCATCCCACATTTAATGAAAATAATCAGTCTTACTGGGATTAAGTGCCTGTTTTCTCCCCACACTTATTCAATGTATGTTTACTAAAAAGGAGAAATAAATGATTGTTCTGATAGGAACATACCGCAAGATGAAGGCCAAGTACAGCAATGTTTGTGATTTGTGGAGAGAGGGGCAGGGGCATAGAGTAGCACTGTGACTTAAGACAATGAGAAAAACTGTTCTGAAGGCAGAAATGAATATAGTAACACTGCATTCAGGCAAGTTCTACCAACACAGAAATTCTGCTGCGATTCAACATGACACTGACGGGACCACAGAAATATCAACCAAAGTCAGATACTGAGTAGATCAGAAAGAAACAGACAGATGTCCTGCAGTAGGACCCACAAGAGAAATGACACATTTGGAAGTCTAGCCACAAAGGACTAGGAGGAAAGCAGCTTAAGAGGTATTATATTATTAAAAATTAACATAACAAATAGTTAGCAGGCCAGCAAAGTGGCTCAAGGGGTAAAGGTGCTTGCCACCCGGTGATGCAAGCCTAATGACCTGCGTTTGATCCCTAGGACCATGGTGGAAGGAAAGACTTAACTTCCCAAAAAAGCTGTTCTCTGGCCTTCGTGCATGCATACGCCATGGCAACATGCACACAATAAGTAATGTGACTTTAAAATTTAAAGAAACATCAAGACAAGAATCCAAGAGTTGACAGATGCCTCTAACCCATCAAACATGGAGCAAGAAAAGCCAACAGCACTGAAAACAGACTTCTAGAGGATTCAGAGTGTTGAACACAGCCAATAAAAACAGCTGGGCAGAGATGCTTTTTACTAATAAAACTAGCATGTCCTCATTTACTTCTCTTCCAGAATAACAAAATGCTTTACAAAGTGACTACTTCATACTTGAATTTTATTCTGGCTGGACAAGCTACTTGAGTCAGGTGCCCAGCCAAAAACTACCCTGCTCAAGCTTCCCACAGGAAGGGTCTCCTGCTGTCCACCAGTACTAACCAACCTTCCCACAAGCAAGTAGGAAGCCAGGAGACTGTTCATAACACAAAGAAGCAGTCAAGGGCTATCAGTGGCAGACCACTGTCACCATCCCCTTCTGCACATGCTCATTTCTGCCAAGAAAGGTAAATGCCTAATGTCTCAGTCTGCTTTCTCTTTCTGTAATAAACACCATAACCAAAAGTAACTTGAGGAGAGCTTATTTCAGCTTACAGGTCACATCCATCGCTGAGGGAAGCCATGGTAGGGGCTCAAGGAAGGAACCTGGAGGGAGGAAGGGTCTGATGCAGAGGCCATAGAGGAGTGCTGCTTCCTGGCCTGATACATAGAGCATTCTTTCTTATGCAGCTCAGGACCACCAGCACACAGTGAGCAGGCCCCCCCTAAATCAGTCAGTAGACCAGAAAATGCCTCACAGACACGCTCCGAACCAAGCTGACGGAGACAATTCCTCAATTTTGGTTCCCTCTCTCAAGTATGTCAAGCAGACAACTATTATCAGCTACCATGTGAGTCCAGGTTAAGACCTTCTGCATGTGACAAATTCTCTTCAATAGAGGAGATAGTAGAGAACAGATAAGATTCCAAGAAAAAATGAAAGTGACCTAAATTAATACATTGCAACTGAATTCCAAACCCAGATTTCTTGACTGTAAAATGCAGTAACATTCTCCAACACAGGATCCAACCTAAACACACCCAACACCTCCATCTCATGTGTGATCTAAACATACACCTCTGCACACATGTGTGAATACAAAGAAGCAGATATTTTATTTAACCACATCAGAGAAGCTTCAAGGACACTTACAACCTATCACATTTATTCAGATTTGCAAATAACTGTAATAGAAATTAACGGGGGAACAACAAAAACCAGGGAACTTAAAAGAGAGTCTTTTAGTTCTCCAAATCCAAGTATCTCCTAAAGAAAGTGCCACAGAAAATCACCAGACTGACTGACTCAGGTCAAAAAACCTTTATGAGAATGGACACAGCAACAGAGACTGGCTTTTAGTTGCCGGTCAGAAAAATTTCAAAGAGTTCCACACAGTCATGGAACACAGGGGCAAGACAGGTTTGTTCTTGGCAAACCCTGAAAATAACACTCTGGATCAAATCCCACTCCCATCCCCACGCTGCTCTGAGTGCACTTGGTCCTCTAGCCGCTTCTCTTTCTGGGTGTTCAGGTCAGACACACCCTCAGAATGGCTGTGCACCAGCTGCACTCTGGGAACAGGGCGGTGAAAGAGGTCATACACTGCTGGGCAGTGACCCAGGCACACCCTCCATTGTGTCATTTAACTATTACTAGTCTTCCAATTGCTCTAATAAATACTGATAACGTAAAAGAAGTTGATGCCTGCCATTTTAAAGCTGAGCCAGTGGGTATAGATTGGCCCAAGACATTCTCACAACTCAGGACGCTATGCAAACATTTCAAGCTGAAACAGAGAGGACAACAGAAAATTTAAACAGAGGCATATACTTTCTCTTCTACCTATTCACTTGGCACATGGCAGAACTGGTGTTTTAGAGCTAGCAAGATGGTTCAGCTGATAAAGGTATTTGCCACTAAGCCTGAAATCCTGAATCCTATCCGAGACCCACACAGTACAAGGACAGGAAACTCCCACAAGCTGTCCTCTGACCCCTGCTGCACATATGTACATATATATGGATGATAAATGTAGAGTTTTTAATGGCGTTCTATAGTAACCCTCAAGACACGAGCCAATGAAGCGAGTTAAGGCACCTTGTAGAAAATCACAGCATGATATTAGAGAATCTACTTCTTAATGACTCCCTGAACACTCTTCTTCCCCATCAAATAGACAGTTTTTACTTGCTTTGATTTCTCATAGTATAATTGCTGGCTTGGAAGTGGTATAAAATGTCTACCATAAGCCAGACGTACACAAATCCTAGGAGTATTAAGAAAACCTTCCCTGTGCCACACAGCTTAAGGTAACATTTCTCAGAATGTGGTCAGGGGCAGGCATCAGAATCATTTGGCTTTTGTCGACTATAGCAGACCTACAGTTTTGGAATCCAGGTAGTCAAACACCGAACGCTGCTTTCAGGGTCACCACCAAAAGTTTTGTTTTATGGCAATAAAGCTAAAAGATGTAATACACCTGCAACACGTTTTCCAAAGTAAGATTTTCCTCCAACAAATGTATTCCATATACTCTCTCCAAATCAGCTACTTAATGTTTTTATACCACATAAAGCCACTTGAAAAATAACATGAAAGAAAGCTATGGACTCTAGAAGTGGTTTTAAAAAAAAGTATAGAGGGCTGGATAGACAGCACAGGGGTTTAAGAGCATTTGCTGCTCTTTCAGGGGACCTGAGTTCAGTTCCCAGTAAATGGGTCACAGCTGCCTGTAATTCCTGTTCCAGGGGATCTGACACTATCTCCAGGCCTCATTGGGCACTTGCATGGGTGTATGACACACACACACACACACACACACACACACACACACACATTAAATATTTTAAAAGTACACATGCATAAACATAAAATCTGAATGTGCAATTTGGATTCATATAACTAACCTCAAGAAAATTAAAGACATTAAGAGCAAGAGTCTATCAAATTTCCTCAAATTACATTCAGAACAGTTTTAAGGTTTGCTATGAACAGTAAATTACTTTGAGAGAATTTGGAGTCTTTTTATCTATCACTCCAGTGCTCTTCACTGTTCTCTATAGATGCAGTCCATATGAAATTATTTTCATTCTGAGCCTTTTCTTGTGGTGCAGATCTGCTAATAATAAAGTGTCTACTTTTGTGTCTACGAAAGCCTTCTTTTCTTTGTTTTTAAGATACTTCCCTTAATGTAGACTTGTAGGTTAACAGTCCTTTCTTGCGAATTCTGAAGATGCCCTTCCAGCACCATCTGTTTCTGAAAGTACGCTGCTGCATTCCTCAGTGCAGAGCATGTCACCTATTGCCTTGCTGCCTCTTAGATTTCTCTTTATTAGGAGTTTGAAGCAATTTCTTTTTCCTCTTTAAAATGCATGATGAGGCATACACGTGGAGGCCAGGAGACAATCCTGGGTGTGAGAAAATCCGTCCACTACCTCAGAGAAGGATCTCTCCGGCCTCCCGCTTCCCAGGCTGGGATTACAGGTACATGACACCACAGCAAGCATTTTCATGAGTGTGCCAGAAGTCAGCTCAAGGCCTTGTGCTCTCAAGGCAAGCACTTTACCAGCTGAACATTTCCCCAGCTCATTCTCTACAGCCTGATATCTGATACATTCTTTCACATTTCTTATACTCAAGACTTATACCATTTGAAACTTATGGTCAAAATTGAGAATTCTGCTAGCTATTACTGCTTCAAATACTTTCTCTGATCTCACAAGTCCTCTTTAGGGGAACCAACTGCACAGACACAAATTAAGTCACTTGAAATTATAGCTCCCTGATGTTCAGTTCTTTCTGTTTGCTCTCCATACTGGTTGTGCCAACCACTGTATACTCAGGTTTACTGATCTTTTGTTCTTCAATGTTTAAATCTGTTAAAAATCCATTCTAGTATATCTGCCATCTCTAGAATCCTTATTTGGGTACATGCATACACAAGATCTCTTCCATAGCTCCTGGCATGCTAATGCTTCACCTTCAAGAATATATAAAAAGTAAACATAGGGACTGCTTATATTCCCTTGCAGTTGACCCTGTCACTCATACTGATGCTGTGTCAGTTTAGTTCACTGACTGTTCTGTATATGGGCCTTTTTTTTCATACCACTGATTTTTTTTAATACTATTCACTGTGAATTCTACCTTGGTGTATGCTAGTTTGTGTTTCTACAAATGATACAGGACAGTTAGTTGGAAGCAGTTTATTTTCTTGTAACTTTACTTGCAGACCACAGTGTTGAGCCAGAAAGTAACATCAGCAAACAGTACCCTGATGAGTCTTTTTCTGCATGCATATCAAGCTGTACCTCTGCCATTCCTTAATGTTTCCCAACTTTGCACACTTTCCTCTCATGCATGCATTGGTACTCACCATCCTCAGTGATGAGCATTTGCAGATTTCTAGAATGTTACCCCTCTAAACTCCCTTCTCTCTAGCACCAAAGCCCTATAGATGTATGTTACTTCCTGAAGCAAAAGACTATGAATTTGCTGCCAATGAAACAGCTCTGCTAAGTACTTTCTAGAGCCTTGTTTTGTTTTATATATTTACTTGTTTATTCTGTGTATGCCTGTGAGACTTGCAGAAGTCAGTTCTCTTCCTCGTCATGTGGGTCCTGAGGCTCAAATTCAGGTTATCAGTCTTGGCAGCAAGTGCCTTTGCCTACTAAGGCATGGACTGGAGATGGCTCAGTAGTGAAGAGCGTGAACTGCTCTTGCAGGAGACGTGAGCTCTATTACTTGAACCCTTATCAGACAGCTGACAAATCTAGCGGATCACACAACCTTTACTGCAGGCCTCCATGGGCACCTACACACTTGTGGCATAGACCCAAACAGACACCCAAAAGACATAGTTACAGATTCTTTCATATTCTTCCCCCCAAATGCTGGCGCCTCCTTCTATGCCCATTCCAAGTGGCTTGCTTTTTAATAAAGAGAACGGCAGAAGTGACAACAGCAGCTTGCAACCTCCAAAAGTGGGTCATAAAAGGCACTTAGATACTACTTTCTCTAAGATTTCATAGAGAAAAATTCTTTGGAGGAAGCCAGCTGTTTTGTTTAAGGACACTCACAAAACTCAATGAAAGCCCAAAGAGGAATTAGAAGAACTCGCTAGCAGTCAGAGAGGGACTGAAGCCTCTAACCAACTGCCATGTTAGTATGCCCTAACACAAACAGATGTTGAAACTACAGTTGAGCCCAAAGAACTGGATGTAGTCCCTGAGACATGACTGCCAACTTTATAACAGAGCCTAAGCCAGAACATTTAGCAAGCTCACACCTGAGTTCCTGAGTCAGAGAAAGGATGACAAATGAAGGTTTGGAATTCTAAGTCACTAAGTCTAAGAACAGTGACTGCTATAACCTTACATGTTGGTTTCACTTAGTTCTGTTTATTGAGCATAGCAAAAATTTAGTAGCTTGTATTTCTCTAGAAGGATCTAAAAAAGTCTCTAAAATTTTGTATAAATTGGTATAACTGGAAACATTTTTTAAAAAGAGTAAGAATGGCACACTAAGCTGTCAAAACAATTTCCAAATGTTATGAGACTCTAAGGCTTCATGTCAAAGCAGAACCAAAAAAAAAAAAAAAAAAACAGGACTATCTGAGGACATGTAGTCATGTAGTTAACGAAGAAATTCAGCATGGCTGAGAGGTGAGTGACAGTGCTCAATGCTCACTTCTACTGCTCTCTTTTGAGCTAAGCAAAGATAATCTATAAAGTGTGTTCCTGTTCCTTAAATCCTTTTGACTAGTTCTGTGATAGAAAGAACAAATTTAATCACCTGTGTAGGGCCATTCCACAATCCAGCAAATAGAGTGAAATAACCCTGAGTCTGGAGACCTGAGCCCTAAACAGAATCTGGTAATTCTATCTCTGACCAAGACGCTAATGCCACAATGAAAATCCCTGCCTGACAGGAGCTCTGAAACAGACCAAAGTCTGGTTCCACCAGGTGACTCTAGTTTGTGTTGACAAAAAAAAAAAAAAAAACCCAGCATAATAGCAGGTTGATATGACTTCCTTCTATTAACTTCTAGCAAAGAAAACACATTTGAAATCTTTCAAGTCAGTCTTCAACAGTCAGTGCAAAGTCTACATTCTGTCACTTCCCAAAATGGCAGGTTCATGTTCGCTATGCACAGTTTCAGGCAAGACCCTAAGAGTATTTCAGCATCCAAGCTGTCTTTGTTATCTGTGAGCCCTATGTTCAGTAACTGGCACAATCACAGCAGCACTGCACTAACTCGTGCTGCTGCCATCTCTGTGGGAGTCACAGCAGACCTGCCCGGGTGCACAGGTCACTCATCGGTCACACTCAACATCTTATGTTCCCTGTAATCTCTATTTTCTGACCAAAACATCACTCTAGCAGACTCCATCACCTACCTTCCTGGCATTGATCCTTCGCCATAAAGAATGTCACAAGATAACCAGAATTTAACTGTAAAAAGCCACGGATGAGGAGAAGCAGCTGAACTTTATTGAAGCTGAGAAAGCTGAGCAGAAAGCAAGTCTCAGGGTAGGCTTAATTGAAATTTGGACTTCAGAAAACTACAAAGTACTGCCTCTTGTGAGGCTTTAGAGAAGTGAGGAATGACTAATTCTTCAGTCAGAAAAAAAAAACTATATGGCTGCAAAAACAGACATTATGTTCAGCTACCTCCTCCTGATGCAAAACGAGTCTCTTAGAGATGAACAATGCTGTGGGTGGGAATCAGGGTGACAGAGCTAGACAATCTCACAGTTCCATCCAAGTCAAGTTTCCACTGCGAGATGCTTTTATTGGGAATGCTGGGCTCCATCTTATACACACTTCTAAGCAAATACTAAGACAAAATTTCTAATACCAACCATGAATGGCTTTTGGATAATCTATACCACTGTTCTGCTCTAAGACACAGTGAAAAAAGCTACTGTATCTCATCTTCCTGTCCTGATAAAGAGATTTTCAACCAGGATATGTTCAGAAGATTACCAAGAGCTAGCCATATCAGTCACGATAGAATTTAAAATGCTTTCTACAGTGATTCTCTTTTAGGGGGTAGGGTTATTGGCTTTATTCCCCATGTTGAAATACATACCAAATATAACATTCATCAAATGAATTTTTTCAAGAGCAAAACCATTTCCTAAAACTGTATTTCATCTCGTCTACTATGTAAGTTAATTTTTCAGTTTACTACCATTTATCTCTACAATGTTGATCCCGAATTAAAGTTTAAAAACTGACTTAAGGTAATCTTGACCAGCTAGAAGGCATCTGCTATTAGGGCTGACAACCCAAGTGTGATCCCTGGACCCACATGGTGTAAGGAGAACTGATTGCCACAATTGTCTTCTGCCCTCCCCATTTGTGCTCACACACATGCAAACGAGCACACACACACACACAAAAGAATAGTAATCTCACCTTCATCAAATGTCTAAGCCTCACCTATTCCAAACATAATTCTTTTTCAACTTCAGGAATCTCTAAAAAAATATTTTTAAAAAACCTTCCATATTCCTATGATATCCCATAGGAAATGAAAGGAACAACTTCTTTGGAGCCACACATAAAAAGGATATAATTTTCCCAATTATATTATTAAAATTAAGCCAGGCATAGTGACAGATGGCTGTGATCCTAGCACTTGGGAAGTAGAGGCATGAAATCAGGTGTTCAAAGTCATTCCCAGCTACAGAGTGAATTCAAGGCTAGCCAGTCCAGACAACACCAGGCCCTGTCAATAAACACACAAATATTTAAGTATCAAAGGTGTGAAACTAAAAAGAAAAACCTACCTTTTTATACTATTATAAAAATTGTGAGTTACTAATTTTTATATTTATATCTTGTAGTCATAATAGATACTGCTATATATTCTGCTTTATCTCCTCCAACTTGTATCATGTACTACTTTCCAGGCTCCCAGTCTTTATAACTTAACATCTGAAAATTATGGCATTTGTTATCTACTCCTAGAGGATAGCTGAGTCTTTGTTCTGTGATGTGATGAGGTTTTTCACTCCAGATTCTTCCTCAGTGTCACTGCTTCTTTCTAACCACCAGCTGTAAAACAGCTATAAATCAAAATGAACCAAACAACAACAGAATGCTTCCACTTCTGGATATTTTCCCAATAGGAATGAGTATCAACTCCAGACATCCTAAGAACACACACACACACACAAAAGAAGAAAAATAAGAACTATAAAGGAAAAGCCAGCTCTAAGCCATATTATAAAAGCAAACCCAGATAGCCTATCATCATGGAAGTAGATCCAACTTTGTTGACACCAGTATCTGCATTTGAGTAAGACATGCAAAGAACTCTTTAAAGAAAACACCCTAGAAAGAAAAGGAAAGAGGATGAAATCCATAAGTTTTTCTGGTGAAAACTTTTGTACTTCTACTTAAAACACATTCTAATTTTATCTAGCACTCTGTATTATTGTCTTTTTTGATCCCAACTACCCTTTAAAAATGTGTTTTCTCCACAAGAAAAAAGAAAGAGCTGTCTCCACTGTTCACTAACACAATCATCAAAAGCAACTGTGCAATGGGCAATTGTGGGTCTTGCACTGCTTGCTGTCATAGAGTATTGACTTAATTCTTTGTGAGACATATTCATATCAGACAGTCACTGGGCTCCTGGAGGTTCTTTCTATAACCAAATAAATTCATTCTTCCTGTGTTTTGGAGTCCTGATCTAATCCTATCCCTAGGCTTGTAGATCCCAGCACAGGCCAAATATACGTACATTTTTTCCTATGTGCAGGTTCAAAGCCTCACCTAATACTTGGAAAACAGTAAGTGTTCTGTATGTTACCTATTAGAGAAATGAACACACTAATCTGTTTCAGCCAAAGAAAGCCAACTCCCAACTATGCATCAAATTAGCCAAACAATGAAACTTTAGCTGAAATTTTGGGAAAGGAAAAAAAAAGACATGGGAAAATGGGTGTCTCAAAGCAAATCTTCATATGCTCCAATAATCTTCAGTTTACACAAATAAAACATTGTCCAGAATTATAGGCCCAATTATTTCAAGCTTCTCCTGTAGAAACATTAAAGACTTTGTTGTTATATTAGTATATGCTAGAAGCATGCTATGAACAAAACATGGATATAAATACATAAAGTAGAAATGACCCCATAAAAGTTAACAGAAATCATACCAGAAAAAAAAAATCAGTTCAGAGTATTGTGTTTCCTATAGGAATAATAATCTATCAGTTTTAGTATCCCTGAAAATCAACAAGCAAGCTCAGTCTCTAAAATGTACTGGCCACAGGCACAAAAACCTTTGCAAAAACATGAATTTATAGGCACTATGAAACCTTACACTAAAAATTTTAAAACCAAGTATTCATTTTCACTGTGAATTATAAAAGCTATATGATATCCTAAGTTATAGAGAGAAATTCTCATTTTTGTAGGGCAACAAATCATAAAACGTCTTTACTGGAACCAACACTGAAGGCGATTAGAAGACATACAGGAAAAGTAGTTCTCACTTCCAAAATGACGAACACTCTATGAGACAAAATAGATTTATTTTTATATGAATACACCAAAATTGCAATGAGCTGTTTTGCCAGGGAGTGGCTAAATTTTTAACAATTTACATACACTGAAGTTACATTTTTTCACCTCTCTTGGAAAGAAACTAAAGCAATACAACTGGTCCTGACCAACAAACTGTGGCTGGGACATACATGCCATTTCCAGAACTGGTATGAACCGGCCCACACTGCACACTACACACCTCCCACCCACTGCCCAGAAAAAGACTTACACCAGCAGGCTCTGGGAGGGTTCTAGGGCATGGGTTAGCCACAAGACAGAAGCCTAAGTTCCTGTGTCAGCTGAAATGGAGCTGCCTGCCTGTTTGACAGATTAGCCATGGACACGGTCAAGAGAACTAAAAAACTTCTGTTATGCTATATTATGCTATACCATTGATTTGTATAGCTGGTTGCTGCATGAACTAAAATGTCTCTATCATGGTTATATTCAGGTTAAAACTACACCCTCACTGGAGAAGTTTCTAGGTCTGACAAAGGCAAGAGTAGGGCACTAGGTTCCCTGTTCTTCCAGCATACAAGCAAAACAATGAAAACCTAGAAGCACTCCTGTCAGACACACGGATTTCAGCAGCATGGCAAGCAGCCCATTCCCAAATACACAAATACAAGAGTGACTCTCAACTGCCAGCAAAGCCCTGAAGGGAGCAAGTGACCACCTTCTGATAAGAGTGAGCCCTGGAGTCCAAAGAGCTGCACAACTACCATAACCTGTATGGACTGAAGTAATCTATTTCCCCATAGCTCTACAGTCTGTCCACGAAAGACACTGCCCCATGCCCGTCTGTTCTGACTGGTTCACACAGTTCCTGGCATTCTTCAGCTTGTGGGAGCCTAACCTTGTCTTTCCCTGTGACTTCACATCCCCACCTCCTTGGTTCCTATCTCTATACTGCTTTCTTCTAAGGGTATGTGTTGTTGGATTCGGGGCCTAATCTAATCGATAATGACCCCATCTTAACTAATTACAGTACATTGAGGCTCTATTAGGGCTATAATTTTAGAATAACTATTGATTGTACAACTGACCTCTGATCTAAATAAATCTAATTTTCTTAATTTTTTTAATTCAAAAACTAAGCATTTACTACCTTTAACCAGTCTTGTAATACTTTTTCAGTATAATGTTGTTGGGAGTGTTTACAAAGTCTAAAATCACCTAATACCAAGCAGTTCACCTAACAGAGCCCTAAGTAGATTGCAAGGATAATATATTGTTTGGACTTTGAAATACTAAAGGCAAATTTCCCAGAAATGAAGGCATCATGCCTCTGCGCATCCTATCTGCAAACCCAAGCTAATAAAGACACATGAAGCATGGGATAGGGACTTACTTTGGGGAAGGGGTATAGGAGGACAATAACTTAGCACAAAGTCCAGTCAGTCTATTAGCAGACTCTTAGTATGAGCATCTCATTCTAACAAACATGTTTTGTTTAACTACTTAAGAGAACTGCTTAGCAATCGAAAAGAACCCCTAAACCACAAATATCTTATGAACTATCATAATCTTACAGATCCAATATATCTTCCCACAACTCCTAACAGAGCTAGCATCCATTAGTGAAATCTAAAGTAGACGATAAACTACAAGTCCACTTACTATACAAGTTCACTTACTGTCTCCATGGTTACTGAAAAACACTGAACATGTTTTACAATGTTTTCAATGAATGATTAATATATAGGATTTTTTAAAACATAACTGCTACAATATTCGAGTAGTTGTGATGTGCTGACAAATGCCAGTAAACTTCTAAAATGAGTTCAGTGTACTGAAGGTGATACTGCAGGATTATCAACTGTGCATACAACCCCACATCTACAATACATCTTACTGCGCTGTCTCCTCTCGCCTGCGCTCCCTTGTTTACACTCTCCAAGTCACTGTGGCAGCTATCCGCATCCATTAGCACCGGGCCCTAACATGCAGATTCTATGACTATGAATTAGCAGGGTCTTTGCACATGTAACTAAATTAAGATGAATTTTTATTAGAATAAAACAGGTCCTAATCCGATGTCCTTATAAAACAAACTTGGAACATACACAGCAGGAATAGAGCAAGTGAGAAACGGAGGTAGGGCTGGAGTTGTGTCTTAGTGGTAAGAGCACTTACCAAACATGTGCAAGGCCCTGGGTTCAATCTCCAGCACAGAGAAGAAACAGGTAAGGACAGGGATTTCCAGCAGAGACAGAAGAGAGGCAAAGAAAGACAGAGAGCAAACATTAAGTGGAGATTCAAGAAGAGCAAGACTGGAGGACAGGGTGCGAATCCTTGGAGAAGGGCCAGCATCTAGAGCAGCAGGAAGATGGAGGGGGATGCCCACCCAGATAGAGCTTGAGGGTCACAGATTGCCAGGGCCACTATGGAGTTTGGATCTTTCCATCCAAGAGGACATCAAAAGAGGATTGTAAACTTGAGGTGAGCTTCAGATCAGCATGGGCTTCATGGCCAGATACTTTCAAAAATGGAGAGAAAGGGGAAAAGGAAGAGAGGGAAATGGGGAGAGCAGATATTACAGAGTGACGTGTGCAAACCAAAGATCACTGATAATTGCCACTAACCAGAATCTGGGAAACCTTAGGAAGAAGTCAGTCACTGGGCTATCCCTCATATTTTGTTCATAGCCCATCCTTTTTCTTATTTGCTTACTGGCTACCATGAAGTAAGAAATTGTGTGCATACACTTCCATGACACTGCCTCATTTCAGCCCTGGAAACAATGGAGCCAAAGAACCAGGACTGCAACCATAGCCAAGGTAAATCTTTTACCTTTAAGTGGACTTTCTCAAGTATGTTGTCACAGCAACAGTAACTAAACACAATTGTCTTGTCATCAATAACTACAATAACACCTAAAAATAAACTTGAAAAAAGAAAGCTCAATCATATTTTCATCTTGCACTAAACCAGAAAGTAAGAGCAACTTCATAAAAGTTCCAGAGAAAAGCTGACAATGTTCAGTGTCAATGGCATAGTGGTCTAATTA
Organism: Mesocricetus auratus; assembly: GCF_017639785.1. Lineage (NCBI taxonomy): Eukaryota > Metazoa > Chordata > Mammalia > Rodentia > Cricetidae > Mesocricetus > Mesocricetus auratus. The sequence goes on along the minus strand of NW_024429266.1, from coordinate 77,847,524 downwards.
ACTGCTGTGAAACTGAGCCATCTCTGGGTTTTTACTCTGGAATTTCTTCAAATAGTTTTGAGTCTATCTTATCTACTATAGACAACACTTCAGTTTGTAACTAATATTAATTAATATAACCCTCTCTGTGTTTATTTGGTACTGAACAGCTTTAGGACTGGGTGGGACAGAAACTTCCATCTACAATTCTGCTTACACAAATAGTAAATTATGGATTTCAAAGATGTCAAATCCTCAAATACATACTTTTAACCCTGCAAACATTTCTGTATCTCAACTATACAACACTGTGAACATACTACACAATGAAATTCTTCATTTTCTGTTACCCTTGAAAGTGCTACCAGTTATCTTGAAAATGCTATCCTTCAGAAGAATGAAGAGTTTCTCCAAACCTTAGGACCAATTAAAACTTTTCAAAATAAAAGTACTCACAAAAATAACAAGCTAATTTAACAGCATAACATTTAATTATCAGCTCCATTACTACATCCATATGCCTTTAAAGAAAAATAGGAAAAAAGAAAAAGTATGGAAAATAAATATCCAAATAGCAGTCTTCCAAAAAGGAGACATTTTGAGATTATTTCTAAGTCTGAATCAAAGAAATTAATGTCTACGTAAAAACAATTTGCTTCTCCCCAGTCCAAAAGTGGTCATCCTTTCCCACACAGCCTATCTGCTATACCCCTGCCTGGAATGGCTTTTATAAACACCAATTCAAGTTTTCATTTGGATTCTGCAAGACTGGACTTATACATACCTAAAAGGCATAACTGCTTATTCAATGCCTAGAAGACTACAAGTTGTCATCTGTCTGCCTAGCTAAGTTCTGAGTGCCTACGGAGAACATGTACCTTCTAGTAGCTAGCACACAGTGCAAAGGTGAATGAAAAACAAGCAACCACACACATATGTAATGGCTTTTAAATAAATGCTGTAAGATGAAACCATACAATTGTTAATTCAGTCTTTAACTGTTTATTTTACCTAAGATACTTAGACCTAATTAGTTAAACCAGCAATACAGTAACTGATCCAAGCATATTTTGTAGTTTCCTACTTCTGTTATACAATGTCCTAGGGCCACAAATACTGTAACGGTGGCATTCGGTATATTTCCAATCACTTACTCCTTTAGAAGAGTGTTAAAATTCCCAAGGGTTTCAGGACTTTGTTTGTTCTGCCCATTCCATGGAATGACTCTGCCCCTTTTCTCAATGTTTCTCCCCCAAGGAGACTCGGGTCCTCTCTCAGTTCCCTTCAGTTGTTCCCTTGCTGTTCATGCTGTGCTCTGCCGGGCAGCTGACCTGTTGTTCTTCCCTTTGGCCAGACTCTGGTCTCTAACCATTGTGCACCAGTATTTCCTTGGTCCCTGGGCCTCTCCCCACATCCACAGGAGAAAGAAAGGAGAGCCCATGACTCTCTGTTAATTCTCTCCAAGATCCTACCTCCTTTACCAGTGGATGACAGCATACAGCAATGAAGGAAGGTAATCAGAATAAAGCCAAAGAAAAGAGATGACAGGATGGACCAGCAGGTAAAGGCACTTGCTGCCAAGCCTGACAACCTGGGACTATGGGGAAGGAGAGAACCAACTCCCACTAGTTGTCCTCTTACCTTTTACAAGTGAGTAATAGTACAGACACAGAGACACACACATCCACAGACCTACGCACATGCGCGCGCACACACACACACACACACACACACACTTGATTTTAGGGTCTTTGAAGACAGACACAATTTTCTTTTTTATATGCTCACCTCAGAGAAATGCCCCATTCTTCATCTCCCCTCTTTTTATCTCCACACTGCAAACAATTTAAGCTGCATATGATGATAGGTCAGAGTTTATATGTACTTATGCATGATTACTCTAGAGGCAGAAAAAAGTTAAGACCAGCACTTAAACACTGCAATATAAAATTAATGACTTGGTACTGAGTCCTACTACATGGCTGTGCTGCTTAAAGAGTATCTCTGAAAGCCAAATCTTAATCTTCCAAGTCTCCTACTCCAGGTGCTTATTGGTAAATGATAGAACACTTAACATAGAGCAAATGGCATACACTAATGTCATGGCATTTGGGGGCTCCTCACACACAGCAGCCCATTTACCACTCCTCTGATCTGTTTTTCCTTCTTCTAGACAGGAAGGACCCAAGACCACTTCTGCTTTTCCTTCTCTCCTTAAAAACCCCATCACTATCAGGAATTTCATTCAGCAGAGAATAGTTCAGGCCAGGGTAAGGGGACATGGGCTTCAAAGAACTTGACTCTGCTAGTTAACAATTCATCTAAGGCATTTTGGCTTAGAAAGAACATTGTTTGGCTAAGATGTTGCAATTCTCTAGGTTGTTTTATTATTTTTGAAATATTTATCTGTCTTGAAAAGGTGTCAAGTAGACACACAAGGAGAATTGGGAACATCTGTTTTCTTACCACTGGCCTCATCAGGGACCTTCCTGGCTCTGATCAATGAATTAATTACACACAGTAACCACACAGAGACCTTAAGTAAAGAACTCAAAGAGGAGACTGAATCAAGCTTTCAGGAACAAATGAGCAATCCAAAAACAAGAGGAAGATATTCACTTTTTCATATGACTTTTGCTGGAGTGATAAAGGCATGCTAATAAAGCTTCAGCAATGCAAACTCAACCACACAACTCAAAATACTCAGGGCAGAGGTACTGTCTGTGTGTCCATGCCTGTGCACATGTGGAGGCCAGAATGGGACACTAGGTGTCCTGAACTGCCACTTCCTGCCTTATTCCTTTGACAAAAAGTCTCTTGATTAGGGGTACCAAATTTACACCATCTCTCACTGAAACATGTAACTAGGCTGACAGCCAGAAAACCCCAGAGATCCTCCTGCCTCCACCCCATCACACAAAGATGCACACAGAAACACTAGGGTTACATGCATGCATAGTCTTGCCTGCCCCCCCCCAAAAAGGAAAGAAAAGGATAAGGAAAGAAAATGATTAAGGAAAGGATAAGGGAAAGGAAGGGAAGGGAAGGGAAGGGAAGGGAAGGGAAGGGAAGGGAAGGGAAGGGAAGGGAAGGGAAGGGAAGGGAAGGGAAGGGAAGGGAAGGGAAGGGAAGGGAAGGGAAAGGAAGGGAAGGGACTTATGTCCTCATGCTTGTGTAGCAAATGCTCTTATCCAGTGAGGCATCACCCCAGCCAACTCTAAAACATTCCTGAAGTCTATTCAAAGGGTTTCCTGTCTTGGCAATTTAATGTGCTCTACCTTAACAAAAACAGGCCAAGTCCTGTGGAGACTTCCATGAGTCAACACTTACAAAGCATCTCAGAGTTTAAATTTTACCACATAAAATATACCAATGTCAGACCAAGGAATACTGAGTACTAAAAGATAATGTATTTTGATTATTTCCAAACAATAATATAAGAAACACGCAGAACAGGAGAAAAGTGGTAAATGGAGTCATAGAATACTGGGTTCAAAGTTTTGGACAAGTACATTCCTTTCTGAATGATATAGAAAATATTCCAGAGGGTCCAATATATCAAGATCGGCCTACAACTCATCAGAAAGGCACATCTATAGGACAAGTTGCCTGGGTTCATGTTCAAGCCTTCCAAGTCATTACAGTACACAGCAGAGTCAAGAAGCTTGCTTCACTGTCAGGAAGGCATCAGGGTCACAATGTCCCCAGCTCAGAAACAGGCATAGGGTATTTTTTCAGCTCTGCCTAAGATGCTAATTCTTTCCTTTCTAATACATCAGCTGAGAAGTTCTACATGACAAAAGGTTAGCATAAGTAGTACAACACGACTTTCCCAGTAGTCAGCCTGACACTTCACTGTGAGCTGACACTTTAGCAATAAGCTCACATATATCAATTATATTTAACTGAGCCATAATCAAGTTCCATCTAAGGTAATGCAGACTCTTAAACCAGACTATTTTGTATAGGGAAGGCTGAGATATGAAAAGATGATGCATAAATGTCTTACATAACTAGGGAACACAAATCAATCGAGCTCTATACACAAACTGAAGGACAATGATAAAATAGAAAGGTGACATGGCTGCCTAGCTTACTCCCTCATGTCTTTCAAATCTTTGCACAAATTGCCAAACAAGCCTGCCTTGACCACCTTGCCCTCAACACACAATCTCCTCAGCATCATCTCGCCTTTCTTTCTCTTTTACACACGTATCACTTCATGTATTGTAACTCATTTCTATGTCATGTCAGTTGCTCTTCCTGACAGAATGAGGACTTATGGAGACAGAGAACTTTTATTCATGAATGCATCCTGAGCAACTACAACAGTAATTGGGACAAAGAAGTCATTCAGAATCTGAAACACAGGGTCACTTCAAGAAGAGGTTTTGTAATAAACAGCTGCATTATATATGATATTGCTTTGTCATGTAAAATCCCTCTAGCGACAAAAGAAACAATCTATTCTTCCCAAAATATGAATTGTATTTATGAATTTTCTTCCCCTAAGAATCTGAAGACTAAACAAATAAGTTATGACTAAATTAATTATTAGATACTATGATCAGATAACTGTACATGACTTGGTCAACATTTATAGATAGACTGGCTAAAAACAGAAGTCTAAGAAATGACCATTTGGGCTTGGATTACAAAAAAAAAAGGAACCAAAAAATAGAATTTTTTTGTTCTCAAGCAATTAACAATGCATAAAAAAGATACTAACAACAGTTTTCTGAAACAACTGAACATTTATAATAAGTTCCTTTCTAGCTTTCAGCAGATGGCTGACACAAACAGTATTTTGTTTGTGTATTTAATAAATTCCCACAATGAGGAATCATGTGCAGATGCTTTCCCTTGTCTTTGTCTACAGATGAAGATGGCACAGTCTATCAAAAGGCACCTAGCTGATAGGGATCCAGGAGAAAACGCTGCACTTTTCCTATTCTAACAGCCTTCAACTCTTCCCTACTTCCAATATTCAAATACTTCTGTCTCAAAGTTCAGCCAAGTTCACAAACTATCTGGCAAAACAACAAAATACAAAGGACCCGAAATCTTGGCAGGGAAAGGAATGAAGGTTAAAGCTGCACTTGCAGGATTCCGGCCTCCCCTCCCTTTCTCACTCTATCAACTCATTAGGGAAACAATATAGCGGTATTTTTAAAAATGTACTATGAACCAGATGGGGCTGCATCTGCCCTACTCCCAACAGTCACCCCTCTAGCTCCCTGTATACAACTGTAAACAACAGTTCCTTCCTCCAGAGTGTGTGGTGAATACCACCCAAGTCAGTGTTTCTGTAAAGATCTATGACCAGTGTGTAGTATTGACAGCACTGAACTTTATCTGTAAGTTTTACAAACTTAAATCCTAATGTACTTCCACATCCCAGCATGACTAATATTAATTTGTCAAGGTACCAATAATAAGCTATAATCTATTAAAATGTGGGCCCAAAGAGCAAAGGAAGAAAAGTCTTCAGCATGTGGGATGGTCAGAAGCAATTCTAAGAAGTCAACATCAAGCAAGAATCAAGAAACCACTGACACACCATAAATATAAAAAGTAATGGAGCAGAGCTGTATCTCAAGGACGGTCCTTTCAGAGAACAGTATAGATGAGATGAGCATCAGAAACAATAAGAAATCCATACTACAACAAGGAAAGAATAATCCATAACTGGGAATAAGCATTTAGAGTATAAAACAAAATCAGAAAGGAAAAGGTAAATGCTTACTTAGTTTCTACTGCTGTGATAAACACCATGTCAAAAAAGCGACTTGGGGGGCAGGGCAGGGAAGTATTTATTTGACTTAGAGGTTACAGTTCATCAGCAGAGGAAGACAGGCACCTGGAGGCAGGAACTGAAGCAGAGACCCTGAAAACGATGCTTACTGGCTTGCTCTACCTAGCTTCCTCAGACTACTTTCTTGCGCATACCAGGACCACCTGCTCAGGTGTGGCACCACACGCAGTACGCTGTGCCCACCCACACCAACCATTTGTCAAGAGATTCCCTACACTCATGCCCACAAGCCAGTATAACAGAAGCATCTCAAATGATAGTCTCAATCATTTCCAGGTAGCCCTAGCTTATATCAAGTTGACAGAACCTTGCCAGCAGTTCATATCCAAAGGCTGACAGCAGGATGCCAAAGTGAGCTACAATACATAAAATATTTGCTATCTAGCCCTTTGAATAAAAGTTTGATAGCTACTGTTCTAAAGCACTCTCAAAGATGATTTTAAAATGGGTAAGCACAGTCTAGATGTTGCATAGAAAGGCCCAGAACAATCCATTGCTCTCTGCTCTGTCCTTTAAGAATGAAGTTAGTTCCTGACCATCTCTCTACCGAATTAGTAATTTTCCTGTGAGTAAAAGTATACTGCCCTTGTTGAAAATCATTTCTCTCTCGTACTGCACACATCAATTCTACAGTCTACAGCATTTCATTAACAAAAGACATTACCACATGGCCATTCTGTTTTTTTTTTTTAATTTGTCTTTAGATTTATTCATTTATGAATGAGTGAACCACCATGTTAGTGCTGGGAACTGAAATCAGGTCCAGTGCTCTTAATAGGTGGAGATAGCTCTTCAGACCCTTTTAGTGTGTTTTTCAACAACAAATCTACAAACATCTAAATTGTTTTAGACAAACAAACAAACAAAAAGAACCTAGTTAAACTGTTAATGGAAATCAGAAACAGTTGAAAGCTCAAGAAAAAACTGACAGTTCATTTTCTCAATTTTCAAAATCATAGACTAGTATACTAACTCACATAACATTCCATGACAACTTGGCTTGGTACTTCTCCTGGGGAGAGAAAAGCATCACAAACACTTTGGGGGTGGGGGTGCCTTGCATGTCTCTATGTGATCGTGGACATGCACAAGTGTATATATGTGTATAGAATTAAACAAAATTTCACCTTGAGTTTTTAAATATATCACAGTCTTGGAGAGAGCCACTTAACCCCCAACATAGAAATGTTGACTTAATTTATTTAACCCACTTCCCAGCAAAGGTCACTATATATGTACGCAGCAACAAGAAAGACCCATTGAATAGAGAAAGCAAACTCATGACGTAGATTTGATATTATAGGATTAGAATCAAATGCTAGGTCAATAAGCTCCAGGTTGGAAAAACAATCAAACCATCTAACCACAGCAGCTAGAACACTGGAATTAAGAGCAAACACTTCGAAGCTGGAAGACTCACGTTGGAAGCCAGCTTCTTATGTCAGACTGAAGTCAGGGTCAGTGTTAGAATAGTCCCCTGTGAGGCAAATGGAATTGTTTATCTGTAGTACTTGGCAGTCTCTGGCATAAAATGAGTATTCCATATCAAGCAAAAATAGGTTATAGTTACTACAGGAAAAAGTTAAAGAACACACTATAGGAAACTGGCCTGGTCCATGTCAGAAATGGCCAACACTAAATACTCATTAGACCAAATCCTGTTACAGGCATTTCAAATGGGGCGATTCAAACTGGCAAGGAGACAAGCTAGCATGAAGAAGAGTCAGCAGCAGATGGTAAAGACCTAACTTGGAATGCAGTCATCAGAACTGGACCAAGGCATCTCTGAACTTTACTCTGTTACACAAATGGAGAGCACTTGTGCAAGCACACTCGCTCTGTAAGCCTCATGCACACTTTCTAATAGACTGTGCTCTCATCATTACTCTATCATAAATGCATTCTTAACTGCAGGTTATTTCCATGTGCATTACCTACAAAGCTCCAAACACAGGGATAGCCCTGTCTTCAAAAGAAAAAGGAAAAGCACCAGCAAATGTCTCAGTGGGAAAGGAAATCCCAAAACCTGCATGATGGAAAGAGAAAACAATCCAGAAGTCACCCTCCGACCTACCAACCTATACACACAGACAGACAGACAGACAGACAGACAGACAGACAGACACACACACACACACACACACACACACACACACACACACTTTATGTTCATTTTTAAGACTTCCATTGGGATTGAACTGCTTAAAATTTTCAATGCAAACTCAGTCTGACAGTGAAAAGGAATCAGTAGTTTAAACCTGCTCATCTGTGGCTTCTCCTTTACACTTTGTGCAGGGAAGCAAATACTTGGAGGAAATTATCAAAATGCATTGATTAGAAGGTGAGGAGAAAAAAGAAAAGAACAAAAGTAATAATTTAGTAAGATAAGAGTAGCAAAGTCAGATTATTTTCTCCAGGAAAACTTGATGCCATCCCAAACTTCTGAGAAATCATTTATCAAAAGGACATCATCAAAAATTTAACTGCTTGCTTCATAATTATGTCCACAGAGCACAAATGGGACAGTAAATAAGTTTTGTTCTGGAACCAAAAAAAAAAAAAAAAAAAAAAAAAAAAGGGGCAGGAGAGAAAAGAAAAGAAAAATAACTACCAGAAATTAAATAAGTCATGACTGAGAAAATACTCTTTTCAGAAGCCTGTAGGCTTGAGCACTTGGAAAGACAGGCACCTCTCCAACTCTAGAAATAAAACTTAGTCAGTATAGCACACTCCCTGTAGCTCAGCTGCTTCTCCTGCAACACACTAAGGGAAGGGATAGCTCAAAGAGGTCTATGAGTCAACATTTCTGATTAGAAAAACATATGCTTAGATTTGTGAAAACATTTCCTTGGTTATAGGAATTCAGTTGACTCTATCCAGACTAGAAAAGGGGTATTTTTATCGTTTCTTTATTCAGATAGAGAAAAATGTCTCACTCACTAATTAACAGGGTGCTCATTAATTAGCAGAGTAGTTATTAGAGACAGAAAACAAAAATGGTACTAATCCAAATCACTATGCTGCTCCCCTCAGGTCCACCTCCCAGCCCATAGACTCTCAGGGAGTCAGTGTCAGTTTCTGCCATTATTAAGAAATCTGTAAACAGTGTAACCTACTATGAAGACAACCATCTTCAGTCACCTCTGAAGTTTCAGAGATTCTGTGAGTTCGAGGCCAACCTGGTCTACAAAGCAACACAGAGAAAGCCTGTCCTGGGGGGGTTGGGGGACGGACCTGACTCAAGGAATTGCAACCGTAGCATCTTACTTTCCAAACAGCATTCCACAATGCTCAACTAATAAACTTGGAATATTTGCCTAAACAAAACATTCAAAGAGCTATCACAATGAGAGCGGGAAGCTGCATATCCTTTTGAAGCTTGTCCGTCACAAGTAACTCATCTCTTAGTAGAAGAAATGCAGAACCACAAGACAAACATGGTGGGAACTTTTCATGTTGATGGTAATTATTAATATACCCATATTCTTAACACTACATAGAAGCAAGCACGATATGGCACAGCAGAAAGGTGAGCTGGTATACATTTCTGGAGACCATGCAGGCACAATGATCCTAGGTAGCCCACTGGCTCCATTTCCACTCCCACTGAAAGTGTATGAACATGTCTCTTTACTTTTTATAAGTACAATCTCAGTATCTGAACAGTTTATTTACAAGCAAACACAGTCATCCCAAAAAATTCAAAAGAACTACAAACCAAGCAATAATTATTCAGCATTTAACCAGGGCAACGATGAAAGCATGCTTGTCTTTACTTGCCTGGGGATCGGCTGAAAAGAACCGCTCAGAGCTCCAAGCCCGTTCTCTTGCCAACTGAACTCAGCACTCTAGAACAAAGCCAGTTTTCCTCCCTGCACAATACACAGTGTCCCACTTCTACAGTAGTGATGAACATGCTCCCAGACCAAAACGCTGCAAAGTCTAGATCACTTTTTTACTTAGTCCCTCTTTGTCATTTGTATCCAGCTAATCACTTCTTGCACAATTTCTCCCATAAGTCTTGCATCCAATCCTTCCGTTCTTCAAGCACCCAGGCCCAGGTACTTGATCTTGGTTCCCCTGTGTCCTACTTAGCAATAGTCACCTAGCTCCTTTTCCTGTCTCTAATCTCCTTTCACCCAGGAGTTACTATAAGTATATTTACTTAGAAATCTATGACTTTGTCTGCTTCATTTTCAATCCGTATAGCTGTTAAAAATGATATAAAAGCTTTCTAAAGGTTGTGGTTCAAGTACTGATCCAGATTACAGAGCTTTATAGATGCCCAAGAATTGATTCTTTTGGCAATAAGTCTTATTTCAATACTTGGGGATGTAATGTGTCCTGCCTTATCACAAACTAAATAAACACTGAATATTTTTTCTTAATAACCTTGGATTATCATTGTAAGAGTACATAAGAATATAATAAATTATATTCATAAAAATGCCCAGGGAAATGACATAGGCCCCAGGCTGGCTGGCTTCCATTTTATAACTGTTACTTCTAACATACCTGGACTGTCTATGATTAAAATCTGCAGGTTCTTTTTGGGCTACTTAGAGGCCTCTTCTGCTAGGATTAAAGTTATTCTTGGAAGTGATAAGGCTATCTCAAAACCAAATTCCAAATGTATCTGTTAGTTTTCTCACTGTTGTAACAAAATGCCTGACAAAAGCAACCTAGGACAGAGAGTTTATCTTGGCTCACAACTTACAGACATCATGCAGTGACATCATGGCAGCAGGAGCATAAGGCAGCTAGTCATATTGCACCCACAGCCAGGAAGCAGGGAAAGGGGAATGCTGCAGTTCACTCCCCTTTCTCCTTGTGATTCAGCCAAGACCCTAGCCCTTGGAAACATGTTTGTCAATATTTAGGGTGGGTCTTCTCTCATCAACTTAATGCAAAAACACCCCCCCTGACTAGCCAAGGTTTGTCTCAAATTCTAGCCTATCAAGTTGACAGTATTAACCATCACACTGAATGAATACCGGGTTTACCTTCATATTTGTAAAGTCTTAACTTTAGAAATTCTCAGAAAAGTGATGGAAGGCAGTGGCCCTCTTTTATGAAATCTGTTTTCTGTTATTCCCAGCTACTGTTTCATCATCTTTTAGTCCATGAACTCATCAGCCTCATGGAGGATTTTTTTAATTAACTGGTAAATACCAACTTTCAAACAGGCCCTTAAACATAATAAACAGCATAGGGAGCCTACTGAAGTTGTTGCCATGGAAAGGTTTGTATACTTATTTTTCTTGTATTTATGTGTGCGTCCCTGGCCTTTCAAGTGCAGTTTTAATCCATTTACCTTCATTGGTCACAACTAAAAGACTACATCAGCTATTTGTAGGTTAAAGAAACAAGGCCAGACAAATCAAGAACTTGAAACAAAAGTTTTAGAACCTACAGACTGAAACTCGGGAGTGTAGACAGACAGGCTGTGAAAGACTCCAAGGAAAGACAGAGGAGTCCAGCCCCACATGCTGCTGCTGAGCTTGTCTAGTGCACCTCCCCTCCCCACATACCATCAGGGCACAGGAAGACCAGTGTTCTACATTCCACCATCACCAAAAAACTACAAACAACAACAAAAACCTCTCAAAAACAGCCTAGTAACAAGTTATTTTTTAAACCCAGGATGTATTTGGTTCTTCAAAAGCAAAAATATTGCTTTTACTTTCTTTCAAAAGCAAGTTAGTGTCAGATGATTGATACAGCTACACATATACATATAAAGCCATCGGAGTTTTTTTATGTCATAATTCTACAATTCTCTCAATACTACCTAACCACACGGAAACATTTACCTCTATGTTTGTTTCCATGAAAACAAAAAGTCACACACTTTTTTTCATTCACACTTAAAAGGAAAAATACTCTGTAGCAGATCTCATTCTTATTTTACTAAGTAGCATGGCCCCCTACTTCCCCACAGGTGCTCATCTGACATGGTTAACAGTGTGGCTCTCTGTGTCTGGTTCCCTGCCTTGACACAATGCCTTGATGTGGCTTTTTTTTAATTTAGCTTTATGAGCTTCCCTGCCACAATATCAACACTTCCAGAACTGGGATATAAAGTAAACCAATAGCAGATTAAAGCCTGTTTTTTCACTCTTCCATTATTTGCTTCTACCAGGACAGAAGAGCTAAGTAAGGCTAGGTAGAACTGGTTCTCCTCACAGAAAACAATGGGGGAGAATTATGTAAATGCATAAATAATACATATGCAAATAACATAAGAAATTCTGCATACAAGTACACACACTAGCAAGAGGAAAGAATAATATATGAAATTCCAAATATCCAAGTAATTTTAATTTTTCTGAAGATTAGAGCAGTCTATGAACACATACAGTAAGTAACTAAAGACAAATGAGACAGGTAGACAACAGTGGCTGTAAGTAAGATGTTCCAAATATTTCTACTTCCTCTATTCTACATAGATAAATAAGGTTAGTTACATTAAAAAACTGTGAGCACTCTAATCTCAAAACAAACAAAAAAGAAGGGAGGGGCATCCCCTTGAATCAAAATACCATCTTAGATTTTCCATCCACTATCAAAAACAAACAACAAACCCCATGCCTTAGCAAGAATTTGGGTTTCTAAAACACTTAGGGGGCAGAGGAATTCCAGGACAGCCTAGTCTACAAAGCGAGTTCCAAGACAGGACAGTCAGGATTGATACACAGAGAAACTCTGTCTAGATAGATAGATAGATAGATAGATAGATAGATAGATAGATAGATAGATAGATAGAGATAGACAGACAGACAACATCCAAAAGGAAAAGGCTTTTACCTTTTTGTCAGAAGGCCCGATTCTACTATAAACTGAGAAGAGAGCGTGGGTGCTGATTCACCTTAGACTCACCTTAGTCCTGACTGTGGGAAAAGAGCTGCACTCCACGGTAACAGAGGCAGGCCCTGCCTCCCCCTGGCAGTCTCTGACATGCCATCCATCCCAGTTCCTGAATTACTGCTGTCTTATCTTGGCATCTTGTGCTCCAATCACCTACCTCATCCAGAAAAATACAAGTGTGCCCAAACTACACAATACCAGACAGTATAAAACAACTCGTGAGTACTGTGTTTTGAACCTGGGGCTCCCACCAGCTCACGGTGACAAATAGTCACATTGATCTGGTCTCCTCCTCGTGGCACTACTTTGAGATGTTCTGGAGACTGAGGTGGGAGCTAGCTCGAGAAGGTAAGATCTTGGAGCTACCTTGTTTGGCGTCTTCCTAGCCTTCTGCCTTCTGGCTCCTGCAGCATGAACACCAGGCTCTCTCTGATGTGAAAAATAAAACTTCTAAACCTGTGAAAATCTTTTGTCTCTTTTAAGATGGTTCTGTCGGGTATTGGGTAACTAAAATAGAAAACCGGTGCCAGAGAAGGAAAGTCGCTAAGAGGCTTCCATGAGGGTTTCCAGCCTTTGGAACTGGTGTGCAGGGAGAATTTGGAAAGCAAGCCTAGCGTGTATAGTGTAGAGCTTTTAATATCGATTCTGGTGGAAGCGCAGAAGAGCTTGAACATGAACAGTAAGGCCAGGCTGAGGAGGTTCCCCATGTGAACAAAGCTGCTTGTGAGGGCTGGCCTAGAAGCTGAGCATGGAATGCTGTGGTGAGGAACTGCTCAGATTACACCTGCGAAAACTTGTGGGAAGCTGACAGTCATTTAGCTGAGGAAATGTTAAGTCGCAGAAGCATTCAGATTGTGACACGGCCTCTGCTAGCTACTTTCAGCTAAGTTTACAATGAGAATTGGGTACAAAATGCAAATCAAAAAGGCTCAGAAGTTTGTGTAAAGTTGGGACTGTAGAACCCATGGCTTCTGAAGAGATTAGTGTTGTTAAAAAATGAGTCAAAAACTGAACCTGAAGCTCACTGGTTAAGTCCTTGCCCTAGCACACATAAGAGCTCAGTATTCAATCCTCTTGTGGGCCAATAATAACAAAACAAAACAACCAAAGAACACTTTGCCTCCAAATACTCACAGAAGATAGCACTGTCTAGATCATATAGTTAGACCCTGTCTCAAATTAATAAACAATGAAGTCAAGAACTTTGCATGGGACAAAAGAAAATGGATGATGAGGGTCTCTCAGGAATTACCCATCTTAGGTTCTGGGTTATAAAAGAAATATGCTTGACTGAGAGCAAAAAGCTCTAGGGTGCACTGTGACACAAGGATACCTTAGAAATCATTTCAGGGTTCCTTGAGACCAGTCACCTAGACACTCAGATACCACTGCTTGCACGGCCCAGGGGACCCAGCTATAACACTGGCAGCTAACCATCTTGTCATCCCCATTATACTGGTTTTCCAAGCATAACAAATGTAAGAGTTGTGGGGTTGTAGAGAATTCCAGCATTCAAGAGAGGGATTAGAGAAACAGTTCAGCAGTTAAGAAATCTGGCTGCTCTTATAGAGAATTCAGGCTTGATTCTAAGCACCTACATGGCAGTTCACAACCATCTGTAACTGATTCCAGGGGATCCCATGCCCTCTTCTAGCCTCTGTGGTACCAGGACATGCAGAGTGTACTAAAGCATATACAGGCAAAACACCTGCACGAGTGTGCACACACACAACTCTCTCACACACACAAAAAAGGCATAGGTGGCCAGGCAATAGATAGCAGAGTCAAGACCACAGGAGGCACAGTCTCAGTGAACAGTGTGTGAAGTTGAGAGGGTAAAATCAAAGCTATACAAAGGCCCCTGGGACATTGGTGAAACCAGGAAGTAGATCAGCCAAGGAGAGCTACAAGCAGCAAACGGAACTGAGTCTAGAAGAGAGGGTAAGTTGCTACAAACAGCAAGGCCACTGGGGTGGGCTGCCTGAACAACTGAGCTCTGGTTGCCAGACACAGTGTTGCCAGCTTTTACACAGTGTTAGACAATACAGCATTGTCTTCCTAGGTTTGGGTCTTGCTTTAGCCTAACCCTTCCTCGTATTCTCCTATTCCGCCCTTTTGGACTAGAAATTTTTACCCTCTGACGCTATCTATGTATTGGAAGTCTACAACTTGTTTTTTTTTATTTTTCACAAGGACTCAGGGCAAAGAATCTGCCTTGAGTCTTACAGGAGACTTTGGATTTTGACTGTCAAACTATGTTGGAATTGTTAGGACTAGCAGGTCTTGGAAATGAATAAATGTATTTTGCATTATGAGATGCCATAACCTTGCAGGGACACATGCAGGATGCCCTGGAATGAGTATGAAATGCTGCTACAAGCTGCCTTGTTGAACACCTGGTAACCAGTCCATGACAGACTACATGGACGCTTTGTGAGAGAACAGAGCTGAAGAGGGGAATCACTGGTGACAGGTCTAGAAGAGATCCTAGCCTCTTTCTTCCCTGTCTGCTCTCTGGCCACCATGATGTGCCCGTCATGTCCTCCTCACCTTGATGAACTAAAGAAACCACCAGTGAAAACAGACCCTTCCTCCCTAAGCTGTTCTCTCAGTACTGAGTAACTACTACACTGAAATACAGTTTAAGGTTCTGTAACAACCAATGCAAAGGTAGAAACTTAAAAACAAAAAGGGCCTCTTGCTAAACAGCCTCAGACACACAGAAACATTACTGGAAGTTCTATTAGTAATGGACATAACATAAAGATTTGCACTGCTTAGGACAGGAGTAGATGAGCCAATAAGATCTGATAAAGCTAGAAGCGTTCTCTGAAGCATGGCAACTTAACTCCAACCAGAGAAAACGCTTTCCTGACCTCCTTTTAAGCAACCAGCAAACTAACCAAATATTTCCCACACCTTGGGCAAAAGATAGCGTGAAGTCCATGGGACTATGGGGTCTTTCACTTGTATATGTGATATGTTTCTATTTCTCCTGCTGAACGGTGACTCAAACCAACATGAAATGCTAATTGCACCTTTCATATTAAATTTTATATAGATCAGTGAAATAGAAAAATGTTTTCTTGGTTGGTTTTTCAAGACACAGTTTCTGTGTGTGTAGCACTAAGCTGTTCTGGAAATTGCTTTGTAGACCAGACTGGCCTCAAACTCAGAGATCTGCCTGACTCTGCCTCCCAAGTGCTGGGACTAAAGGCATGTGCCTCCACCACCCAGCTGACAAGTTATTTTTATAAGAATTAAATGGAATATTTTGGAGAAAAATCAATAAGGTGGATCAATAAACAATGAAATAGTTTGGGGAAGAAAATATAATGGAGCAAGGACTGATAAAAATCTATTACCTCGTTCTTAAATACATAACAATTCCACTCCTGACCCTCTGAATGTTACACTAGGGATTACTGCTCTGTTCAAAATGATATTTAGAGGCAGCTCTCCTGCTCTACACATAATCTACAATGAGGAAGTATTGAAAAAAGGGCCTTATTATTTTAAGTTACATTAACTCTTTTTTTAATTTAACCAACAAAAGTCTAGTTCTATTCATGTTCATTGAGGTTTTACATGACAGGAGATCAGCATGAACAAGGCCAAGGCAAGAGACAAATGTCACCCGTTGTTTGACAAATGTCAGCTTTCTAGGAGATAGTTCAGTAGCAGAAAAAAGGTAAATGGTAAGGCCACCAGGGCCCTTTGTCAAAATTATTTGCAACAAATATAGCTACTACAAATGCCAATTATTTATAGACAGTTTTTAAGTAGGGATACAGGAAAAGTAAGACGATTTTCATACATGTGTTTGTAAACAACATTCTTTAATTACAGATGACAGTTCTTCAAAAGAATTGGATGCTCAAACAGAAAGTCTGGTAGTAAGGCACTAGTAAAATGTGACAAAAACAGGTTAATAGTAACACACCCAAGGGTCACAGAACCACAAAATACAAGCAAGGTACTCTGGGTCCATGGACTTAAGTTTTAACTACAATACAAGGATGGCAAGAATCACGATTTTAAAGACCATGACGGTCACATAAATAAACACAACAGGCAACACAGTTCAGGTCACAAAGCTCAAGAAATGAGAAGCATTAGATTCATTAGTCTACTTGGAGAAATGCAACAATGTATGGTTTTGAGTCTGTGTCACTCTATAGGGGGATGAATACTTCACGTGCTCACTCCTCCCCATGCTCCCACTCTTCCCCACAGTTATCTATATTCAGAAATGGAATACTTTAGGGCTGCAGTACTTGCTGCACAATCAAGACTGGAGTTCAGACTCCAGGACCCACATAGCAAGCCAGGCATCTCATATACCCCTGGAGCCCCAACTCCAAGGGGCTAAGAGTCAGGAAGATCACTGGGGCTTGCTGGCTTCGAGCCTTGCAGAACAAATGTGAGCCCCGGCATCAGGAAGAGGCCCTGCCACAAACCAGTATGTAGGAAGTGGTGGAAGAAGACACCCAAAGTCCTCTTCTAGCCAATACACATCACACATAGCTCTCTCTCCTCCTCCTCTTCTCCCTCTCTCTGTCTCACAAGCACACACGCACACGCGTATGTATGTATGTATGTATGTGTGTATGTATGCATGAATAAATGAATTAAAGAAACAGAATGCTTCTCCTGCAGAAAAATATTCAGTCATTTATGTACCAGGATGGATAGGAAATCTGGAGAACACAAACAGCTATTGTCATTCAGTTTAAGTTTACTATTAAACAAGAAACTAATGGAGTCTGAGCTAAATAGGGTTGAGACAGTCAAAGAGGTTGGTGCAACTCCCTGTATCTGTATGTTATTGTTACTACCTACAAATTATTGTAGATGCTTAAGCACTTGTCTACGACAGAAAATGTCCAAAAACACAATTCAGTTCAAGGCCTAACTCACCTAGTGGCCAGACTTCATACCACTCTTCTCTGTGGGCTACCCAAAGGATGGCATGGTTTCCTTGCTGCCAAAGGAACTGCCAAGCGACATCACCTTTCCTTATGTGTGTTCCAAATCCAGTATGAAAGGAAATGATCCAAGAAAGAAAAAACAGCAAACCAGTTCAACTGGCTGTGGACAGCTGATGGAGAGGGCCGCTAACATTCAGAAAAGCATGGAGTTTCACTGTGACAGGGTCACACCATGGAGCCCAGGCTGCTCTGGACTGTATCAGCCTCCCCAGAGCTGAGGTACAGACCTGGACCACCACTCAGGCAGAAAATTAGTTTTAAATTAACCTCTTCCCACCTGTGAAAAGGCACTAATTTTTGCTGTTTTTTTTTTCCCACATACATCAACACTGCAGCCTTTTTAGACTGCACTTTTAGACAGTACTAATATATAAACAGCATTAAAACTCACAGTTGAGTTAGGCGTGTCTTAATCAACACTGTGACAACATGTGGCTATATACAGGCAGGCACAGTATGGAAAGAAACCAGCATTATTTTCTCTATTTCAGTCCCAGTGTGAAGCTGCTATAACAAAGAGCAACCTGTAAACACTACTCTCTATTCCTGACGATAAATATAATTTACAAATTATAAATAATTAAATGTGGTAAACAGCATTTAAAGCAACAGAACAGAGGAACACAGTAGCAATCTTAACAGTGCTTCCAATTTTTCACAACCCCCCTCAATCCCCTCGTGATTATCAGAGTTTTCAAGCGTTCTTTCTCTGCTGACGGTGACATCACCATTGGCAGCCGTGCACTGTAATTGTTTTAGGAGCACAGCACATCTCAGAGCTGCTATCACATGCATCCACAGTTCCCTCTCTACCATCCAAACACTGTGTTTAGTGAGCAACATAAACAATACATCAATTAGAGTCTTTTAAAATGGAGAGTCAAACAGAAAAGCATACCAATTATCTGGTTTTCTATGTTTTACAACAACGCAATTTTAGAGCTATAATTTATTTGCCTTAAAAGTCGAAAATAATGAGTTTTTCAAATTATTCTCCTTTCTTCATTTGCTATATTAATCTTTTTTCCATAAATACCTATATATCCTGACTTATGACTCATTTTTCCCTAAGAAAAGCACATCCATTTCTCAATTATATCAAAGACGTCAAAAAGAAACCAAAATCACTAAATGTAAAACGGGGTCCTAATTCTGCAGAAAAGAAGACAAAAAGATTTTAAGACCTAGTGGGGATGGAAAACCCCAAGAACACAAAGCTTTCTATACACAACAGGACTGGCACGCATATGAACTCACAGAGACTATGGCAGGGTACACAGGGCCAGCACAGGTCTAACCCAGATGAGCCCCCAATGCTGAGAGTGGGAAATGGGCACAAGTCCTCATCCCTAATCCACAAGCTATCTGCAACTGAGAACCACTTACAGAAGAAAAATTAGTTTCCTCCAACACAGTCTCACTAAGTACACAAACTACCCTTAAGAGCAGGTCTCATGGCCAACAGTAGATGGCAAACACAAAATGAACTTAATGGTATTTTTGGAGATCTTTTTGTCTTATAATGCTTGGTCTGGAATTTTTTATACCTTCTAGACTTTTATTATATGTTACGATTTCTGGTTTTATGTTTTTATGGGGTTACTATGTGTGCAAATGTGTGTGTCTCTGTGTCCGTGCTTCTTATGCTTTTTCTCTCTTTTTCTATTTCTTTGTTTAGTCCTATTCTGGTTTGTTTTTATTTCATTTTTTAAGATGCCTATTTGTTTTCTCATTAGAAAGAAAGGGTGTGGCTTTGGGTGGAAGTGAAGTGGGGAGGATCTGGAAGGAGTTGGGGAGTCAGCAAAACTCTAATCAGAAAATATTACAAGAAAAAAATCTAGTTTCAATTTTTAAAAAAGGCCTAAAAGGTTCCTGATTTAAATATTCAAAGTAATTTATCTCAGAAAGCCCAATTGTAGTAGTGAAGCAACAGGAAAGCGTGGCTCTAACAATGTCAGCACCAGCAGAAGCAGACTACTGTGGTGGTATTTTGTCTATGAAGTAACAAATAAAGCTTGCCTGAAGATCAGAGTGCAAAGCTAACCACAGCCATGAGGACAGGCAACGGTGGCACACACCTTTAATCCCAACACTCAGGAGACAGAGGCTACAAGAGAGTGAATCAATCTAAAAGAGAAACAGAGCTCACACCTTTGATCCCAGCACTTGGGATGACACACACTCCTTTAATCCCAGCACTAGGGGGGTGGAGGTAAGAGTGATATATGGCTGGGCTGGGGGAGGAATATAAGGGGAGAGGAGACAGGAACTCATTGGAGTCTGAGAAGCAGCACTGCAGTTGGGAGCAGTGTGATGAGGTTCGGTGGATCGCCCCTTAGGTCTGAGCACTGACAGGGGTGAGAACTCTAGTGTCTTGGACACTTTGCTTCTCTGATATTCAGCTTTAACCCCAATATCAGTCTCTGGGTTTTTATTACTTGTGCTACAGACTACAGCCCACTTTACAAACCAAAGCAGGTTTAACTGATGACAGTTCTTCAGCATGTGTACAAATTGGCTTTAGCTGTGTGGTTTGTTTTCACTGTGAAATTGACACAACTTACAATCACCTGAGAAGGAGCCCCAACTGAAGAAGTGCCTCCATCAGATCCATTGTGACGGTGTCTGTAAGAGTCTGTGTCACTGAGCATTGCTAAGGGAGGGCACAGCCCACTGAGGAGCAGCACCATCCCCCAGTGGGTGGGCCTGGGTTGTATATGTAAACTAGCTGAGCATGAGCCACAGCGCCAGTAAGGAGTCCTCCTCCACGGTTTTGGCTTCAGGCTCCAGCCTTGAGGGCCTACCCTGAATTCCAGTGTGGGAGACAAATAAACCCTTTCCTCCCAATTGCATTTGGTCATGATGTTGATCACAACCAATAGCAAAGTAGAACAAGCAGTTTCTGAATTTGTAGCACTCATGTAAAGCAAACTGTACCGCACTGAAATTAGCCTAGACCCTAAACTTCTCTTCCGTCCAAGACAAAGACCCTAAATAAGATCATAAAACCTAGTACACCAACTTCATTCTAACCCAGCAACTAAATGGAGTCTCCCATTCTTTCTTCCCTAGACTTTCTCTAAATAGTCAGAATATTATGCTAGAAAATTCTGCATCCTCCTACCCTTCTGAGAGGATAATGCTTTAATATAGGCTTCTCACCTTTGGCACTATTAAAATTGAGTCGAGTAATTCTTTCTTATGGATTGTAGAATGTATCACTGTCCAACAACAGCAAAAGACAGAATCAGTCTTCATAGCAAAAATGTCTCCCAATGTAGCCATATGGCCTTGTAACCAAAACCAGTCCAGATGAGAACCACTGCCATAAAGCTAACCCACTCTCTGCCTCTTTACCAGGCCTAAAGGAAGATAGTGGGCTCAAAGAATGGCAGTAACTTCAAAGCTCTTCCCACTGCAGTCAACAGTTAAAGTGAACTCAGGCCCAGCCCTGGGGCAGCTCCACTCTAACCACTACTTTGCTCCTGACTGGCAGACTGGCTCCCTGCTATGTCAGCCCCTAGTTTTCAGATCCTTGAATGAGCCAGCCACCATAACAAAATTGTGAGCATGTGCACTTTCCAATGAAATCATTTTTATTTTCATTGGAGACTGCCCACAGTCATTCATTTTTCCCAACATGAACGATGGTTCAAATAGATTAGATCACAAGTTATGATATTCAAAACAAACTGATAGCTGCTCTAAGGGAAAAGGAACAAAAAACAAAAACACACAAACATACACCAAGATGAAAGCTGGGCATGGGCATGGGTATTGTCCCTGTGATCCCAATACCTGAAGGCAGAGGCAGGAGGATCCGTCTCAATCAAGTATGGGGCCAACTTGGTTTACATAGCAGATTCCAGGCCAGGGTCTGCATAGAGATCCTATCTTGAAGAAAAGGAGGAGGAGGAGGAAGAGGAAGAGGAAGAGGAAGAGGAGAAGGAGGAGGAGGAGGAGGAAGAGGAAGAGGAAGAGGAAGAGGAAGAGGAAGAGGAGAAGGAGGAGGAGAAGGAGGAGGAAAAGATGAAAGGAGAGGACCAACTCTGGTAAATTGTCCTCTGACCTCCACATGAGTGCCAAGGTACCTACCCACCCCCATATACATTTATATGTAACATAAATATGTATTATATATATATATGATAAATTCATTTAATTCTAGCACAGGCATCAAAGATTAGACCAATGGAGGAAAAAAGCTTCTTTGCTCAAAAGCATCTGATGTTAACCAGTCAAAATCACTACATTGTTCTTTAAATACACCATCTTCAGCAACATTAAAACTCATTGTTTCTTGTTACTTCTCCAACTCTGAAAAACTATCTGCAAGCTCCATCTGCAAGCTCAGGCACCTGAATCAATGAATAGGATAAAATTACCTTTGTAAATTCTTTCTTTTGTAAATTCCCTTATATTTACAAAATGTATACTTAATACACAAGATAGAGGTCATATATCTAAATTTATGCAAATAAAATGTGTATATGATATCTGCATTATATCAAGATACTAACCAACACTAGCACTAGCAAACACAACTCCATCATTTACAGTAGACCCTCTACAAACTCTACAGTCACACATCAGCATCCACAGATTCAACCAATCACAGCTCCAAATTACTCAGGGGAGGGAAGGTGGGACTGTTACATCTGCATTGAAGATGTTCATACTAGTTTGTTATGACATGAGTCCATGAACGATAAAGCATGGCAACTATTTATATTGTACTAGATGTTGTATCTACAGATAATTTAAAGTATGTTTAGGGAAATGCCAAGATTTTCTAGAAATACTATTTATATACAGGGCTTACCCCTCCTCAGATTTTGCTTGGGTAAGGAGGTATCCTCATTCTATAAACCTGTGGCTAGTAGGGGACAACAATGGTCAAACATCACACAGCTTCAGGTGATAGTATTGCATGCCAACAACATTTAAATATCAAAATTCAACCAAGTACACATCTCATTGCTTTGTCCCCATAATTTCTGTGACTCCAAATGTAAATGATAATCTATAATCTTGGGCTTATGTCTTCCTTAAGAAATGTAAACAAAAATCATAGACTAGTGCTCAAATGGGCAAATTCATACATTTTGTTAAGATTCTCTGAACAGATGGGTCCTGACGAAGTGAAATAGAAAGAGAAAACATCTTACTTAAATGTTTAACACAAACTAAACCCTTTAGTGTCTGAAAAGCATGAAATCATAACTGTGGCTGAAAATACACAATTACAACAGACCTAAGACAACCGAGACTACATGGTCACAGCAGACACAAAAAGAAAACATGATAACAATGACAAATCACTGACCTTCCAACACTACCCAGGCACCAGGGACGGGAGCAAGTGGCCTCTCTCACTCAACAGTTATGCAACACATTTTCTCAGAGAATACAAGCATCAGAATACACAACAGAATGTTTCTCAAACTAACTAAAATCTGTGACTATAAGTTCTTTTCAAGCAAACAGAACAAATCACTTTCTCTTCATGAAACTATTTTAATGGATATTCAAGTTTAAAACTGGAGCTGAATATTCATTTGAAAAGCTTGTCTTAAATCTAACAAAACTGAGATCATACATTTCCCAATCTCTAACTACACTGATTTTCATGTGAAGCCAGAAGAGGATCTCTAAACTTTGATGCAACCTTTCAAGCTGCAGTCAAGATCAGACCAGAGCAGGTCATTGGAGCAAGAAGGGCCTGAGGAAGAACCAGGAGCAAAGCTAATGTCCGGGACACAGCATCCCCAACAAGCAGGAAAGCACTTGCAAACCCCACGCTGTCTGCTGCCCAGAAGTAGGCTCAGAAAGCATCTTCAATGAATGGCCTCATTTGCTTTCTGTTACTGTGATAAAACACTGACCAAAAGCAATTCTAGGAAGGAAGTGTTTATTTCAGCTGACAACTTACACTCCATTATTGAGGGAAGTCCAGGCAGGAACTGAAGCAAAGACCACGGAGGAGTAATGCTTACTAGCTTGTTCCCCATGGCTTTCTTGGCTTACTTTCTTATAAAACCCATGCCCACAGGTACAGGGGTGGCTACCCCACACCAGTCATTAATCAACAAAATGCCCCACAAAACTAGAGAGGGAGAAGCAGGCAGATTTCTATGACTTTCAGGGCCAGGTTGGTCCACACACCAAGTTCCAAGCCAACCAGAGCTACACTGTGAGTTCATGTCATTTTTTTTTAGATATATATTTTATGTCAATAAATAATTACAAAAAAATTATTCATTGCTGGTAAGGGTAACAAATTAATTTAGTCTTTATGGAATTCAGATTGGAGGTTGCTCAAAGAATTAAAAACAGAACTACCGCATGGCCCAGCTATTTCACTCTTGGGCATATTCCCAGAGAACTCCACATCCCACCACAGAGATATTTGTACCCTCCTATTTACTGTTGTTATTTTATTCAATAAAACAAGGAGATGGAACCCACCTAGTTGTCCATCAACAGAAGAATGGATATTGGAAACATGGTAAATATATAAAATAGAATAGTAATCAGCTCTAAAGAAAAATGAAATCACAAAATTGGGAAGAAAATGGATGAACTTAAAATGTGTAATTTTAAGCAAAGTCACCAATATTACAAAGAAAAAATTTCATGGTATCCCTCAAATGTGGAACCTAGCCTATAATGTATACATGCAAAGGCAGAGAGATGTCCATTGTCATCACATGTAGTAGGGAAAGCAAGAAAGAATACTATTAATGATCAGGGTAGGATGAAGAGAAGACAGGACAGAGGTGTTCTGAAGGAGTACAAACATCCAATTGTTTCTCTAGTTTTAATTGTGAGACATTTAGGGTTTTTTGTTTTGTAATGGACAGTGAAACTGCAAAGTCCAAAATGAAGCTCCACTGCTTCAGAAGGGTTGTTCTGGATGTACAAAAGCTCACTGAGATGTGTAGACTTGGGATAGAGTGGCTATGTTAATCTAGCTCCATGATGTTTGTTTAGCAAGTTCCATATAATAATATGATTTTTCACTTGAAAAAAAACTGTAATAAAACAAACACTTTAGGTTAAAACTGCAAATATTATCCTAATGATTTTCAAACAAGACAACACTAGGGATCCTTTAACTAATGTTAAAGTCAAATGAGCACCCTAAAGATAAACTGTTACTGTTCACATAAATAATACTTTTTTTAAATCAATGCCTCCCATAAATTAAGTACGGTATCCTTACCACAACTACTGCCAAAAACAAGTGATATTTGAGGTGAAATAATAAAAGAAATCATTCCCATATTCTTCAGATGTTTTTACATTCAGCTAAGTGAGACAAACTTGACTTGATCTCTGAACAACTATCATCAACACCAGACACTCGTGCAAGATGACTGGGTTATGCCCAGAATTACATATTACACACTGTTAAAAGAGACAGATATTTGCAATCATTTCATTAATCCCTACTATTTCATGAATTAGGAAGTGAGAGCCAGGAGCTCCCCCCATGGAGTTAGTACCAACAGAATTACAAGAGGAATCTGAGCTTCTTGACCTCTGGGTTTGGTACTCTCAACCTGCATCACCATGAATTAACTCAACAAGAAACCAACACACACCAGCAGCAGATCAGCAGCAAGTCCTCGACACCTTTGAATTAATATGAATTTCTTTAAAATACTATTATTATTCAACCATTTGTCTTAAATAACTGGAAGGAAGTCAATGACAATTAAACAGATGAAATGCAAGGCAGGACTTTATTATATCTGGACATCAGCTCCAGACACAGGGTATCTGTTTCTAGAGTAATTGAATTCTGTACCACATAATGAAAAGATAGATCGATTATTGAGCAATCTAAATGGCAACTGTATGAATTAGTACCTGTTTAGTCACAAGTTGGTTTTGACAAGTGACTTTATTACAATGAGAATAATTATGAAAAGGATAGTCATTTCTCCCAGCACTTAGGGTGCAGCCATCATGTGTTACCTTGCCCAGGGTCACAGGAGTGACTGGATAAGCAAGCAGAAAGGTAAAAACTTTCAGGAGGACTACTGATCAAAGCGTGTGGTGTGCATTACGGAGACAGTAAAAGCGGCCCAGAGACTAGGCGATGAGCAGGGAGCAGGAACTGATAAAAGGCATTTTCTCAGGTGGCTAACAATGGTACCTGAGAAAGGTACGTAGGTCTGAAAAAGAGAGTACAAACAGAAGTGGAAGAAGAAAGAGGACTAGAACTGAAGTATAAAGGCCTGGCAGGGGTGGGCGTGCTGGCCAGAGACTGTGGCTGAAGCAAGGACAAAAGAGGAGTCCCTAAGTCTGAGTGACCTGTTGGAGTGTTCCTCAGTATGATGGGAAACCCCTGGAAGGTCTTAAATAGAACATAACAGGGTCTAATTATATAAGAATACAACAAGATAATTACAAAGACTAGCCACCCTTAGAGCTTTTAACAACAATAATCATCCCTGAACTAAAAATGTTCAAGCCACAACTAACTTTATGGTATTTCATTAAAGTATTTTCACTGCAGTTTGGAAATGCTGATACAATTCTAAACCTAAGAACACCATCAGGCTCTAGGCATTAAATCAATAAAAGATATCCCATGTCTGCATTACTCTGTCTTCTGAATACTTGGTCTATGTATTAGCTATGATGACAGTAACAAGAGTTTATACAGTACCTTCAAGAGCCTACTAAAGAATAAACCTAATTAGAACAAATACACATGTATTTCTAAGGGTATATAATTGAGGTAGCTCTGTCTTCCTGCCACCTGAATATGCAAATACAGAACTCTCAACTTCTCCAGAACCTCTGAAACTGTAAGCAACACCACTTAAATGCTTTCCTTATAAGAGTTGCAGTCATGGTGTCTTTTCACAGCAATAGAACACTGAGTAAAAAATAAAAAATCTTACTTAGAAATTTGTTTTTTGGGGCTCAACAGTCAAGAGCACTGGCTGATCTTCTAGAGAACCTGGGTTCAATTCCCAGAATCCACATGGCAGCTCACAGCTGTTATTCCAGTAGTTCTGGGGGAAACCTGGAAGTCTCACACAGACATACATGTAAGGAAAACACCAATACAGAGAAAAAAAATAAATTTTAAAAATCTATTTCTCAAAGTAAGACAGTAGCAAAGCCCTAACAGAATTGCCACAGTAAACAACATCAGAGAAGATTCAAATTAATAAATACCTTCACCATTTTCAAGACATCTTCAACTTCCAGTTCAAAAGCTACTTCCTAATTACAGAGAAGAATCTTCCTCTTGTAGCTTCTCTTTAAATTTAGGGATTTACAAAATTACATTACTTTAAAACAATACATTTCAAACATAAGCTGCCTACAAGACTCCTAAAGTCAATCTTCAATCTGCAGCACCAATATCTGTTTTAACCCTAAAAGCTTCCCCTCCTACACCCTCCTCCAAGAAGAAATAGGTACTAAAGTTTCCTATCCCAATTGTATGCTAGGTGCTTGGGATAATATAACAGGCACCACATAAACAATATGAGTAATAATAATAGGATGTCATAAATAATGAGTCATGCTCAAGTCTTCCAAGTTTGGGATTACTCCTTCACAAAGCCTGACTCCTCTCCTCACCATATCATGTAACATGGAAATTCCATGAGAGGACATCATCTAGGGTTAAGGTGTTTCTTGGGAGGTGGTTATTTATTGAGGACTTTTCAGCACAAGGAGTAGTAACATGAACAGAATGAGTTTTAGAATAACTTGTGACATTATGTAAATGGATCAGAGAAGGAAGACACCAAACATAGCACAGCAACAAGAAAGATGTTTTCCTGTTTAGTCCAAAAACAAGGCTTAAACAAAAGCTGGAGTCTAAGAGCCCTTCATGGGGGAACAAAGATGTCATGAATAAGCAATCTGTAGCACATGATGAGCAGGCCTGGGAAGTGCCAGAAGATAGAAGAAAGTGGATCATAAGCTAGAACCCCTCAGATCTTACCTCAGGGAATAGAGGTACTTGCAGCATAGCCCTGGTGAGCTGAGGGAGATTCCTAGGATCCACAGAAAGGGGAAGGATTGACATAATTCCAGTTATTCTCTGACTTGTACACGCACGACATGTCACAAGCACACCGGGACTCACACATATACAACAATAACAAACGTTTAATAAAAACACATAAGAAGCTAAAGATTAGGATAAGATACTTACAATACACACCTTCACGTCAACTCTTAAACCAGTAACAGCCCAGTGAAAAAAGATGGGCAAAAATCTATACATGCATCACAAACGAAGACAATGTGAATGGCAAGCAAGAAGAGAGATTCAAGATTCAGGCCTGATGGCTTATACCAGTAACGCCAGCACTAGTTGAAGCAGGAAGATCCCAAGATGAAGGCCACCCTGGGTTACAAAGGAAAAACCTGTCTCTGAAAAAGGGGGGGAAAAAAAAACCTCAAAAATTGCTTATCGGGAAAATGCAAATTTAAGCAGAAAGGCACCTGTGGACACTCATCTAAACAGCTAAATTTAAAAAACTGACTACACACTGAAGAGGATGTGGATAATTGGAACTCCTGAAATACTGCAAGTGAGGATGGAAAATTGTACCACCACTGAACCTCTTTGGCAGTCTTACAAGGTTTTAAAACAAGCAGCTACCAGTATGTTGCTAAGCACAACCACAAGATGTAATATATTTAGAGAAAATTTCATACAATATTATTCACATCAGAAAGGACTGGAAATTGTTCATTTCCATCAAAAGAATGACTAACCTTATGCTCATACAATAGAGCATCTTTCAGTAATTTATAAAAGAAAAGAGAGGAATAAGCTACTGAATACATTGCAGATGAAGCTCAGAACTGTCACACAGAATCCAAGCAATCTAAACAGAGAATACAGCTGAGACTATCTCAAAGGAGTTAGACAGTGTTCCTGTAGATGACTCTCAGGGTTCTCCTCTGGATCCACATGCATATGTGAATGCATGCAGCTTGCATGTATACACACACACACACACACACGTACACGTACATGAACACACATACACGTGCACACACAGAGCCCTACCTAAGGACTTTTAAAAGAGTACACCACTGAAGAGATGGTCAGATTTTAAATGTCAACAAGGCTGTGCAGTGAGGTCCAACTTTTTGGTCAAACATTAGTCTAGATGTTTCTGTTGGCATATTTTACACATGGGATCAACATCTACAACGAGTTGACTTAAGCAGACTTTCCTGGATAATGTGGGTAAGCCTGATCTAGCCAGTTTTAGGCCACTAGGACAAAAACTGAGATTCTCAGACTGTAATTCGAACATAGAAATGCTACCTAGATTTCCATACTGCCTTACAGGTTTTAGAGTCAAGACTACATCAGCTCCTATCTGAGCTTCCAATCCCACCACTTAACTATAAACATCTCACAAGACTGCAAAATAATCTTTCATGAATAAGTTTCTAGCTTGTCAATTTGTCCTAAAAGCTTTGGACTTGCCAGTCCTCAAAAATGAGTCAGTTGTCTCTATACATAGAATATATATATGATAGGGTGGGGGTTGTCCCCCAAAGGCTCCGATTTTTTAATACTTGATCCTCAGTTGGTGGTGCTGTTTGCATAGCTTTGGGAGGTGTGGACTTGCTGGAGGAAGTGTCACTGGGAGTGGGTTTTGAGGATGCAAATCCTCACATCATTCCTACTTCTCTCTCCACTTCCTACTCCTGATCAAGATGTAAGCTCTTAGCTTCCAGCTCCAGCCACCTCCACTCGGCCATCATGCACGCTAAGCACAAACCTAACCATAAATCCAAACCTGCTCTTGTGTAAGCTGCCTTAGTCATGTTTTATCACAGTAATATAAAAGTGGCTAATACAAGATTGAACAAATAAACACAATGGTAGGCATAGATGGGATATCATAAAGTGTCTCTAGAAAATACTGACTCGTACAGCATACTATACTGACATAAACTTATAGAAAATTAAAAATTGGATCATTTTAAGTAATTTACATGACATTTATATAAAATTATAGAAAATGAGTAATCTATAACTGAAAGCAATTCACTGATTCTATGAAGCTGGAGGTAGAGAGGAAATGAATTACAAAGTACCATGAGAAAACTTCTGAGTAATGGACAGTCAAGATACCACCACATAATATATACATTTAACAGATAAAGTTTATCACATAATAAATCATATCTCAATAAATTATAGCTAACATAGACAACTAGGTGAGTCATAGTGCTCTGAGTAGACTTAAAACGGAAAGCAGTCTCTTATTCATGTCAAACTTTAGCTCTATTGCATCATACTAAATTAAAATCAGAAGAGCTAATAAATGTGAGTCTAGGCCTCCAAAGGATAAATCTACAGTAAATGTAGCTTCCAGAGTTGTTTACAAAAGAATATTAACAGCATGGCTAGTGACAGATTTGATGACAACAGCAACAAATGCCTCACAGTATCTCAGATTATTGTACTGGTTCTTTTGTGACCCTCAGGAACAATTTTCATAGACTTATAAGATTGGACTGGGTAGGTTTTAGAAATGAAAATATGATAACAGTGAGTTTTTTAAAGATTATTTAAAGAGTTATATGTTTAATTCATTCTTATTTTTATTATGCATACATATGATGTCTGTCCGTGTGTGAATATGTGCATGTGAACATAGGCACCCTTTTAGGCCAGAGGGATATGACATTCTTAGAGCAGTTCTTAGGCAAATGTGAGCTACCTGACATGGGTGCCGGAAACCAAACTTGGGTCCTCTGCAAGAGCAATACATACTCCCAAACTCTGAGCCACCTCTCCAGGTCATAAAAGGCAAATATTTGAAAGAGGTTAACTATAAAATGAAGAGAAGGGAGGTTGATAAATCGGAATGAGAGCCAAGATGGACTTATTTCTGTTACTGATTTTATATGTAGGCATGTGTTCATGTGTACATGTGTATGTAGGGGCAAAAGGTTAATCCAGGTATCTTCCTCTATCACTTTCCATCTTATTTTTTTGAGACAGGGACTCTCACTGACTAACTAACCTGGCTGTAAGGAGATCCTCCTGCCATGTCTCATCCTCCCAGGCCTGGGATGACAGGGACCACCAAGACCAGCTTATTGTTGTCATTGTTGTTTTTAAGAATAGGTGCTGCAGACCCAAACTAAGGTTCTCATGCTTGCATGCCAGACACTTCACTGACGGAGTCCAGAGCCCAAGATAGGATTTTTTTTTAATTAGGTTTCAATGAAGAAGTATTTTTTTGTTTGCAATTTAACTTGCTATTTATTTGATCTGATATATTATTTTGTTTTATTTGTGCAGAAGTAAACATTCACTTTTACAGCCTGATAAAATTATCCCACAACATAGATCACTGATAAAGGAAGGCTGGTTTTCTAAAAGGGAAATCAAGAGCACAGAAGCACTTGTTGCTGCCTTGAACAATCAAGGTCTACAAAATTTCAAAGCAACTTTCAAACTTAATACGACTGAAACAACACTGACCTCACAACATGCTTTCAGTCAAAGGCTTTCTCATATCTAATCACAACTTCCAATCCTTTCAAAGAGAGAGTCAAAAGTTCTCCAGTTAAATTACTTTCCTTGGTTGAAAAGCCATCATCAGTGCAGTAACCTCAAAGTTAGGTTGGCCTGACAACAAAAGCCATTGCCCTTCCTTAAGCCACGTACCTATAAATCTCATAGGGCTACAAGAATCATTTGATTCAGCCACAGTAAACAATACACAGGAGGTGGGAAAAAGGCATCACAACTGAGGTGGCCTTGTCTGGAGATCACACACTACCAATGTCCACCGAACTCCATTTCAGTATTTGACTTCCTTTTTTGAACAATCCCATGTGCAAGGGCTACATTTCATATTTTGTTTTTTGTGGTGATATATTGTTTATGACCTAATAAAGCCACTGTCAAAATGCAAAGCTAGCCAAAGCCATAGAGCCAGGCAATGGTAACACATACATTTAATCCCAGCATCCATACTAGCTAGCCATAGAGGCCAGGCAGTAGTTGGACACATCTTTAATCCCAGGACTCAGGAGACAAAGGCAGAAGGATCTCTGTGAGTCCAAGATGACCCTAGACTACACAAGAGTGAATCAGCCAAAAAGAGTAACAGAGCTCATGCCTTTGATCTCAGCACTATGGAAGTATAAAAGGAAGAAGCAAAGGGGGTCTCGTGTGAGATTTAGTTTCCAGACAGGGAACATTTTGCCTTTGGGGATTCATGGAGAGCACTGTCTCTGAAGATTCATCGAGAAAGGATCTCCATTTTAGCTTGGTAGAGGTAAGAGCTACTGGCTTGGCTGCTTTGCTTTTCTGATCTTCAGCTTGAACCCCAATATCTGTCTCTGAGCTTTTATTATTCATGTTACAGTTTTTCCCTTAAAGATCTTCTGGAAAACAAAGAGGGCATCCATTTTTTATACAGAATGGCATTCAACATTCACTCCTTTCAACTGATCAATGGATGTGCAGTAACATTTTATAAATACACAAAGTATCATGAAATCTCAAGTGCTCTCACTTTGCCTATAACTTAAAACAGTTTGCTATTTTATCACCATAAGAATTATTTATTAGCCAATAAATTATTGCCCACTATGCTCGTTTAACTTGACTACAATAAGAAAACACAATTAAGACGATGCCTACAAAAGAAGGATGTAACAGTAAATTGTTAATGTTGTCGACTCCTGCTATATGTTCAAAGTATTAGAAAACCACTTTAGGATAAAAACATAATATAATCTTTTAGCTTTCATTAAACAGGCAAGGTTTCTCCCCCTCCTCCCGATGTTTTCATTTTCTGCTATTATAACTAAGAAACTTGAAAGGAGGACATGCTACAACTAAATCAGAAAATGGATGCACTCTAGATTTTAATGATGACACTGATCAATCCAATTATGAGTCTTTCAGTGAAGATATTTTAGTTTTTTATCACATTTAAAAGCTGATGTGACCCATACATTTCTAAGTACACAAATAATACTATAATATTCTCATCTAATAAGATATTTAACATAAAAATTTTGCAACAACGTGAAATATATCATTTTGCCAAAATGGCCTGACCAGACATTCATATATCTCATGGTGTTGGTATGTCAAAATTTTCTTCATGTGGTTCAGTGGTGCATCATAAATTAACATATATTGAAGGCAGGAGACTAAAGAAATACATGTCATGAGAACCAAAAATAAAAAAATCTTTACAATCCAAGGAATAGGAATCTGTTATAATTACAAAGCAAAGATAATGCCATCCTTGAAAAAACAAGGAATTGTCTATGGTTTTGAAAAATTAAGCATGGCATTTGATGAATTATAAAAATAAGAAGCAATGGCAGAGGTGTGTTTACAATCTGGAGCCAATAGTAACAATATGAATAAGCACAAGATTAACAGAAAATAGTCACCTGCATTCAAAGTACATTACTGATTTCTGCCTAAGTCTCTTCAAAACCTGGAAAATGATGAATAAGAATTTGGGTTTGCTAAGTTAAAACTGCCATTAAAATTTCTAATGCAGTCACTTTCAACTACCCCTTTGTTACCGTGTAATATGAATAAATTTAAAAGAACCCATTGGGGCTGGTGAAAAGGCTCCATATTTGGCCACCAAGGCTCAGGGCAGGAGTACAATCCCCAGGACCCACATAGTCAAGGGAGAGAACCAACTACCACTGTTGGGGAAGTCCTGTGTATATGTCAATAAATTACTGCTGGCCAATAAGAAACTAGATAGGTGGGGCTAGGAGTCCAGGAGGATTCTGGGAAGGAGAAACACAAGAGAGTCAACATGTAACGCCATGGGGGTAGGAAGCCTGGAACTATTCTCCGGTAAGAAACATACTTAGATTAACAATTATGGGGTAATTACTTAAGTCAGAGCTAGCCAGTTAGAAACAAGCAAGGCCAAAAGCTTCATAATGAATATAGCCTCCTGTGTGTTTATTTGGGACTGATGCGGGTCTAGAACCAGGCTGGCGAAAAGGCTCCTCTCAAAGAAAAAGCTTCTCTTAACAGAATGGTTGTCAGGAGTGGGATTCAATTTCCACACAAAACAACAAAAGCTTTAAAGGAAGTTTAGAAACAGAAGAACAGAGAGAAGCACAGATTTTGGTAGCAGCATTTTCTCAGGTGTGCTCTGTTTTGCTAGTGACAAGCCAAGATTCACGTGGCTCACTTACCGGAGTCTTCCTGACTCGGCATAAAAAGAAAAAAAAAAAAAAAAACAAGGTTGTTTTAAGAGACTCTGCTAATGATTTAAATGTATGTACGTACAGTTGGAAGTGGCAGCATTTGCTGGATGTCAGCATGGACTGAGGCGGTAATCTGAAATCACGCTTACGTCCACCATCTTGAAATGGCAGTTTAAAACAGCCGCGGTTTTAACAGATAAGACATGTGGGCAGAAAAATGTAAAGATTTACAGTAAAGTCAGACTTTGATGAACAAAACCTCTAAAGTTTTACAGTGTGTTTAAAAATATACGTGAGATTGAGAGAGAAAATGAAACGGCAAAGTGGTATATAATAAATACAAAAGCCGGCGTTGTGGTGGCGCACGCTGGTAGGATTTACTCCAGAGGCAGAGGCAAGCGGATTTCCAAAGAGAAACCCTGTCTCAGAGAAAAATAAATAAAAGTGAAAAAAATAGAGTAATAATAATAATAGATAAATAAATAAGCCACATAAAGATGGAAAATACACAGAGAGTCTGGATACTGTACGCTATTGTGTTTTTCAGTTTTTTCATTGCTAAGGAAGGAACTGCTACTAAAGTACACTTGATTATAAATGCTGCTAAATTAATCCAACTTCTATCTTTTGAAAATGCCTTGACTTCAAAATTTAAGTATAAGGATATGTTACTTGGAAAAGGAGATTTTGCTTATGTTTCTACAGAAAATGAAAAGCTGAGAATTCCTTCCAGGCTTCTGTGGTTTGATGAACCAAGACCCCCGGAAGCAGTGGATCAGATGTTCCAACAATTGAAACAGCTAAGATGATGCAGCTTTACAGACCCCGAAAATACGGACTTATACAGGTCTCTGAGTTTTGTCATGATCCCCATGGTATGAACAGCGCCCCCTTCCAGCAGGAAGCAGTTTGGAATGAGCAACGTCCCAATTCCCATCTTGTTTATAAATCTTTGTTTTCATTTAAATGGGATTGTTTATAATTGGTTAATGATCACAGCCAATCTTTTTTAATGGTAAAAAAGGGAATTATGGTATGGGTATTGCTTTTCATTTATTGATACAAATTCAAGGTCAATTTTGTGATATGTATAGTTCTCCTCTTGATTAAGTATTGTGCTTATACTGATCTTTTAAAATGTAATGCGTAATTAAATACAGATTATAGATAGTTACTTATAATAGTAAGAATTTATAGTTAGGTAAGTTAGGTTTTCTAGATATACAGAAATATATTTGACATAGACAGTCTTCAAACCTTTCAAAGACCTTCAGAAAATGGCATTTAAAATGGTTTAGGGTTTTTCTTGACAATGAGAAATGTCTGCTCCTGGCAGCACCAATTACGTCTGAGAGGAAGATGGGCATCGAAGAAACTCGTTATGGAGTTTGCTTTCAACATGGCAAGATTAGCCATTTGGGCAAGAAACTGCTCTTGCCTAGACTGACTGTTAGTGTATAAACTGGACATGCAGGACCCACAGAAAAGTGACTGCTGACCTCAGTCTTATAGGGTTCCTGCTTCATGAAAGAGTCTAAGAGACTTTCTACAGGACAAAGAAAAATGACTGACAGACTGCTGATGCAGATGGACAGTTTGAAATTTCCTGCTTTGCTGAGAAGTGTTCCAGACACATTGTGGCCTATGGGCTGAAGATGGATGCCCCAACGTTACAGAGGAACTTCGGGTGACTGTCCAGGCAGTAAGATACCTCTGTCAATCCTAGTGTTTATATATTATCCTTCTGTGGTCTTTGATGGAGTTGAAGACAGATAGTTATAATTATAGTTTTCCTTAGTTATGATAAAAGATAAGCTACATATAGGACTTTGGACTCACAAGGATGGGATGGATGATATTTTCTTTAGATCTTGCTAAATGTTAATAGACAAAATGTTGTAACTGTGTTCTTACTTGATAACTGTTCTGTCATATACAATTTGACTATGTTAAAGTTAAGACCTTTCTTTTTGTTTAAACAGAAAAGAGGAGATGTTGGGGAAGTCCTGTGTATATGTCAATAAATTACTGCTGGCCAATAGGAATCTAGATAGGTGGGGCTAGGAGTCCAGGAGGACTCTGGGAAGGAGAAACACAAGAGAGTTCGAGATATAACCGCCATGGGGTAGGAAGCCTGGAACTATTCTCCGGTAAGAAACATACTTAGATTAACAATTATGGGGTAATTACTTAAGTCAGAGCTAGCCAGTTAGAAACAAGCAAGGCCAACAGCTTCATAATTAATACAGCGTCTTGTGTGTTTATTTGGGGACTACAAAGCGGCAGAGCCCAGGCAATTGGCAGGAGATAAACCAAAGCGGCTAGCAAAGAAAAAGCTTCTCTTAACATACCACAAGTTGTCCTCTGACCTATACACACATGCCAGGCATGCACGCATACAACGACACACAGTAAATGTAACTTTAAAATTTTAAAATAAAAAGAAGCTACTGGTCCCAAAAGGCAAATGATATAATACTATTTTTCCTGTCCTAGAAAAAACAAAGTAACAGACATTTCTATGAATGTTTTAAAGATACATTTAGGAAACGGAACATCTAAATTTGTCTTAAATTTGTTATTTATTCTCTTTCCTCGAAGCAGTCACATTTAATTATTCTGCTCATTTCAAAGTCAAAAATAACTCAATCTTGGTCAATAATGTGTGCTCTACAATGACATACTTCAAAACCATAAACTTCCAGGCATTAAGCAGGGACTATAAGAAATCCCCTTTATGACAGTGCTTAATGCTGGGCTTCTGCTTCCATGATACCAAAATGTCTAGCAAAGCTCCACGAAAAGGCAGTACGTTTCTATTCTATGGCTTCTAATTACACTTTGTCTCTCTCAATTACATGGTTTCTGACATCTGCACATGGAATGCTCCATGAATGGACAGTTTTTAATAGTTTCTAGATGTGAGCGAGTTTCTAGGAGCCCCATCTATCATAATCTTTATGATACTGCATCTGCATTCCATCCCATCCCTCCAGAGAACACAGAACAAAACCAATTTGGGTGTCTATAAAATAACTGTAACTTCAATGCCTAAGACTTAAAGAGGTATGAACTTCCTGTTATGTAATCTTCTAGCCAACCCCACCCACATGCTTTTCCGATACTGTCACTGGAAATGCCGACAGTGCCTCACTCCCAGCTGCTTATTTCCAGCAGAACCCAACCAAACTTGGCAGGATTATATGCGGACAAGGAAACCTGATCTACACGAGCTTTAGTGACATCAATTTGGGATACTCAGAGAATTTTGTGGCGTATTTTCTTAGTCTAGATAGAGCTGTTACAGATCTGTTTGCAGTACTGCTCGTGTTTACAGAGTAATGTATTGGACTCATCTCCCAGAGTCATGAATTACACTGCTCTACAACTACCCAATGTCGTTGAAACTAACCTGGTGCTTCCCGCCCCCACAGATCTACTTAATCTTCTCCATCCAGTCCCTTTCATGCTCAAGGTGTCTAATCACTGTTCTGGGTCTTAAATAATGGGAAAGAATGTTGGGTTTAGGGTTGTTATTTGTTTTTTTTTTTTTAATTTTCGCTTTAATCATAGAAGCTGAAACTTTGTCAAGCTGTGACTTCTTCACTACATTGCACATTTCAAGACTTTTAATGTTACAATTGTTTGGATAGTTCATAAGATAAAAATTAAAATGGAATGCTAATTAAAACAAATGTACAAATAGGGATTCTTGGTAACCCGCCCCCCCCTTCCCAGATATAGTGGCACTTGATGCACTTTTCACACTTCTCCTGGGAACCTAAGACTAGCTAATCTCAGATCCACTCCTACAGAGTGGTTAACCAGCACCAGGTAAATACTGCATGTTAGCATCTCTTGTTGCAGACCACTTTTGGAGAAGTGGCAGAAGTGGAAAGGGCTACTCCCTAAAGTGATGGTGGTGAGGATACTGTTACTACTTTGGATAGCATTCCATTAAAATAAATGAAGCGAAGTGGGGGACACAATTTCTCACTTCCATCTCTCCACCACCTCTTATTCACTTCACTTCCCATCATGCTTGCCTGGGCCCTAGGTCTGGGCCTGGGCAGGCTGCAGGTGTTGCCTTTGAGCTTGCCTGTGTGCCTGGGCCCAGCTGGAGACCTGCCACTGTGTTGTCTCCGTGCTTTCCAGTGCACTCAGGCCCTTTGTTGGCCCTGGGCAGGTCACTGTGTTGTCTAGGCACTTCCTGGAGTCCAGGATCTGTTTTGTTGTTATTGTTTCTTTCTTTTTTCTTTCTTTCTTTGGTTTTTCAAGACAGGGTTTCTCTGTGTAGCCCTGGCTGTCCTGGAACTCGCTCTGTAGACCAGGCTGGCCTCAGGCACCTGCCTGCCTCTGCCTCCTTAGAGCTGAGATTAAAGGCCTGCACCACCTCTACACCCGGCTCAGGACCTGTTTCTTGATGACCGCAGTCATGGTGCCTGTCAGGTGCGGGTGCTGCTGCTCTCTAGCCATTCCTCACGGCCTCCTCGCTGTCCTCTGTGGGTCCAGCCTCACTGGGCAGGAGGAGAAGCACTGGAGCACTCACTGTGGCTGAAGATGCAGTCACCACAGCCAATAGCGCCATCTTGATTCTTTTCCATAAGTTCTGGGGATCAAACTCAGGACCTAGGGTCTGTAAGGCAAGCATCTAACCCACTGAGCTGTCTTCCCCAGCCTACTAGCAACACTTTTGGCATGTCCATATGCAGGCCTTGTCTTGTTAACAGTGCCAGTAGGATGTACATTCAAAGCCCTTCATGGCAAATTTTATTGTCTGTTCTTGCAAGTCTAAGCAGACACCAATAATGGACAAAATCCAGCTGTGCATAAAGTTTGTTTGATAGTCACTCTTACCCCAAACTCTGGAATCCTTATAAAATTAAAGTATGTTACCAGGTGTACAATGAAAAAATTTAAATTATAAAAAAAATAAACAGTTGGAAGAGAGCGGAAAGAGAAGAAAAACAGAGGAAGACAATAGGAAGAACCTTATATCTAGCCACCCACACTGAGGAGAATCACACATTCACTGAAGAGGAAGCCAAAGCCTGGAAAGGAAAAACAAAGAATATACATGATGAAAGCAAGATTCAAAACCAATTCTACTTGGCTCCAGAATCCATCCATTCACCAGTTCAGGAGTCATAGTAAGTACAATGTCAACAATAAAAACGAGAGACGCTAAGCAGTGCTGGGTTTCATCTCATGGAGCAGGCCTTAAGTCAAACAGTTATTGATTGGTTACTCCCACAAGCTCTGTGCCACCACGGCCCTTACATGTCTTACTCATTGAGTCAGTGTTGTCTTCCCCAATGGGACCTTGATAGCAGTTTGTAGAGAGCAATCCACAGTCTTGGCCACAGCCTAGGTTGTTTGGGAATTCCCATGGGACCTCTTTGTCCAACAACCAAATTAGATGTAACCCAATCCTGGTACTCAAAGCTTTGTTTAGAGATAAGAGACAGCTATAATGGGACTCTGTCTCCCCCATTATTTGGTGATTTCATTTAGATTCCCTTCATATCCATATATGTTTTAGGAAGTTTCTACTATATTAGCTTTCCATACTACCCCTCATATGCCCTTTTATTTTAGCTGTCTCTCCCCTCACCTCCCCATTTGACCTTCCATTTCAAGCCTCTCCCAACCATACATAACTACTACCTATTCTATTTCCCTTTCATACTGAGATCCATTTGTTCCCTCTAGTCCCTTACTCTACACCTACCCTCTGTGATTGTACAGATTGTAGCTAGGGTGACCAAGAACCAGACATTAGATAGCCCAGAGACCTAAAGTAAAACCAAATAGTACTGGTCTAAAACAGAGGGGGGTTGGGGGTAATGATAAAATGACTAATGACTTTCATAGATATTGATTAGTCATCACCAAAGAAGCGTCTTCCTGCAGCAGATGGGAACAAATGGAGAGAGAGAGAGAGAGAGAGAGAGAGAGAGAGAGAGAGAGAGAGAGAGAGAGAGAGAGAGAGAGAGACACCCTGGAACACCTCATACCTCTCCCTAAATAGAACATCTCTATCAAACCCCCTCCCCCCAGAGTTCAGGAAATCCCTCAGAATAGGAGGCAGAGTATAAGAGCCAGAGGGAATGAAGGACACCAAGAAAACAAGGCCCTCTAAATCAACATGAGCAAAGCTCACAGGAACTCACAGAGACTGAAGCAGAAAGCAGAGTCTGCACAGGTCTGTACCGGGTCCTCTGTGTATACACTATGGTTTCTAGTTTAGTATTTTTATGGGGTTCCTGAGTGTATGAAGAGTGGGTCTGATTCTTGTGCCTTCTTTTGGGCTCTTTTCCTTCTGTTGGTTTGTCTTGTCCAACTTCAATATGATAATTTTTGTTCTATCTTATTATAGTTTGTTTTGTTATATTTTAACTCTTAGAAGCATGTTCTTTGTAGATTTAAATGGGAGGGGAGATGGAGGGGGGTCTTTGAGGAGTAGAGGGAGGGGAAACTGTAATTAGTATATATTAAGTGAGAAGGCAACCTATTTTCAATAAAGAGGGGACACCTATAGCAAGATAGTTCTCAAGCACTGTCAGCAGGTTGATAATGTACTTAAGGCCAGGAAGTCATAAGAAACCCAGGAATTCCATGGATGGTAGCAGGAGACTTCATTATCTAAAGAGGCAGCTCCTGCTTCATTCAGAGCCTGTATGTGGCCAGACTCTTAGATACTAAAACCTTTTTTTAATTAAATACTGTCCAACATAATATGTGCATTGCTCACTGGCCTCCAGCCTCCATGTGTGGGGAACACCACCACCATTTCTAATCCAAGCAGAAGCAGTCATGTGTGGAATCCAAAGGGGCAAGACACCTGACGGTCTAAGATTAAATGCCCATTCCACACACCTGTTTGTCCAAACTGAAATTAGTTATTGACTATATGTTTCGTTCTTAGCGTTTTTTCTTTTTTAACTTCTCAAAGGCTGCACAAAGAGGAGGAGGGAAGGGAAGGGAAGAACAGGAGTGCTTTCATGATCAGACAACATCCACCTTTGGCTGAGTTCCTCCCATACCAGTCACAGAGCCTTCACAACATTTCCAAGACTGAACAAGATTCATTTTTATAATATAAAACAGCCATTTCTAGAAGCTCTTGACGTTAGCCAACAAAGCAGAGCTGAAGGAAAACAAATATATTAGGGAGATTACACTGAAAACAAGATTCTGAAATTAAAATTAGCATTTGACACATTTAAGATTTTGACAAATTTATATATTACATACTATACATTATATATTGTATATTTATATTATATATAAAGCCGAAGATGCAAACAAAATCATACCCAACTCTCCATGTGTTCTTGATCTAGCTCATGTTTATTATGTTTATGAATGAAGTCCAAACACTGCAGCTGTATGTAACACAACAAAAATCTCTGAAAATAAAAGTGACCTAAGAAGGAAAAGTTTTTGATTTCACAGATGAGTGAATGTTTTTTAACGTTTGAAAATGTATTTTTTTTCCAAACATTTCCTTTAGGCCTCAAGACAATTCTTTTCATGTAGGTTCTTTCCTCAGTAACATCATGGCCTCTGATATAATCCCACCCCACAGACACTCATAATATTCTGGAAAGTGAATCCTTCCAAGCCACTTTCTGAAATTACACTCAATGGATGACTGTTTGGCTTCTTAAACAAATCTTTGATGAACAGGGCGTTGGAAGCATATACCTACAATCCTCAGGAAGTACAGATAGGAGCTTCAGAAATTACAGGTCATCTTTAGCTCCATACAAGGTTCAAGGCAAGCCTGGAATACATTAAATGATCCCAAAAAAATTAAAATCTGAGGCTAGGGAGATGCTTAAGAGCATTTCCTGCTCTTGCAGAGGACCCATGTTTAGTTCCCAGCACCCAAATAGTAGCTGACAACCACCTGTAATTCTAGTTCCAGGGGACCCGACACCTTTTGCTGACCTCTGCAGACACCAAGCACACATGGTACACATGTATACATGCAGGCAAAACACATTAAATTAATTTTAAAAACGGAATACAGCTATAAATTGTCTTAAAGATTGTTCTCCTACATTTCCCACAAAGTACTCAAAAATGTAACAAATGAACATTTCTATATGAGTCTTAAGTTTGACTCAAAAAAAATCACAAATATGAAAAGGGAACAAAACACACTTTTTTGTTTTGTTTGCTTCTTCTTAAAGTTAGAAAGAACAGGATTCAATAAGAATCTCTGTTCCACAAGAACCTAACCTCACCATCTCCCCTCACTGGAGTCACCAGAAGAGAAGCCAATCTGTACTCTGTTCATTGTCTTTAAAGAAGAGAGAGAAATTTCAAAGAGATGGGAAAAGTGTTATGAAAAAATATATTTAAGAAAATAGTTGGAGCTGGAGAGATGGCTCAGAGCACTGGCTGCTGTTCCAGAAGTCCTGAGTTCAATTCCCAGCAACCACACGGTAGCTCACAACCACCTGTAATGAGATTTGGCACCCTCTTTACTTTATGTAAAATAAATAAACTTTAAAAAAACTCTTCTCAATGAAACATAAGAAATCTAACTGGATGTGTCTAGGAATGATTTCATAAGAAAACAAAGCAGTTTCTTCCTACACCCCTCCTTCTCTAACCACTATCATTTCTAGAAATGCTACCTGCGACTGCTAGAGCAGCTTAAGAACAAAAGGGATGCCCACCACCTCAAGATGGCAGAGCTGGGCAGGAATTTAAAACCTTAGTGGCATCTTGAGTTCCTGATGACAACAGAGCCTTCCTGGATCCAGCCTACAGAGTCTCCATATTTTGAGATTTTGAAATTACTGTTGAACTTTGCTTGAATCGGGCTCCATTACTTGTTATCAAAGCATCCTAAATGGCCCACACTGTAGTGTCACTTCATCTGGGCACATGGCAGGGTTACCCTTCCCGGCTCCCTGGTGGCTGAACTCACTATGAGCTGAAATACTACAAAGCTTTCCCTTCGGCAGCCAGCAGTGTTCCAAGCAGCATTCATTCTATCAACTTCTTAAGCAATAGTAACATTCTGTCACTCAACAATTATTGTACACAAGATTCACAGGAAACATCTTTATTATATATACTAAGATATTAAAATCATTTGAGAGTTACTAGCTGGGACCTTGGTG
Source organism: Mesocricetus auratus (assembly GCF_017639785.1). Classification (NCBI taxonomy): domain Eukaryota; kingdom Metazoa; phylum Chordata; class Mammalia; order Rodentia; family Cricetidae; genus Mesocricetus; species Mesocricetus auratus. The sequence goes on along the minus strand of NW_024429266.1, from coordinate 77,804,502 downwards.
GGAGGCCCCAGGACAAGTGAGGGACACACCATGCAGACAGAGCTTACCTGGAAAGTTTTATTGGTGGAAGGGAAGGATGTGGGGGAAGGGAAGAGAGAGAAGGAGAGAGAAAAAGAGAGACAGGCAAAGACCTGCCTGCCTCTTCGGAGGAACAGCAGGAAGAAAGAGTAGGAGTGGGCAGAGCTTGTCACCTAAAGGGACCTTTTGCGCCTTTGTACAGAGTCAGGGTACTGCTTACCTTTCCTGCACTCTGCCAGACCCAAGGGGCAGGGACAGATGTGCCTGGATGATAACAGATTTCATTGTTAAAAATAAACATTACTGTGAATTTCAGATGAGTAACAGAATATCCTCAGAAATCCTACTTCCATTTGCCCTCCCTAGACATAAAGGAAGCGTTGGAGATGACTAAATTCAAGAATAGCCAGATGAAAAAAATGCTTCCTCAGAAGCCCAGCAGTTCGGGACCATCATCCTACCAGCATGACAAAGTCCTTTCTTAGTCTGTTTGCTATAACAAAAGTACCACAGCCTGGAGGTGATTTCAAGTCATAAATAGGTGGTGGAAGAACACAGAACAATTTAAACTTTTCTCTCTTCATCCCCAGGATTTATAGCGGGAAATGAATTGTTTAGTGGGAATGTTGGTGCTGTCAAAAACCTAAAGAAAGGAAAACGAGAGAAATACTGACAAAGATGACAGCCAGGTTTGGGGTGTTCTGACTAGTTACAGAACCGCTTGTAGACATTACATATTGACATGGAATGATCACCTATCCAGAGCATAAGAAGAAATACTAAAGGTTTATACCTCTACATCACATTCTACTATACATATACATATGTGAGCTCATTTCAAAGTGCTATTATCTAGGCAGCTAACTCAAAAACAAAAGCTGTTAATTGCTGAAACCTACTGTGTGGTCCTGAAGGTATCCTAAAGAGACACAGCAAATTACTGCTTCCCATCACACATTGTAAAATGTTCCTAAACCCACGGTTCCTTCTCATTTATGAGTGGGATTGGGTACATTCATATGTCATTGTTACCCTACATCAAAATGAATGGCAAACAATTTCCATGACCCTCTGACAGGACAGCTGAGCAGCCCCACCCCCATCTGACAGGAGGCCCTGCCTCTGAAACTGTGGGTCCAAATCGAAGTTTCTTAAATAACTTTCAGTCCATTTCATCATACTCCTTGAAGCACTGCACCTCAACAGAGCTCAAACTGCCATCTTGGTGACAGCCAAACACATTTATAACGGTGACACATTGAAGATTTTGGTTTCTTGCTTTCTTTAAGGAAGTTCAGAAAAATTAAAGCATGAACTCACCATCCTCCATACCTTTCAGAGTGGCCAGACATGAAGACCTGTGATGTGGACACACCCTATTGCAGCCCAGCATTCACACTCATTCAATCTGCCAGAGTGACAAGACAGGTGACAGAGAATGCCTGTCCCATGGCACTGAAGGAACTCGATAGCAGAACTGAGACAGCTGAACAAGAGCCCAGGCACAAGAGGCCACAGTGTAAGACAAAGAACAGTGGGCACACGCCCTGCTACGCAAGATGAGAGCAGCAGTCCCCAACAGCTGCAGTAGTGGGCAAGGTGGCACAGGCGGAGGCCTAAGCATGTGCAGCAAATGCTTTAACCAGTCACTGCTGAGAACCCGCAATAGAGGACTGCAAGGCAATAACCAGCCACACCGCCTCCAAAAGGGCTGTTCTGAAGAAAATGCAGCAGCAGTAGGATCAAAGTAATTGTGATTTCTTTCTCTATAAGACAGCCTTAAAATCCACCAATTACACCAATCCACAAATATATATATATCAAAGTAGGTGACCACCCATTCCAGCACTCTACTTTGCAAGATGTTCAATCAACAACAGGCATGAAGGAAGGAGGGAAGGATGGAGAGAGAGGAAAGGATGGAGAGAGGAAGGGAGAGGAGGGAAGGAGGGGAGGAGGGATGGAGAGAATGGGGGAGGGGAAAAAACAAAGGTCGAGATCAAACTTCCCTTGGATTACAGCACTATGGCTAAGGAGTCTACATCTTAGCACTTCAGAACATATGCACTACTATTTACTCTCAGGAACCCATCTAATGCTGCCTGTCAAAAAGAACTTAAATCATTCTGGTCCCCCTCCTTGCTTGCATGTCCACTCAAGGAACAGAACTGAACACATAAGCACAGTTCTGCATCCACTGGTAGACGGCATATTCTAAACCAGACCTAGGATAGCATCTGTTTTTAAACTGTGTTTGGATTTTAAGATGCTTTGCCTGACCTCACCTTGTTTCTCTTCCCCACTGCTAATGCAACTTAAGAAAGAGAGAGAGAGAACGGTCCCTTAAGTCCATTCAGTTGAAGGGAATAAACTGTAGAGCACACTGCCATCTATTCTTCCCGTGCCTGGTACCCTCGTCTGACCTCGGGTGCTTTTTTCCTAAGTGTTTATGAATAGAGATCAGGAGGCACATTTTCTGTTATATACCAGGAGTTATCAAGCTATTGGGTCACTTGAGAATCTCCCTTAGAGCTATCTTCCTGAGTTTGCTTTTTGTCTAGAGTTTGGTTTTGTTTTAAGGGACAGAACAGGAAACAGAAGAAGGAAAAGAGATCCTCACAACCCTCTCCATCTTGCCCCTCCCCCACGCCACCCCAAATGACTGTGAGAACTTCCTGAAGTGAGAACACTATGAATAGGGTCTGGCATGCAGACAGGAAAGATACTGCAGGCCGAGGAATGCTCTGAATAAGTCTTCTATGCAGCCATGAAACTAAAGGGATTCAGGAGCAACACAAAGGGCCTGGCTAGTTAATGGATTTGGTTCTTTATTTTACAGTATAATTAGGCAGCATACAAATGAAAGGCTTTTCCAAGGAGCTGGACTGAACTAACAAGGCCAATCTCCTCTACACGCTAGCCCTTCTCCTGTTGAGTTGATGTTGATCAACTTCCCAACAAACACTTTGGGAAGAAGTTACCAGATATAATAATTTAATCAACCAACCTTAAGGAGTACAAATCATTTCTTACACATTCAAGTTTCATTCCTTTACAAGTTCTTGCACACAATTTGTTTTAGAGTGTTCAGACACCGCAAAACTACCTCCTTACTCCTACAAAGATCCCACGTACCTCACGCTCACTTTACAAGGCAATATATTCTCCAAGCATTTCTGCCCACAAGGATATGAATAAAAGTCTACCAACCTTTCAGATATGCAGCTGTCCTTAAGAATCAACCCACGACTCACTCTGGACGACTGACATCAGTGTGAGTCCTCAAAACCCAAATGACAGATGACATAGTCTTTTATTTGCTCAACTTAGTTTTGTCTCTGGGTAACTGAGAAACGGTACTGACAGCAAAGATCAGCAAGAAGGCTGCACAAGTAAGGGCGGAGCCCACCCAGTGGAAGGACAGACCCAACTCCTGCAGACTGCAGCAAAATGAAATGCACAAGTGAATCACAGAAAAAAGCAGAGAAGCTAGAAGCCTGTTAAAAACCCTCTAAATTAGAAACTACACAATGGCATCTTTCCAATTAAGTCATGCAAGTAACTAGAAACACAAGAAAAATTTAAAAAGCAAAAGGCAAAAATCTAATAGAAATCTAGAGACAAGCTGAAATGAAGCAAAACTTTCTAAAACACTGCAAAAATGTCAAGTGTCACACTTTCAAGAATATAAAGGCATTTTCCTTTCCACTGTTTGTTAATGCTATACACAGCAGCAAGTGTGCCGTGACTGGGGGTAACACATACAGAGGGAACAGAGCAAGTGGGGGGAGCAGAGCAAGTAGGAGGAGGGAAGTTACCAGTGAATTTATCTAAACTATGAGCCTCATAAGGACATACTACTGTCTACCCACAGCACACACACCTACACATAGGTACAATCATCTGACACTTTCCAGAAGAAAAACAATGAGCAGAAAGTGCTGCAGAGTGAATTCTGTCTCCTTCACTGAAGACATTTCAACTCAGCATTTGGCAGTGCTAAGGCTAGGGCTAAGCCTACTTCTACTACTATCAGAAAACACTAAACAAAACAATTTAAAGCTGGAAAGATTTATTTTAGCTCAGTTTTCAACAATACAGAGTTAACTGGCTGTCTCCACTGCATTGAGGACTATAGCAAAGCAGAAATGCCATAGCAGTGGGAACATATGGAGGAGAAAGTCGGCTGAGACAGGGTATAACCTTAAAAGACATATACTCAGTGACCCTACCTCTCAATTAACTCCACCCCCTAAAGTTTCCATAACCTCCTAAAATATTGCTCCCAACCAGGGACCAACATTCAAGAGAGTCAAGGGAACTCTCATTTTCAAACCATAACACATTATGTAACAAAGTGAGAACACTATATTAGTAATGGCTACCTGTGACCAGAAAGTCCACGAGTATACGCTGGAATTCCAAAGAAGTAGCCTCCAATGCCAGTGAAGGAATGGATGCGCCAGCAAGGCAAAGGCAAGGATCGAAAGCTTCCTTCTTCCATTGTCCAGCAGAAGGTGTGGCCCAGATTCAAGGTGTGCCTTACTGCCTCAACATCCCAATTAAAGACGTATGTCTGGACTAGAAGTGTATTCATCCACTTCAAACGAAGCAAAAAAAATCTGTCACAGGTGTGATCTCCATTTCTGGATGTAGCCAAGTTGACAACCAAGAATAACCATCATAGACATGATTATATTTGAGAAAACCTCCCCATAATTCTTTTATTTTTCTTTTTCTAGTAATTATTATATAAGGTAATCTATAAGCGATGCAATTCCTCTTGGAAACTCAGAGCTCTACGATTTTAACACCAGTCAGTCCCTAAAGCTATTATGCGCAGCTCACACAGTATTTCAGCTTTTCATCTTTAATTTAAATCATAATTCCCGTCCAATTTGTGAAAGCTCATCATTAACTAATACTCACTCTTTGTAAGTAATTTTTCTAAAAATACAGTCATAAGGGGCTAGAGTCATAGCTCAATTGATAAGAGTGCTTGCCTAGAATCCATGAAGCCCTGAGTTAATCCCCAGCACTGCATGAACATGGTGCCCGCCTATAATCCCAGCACTAGGGAGGTGGAGGCAGAAGAATCAGAAGTTCAAGAGGATCCTTGGCTAAACACTAAGTTCAAGACTAGCCTAGGATACAAGAGACCCTACTGCAAATGATAAGAATACAATCACTAAAAAAGAATTTCCTTTTCAATAAGAAATATTCCCCACAGATTTAAGAGACCAATGATTATCATTTTAACACTGAAAATGCCTTGAAAATGGAACAGTGTATTGGGTACTTATGCCACTATTAAAATCCATCTCAAAATGCCCTCTAATTTCTTTCAGCATTACAGCTCCTCCCAGTACTAGTGCCCAGCTCTGCATAAAGGTAACACATATTCATAGCTTGTAGTTTCTCACATCCATTCATGCCACTCAGAGACTCTGAAATGCAAATACCCTTCAAAAGCACCACTTGCTAAGGCCCCAATAACAAGCATGCAATGCTTCTAGATTCTTGATGAAATGTCAATTTATGAACGGTCTGGAATCATTCAAACTACATTTTCACATGTTACTATTTGGTGATACAGACTATGATTCTGGAAACATGTCCTGTTTCTCATTCTCAACCATGTTAAATACACATTCTCCTGACCTGCCCACCGTTTTTATAAAAAGAACACAAAAAGGAGAAAACACAAAAGCATGTTCAATTTGAAAGCTTAAATATAGATTCATATTAACTAAATTCTATTGGGCCCTAAAATGGAATACTAATCATGTCATTTATTTTCAAGGACACTCAAACACTAAGTGTAAAAACATCAAGCCAGGTGTGAGAGGATATGCTTATCAAAACTCCAGCACTAGAGAAGTTAAGACAGGAGAAACACAAGTTTGAAGTCTGTATGAACTACAGCAAGTTCCAGGCCAGCTTAAGCTACTTAGAAAGACATACATGTATGCACACATACATATGCCTTGTCTCTCTATATACATACATATGTATATATCAAAATCTACCAAGCTGTCTTCAAATGTGAACTCTGCCCATGTCCTTCCTTGCTCACCCCAGCAGTGAGTCAATACAGGCTACACAGCAAATTAAGGAATTCAAACTTTAAACTCTCAGGGCAAGATCAAAAATAAACTGAAATCTAGGCACAAATTTACATGTTATTAATACATGAACTAGATATTTGTGTAGCTATAAAAAATTATCTCTACTATTATATAGCATAACAACAGCACACCATTATAATAATTACTTTTAACTTAAGCCAATGGAAGAAGCAGAGGTAATAATATTGTTGAAACTTGTGATTTCTTTCCTGGTAGTTTGTTTGCTCATTCTTTCTTCACTATTCAACGAGAACTGGGGTACTTAACAAGGGAACCATTCTACTAAGATTTAAACTATAAACACCAGTTCCCTAAATGGAGAGAGCCCTGAGAAAAAAATCAGACAATGTGCTGGGTAAGGCTTGTGGCGGCCTCCTGACTCCCAGAGACCAGCCAGCCCATCAGAACCAAGCGAGAACCACACAGTAGAAGCATGCTAGAGGAGGGGGACAGGCATCACTCCCCAGACACAGCCAAAGGAGCTGCTACACAAGCCCCGGCACCCTGAATGGGAAACTGACAATGTTTGACTAATGACAATTAATTCTGAAAAACTATGGACACCCCTCATGGAGGGCCTCACCCTCCCTGGGGAAAGGAGTGGGGGTTGGGGAAGGGGGAAGGAGGGGTTGGTGGGAGGGTGTGGAAGAAAGGGAGGGAGAGGGAGAGGGAGCTGGGATTGACATGTGAGGCAACCTTGTTTCTAATTTAAATTTAAAAATAAAAAAGAGAGAAAAATAAATAAATTTTATAAACAGAAGTTGGCCCCAGGTAAGGGCCTGTACTATGCTTCTTGCGTCTGTCTGTCTGACAGTCCTAGCTCCTTCACTGTAAACCCTTCCTCTAAATTCTTGAAGATGCTGAGTTTCCAACCTCAAGGCTTCACACATTCTGCTCCTCTATCTGGAACACTCTTCCATGTATTATTTATTCCAAGTACTAGTCAAAACTTGGTGTATTCTCTATTTACTCCCAGTGGTACATATCACAATTATAATAAGTATTTGGTAATTTTTTGAGGTGTATAGAGGTGAGACAAGGTCTCGCTCTATAGAATGTCTGTCCTTGAACTTCAGCAATCCTCCTGCCTTGCTTCCTAAGTGATGGATCGCTGGAAAATGACACCATATCTGGCTTACTATTTGGTAAAACTGCTTTGAAGGGGGGGGGGGGCAAGGAAGGGGACACAACACACAGGACACACAACCTTATCTGTATGATTACAGACTGGCATTTCATAGGTATTAAGTTCAAGATACCATAAGAAAGGAAAGAGGAAGAATTATCCTGTATTTTCTTGTGATAATGTGTCCACAAGTAAATTGGTTTAATCTTCATCAAAATGGATAAATTAAAAAGTGGAAGGGGAAGAGAAGCTCTGGCTTTTTTTCCCTTTATCATCTTCTTCCTCAACCTCCAAAGCACCTTGTATCACCAACTCTGTAACTGTTTGAGTTGACCCGGGGGAGGGGGGGGGGGACATGACGAGGACACACGACACGACGACAGTATCTCATATTTTAAGTTTCTGTTACCACTGACCAGTGACTTTTGAACACAAATAAAACTTCAAGCCAATAGCTGCTAACCCTGTAAATACAAAGTTCCTACGTAAATAAACAGCAAGTCTATGCTGCTCTCCCAGCAGTCCTGCCTGGCCTCCAAGTCCTGGGGAGAAGAGCACATCTCCCCAGCTGTTCTGTCTGCCAATCCAGCATGGATATGAGAAATTAACAATCATTCCTTTCTCAAGAGCTTCTCCTGCTCTTGAATGGCTTTCTAACAAACCTGTGGTTGTAGTTGAGACCAAGCAATGAACTAGAAATTTATAGGAGCTGGGATCAGGAAGACGGTTTTATCAGTAAAGAGTTTGTATGCAGGGTAAGGACACAAGTTTGAAGCCCAGCAACGAGGTAAAGGTAGCTGATGCTGGCCATGGTGTCACATCAAGGGTTTCTTTCATAGTCCTTAGGAAGTCTATTATTAGAAATTTATAGGAGCCAGGGCTAGGGCAATGGAACAATCAGTAAAGTGCTTGTCACATAATCATGAGGGCCTGAGTTCAATCCCCAGCATCCAGTAAAGAGGCAGGAATGGCGGGCATTCTTGTAACCCAGCACTGCAGTGGCAGAGAACAGGGACAGGACCCGTGGAACTTGCTGGCAGGTCAGTCCAGACTGAGATCCCAGTGAAAGAGACTCTCAAAAGAAGTGGGCAGCTCCTGAAAAAGATACCAAAGGGTGACCACTGGCTTCCACACACATGTACTGCATACATACATACACACACACACACAGAGGTCTTATAACTTATATAAAAATAGCCAATGACCTAGGAACTTTTGAACACATTCTTAAGAACACTCAAAATAATGCCAAAACTGAACCTCAATTTTTAAGTCTCTGTATATGACCCAGTAATGAGCACAGAATAGGGACTCAAGGCTTGTATTTAAGGAAGAGGACACATTCAGCAGTTCCTTACCAGTATTTATCATCTAGAATACATTAACTGTTTATCATCTATAATATATATGTATATGTATATAAATACATATGTACATGTGCACACACACAGGTACAGGCACATATAATATTTAAATTTTGCCATGGCCTTATGCTCATTTTATAAACAGATTTAAACTCTAAATCACTTTATTAATCTAAACACTCACCAAACAGCTCTTATCTGCAACTATAATCATGTCACAGGGGAGAAAAAAGCCAAAATTGTCTCAAAAGTAATCCAAAAGTGATTTTACAAACAAAAAAGAAAATAGAGAAGGCACAATGCCAGTCTGTCATTTACTACAAGCCATAAAGCATCTGACCATGCTGCCTGCCTCTTCCATCTCTGCCTCTCCCACCCACACTCTTACAGTAAGAGGAGAGAATCACAAACTGTTATCAAAACAACCTGCGCATCGCAAGCCCGGCCACATCCACAAACCATGCCTGGCAATCTGCTCCTTATCTGTTTATTCCTCCTTCCACTGACACTCCAAAGCAGCCTAGAAAGCCAGCCCTTGGAAAATTCAGCAGCAGCTGAAAAATCATCCAAAATTCTCAATCCGCTGACGGACTGACTCAAGAGAAGTCACTACAATAAATATGAAGTCTCAGTTTCCCTTCTAACTCACTAAAAAGCCTGAAGCCAACTGAGGCCCAACTCTGAACTCTTAGAAGAAGAATCTTTTCGTTTTTAAAAAAAGATTTATATTATTTTAATTTATGGGTATGTAAGTGAGCCTGCTTGAATTTTTATGCACGACCTGTGCATGGAGGAGCCTGCAGAGGCCAAAAGAGGGTGTGTTACTGTCCACTGAAACTGGAGTTACAGACAGCTGTGAGCCACCTGATATGTGTGCTGGGATCCAAACCCAGGTCCTTGCAAGCAGTAAGTGCTCCTAATTGCTGAGCCTTCTCCACACTCAGGGCCTTTTTCCTTACTCATCCTTTCACTGACTCAGAGAAATATCTGGATGGGCCAACGGTAAGTCTGTGGATCCAAGTGGGTTCTGCCTCCTATTTCTTGAAGGACTTTGCTTCCTTAATTTTTCTTTTCCATTCATCCCTCATCCTTTGCCTGTCTTTGTCTTTCATCTCAGAATAGAAACAATGTCCTTCCACTCTTCCACTGAGGTATGCCTTGTTATGCGCTCAAACCCACAACCTGTGAAGATTAATCTTCACTCTAGGGAACGAAACTTCAGATCAATGCCAAGACTTGATGTCCTTTCCCATCACTAACTCTCTGAGAGAAACACCACCAAAATCTTAGCCATTAAACTGACTATCATATAGACTACATCGCTTTTGTGTTCATCCTGACACTCCATAGTGGACACTTTGTATCAACTTGACCCAAACTAAAGTCACTTGGGAAGAGGGATCCTTAATTAATCCTCCATTAGGCTGGCCTGTGGGCATGTCTGTGAAGCTTCTCCTTAGTTGATGACTGATGTAAGAGGACCCCGCCCACTGTGAGCAATTCCATCCCTGAGCAGGAAGTTCTGGGGTGTATAAGAAAGCAGGTTAAGCAGAAGCCAGTAAAGAGTGTTCCCTCCGCTGTAATGCTTCAGTACCTGCCTCAAGTTCCTCCCCTGGCTTCCCTTCATGAGAGTATAAGCTGTAAATTAAATAAATCCTTCCCTCTCTAAGCTTCTTGCTTGTTTTGTTTTTCGAGACAGGGTTTCTGTGCATCCTGGGCTGTCCTGGAACTCATTCTGTAGACCAGGCTGGCCTCTGCCTTCCCTGGGATTACAGGTGTGTGCCACCACCACCTCATGCTTTCCAAGCCTCTTTTGGTTAGTGCTTTATCTCAGCAACAGAGATGTAGACTAGGGCACATTCCACTCCCAAATTCCATCACTTTAATCCATTAATATAAGTGATCTCTGAGCTCATCGGACATGCTTGATGTCCTTCAGTGCATCAGACGCAACATACTCAAATTCTATCTCACCTCTCCCCCTCATTTAAAGAGTCCTCAAGAGCTGATTAATGGGATTACAGCCATTCACACTGGAAACTAAATCAAACAGACATCTGAAACCCTGCCAGGCTTGTTGTCACCATATTTCTACTTCTCAAAAGGGAGAACATATTCAAATTAGTTCAGAAATAAAATTTTTTAAAAAGCCTTGACTCCCCCCGCCACCGCACACAAATACATAGTACACATATAATTAAATTCTGAAACCCAACAATCATCATCCAGACACATTCAATCCACAGCCCAGAGCCACAAGAGCTATGAATGTGGCCCAAAGTACCATGAATGCACTTAAAATGTGGAGGGTTTTTTTTTTCTTTTTGGTAACTCAATCGTATGCTTCTTGAGCCTGAACCTTGTAGAGACAAAGTGCCAATTGGTTGGGCACACCCTTCCTCATGGAAGAGCTATGTAGCTCTACCACCCCGCCCCATGCCCTTTCCGACACAGTCCTGCTTCCTGCTATACTCCTTCTGATGCAGGTGATGACTTTGCTATTTGGCACAAGCACATGTCTAAACCTTCAAAGTGGCAGACACCATACTGCTACTAAATCTTTTATTCTTTCCTAGCAGGTCAACTTGAGGCAAAGGCCACACACCATGTCTCTGGATGGTAACAGGAAGCACAAGTGAATTCCAAAACTGTTTGCTAAAGCTCCACTTGAGGCAATCTTCCAGCCTCTAGGAACTTCTCCAACTCATCCTCCAGCTGGCTGCCAATACTATCCTAGAATACATACCCAAAGGTGTCCCTCTTCAATGTAGTTTATCAAGACTCTACTCAGCACATGAGGCCATTCATCAGGTGACCCTAATCTTCCTTTTTAGCCCCATTTCTTACCACTGTTAATTTCATTGTCTAGCCCTTCACCAGTTCAGGTTACTCAGCAATCCTCACGCACATCGGGCTATCATTAATACTTTCTGTTTCAGGAACTTTTTCCCGGGGAAAACAAACATCTACCTCCTTATAGGGCCCCACTGATAAACCACAATACAATTCCACCAAAGCCCACCTCGAGGGACCAACAGGTTTACTGGGTTACCTATAGAGCATGAATGGAGAGTTACATAAAGGAGAATGGGAAACCCCCAAAGCAGTCAAATGGTCCCCTCCCAATGTGTAAGTCCACTTTCTCATAGCTGCACAGATGGAATCTCCCTTCAGGTGGCCTTCCACAGTGAATATACTCTAGCACCTCCCGAAGCCATGTACAATGGTGGCACAATTATATACAGCTTAGCTGGGATGCTCCAGCCGGAATAACCTGGGAGGTGAGGAAGAACCAAGGACTCCCCCCACCACCTCCTCCTGTGAGGGAAGGAAACAGTCAACAGGCCCAATCTCCAGGGTCTCTTGAGAGTAGTTAGAGCTATTCTAATGAAGACTATGGCTACTATGCTTAGAGGATAGTGAATACTTTTGTTCCTTACATATCCAGCCCTTTCCAGGAAGCATTTCCAGAGCATTCTACGTTCATCGAGTTGGATAGTAATTGCTTATGGAAGTCCCCACCCCACTAGACAGGAAAGCACTGCCATTCAAAAATAATACATCCTGAGAATTTCATAAATTTAATACATTCTTCTGAGACCTCTTCATTTGTGTCCCCAGAGCCAGTACCTCCATTTATTTTGTATTTTAAAAAGGGACTCTAGTAAGACAACTAAGCAAATGTTTCTATCACCATCCTGAGCCTACAAATACATACACTAACGAGTAGAAAGAGCAAAGCTGCACTGAGACTTGAAAGCTAGCACCAACGCTACCATCTGAAGGGGGTGGCTGCAGTCAGCAAAGTCAGTCCTGCAACGTGCAACTCTGTAAAACAGAGCAGGAAGCAAACCCTCCCTCATGCCAACTTCTAACTACAATGCCAGTGCGTACATCTTATTAAATGGGTGATCCCTCACCCCTTCCACTTTCATACAGTGACCCACAATCCTTCCATCACCCAGACCACATGACAGCTAGTGAATCCCAGGAGGACATCCATAAGTCTTTTCCTCCCTCTCACTGCTCTATTCTGGGCCCCATTATCTCTCCTGAATCACACCTCAATCTCACACAATCCTGTTAAAATGGTAACACTCTGGCAAGTCTGGAGAGAGGCCCTGAGATTTCGCATCTCTAAAAAGCTCCCAGGTTCAAACAGCACATTTCAAGGAACAAAGCTCCAGAAATGCTGTCCTGAGATAAAAACTAAATGACCATCAGTCAAGAAATTTCTAAGTCCAGGTTTCTCTGAGAGGTAAAAAAACTGAACTAGTTAATGGTGAGCAGGTGGCACAGACCAGTAATTCATTTAGCACTAGGGAGGCTGGCCAGGGTTACATAATGAGACCCTATCTGAAGGAATGGGGTAGGGAGCAAGGGATGGTCTAGATGCACTCTGATGTCTGGCAGTGCTAAGAATACTCTAAGCTCCCTGTATGTCCCCAAGACTATCACCCAATTTACACCAGTGAAGCGTGGCAAAACTACATTTTAGTGAACATTACACTGGAATCATCATGTTCACCCAGTTTTGACTTAATAACTGTCAACAAACAATGCTGGTCTACTCTTAAAACAAAACTAAAAAAAATGGTTCTATAAGAAAGAATATACTGTATATGAATTAAGTAAATGATAAAAGTACATATCAAAGTACATTAGAGATAAATGAACACTATGCCTTTATCCACCAGTATTATCTGGAGGTAGAGGCCAGCTGGGCTAATCTGTCAGTTCCTTAACACCAGGACTGCAGACCACTTTGCTGTTTGTAGTGAGGGAAGAAGGAGCAATGGCAGTTCCAATGCTCTATTAACTATCAGCTCACTCAGGGAAGATCACAAGCACCCTGAACACACAATACAAGCACTGCTCTCAGAAATGGTCTTTTGTGTGGTGTCTTTAGAACAACCTTGTCCTCTTAAACAGTTCCAAGATACACACTTACAGGCCGAGGGTTCTGTATTAGAAAACAAGGGTTCATTGAGCTCCTGCTTCATAATCACAAGGGCCAGAACCTGTTCTTCCTATGATCACGCCGCTGATAACCGTCCATTAATACGTCCCATGAAATCAGCCTGTCGGGTATGGATACTGCGGTAATGAGTCAGCTAAAGTCTCTGTAAACATTTCCAAAGGGCAAATAGGTGCTCATGGGGGTGGAAAATGTACATTGGCAGGTAATTAGCCTGAATGCTGATCAGTCTGATTTATAAGTACTTTCTTTTGACTTAGAAGCATAACTTATTTTTGTCAGACAGGATCGGAAATATTTTTTGATATATGTCAGAATTTTACTGCTACTGTGAAAAAAGCAAAACTAAGTTCTTCCAGGGTTGTTACTCACATTACTACATACAGCAGTATTTCACAGAGCCAGCAAGATAATTCTTAAGACCTCATTAACAAAGATTTCACCTTGCCAATGAGAGCAGAAAGTTGTCCTCCACCTGCTGTGTAATGCACACACACAAACATACACAGACATATATGTATATGCATGTATATACACTTATACACATATAAATACATCCATATATAGATACATACACGCATGCATACCTACACACACATGCATGCACACAAACACATACCCTACCAATTGTGTAGTACAGGTGTCATAGCCAGGAAGAAAAAGTCAGTAAGTTGGTTTTTCTTATGTGAACACCTAAGAATTGTACCTGTTCCTAGACAACACAATAAAGAAAAAATATGGCCCATGAAGTTTCAGACAGTAAAAGCCTAAGAGTTTTTTTAAAGTACCAGGTCATGACCAGTTTGTTATTACTCAAATTTTACATTAATGTGGTCAATACATGGCATTAAAATGCCTTATTTCAAAAGGTAAACATAGCATTTCCCATAAAGATTCATAAACCCATATAAAAATAAACATGACAGGCCTTAGAAAAAGAAGAAAATGTCTCTCAGTATAACTGGACCGCAGCAAGGCTTCAGGGCAACCTCAACATGCACACATTCACATCTAACCAAAAGAGCAAAGTTAATAGATGCTCCCCAGAACCAAGACACTAAACAACCATGATATAAAAGCATGCCCCAAATAATTCAAACAAATAAAAATGCCTACATGCCTAGGGGAGCACTTGGCCAATTTAAAGATGAAATTGGAATGGCTAGCCCTAACAGTCTGCCTGGACCTTGGGCCAAAACCTACGGTCGCTCTAAACAAGTCAGGATGCCAGAACTAAGGCAGCATTATTCCTTCTGGGCCCTCACTTCCCCAGAGTGCACCCTCTCCTTTTCTGCTATTAGAGTAACCTGTGAAAGCCATGCCTCCTTTAAAAGTATCACCTTTAAGTTATAAATGTTACCATGCTTCCAAAAAGTGCCCTCAAGTCTACAAGTATTCCAAACATGGTTGGCAGATCACATCAGCTACCTCTAATTAAAAACACCTTTGATGTCTTAGATATTCAATAGCAAATACTGACTGAATCCGGTCCTCCAGCCGAGCATCAGGGCCAAACAACAGTATATCCCATCTTCCTTAATGAGCCCTAATTAACACTCATTAACATCTGTGGCAATTTACCATCGCCAAAAATAATAGAAGCATGTTTATGTAACACTTCACAGTTTACAAAGCACTTCCACATATACCCTCAAAGCTCAACCTCACAAAGTTCCTTCAGATGGATTTCTTTAATCACCTTTTCTCCCTGTGACAAATGAGGCCGAGGGAGGTTAAAACACTTACAGGCATCACATCAAGTGGAGAGGCTCACAGTCAAACACAGGTAAATGCTCTTCCCGCCAAAAAGAACTTGGCAATGTGTGACTAACTAGTACCGTTTGTAACACTGTGTTCCTAGGCACTGCCATTCACATCCCATTAGATCCTCAACAACCTTGAGCAGTAGAAAGTGAAAGAGCAGAGCAGAACTCAAGCCTGGAACCCTAAAGAGCTCCAAGTCTATACTCCCTAAAAACAACAAAGAGGACCCTTACTAGTGAACTAACTAACCCTGGCATCAGATACATACATAGATCTAAATTTTACCTCTGCCTTGCTCTCTATACAAATCCAGACAGACTACAAACTCGTCATTCAGTCTGTGCATCCGCAATACTGAGGGGCAGCATTATCTACCTCGTGGGGTTATGAGGAGGACTAAATTAGGTAACATTTATAAAGAAGCGGATACAAGCCCTCAAGCTGAGATGTGTTTGCTAAACAATAACTACTATACATTTTTAAAGCTACACAGTAGCACACAACAATGGTGAGGCAGTTTAAATATGTGACCTCGGGTTGGTATCTGTCAACTTGACACAAGCTGGAGTCCTCTAGGGAAGGCAGCCTCTGTTGAAGAACTGCCTTCACTCAACAGTCTGCAAGCATGTTTCTGGGCATTTCTTCATTTATGATTGATTGCTATGGGAGGCCCAGCCCACCGTGGGTGGTGCCACTCTGTACCAAAAAACAGCATTCCTTTTGGCCTCTGCTTCAGTTCCTGCCTCCACATTCCTGCCTCAGGATCTGCCCCCAGTTTCCCTCATGAAAAACTGTAAGCTATGAAGTTCCTTTCCTCCCAAAGTTACTTTGCTCATGGGCTTTATCACAGAGGTTCAAAGCAAACAAACACACTTGCACAAAAACTTAAATCAGTTTGTCAACTAAAGTTTTATTTCACTTAGTATCTCAGAGCAATGGGTGTGAGTAATTTGTCTTTAAAACACGAATGTATTCAAATCTACAGTCTACTTTCAGCAATGGCAACTTGGAACCTCAGCAATACAACTACACTTGATCTTAGCCAAAAGGCCGAGAAGTGATACTCAGCAATACAACTAAAAGACCATGGCCAACTGTTTTGGAATCCCAGTACCTAGCAGGCTGAGGTTGGGTTGCTCCAAGTTCAAAGTCAACCTGGGCTACACTGCAAGACCTTGGCTAAAATAATTATGCAGAAAAGGAACCTACTTCTCTACCAAGTAAAATCTTGTAAAGCCAAAAGCCCAATAGCAGTACAACTTATATCTTGTGGATTCTTAGGAATTGGTCACTAGACTATAAAAGGTTGGTGCCCAACGATAGCAGAAGCTCTAATTTAAATCTACTTCAACATCGTTGCTTCACCCTTCCTCCATCCCCATTAAAAACCACTTCATCATTTCTAGGAGTTCAAGTACAGCAGGTTCTAAGGGAACACTGGTCCTAGTATCACAATGTCCTGCTATATCAAATCAGAGTTCTTTCTTTTTTTATTTGTTTGGTTTTTTGTTTTTTTGTTTTTGTTTTTTTTCGAGACAGGTTTTCTCTGTATTGTTTTGGATTTTAAAAGTGTAGCCCAGGCTGATCAAATCCTACTGGCATGCACCACTACAACCTGCCAGAGTTCTTTCAAATTACATGGTTTTAAATATGTGTGTGAGCACAGGTACAAATGCACACAGAGGCCGAGGACAACCAGGTGTTATGCTCAAGAACACCACCTAACTCTTTTCAAACAGCATCTCTGATGGGCCTGGAGCTCCCCAATTAGGCTAGCCTGGCTGGCCACTACTGTAAGTCCTCCTCACACCCAGCATTTGAGGGTTCTATGTGATCTAACTTGGGTCCTCCTGCTAGAAAAGCAAGCACTTTACTGACTAAGTCATCTCCTAGGTCTTAAATCATCAGGGGCTTGGGATGTCACCTCAAGTGCAACATACACTGCCTAGCACACACGAGGCCCTGAATTCAATCCCTAAGCCCAAAACACAGTAGTAATAATTATGATCAGTCATGATCACTATCCATGGACCTCCTTCCCAGGCCAACCAGAGAAAACCTCAAAGCTCCAATGGCAGTCAGGCCTACTGATTTCAAAAGGTGTCTTAGCCTTCCTTTTTCTTAATTCAAAAGGCAAATCATTTGTATTTCACAACAGTCATCAAGGTAATTCAGATTTCTCCAGAAAGAGAAATAGAGGAATTTTCTGTAATTTAAATAAGAAACTGAGATTAAGGCCTAATCAAAAGGAAATTATTCCAAGAGTTCAAATCTGAAACATAGAATCACGTTTTTAAATTTTCTTTAGGTAAAGGGGAAGGAGGAATGGATATGGCCAAGATACACTATATACATGAGTGTATTTTTTCAAATGCCATTAGGGCCAGCAAGTAAGGTGAGTAAAGGTATTTGCCACCACACGTGACTACCTGGGTTCCATCCTGGACGCTGCGTGGTAGAGAGAAGACACTACTGCAAGTTGTCTTCTGACCTCTGCAACCACATACGCACATGTGACACGATAAATACTATGATATAAATGTAAAAGTGACTTTGATAAATAAATGAAAAACCTATATCCAAACAGTATTTACATTGCACCTGCAGCCCAGCTCCCAACCTAGCCACTCTGACACTCTGATACACTAAGGAATCCACACGAGGAGACAGCCTAGTAAGTCCTTGTGTTCAACACTTCAAGTGATAGTGGTAGGAGCTGGAGAGACGGCTCAGGGCTTTAACACTCACCGAAGGTGGGCGTGGGCAGCGGGGGAGAAGCACAGGACTTTGATCTCAGCACCTGGGAAACAGAGGCAGGCAGATCTCTGTGAATTCAAGGCCGGCCTGGACTACATAGAAAGTGCTAAGACAGCCAGGGCTACCATGTCAAGAAAAAGAAGGACACCTCTGCAGGCACATCACACGGAGTGCACATACATTCCACAGAAATAAGTCTTTTTTTAAGTAATGGTCAATGGGAAATGAAAGCATAGAAACAAAAGGTGTAGTAAATTGACTGAACAGCCTTCGTTCTCTATTTTTTCCTCAACAAATTCAAAAGTTACTGGACCAAAATTGCTTCATAACATAAATCTGGATTTCCTATGAAGTTAAAAACAAGATTCTCTTGGAAACAGTAGCATTTTCAATGAGTAAAGAAGACAATTAATAAAAAATGTGGGGACAACTTTCCTATTTAGTCAAACAACAGATAGATAACTGAAATCACAGCAAGAACATCAGAGAGGACTGTTTTCCAATCTTTGGATGAGGAAGGCATGCCTAAGTATGACAGGATCTAGGAACTCAGAGGAAAAGATCAGTAAGATGGGGATGGATAACAAAAGTATTAGTGATTTGGGAAAGAAACCTTTTCCCTAAATGAACCTCCCAAAGAGATTTATAAATCATCAAAACAAAATCACCCTCCCAAAACAGCAGATTAGTGACATAAACAGGCACTCACACTATAACACTAAGGTGGAAAAAAAACATTCAAGTTGGGGGGTCAACATTCAAATTAATGCAAATAACAATTTGTTAAGGTTTTTTTCTTCCCCAAGAAGACCTCAAGTATACACTTCACCCACAAATACAACCATGACTCCTGCTGTCACCTACCTAAAAACACAGTGGGGAACATGTATGTGCATGTGTGTGTGTCAGTACACGTCTGCTAACTCAAGCAGTATTTATGCATAAGAATTCCTTGTTATTTAAATCTGGATATCAGCCCAGCAACCCCATCTTTCTAAGAGACCATCAAGAGGAATTCTCCTTTGCTTCAGCCTCTAGGATACACACTAAATCTTCCAGATGCAATGTAACCTTACCCTTCTATGCTTCTGTACTTTGAAAAAGGTTTCTATTCTCACAGTAAAAACAAACAGTAATCTTTAGGGAATCAATTAACTGAATAAGTTAACCTCTATACAGAAAGGCTAAAACTTTTGCTCACAGGACTAAATTAAAATGGAGATACATTAGCAAAAAATCTCATATCCATAAAAATACCTGGAAATCTGATTCCAGAACTCACAAATTATGTTTTTGCTACCACAAATCATAGATACCTCCCAAAGGATAAGTCATGATACAGACTTCAAAAATCAATACAACCGAAGTACAAAGGTCACTGAACAAAGTGTTTTCAACTGTTCAAATTACACAAAGATAGAACCATGAACAGATACTTCAGCAGAACTTAATACAGGTATTGTAACAAAAAGCTGAACAGTTCACTTTAAGTAAAAATATTTTAATTGAAATTATTAATAAACATTACAATTAATATGGAATATGTTAGTACATGTATACTTTGAGAGAAACCTGCTTATCAAACCTATTCTAATTTTTTTCTACTGATTCAGTTTTTTACCTTTTTGTTTTGTTTTCAAGACAGGGTTTCTCTGTGTTATCCTAGCTGTCCTCAAACTCACAGAGATCTACCTGCCTCTGCCTCCCCAGTGCTGAAATTAAAGGCATCATTTCTTTTTCCAACATTTCCATACTTCTAACTTCTTCAGCTTCAAAGCTGAAGCAAGCCAGCATTGATATTCTAAAATTCAGCCTCTTCTCAGCAACCTGTTGTAAGTTCTATCCTAAGTCTCCCAATTGGTAGGTAGCATCAAGGATGAAATCTAATTTCCCTCTGTGCAGAGTCCCCATTTGGATGCTTCTCAGTTACAGGTTCTCCCTTACAGTCTGTCACAGTGATATGCCACCTCTCAAAGGCACTGATTAGAAAGAAATAGGTAATAAAGAAACCTGAAAATACATAAAGAACGGTTTTTAAACCTTCTATTGAATAAAACATAAAGAATATCTAAATATAGTTAACCTTACAAGTTCACATTGTGGGGGAAAAGGACACTGGAGCACATACCAAAATCTGGGTGTGCTCTTAATTCTGATACTGACTTATTATCACTTACCACTGATCCTGAACTATGACACATGTGAGTTTACAGTCCCCAACTAGTAAAATACAACTATGCTAAATTATCTCGGTTTCATGAACTCCGTAATCTGATAAACGTAGTGGGAATTTTCATTTTCTTTTAGTGGTTTTCCTGCCATCGGTAGGTACTAATACAGGCACAAAGCTCACCTTGAATTAAAATTAACCAACCAGACATGGAGACTGGCTCAGTGGTTAAAGCACACCTGCTTAACCAGATTCAGTTCCCAGCATCCACACTGTGGGAAGTTCACAACTGCCTATAACACTTGTTCTAGCATCCCTGGTGCCCTCT
Organism: Mesocricetus auratus; assembly: GCF_017639785.1. Taxonomy (NCBI): domain Eukaryota; kingdom Metazoa; phylum Chordata; class Mammalia; order Rodentia; family Cricetidae; genus Mesocricetus; species Mesocricetus auratus. Next base: position 77,783,869 of record NW_024429266.1, on the reverse strand, counting down.
TCTGGCTTTCATGGGTACCTACACACAGAAACAGACACACACACACACACAGACACACACACACAAACTCTCTCTCTCTCTCTCTCTCTCTCTCTCTCTTTCTCAGGTGCACAATGAGGTTCCTCTACATGTAATATTACAGTAAGCTATATAAACCAGATTGTGAAACTTTATGAATCAATTAAGAAAATAACTTTACCTCTAGCATAACAGATTCTACTTTGGGAAGTATTAATGATGGAGAGGATAAATAAAACATTGTTTGTGTTCTTTCATCTGAATCCTATCCAAACAGAAAACTGCTCTGACTGCAAACTATAATATATTAGATGTAAGCCCTTTCTAGATGAGCTGACAGCTTTGAACCAACAATACAGCACTCCAAACAACCACAACTTTTAAAATCTATCTAAAATCAAGCTTGCTAATAGGGTCTCAAAATGTAAGAGTCAGAAGAGATAGTGGACTCACCCTACTTCCAAACTCATTGTTTTACAGATAAGGAAATCCCAGCCCAGCATACGTTACAATGAATATCCAGGGAAGTTCTGCTAGCTCACACCTGTGATCCCAGCAGGGGCAGAACATTTCAAAATCAGACTAGGCTACTTAGCAAGACCTGACTCACAAAAACAAGGGCTGAGAGGAGTAGCACTCCTGTCTAGTATGTATCAAGGGCTTTGGATTCCATCCTCTCAGCCTCAGGAAGAAAAAAATGAATTCCCCGAATCATATCATGTTTAACAACTCTCAGCGCCAGGCGATGGCGGCGGCATATGCCTTTAATTCCAGCACTAGGGAGGCAGAAGCAGGCGGATCTCTGTGAGTTCGACGAGACCAGCCTGGTCTACAAGAGCTAGTCCAGCACAGTCTCCAAAGCCACAGAGAAAAACCCTGTCTTGAAAAACAAACAAAAAATTTAAAACAAGGTTAACAACTCTCAGAAAAAAATGAATTCTCCAAAACACAGTACCATTTCCTCCCCAGCAGACTATGAAACAGGAGGGGACTTTTACCCCCCCCCCCCCAAGTTTTGTATTTTGATAAGAAACAGTTTACTTACTCTGTCCCCCAAAACATACACAGAGCATCAGCCAAACCCCCCCCAAAAAAACAAATGTAGCAATAAGGCTACATTTAGCCATGCCCTTGAAAAAAGAAAGCTCTCCCAAGGGATACATTTCTCATAGTAAAGCTCAAAAACTAAATATTAAAAAAAAAAAAACTCAAACGCAGGGTCAATATTGTATCAGAAGTAAACTGAATACACAACCCAGTAAATATTAAATATGTAATGAAAACCAGCAAACATCATGCTTACTGTTGCTATATTTAAAAACAGGCCTGGTACTCGACAAGAAAGCCCAAATGCTGTAACCTATTAACTGAGGCAGGAATATGAAAAGACCCTGTCTCCAAGTGCTCTTCATCCAACATGTGGGTCAGAAATACTGACAAACTAAGTCCTGCTTTGAAAAAATTAGGAAAATATAAGGGGAAAACAAACCTCTCATTCAAATTCACTTATGCTTTAAATTTCTAAACAGAATTTTCCCTGATTATTGAAATTGTTCACAACTAAATTATATTCAATTTATATTCAATCTTCAACTGAATGCATTATATATATATATTATCTGGAAATGAAACTAATTTATCTTTAGTCAAGCTTCATTTAGAAAACTTTATGCCAAAAATTTTGGAAATTTTTTCCTTTTTTGCTGAAATATTTATGTTTTCAAACGCAAACTATATACTACATTCAAATATTTTGCCCAGTTTTAACACAGTGCTACAATTGCAGAAACGACTAGATGTATACCTCATTCAACAAGACTCTATCATTAAGTGTGCTACAATGAATAAACAGTATCAAATATAAAGATACAATGAGAAAATATTTCAACACAAATACTTAGGACAACTATGCTTTGTTTCCATCCAACACACTACAAAGTGTTACAGGACAACTCATGTTTACAAGAAAAACATCACACCCAAAAAATTTCAGCTCTACTTTGTTAACTGGTGACCACTATCATATTTAATAAAAATTACTGTATGACATAACTTGAAAAAGCTATTTCACAGCTAACCAAATATCCTAATGTCCTTTAATCACAGTACCATTAAAATCCATTCTTTCCAGACCTGTGAGTTTTCAGCTTACTAGAATTTTCTAAATCCTTAATTGAGGCTTAATGTAAATCTAAACAGGCAGTCAAATAGCCTTAGGCTAAAAATACCTAAAACTTCACGTGGCAGGTGTTTGGTGTGTTTTGTTTTCACAGTCTCTAGAAAACCAAAGGTAAATACAAAGGGTCTGCCTTAGAAAGGACAGGGTCACTATGCGGGGCCAAACCCTCAGTGCCAATCAGAAGGAGAGGGCCACTGTGTGCATCCTCAGTGCCAGTTAGAGGTACAGGGACACCATGCTGGATCCAAAGCCTGGGTGCCAATGCTCCAGCAGATGGATGTGATTAAGGGGCGGAACAGTCTCAAGGCGGGTGAAGGAGGTCTTATCTGCCCACATTGTCAAGAGACATTTTGATAAAACCTCTTTCTAATTTTCACAAATGCTGGGTGTTTTTAAAGAGACGGTTTTCCCACTGAGTGGACTTTCAGAATTCACAATTAAGCCTCCTCCTGCCCAGCAGACTGAATGGTATGAAATGTGACACATAACAAAATCATTAAATGTAAGATGCCTCATTTGACAGATGTCTCATTAAATTAATCTCAAAGTTGAGGTAAGAGAGGCCTTTGAAAAATGCGAGCTATTAACTCTAGGAAAACTTTGAGGGAAAACTGTTCTCTAAAAGTCCACAGAGCTCAGTCACGTGAAAGAAAGATATTAATAGTATGCGGCACATCTGAAATCTGCCATGGGAGAAATGCCTCTGTGTGTGTGTGTGTGTGTGTATGTGTTTAATACATCCCTGGGGACCCAAACAGGATGGAAGTCAAAAGAATCAGGACGCACTCAACCAGCTGCCTAACAAACTACACAAATTTAATTCAAATGTTAAGCAAAACTACCAAGATCTATACAAGGCATGCATCCTCTATAATGTCAGGGAATATTACCTTCCTAATAAATCAAAAGCTAAATTCAATTTTATAAGACTACAGTAACAAACACATCTTACACAACCATTTAAGGCAGCTGATTTGACAATATTTGGTTTGTGCTGGCAGTGTGGATTGACCTCTGAGCCTCACAGGCTAGGTGCATACCCTTGATTAATCTTACCTCAGGAAAGAGTTAACTCATGTAACCCGAGACTTCCACAGGCTGATCTAGCCTATCTCCTCTCTACACTCACTTTGTAAGAACAAAACCACCACCACTTTCAAAACACCATACTGAAATTCAGAGAATAAAGGCTAAATACAACCTAAGAATACAAAATGGTAGAGTATCAACAACACCCTATTTACTGTTAAGAGTAATGATAATTCAAATTTCAAACAGAGAAGCTCTGGGTATCTTCACTGCTTTAAAAGAAGTGGTCATAAAACCCACTCTCAAATTATCTGTTCAGATAACTTCCCAATAAAGATTTAACAAAGAATACTTGTACAAAATGTAATCACTACATAAGCCTTATCAAGTTTAAATATCGAGATTTATAACCAGAATATGTAGAATACTTTAATACTTTCTGTACTCCTCTTACTTGTCAATCCATGTTCTTCACATTTTTAAAGGCCATGTGAGTATAAAAATAGTCATCTGCACTTTCCGAGGAAGCACCCAGGACTGGCCGATAATAGCACCTCATTACCAATAAACACAGCATATTTTCTGAAAGCTCTTAGCGGAAACTCAAGTGTAAATGAAATTCAGCACCAATTCATAGAAAGTGAGTTGAATTGCACAGAGGATCTTTGCTCCCTAGTCTAGGCTCTTCCAGGGGCTGAAAACCCTCAGCAAGAATCAGATCGTCAATGTGCCATCTCCATCTGAAAAGAGGACTGACACCAGGGACTCCTCCCTAATGGTTCTTGAAAAGACAAATGAGACCATTTATATGAAAGCCCTTTAATATTTTTTAAGACAATAAACTTCTATGTACAGTTTTCATCAAACCATAGTTAAAAGATACCACACACATCATACGAAAAACAAATATATGAACATAACAAAGTGTAAAGTACAAAAAAACAACAAAATAAATGAAAGCCCTTTGTACTTAAAAGCACTACTGAAGCACACACTGGAGTCACATATTTAAACTGCACTACTCAGTAGTGCTGTAATTATAGTAATAAGAACCTGCTTGTCAATACACTGCCGATGCTAACTAACCGCCCTTCTTAGTTTCCATGCAGGAAATCATGTAAGGACTGAGCATTCCCAGAAGAGAGAAAGGATAGAAATATGAGAAGGGGAGGAGGCAGACTCCCAAGCAACCCCAAGGAAGCCCACACAAACACATCTTCCAAGATTCACTAGGTGCCAGCTGTGCTCTCCAGTCAGGCAACAACCTTTCACTGTTGCTATACCCAGCTTGCACTAAGCAGAAATAATTTTTACTAGAGCAAAAATAAAAGTGATGGAAAAGATTTAAATACGAGTTTACTACTGCCCTATGACATATATATGCCCCAGGAGCCCTAAACAAAGCAGCTCATTCAGGCCTAGGCATTCATAACTTAGGTCAGGTAACTGAATTCCTGATTTTTTTTTTCTAACTTAAAATTACTCTTTCAGGTACAAGTTAAGGAGTATGACTGTTTTAAGGAAATTAAACATTAGCATAATTAAACTCAGTGTAACATTAGATAACACCAATTGAATTTCCTCACATTTTAAAACTCAAAGAATGCTTTTGTAATAGCAGCAGTAACAATTTCAACCTAAGTTTTTGGTAACTGCAATTAGATTGTACTTCTTATCCAATACTGACTTCGAGTAAAGACTTTAATTTTTACCTTACCCAAATAAATATTTAACCATTCAAAGTACCACCAATAGCTTTCAAAGCCTTAAACAACCTGAGGAAGACTGTAAGCACTGAAATTTAATTGAACAGTGGCCCTCAAGAGAACAGAAGTCCTCTGGTTGACAAAAGCTTTGTGAAAATAAGCACGGTGGCTGAGAAGGTAAGAACACGGAGAGTGATAATGTGCTCGGTTTGAATATAGGAAAACATTGTCAGGCCGTCTCAAACTTCCTAGCTATTAACTCCACTAGAAAAGACATGGAACAATAAATTCAAAACTAGGAAATATGAAAAATTATTGCAGCAAATGGATACAGAATTTCCCAGTGCCTTATTCATGGAACTCACTTATTACACATGAATTATTCTCTCCCTATGGAAAAGCACTAATAGAACACAACACCCTCCTTTTGGCTGTCCTGTATTCCACTGGAGCACAGAAGCAATTTCTAGGAACCTGTCGTCAGTCTGGGGTAAGCCTTTACCATATGTCCTGACAATGTTCAGATATATGAGAGCACCTTCCGGCAGTGTCCTTCTGTTAGCGACACACATCCTTGTGAAAACTGAAATAGCATCTAGTGATGCTGAGTTTTATTCTATGACAAACAACAGTTCAGCCATGCTCAGTACATTGGTTTAGGCTTAAAGTAAGTCCAGCTTTGCTTAAATGCCAAAACAAGACAACCAGACACCTTCCTTGTAGAACACATGGACACAGGCTTCAGGTTCAGCAGGCTGTGTTCCTGAACACTAATTTGTGTGGGGCATCCTCACTTTATTGGTTATTTTTATGAGCATACACACACTGACGCCTGCATCTGTTTATGCAGTGCTCACTGAAATACAGCAGTAGGTTCTGAGGGAGGTAACAATTACTACTTCTCATAAACAAAAAGATTAAAATAGCCGCACCAGAAATTTAAGATTTAACCAGAAATCAGATCACTTTTAAAATGAGCATGAAGAATAAAAACAAATTGCTTCTAGCCCACTCAGAACATTTTAAACACTACAGAAAAGACAACCAAAGAGAATCCAAGATAAACTTCAGGACACCCAACCTTTCCCACAAATGTTTATCCTGAATCAACCTATCCAGCCGTGAGCAAAGCAGAGAGAAAAGCTTCCTCCATATATGAAAGCATGCTCAAATATTTTCCATTGCATACACCTTGTTTTATAACCATTTCCCTCTATGTATTAAGAAAGATTATCATTCTCATCTTAAAATACTCTCCCTTCCAAGTGTGGTGACTATTTGACACCTTTGCAAAGAGATATTTCACAAGTTACACGAGTCCTGAAAGAAAAAGACAACAGTTGCTGCTCCTACACTTTTCTGGGCCAAAAAAAAAAAAAATTAAATTATCATCCATTAATACACTATCTCCAAGAAAATGCTACTGTATTACAATTTGACTTATGAGGCAAATATTAATCAAAATATCCACCTAAGTTCAGAAAAACTTCAACAGAAGTTAGAGGAACACCTCTTCCAGGGATGCTGTCTTGCATATTTCTATATGGGTGTTAAAGACTAATTCATGCAAACTAAACCGCAGCTAGGACACAAATGGAAAAACAGCTCTGGAGTCTTGAGGTTGTTAGCATTATTTTTCATACACACCTTTCCATACAACACCTAAAGTGCTAACCCTCCTAGGCTAACTACTTTGAACAGAGAGAACTCCAAAGCAGAGGGAGAACACACGTAGCTCACAAAACTCAGGTAGGATAACCAGCAGCCATGTAACTTGGCTCCAGGTTGGACAGATACTGAAGGAGTCCTATCAGAGAGGCAGTAAGCACCAACACGATGAGCTCCAGTCTGTTCTGATCATAAAGGCTCTCGGGTAAGCAGGTGCCTAAGAGGACTCTGAGAGGAAATAAGCATGGCAGACAGTGGAACAAACAAGGGAATCACTCTGTCTACAAAGGGGGAACTGTGACAGCTGAACAGAGAGAGGCAAGGCATCCAGGGACATTTTTCGTTGGTCGCTGTCCTCTGTCCATATAACAAACGTCAGATAGTTTCCTGAAATCCCAAACTGTCTGCAACCCAGTGAGCCAGAGCAGCGGCCTGGAGGAAGCACCTTTACAGTTACGGGCTGCTACCTCTCTCAGGTGTTAACCTGTTTCCTGTATTTCCAGGTGACTTTGTCACCCCATCCACCTGGTTTCCAAGCTCAGCCCTGGACACTCAACTACAGCTTGCAGATTCAAAGAATGCTCGATGTAGTACTTCCACAGACGGCATGTGAACAAGCTAGAAAGGGGGTATCAGACAGACTCACCAGGCCCCCTGAATCCTGCATCGCTCCCTGCCAGGGCTGGAAAGCACACAGCAACGCGCGGGCAACTTCTTACCTGCATAGAATCTGATGAGGCAGCCAATCTCCGAGTCCATGCCTTCCTCCTGCACCCTCCACAGCTCCCCGAATCCCAGCTGGAAGAGGTAGTCATTTTGGATCTGCAATGGCTTCTCGTCCGCCTCTAGGCGCCGGGTAGTCTCTCCATGAAACTGTACATACAGGGAAGGCGGCGAAGTCGTCTTTTGCGCGGTCTCCCGGATCCTCCCCGGAGTCGACAGAGGACCGGCTGGAGCTGCAGCCGCCACCGCCTTGTCCTCTTTGAGACCCTGGGCGGCCATCCCGCCAGTGCCATCGACCCCCCTCGGGGCTTTCGGCTGCGGGGAAGGCGAGGTCTTCGGGGAAGGCGGTCGAGGCTGAGCGGTGCGGCCGGGACGGAGGGACGGCGGCCCAGGAGCCCCGGTCGAGCCCAAGGCCGGCTCGGCAGCCTCTAGCTCCTCGGAGGAGGAGGAGCCGCCACCGCTGCTGTAGGGGTCCAGCCGATCCGACACGCTCTCGGCGCTGGGGCTCAGGCTGAAGCTCTCTGTGTCGGAGGCCGGGTGCGGGGCGCGAGGCGGGGAACCGGGGCCACCCGCGAACAGCTCTCCGGGGCTGGAGTCCGAGGGCGCGGAGCTGGCGCGGGGTGCGCGGTGGGTCCAGGCGCCCCCGGGGAGCGGCAGATCGGCGGGAGGCGCGCGCGCGGGGACCCCGACAGCACCGGGAGTGCCACTCGAGGGCGGTGGCTCCACGTCCCTCCCGAGTCCGGCGTCCGCGGTCTGATCGCTGCCGGCAGGGGCGGCGGCGGGAGGCAGCCCCTGGCCCAGCACCTTCACCACCCCGCCGCCTTTGTGGCCCAGCTGCAGAAGCCGTGCCGCCACCTCGGAGGCCGTGGTGTCCAGCGTGCAGAGCACAGGGCGCAGGTACGACGAGGCCATGTGGCGGTCAAAGACGTGCACGCAGCCCCGCTGGAGCTGGTGCCTCACCCAGTCCCTGTCCGACGGCTGCAGCTGCAGCAGCTGCCGGTGCTTCAGGAGCAGCGTCTTCCTGTCCAGGCTCCGGGTGCACAGAGACGCCGAGGCCGAGCAGGAGGCCGGGAGGCCGCCGGCGGCCGAGGACGCCGAGGACGGAGACGAGGACGCCGAGGCGGCGGCCGACAGATTTCTCTTCAGCCGCCCTCTCCTCAGCAGCAGCGAATTGGCGCCGCCGCCGCCGCCGGCCGCGGGCACCGGGACGGCCCCAGCGGCCGAGGACTGAGGTGCCCCGCGCCGCCGCCTGCGCCCGGTGCCTCCCGCGCGGCCGGGCATTGGCCCCGGCGGCGCCTCGCAGGGGGCCTGCTCTCGCGCCGCGCCGCCGTTCCCGCCGCTCGCGGCCGCCACGCTCAGCGCGGGAGCCGGACTCCGAGCGCCCTCGGCCGCCGCCGCCGCCGCCGCCGGGGCTCGGTCCTCACCCGCCGGGTCCGCGAGTCGCTGTGCCGGAGCTGCGGCGGCGGGCTCCATCGTCGCGGGGCTTCGCGTCGCCCCCCCAGCTCCGGAGGCAGCAGCGGGAGGAGGAGGAGGAGGAGGAGGTGAGACGAAGGTGGGAGACGGCGGCGGCGGCGGCACGCGGAGAAGGGAGACGCCGATGGCGTTCGGCGCGGCCGTTCCAGAGGATTATGTGGCGATCCGGAGCATTCCGTCGGTGTCTCGGTGTTCCATCCCGCGCGCCCGCCCGTTCCGCCGCCACCGTCCCCCCCTCCCTACACACACACACACACACTCACTCACACTCACACACACGCCCTCCCCGCGGGTCCGCGGGCTCCCCAGCGCCAGGCCCCGCCCGCTGCCGGACAGCTTCTGCGCCCGGGAGCTGCGGCCCAGGCTCGAGTCATGAATATTAATGAAGCGCGGGAAGGCGGGCGGGGCGGAGTTGCTCATGAATATGCATTTTGCCAAGGCATGACGCCATTCCTGGGCGGAGCGGGGAGAGCGGGAGTCTGGGGGCGGAGCCTCAGGGTAAACAAACGTGACGCGTGCGTACGGGGGCGGGGCGGGGCTGTTTCCCCAGGAGGTTTCTCCGCGGACCAGAGGAGAGGTGGTGTGAGGTGGCAAGAGGGAGAGGCAATGCATTGTGGGGGTTGTAGTTCAGATCCCGGGAGCGCATGCACAAGAGACCAATAGCGAACTACAAGACCCAGCGATCGTCAGATTCTGCCCACCCTCTCAGCCAGTCGCTGGTGGGTGTTGTGCCCTCTGCTGTTGAACTCGGCCGGATGGGCGTTTTTTATTGACTTGCTCCTCGCCAGCTTTACAGATGAGTTTTATTTTCCCGGCTAATTGAAAGTGCGGGCCTTCAGGGACTCTAAGCTGTAGTCAAGGCTTTGTGTGAGACTCAAATACACAGTCCCCAGCATCACTGGCCTGGTCTTCCTGACCTTTCCAAGGCCCAGGAAGACTAGCGGCGTTTGCAAAATCTTCTTTAGAAGGGGGTTGAACGTGCTTCGTGGAAACCGCTAAAATTAAACCCATCTTATCCCTCGCTTTGGGACAAAAATAGCTAAGGACTTGGTTGGGCTCTTGTATCCCGAGTATCCCGATGGTTTTCAGTTTAAAAGGAGGTTAATGACACAGAAAGCAGTGGACGTAGAAGGAAGTGAGATCGTAGATTCAGGAGGGGTTACTGAAACAAAGTCTCCCAGTATAGCCTACTCTCAAACTCCAAACCTCCTACCTCAGCCTCCCCGGTGCTGAGCTCACCTTTGTTGTTTGTTTCCTGTTACAATGTATGATCTGAAAACTTACTTTTTTATTGGTTGAAACAAGCAGGTCCCCGGCAACTTACTATTTGAAATAATTGAGTGAACTTTGTTCATTGAGTTGCCGCTCCCCTGGTTGCTTTATAAACCTAGATACTCACATTTGAGAGTTTTAATTATGTACCATCCGGGACCTGCCTTCATTTCAAGAACTGAAACGCCTGTCAAGGCACCTTGTTTTATAAGTTATCTACACGGTTTCATTGAAGACGGATGGAGAAAGCCGCCAGAACAAAAAATATTTTTTCAATAATTCTTGGAATTCCTAAAAATTATTTCCCATATCCTTTTAAAGTCCTATTTCTGGATCCGGAGAGATGGCTAAGAGCATGGGCACCACTTGCAGAGAACCCATATGAGAGCTCCCTCTGAGACAGTGACCTGTGTGATGCATAGACGTACTCCAGACCATCGCTCATTTACATAAAATAAGTCTCTTTAAAAGATTAACTCCTCCCTGGGAGAGGAGGCAGGCAATATTATAGTAACATAATATATATATACATATGTGTATACACACAATATATGTGTATATATAGGTGTATGGACACATATATATGTGGGTGTGCAGCTAGAGTAAACCTGAGTGGCAGTATCTCTAATCCTAGCACTCAGGAGACAGAGAATGTCCCATGTCTGAGAGTCTGAAGCCAGCCTGGTCTACACCATGACACCCTGTCTCAAAAAAGATGTCATAGTTACCAGACACTGTTAGAGCAATGAATTAACTCACTTTATTAAATCCAGCTTGATCGGACTTAGAATCACCAGGGAAATACCTCTGGGTGTGTCTATGAGGGTGATTTCGGAAAGGTTTAACACCTAAACTGCAAGTGGCCTGACCGCAGATCCAGTGTGCCCAGCTGTCTTGTGCTCAGGCCACAATATCCTCTCTGCTATGACGTTCTCTACCCTCCAGCTGTGAGCCAGAGTATGCCCTTCCTATGGAGGTACCTGACAACCTTTTGTTAGGTGCTTACTACAGCAGTGAGAAAAGTAACCATCTCCAAATAAAGAAAAGTAAAGTATCCCCACCACACAGAAGAACAATGGGTGTTGGAGCTGGAGAAACAGCTGAGCAGCTGTCAGCACTGGCTACTCAAGCAGAGGACCTGGGTTCCGGGTCCCAGCACCCACATAGTGTTTCACAACCATGTGTAACTCTACTTCCAGGGAATCCGATGCTTAGTCTGGCCTCCTGGGGGCATTGTATGCATGAAATGCACGACATACATGCAGGCAAAATACCCATACGCATAATAAATTAAGTTGTCAAGAAAATGTGGTGGCATTGTGTTTATGATCTGACAGATGAAGCTTGCCTAAAGATCAGAGTGCAAAACTAGCCATACTAGTCAGCCAGAGAGGCCAGGCAGTGGTGGTACACACCTTTAATGCCAGCACTCGAGAGACAGAGGTAGACCAATCTCATGTTAATTCAAGGCCATCTTGAACTACATGAAATTTGTCCAATCTAAAAGAGAAACAAAGCTCACACAAAGATGGTCTCAGGGTCTCAGCGCTTGGGATCCTGCGAATTTATCCCAGTACTAGAGAGGAATGTAAGGCGGGAGGAGACAGGAGCTCAGTGCAGTCTGAGGTTTGGTGGAGACAGATGCAGTCTGCAGTCACACTGAGGACAGGGTCGCTTTTTGGGTCTAAGCATTGGTAGAGGTGAGAACTCTAGTGGCTGGCCTCTTTGCTTCTCTGATCTTCGGCTTTAACCCCAATATCTGACTGAGTTTTTATTATTAAGACCAATTGGAATTAGTGCTACAAGAAAATATTTTTTAAAGCAGATGTAAAACAAATGCAGTTTTGCCAGATTTCGTGCATAGAATCTGTAATCTGAAAAATGGCCTATCCCAATACTTCTCAGGAATCCCGCTGGTAGGAATAGCAAGAATGGCAAGAAACGCCCACAATGTGATCCTAAACCTTCCTGAAGAGACTAAATAGTGATATGAAAGGAAAGAAAGAAAATGAGAATTTCTGAAAGAGTAGACATCCTTGTAACACAAGATAAAACAGAACCCTGTGGTTGAAATAGCAAATTGATAAAGAGCAATGGAACTTAAGCATGGAAGTTTCTAGTAACGTAGAATATCACTCAGACTTCTGTACCAGCCCAAACTATACACTTGCTATGAATAAAAAGGATCTTGTTTCTGTTTTTATAATTTTTCCTGGCAGCTTCAAAAAGTTGGGGTGGGAAAGCATCACTGTAACCCACAGCATTTCACACTCTGCCCTACCCTTTGAAGCATTCCAGGCATGTAATCTGCTACTTCTGCCTGCCACACATTCTAACTAATCACTTCGCTTTGGAGCTTGAACCCAGGTATTCCTACTCCTCCTGAGCAGGCACAAAACAGAATTCCATCTTTTTTTAAACCGTGTGCCCTGGTGCACATACTGAAGACAGAGGACTAACCACAGGTGTAGTAAGCACCCACCATGTGCATCCCAAGAATTGAACCCTGATTGTCAGACTTAGAGGCAAGTGGCTTTATCTGTGGAGCCACATTACCAGCCCCAAAGAATCACAGCTTAAAAAGCTAAAAGATAATCCTGACAAGAAACGTCAGATGTAAAGGTTATCAACTTGCTAAAATATCTCCACAGCTAAATTCAGAGAGCAAAAACGCAATATTCCATTACTTTCTGCTGCGGGATGGTTTATAACTCTAGGTTAACCCTGGGTGCGTCCTTACATCTAAAATAAAAGAAACCACCTTTGAAATTATTTTCTATTACAACAGTTGGAATTTTAATGGAAGCATGAATTGATAGCTGGGATAGTTTCTATCTGAACTGTTAGGGGCTCAGCTGTGTCCAGAAATAAACTCAGAAAGATACAATATACCGTGTAATATATTTAGTTTGTACATTTTGAACAAGGGATCTAATTATAGCTTCACATTTGTATATCCCTTGAGCTACTAGTGGTTTACCATCCTAAATTGCTCAGTCTTTAATCATTCTATTTTACTATGAGGGACCCATTTAGCAAATTACTGCTCTAGTGCACTAAATGGGTCCCAGGTGACCAAACTGAATTAATGTTTTCTGTTCAGTGGCAGGATGAGACCATGTGGTCTCTCTGAAGTCATACACTCCCTAATAAACTTCCAGTGTGAATTCTGTCAGGCTCTGAGATTGCCACTGTCTTGCTTCATAGTCCATTTTATAGAGATGGCTTGATAATCTTTCAGATTTTAGTGAATCTTTTTAACACCATAACCATCTCTATTTTTTTAGTGTTTCTGTGTGTTTTGTGCACACACGTGTGCTCATGTGTTCATGTGTGAGTTCGAGGTGAAAGGGAGAGGGAGTGAGGGAAGGAGGAATGGAGGGAATAAGAGAGGAAAGAAGGGAGGGAGGAGGAGGGAAGGAGAGAGGGTGAGGAGAGAGAGATTGAGATTCCTAACAAATACCCTTACTACATCATACCAAAGCATTTTCTGGTTCCATGACAACAATAGAAAAGTGTTCTATAGACAATGAGTCCTCAGTTTTACCTTGAGGAAGCAGCTAGGTATCCTCCATGGTGCAGAGATTAGAAGGGATGCCACTATTCCCTGGTAATCTTACCTTTCCTTCTGCCCTCTGACACACCCAGTAGCCTGGCCTCCCTGAAAAGGATGCAGTGCTATGAGCTGAGTGACTCAAGATGGCAGGAATGCATCCATCCCTTCGAGATTCTGGAGATCAGAAGTTCAAAGTCGAAATGCAGGCGGTAGCAGTCTTGCTTGCTCTTTTTAGTTTCTGGTGCTCGTCAGCATTGTTTGGTTGTAGCACCATCATGAAGCCTTCTCCCTGGTTCTGTTTCATGGAGTTCTGCTCTTGAAAGACAGTAGTCCCTGAATCAGGGCCCGCCCTAACCCTTTTTTTACTTCATCCTAACTAGATTACTTCTGTAAGTTCTATGTATACATAAACTGGGGAGAAACATTGAGCCTACTACAATAGATGCTTTAGGGCACTCTTCAGGAACATCAGTCTGAAAAAAACTTTACTATTATATTTTTTTATATTTTATTTTCCAGTTTAAATTTAGATAAGAAACAAGGTTGCTTCACAAGTCAGTTCCAGGTCCCTCTCCCATTCCCTCCCCTCCTCCCGTGCCCTCCCCCCACCCCCCCCCGTTATCCCCTCATTACCCCAGGGAGGGTGAGGCCCTCCATGGGGGTGTCCATAGTCTGTCATTTCATATAGGGCAGGGCCTAGACCCTTCCCCAAGAGTTCAGGGTGAGAGTGCACCTCACATTGTTCTATGGGAGTCCAAAGTCCGTGTGTATATTTGGGATGGGTACTGATCTGCTGCCCAAGGCTCAATAGATTCCCTAGGCCTCCTCACTGACACCCAGATTCAGGGGGTCTTGATCAGTCCCATGCTGGATTCCCAGGCTGATGCCTGGGATTCAAGAGTTAACCTTTGTCTGGTCAGCTGTTTCTGGGGGTTAAACCAGCCCAGTCTTAATCCCTTTGATCATCAGTCCTCCCTCTCTGTTACTGGCTTTCTTGAGTTCAGCTCAGTACTTAACCAAGGAGTCTGCCTCTTCTTCGATCAGCCACTGAATGAAGTTTCTGTTTCCCAGACTCTCTGGCCATAGGATTGTAGGCTGGCACTCCCCAGATCTATGTCTAAAATCCATATATGAGAGAGTACATGCCATGTTTCTCTTTTTGTGACTGGGTTACCTCACTCAGGATGGTTTCTTCTAGTGTCATCCATTTGCCTGCGAATCTCATGATTCCATTATTTTTTCTGCTGAATAGTACTCCATTGTGTAGATGTACCACATTTTCTCTATCCACTCTTTGGGTGAGGGACATCTAGGTTGCTTCCAAGTTCTGGCTATTACAAATAAAGCTGCTATGAACATAGTGGAGCAGACATCTTTGTTGTATGAATGGGCATCTTTTGGATATATGCCTAAGAGTGGAGTTGCTGGGTCTTGTGGTAGGTTTATTCCCATTTTTCTGAGGAATCTCCATACTGATTTCCAAAGTGGCTGAACCAGTTGGCACTCCCACCAGCAATGGAGGTTACTATTATATTATATTCACTTAGTTACTGGATTGTGGGGAGCAGAAGTTCTAAGTGAATGTGTATTGTTGGCATAAGCATGGGCATCAAGGGCCCTAGTGCCTTCCCTTGCAAAAAAGCCTTCCCTGGTCTTTTTGTGGATATTGACAGTGTATACTGAAAGTATCCTCTACAGCGTCTACCTCCTGGTGTTTACAGTCTGAGACTGTTCCCCCATAGAAGCCAGAGGCTGCTCCCCATAGAGGCCAGAGACTGCTCCCCATAGAGGCTGGATACTGTTCTCCCCATAAAGGCTGAATGCTGCTCCCCTATAGAATCCTCCTACCAAGATTAGCTACCCCCTCCTTCTTTGACTGTATAAAATAAATCCACCTCTTCCATTCAGATATATAACATAAGTGTGCCAAGTTTCCAGGCTGCTGGTGTATCTTCAGCAGACTATACAACCCACCTAATCTCAGCTTTTCTGTAAGTGTAGTTTCTTCATTCCTCCTCACCCCAGTTAGAGCAATCCCTGAGCTGTGTAGCAAATGGCAGCAATGGGGGTTGGTGAGCGGGTGTGTGTACGACACAATTTGTAGGAGTCAGGTCTCTCCTACCATATGGTTTTGGGGACTGAACTCAAATCATTAGGCTTGGAGGCAAGTGCCTTCACCTGCGGAGCCATCCTGCAGCCCTCAGACTTGGAGAATGGAGGCACCCTCCATAACTAAGCTGGGATTGCTATCTTTACTGTTCATCTCAGGGTTGTTTCTGTCACAAGTCAGGTCTGAAGTAGGGAACTGGGTATGTGATGGTAAACAAAGCCCAACCATTGCCCTCCCTATATCTTCAAATAAACACAAATATGTTGTGTCTTTTTTCTTAAGCACTTTGGCAAACAGGCCAAAGAAAGGTGAATCTCAACATAAAGGGTGGTACTTTAAAATCAGTTTGGTTAACTTTATAATAAACTCTTCCCTCTGATATTACAACAGGGCAATACTAGATCTCAGACTGGCCTCAGGGGACCGTAACCCCACAGCTCCCAGGCTGTCTTTAACCATTCTATAGCCAGGAGCAGACAGTTACAGTAAAATAAGAGTGTGGCTTCAAAAGCTCAATGATTTCCAGCCCTCTGTTGCCATGGGCATTGCCTTGTTATAAAACATGACTCCTGCACTCACTAGTGCTGAACCATGTGATCTAACCATGTCTCTGCTGTAAAAATGAGATCCAAAGAGACTTATGCAGGGGTGTGTGCCCAGTGACCATATTAATAAAGCAACAGATCGATGCTAAAAAACAACAGAGTTGACACTCTGTATTCTACACAAGCTACAGTTTTAAACCCAAGCAATATCTAGGATTCAAAGTTGGGAACAAGCAGTTCTGTTCTATCGTGGTAAAGCATGGCCTTGGGGGGACTCTGACCTCAAGAAGGCTGATTTATTTACGAGTGTGTGGTGTGAGTAGGACTGAACTGAGCAGTGTCTTTAAAATGTCTTACACCACAAGCTATAAATTTCTGATTCCATTTTAAAATCAAAATTGTCTAATTTGGAACGTTGGCAAATGCTTCTGTGAGTCACAAAGCAGGGATCTTCTCATTTAGATGCTATTAATTTGAAACAAAAAAGAATGTTAATACTGATTCTTGCCATTTAAAAGATTTCTAATGCATTCAGAGTAACAGCAGGTTTGCTTGACATTTAAGACAGCTGCTGGGTGTTCAGTTCTTTGGAATATGGATTTGTCAAATGAGCAAGAACCAGGGTGGGAGAAGCCCACAACTCTTGATCCCCAATGCCAATGAACTCATCAGTTTATGCTTTAGGATCCTGGATGGGTCTCATTCACACTGGCCAGTCAGATCACAAAAGCGAATCCTCTGCTCTTGGAAGGATGTGGGCCCCAAGGTCCTAGTACCAAAATCGGAAATAACCTAAAAGCCCAGTCTTTGGGTAAAGAGATGCAACATAACCCTAACCTGAAATACTAGTAAGGAGATGGTGGCACGGTCCCAGTGGGGATTCTGATGGACAGCAAAGACTAACAGACTGTCCCAGTGTCCAGCAAGGTGAAGACGCTTGCAAACATGTCACAGAAGAAGCCAGGTGAGGGAACACAGAAGACAGCACCTGCCTTGATTGTATTTCACTTTGTGGTGGTGAGACAGTGATGTTCATGCTCAGAAGCTGTGCCTTCACTCTTGGACTTGGGTCTTCTCCCAGGCTAGTGCTTATGTATGTATCATCCTGAGATGCTACCAGAAGCAACAAAGCACACCTCCAGCCATGTGACCTCCAGGGTCCACAGCCAATGCTCTACCGAAGTGGTTCTCAAGCTGTGGGTCACGACTCCTTTGACAACCCTCTAACTCCAAAGCTATTTACATTACGATTCATAACAGCAGCAAAATCATGGTAATGAACTGAAAATAATTGTGTGGTTGAGGGTCACTACGACATGAGTAGCTGTATTAAAAGGCTGCAGCGTTAGGAAGGTTGAGGACCACTGCTCTATAGTGTACTGTGTTTCCAAAGCCAAAGACGCACGGCTGATGAAGAGTACTAACCACATTTTCAGCTTACAATAGTTTTATGGGATTCCACCAAGTGCTAAGGAGCATGAGTATTTAACCCCATATGTGATTTGGATAAGTATGGCCCCTATAGGTTCGTATATTTGAATGCTTAGGGAATGGCACTATTTGAAAGGATTAGAGGGTGTGGCCTTGTTGGAGGAAGTGTGTCACTGGGATTGGGATTTGAGGTTTCAAAAGGCCAAGCCAGGTTCAATGGCTCTCTTCCTTCTGCCTGTGGATCCCAGTATCGAATGCTCAGCTACTCCACCACCACATCTGCCTGCATGCCACCATTCTCCCCTCCATGATGACAATGAACTAAAGCTCTGAAACTGTAAGCAAGTGCCAATTAAATGCTTTTCCTTATCAGAGTGGTGGTGGTGTCTCTTCACAGGGATAGAACCAAGACATGCCACAGCTCTGTATCAAATTCAAGAACAAGCCAAACTCATCCCTATGGTCAATGGAGAGGGTGGAGCCGAAGCGACAGGAAACGGAGTAAGACAAACGGAGCAGGGGAATGAAGGCTGTGAGTGGGAAAGGGAGCCTGCAGCCCCAGGCACATGCCCAGTGTTCATTTCTTGACTTCAGTGTACTTCTGAGTCTTTGCTTCACATAAGTGTGTTCAGCCAGGCACTCCTGTCTTATGTATTTTCCAGACGTGCATTTTCCATAACAAAGGTATTTTAAAGATCAGCTGTATAGTTTTCTATTTGAATTCCTGTATTTTGCCCATTTCTAAGACTCTAATGGCTATGTTGTCACATGTTATAGTTCTTCCACATTGAAATATTCTCTCCCGGAGGGAAGCACTCATAAGATTCAGAAAACTAAGGAAATTTACAAGGCTCACGAAGCCCCTCCCTCCTCAAGGTGATATAACCAAGATTCAGTTGCTGGGAGACGGGAAACTCTTCAATGGAGCTGCCTGCAAACTGTCCAGGGAACTGTGGTGATGCAGCTTTTGTAAGTCATCACTGTGCTATGTGCACTTTTCGGGAATGCAAGTGCCTTGAGTCATTCTGCTCCTGTAAGAAGCCCCAGTAAACCCCTTGCTCAGTGAGATATGCTTGGATGCTTGTGAATTTGGGCCTGTTATCTGAGAACTAGACATTTGTCTCCCGGGAAAAATTATGCAGTATCCCAAATTGCTAAATTCAGATAATTTTAACAGATATTTAAAATGGCTGATGGATTATAAATATACACCATTTAAGAGAGGACTTTAAAAATCACTTTAGGTGTGAGACCAATAATTTCGACACAGAAGATATAAACAAAGGTCCCAGTGTGCACAATGCTCTCATAGCTCCTCTTGCATCCTAACGTAGCAGAAGCCACGGGATAGCTGCATTTTCCTAGCTTACTTTTCTCAAAAAGACTCTTCAGTGTTGCTGTTAACAGTCCACAAATATGTAATCTCCTCGCTTGGTTGTGCTGGTGGTGAGACTCAAACACAATGTCTCACACATCCATGGAGTGTTCTACCACTGAGCTACATGCCAATCTTAAATTTCTAGATAAGAATGCTTTTTTTCTTTTCATGGTTTCTCTGTGTAGGCCTGACTGTCCTTGGCCTCACTCTGAAGACCAGGCTGGCTTCAAACTCTGAGGTCCGTCTGCCTCTGTCTCTGGAGTGCTGGGATTAAAGGCCTGCGCCTCCACGGCTGAGCTTTTCTTTTAGCATTTGATGCACTTCTATTTGTAGAATTAATAATTATCACACAATGCAACTTGCCATCTCTGTCTCTCTCTACCACTCAAACCACATTTAAATAAGGCACTGTCTGGAGCTCAATTTAGATGACTTCATGAGGAAGTGCAAATGAGGAAACACTTGTCACGGACCTATAACATGCCAGGGTAGGGTGACCCGGTTTGACTGATAGAAATGGAGGGCACGGTTGGGAGTGCGTTTGTTCTCACTAAGGACTCAAGTTTGGTTTCTAGTATTCACACAGGAGGTTCACAACTAACTAGAACTCCAGCTCCAGTGGACCTGATGTGTTTGACCTCTATAGGCAACTGCACACTCTTATCTTCTCATTTAATATCTTTGACCCCTCTGAATGTCAAGGTGGTCCCACTGGGAAAAGAGCTCAGAAAGGCTCCGTGTTTTTTGTTTTTTTAAGGTCACATAGCTAGAAAGGAGCAAAGCCAAGGTAGAAACCCAAGCTGTGTGTGTTTGCATATAAATGCACATGTATGAGAGAGAGAGAGAGAGACAGACAGACAGACAGACACACACACACACACACACACACACACACACACACACACACACACGGGGGGGGAGAGAGATGCTTGTGGTGCATGCATGTGAATATGCAGGTGTGTGTGCCCATGTATATCCATGTAGAGGCCAGAGCAGGGTATCAGTTTTCTTCTCCATCGTTCTCTGCCCCATTGCCTTGCAACAGTGAGACTGGCTGTCTGGCCAGTGAGCCCTCCAGTGCTGGAGTTAGGGGAGCTTAGGGCCATGCCTAGCTTTTTATTTGGGATGCGGGGATTCAAAGTCTGTTCACAGTAGTGCAATTGCTCTTATCCACTGAGTCACCACCCCAGACACAAACTTTCTGAGACCAATAATAGAGCTCCAAAGTCTGTCCTTCAGCAAGTCCCCCATAATGCTTGGGTAATGTGGGCCCATCTGTCTGGGAAACTGCACATTTAGGGTTTCCATTTGTTGTTACTGTTTCTTTTTAAAAGCTGTCCATCACTCATTTGAACTGCTATGGGGAAAATAAGTCCCCAGGGATGAAGGAGGAGTACTAGGTCCAGGTGACAGAGCCTAGCTACTGAACTTGACTCCAAAAATGAGGTCCAGAGCACGGGAAAGATGGCTCAGTTCGGAAGTGATTACTGCACAAACATGAGGACCCATGCCAAAGCTGGGTGTGAGGGAGCACACTTGCAACCCCAGCACCAGGCCAGCTAAGACAAGTGGATCCCTGGGGCTCACTGGCCACCAGCCTGGCCAAATCAGTGAGTCACAGGTAAGTCCACTGAGAGGCCCATGACTGAAAGCAAGGTGGCTGTTCATGAAAACATCAAAGGCCATCCGTTCTCTGTCATCTGCACACACGCATACCACGCACACACACACACACACACAAACACATGCACACGCACACGCATGCACACACGCATGCACGCACACGGTGGGGGGTGGCAGGCCCAGGGAAGAGGGCTTTACCTACAGCATAACCTCTTATCCTTCAGAAGTCACCATTCTTTCTGATGAGACAGTTTTACTTCAATTGTTCCTAAAATTCTCTAGGAAAATGGTTAAATGTGTCTCATTTTTATCTTAAATAAACAAATAAGTACTATAAGGTGTGAACCTCCAAGAAAGGGTTCCTCTGAGATAGGGGAGGGCACCTGACCCAAGTTCTACAGCATACTCTCCCAGCCTGAGCCCCTTGCCCCCCCCCCACCAGCAGAACTGGCTCTTCTGCTTCCCTTCCTCACAGGAGCAGATTCCTGCTAACCTAGCCACTAGCCTGGGGGTCAGTGACTCAAATATGAGTTATTGACGACATCTTCACTTCCTCTCAGAAAAGAGGGAAACCAACGTGGCTGCCACTCCCATTAGTGAGAGTGAACTTTGGAAAGCTTCCTCCTGCTAGCAGCCCCTAACCTCATCTTTTCTTGGAACATTTACTTCCAAACAAATGAACAAAAAATGTCCTTTTAAATTCTCCATCTACCCCTTTGGGGTAGACATACAACTTTTTTTTTTTTTGGCTCCGGCCGACTCTATGACCCAGCTGGGAACCACGCCTTTGAAATGTGATGAAGATAAAGACAGCAACTCTAAACCCCAGTCCACAGGACCACAGGGGCCTGGCTGCAGTGACTGTTCTGTTCTGAATTGTGAAATTATCCCCATCTTTTTTTTT